>NC_055998.1:38794905-39447106 GCF_018446385.1 Zingiber officinale
AGACTCTAAACCATCAGAGAACATAAGTCGATCGGGAAATCTTATGAAGTAACTTCGACAGGTCTTCATAGGAGGAACCGGAGACTCTAAACTATCAAAGAACATAAGTCGATCGGGAAATCTTATGAAGTAACTCGAACGGGTCGTAATAGGAGGAACCGGAGACTCTAAACCATCAAAGATCATAAGTCGATCGGGAAATCTTATGAAGTAACTCGGATGGGTCTTCATAGGAGGAACCGGAGACTCTAAACCATCAGAGAACATAAGTCGATCAGGAAATCTTATGAAGTAACTTCGACGGGTGTTCGTGGGAAGGACCGGAGACTATAAACCATCACAGAGCACAATCGAGAGAAAAATCTTATAATTTCCAAGCCTAATCGACTGGGGTTATACAAACATGGAGACAGGATTCAAAAAGGGATGCTATGCATATATGATACATTATTTGCTTGGAAGCCTATTTATCTAGAAGTTTTTATTTAAAATTTACCGGGAGTAATATATTCAGCTCAGAACTCAGGAATTTTATACAGTTCTTTATCCAGAAATCAATTGAAATTATACATTCTTTTGGAATCATGAAGTACACCCGATGTTGTCGGCAGAAGGATTCATCAGAACAAGGCTTAACTTCACGAGATGAGCAAGGAATCCTCGAATAAAGTTTATATTTAATACTCACAAGCACTTCAGAAGGGGTATTCTCAAACCAGCATAATAAAGAAGCAAGTAAGTATCAAGAATTTCTTATATACTACAAGTACTTGATTACCAAGCTTTACTTGTACTTCTTTATCAGTTCTTATATTACAAGCCTTTTGTGAATAATTTCCTTAAACATTCGGAAAAGGACCTTTCAAATCTGCGGGCAGTTCCTCATTAAGCCTGCGACGATTTATGAAAGAAAGGGGAGGTTCTTTGGGTAGATAACCACCCTCTCTTAGTTGTTGAAGAACTCCCGATACGGAATGATTCAGAGCACCCACTATCCTGCGGACAAATTCTTGGGCAAATGCTGAAGACTTTAAATAGGCCTGCCGCCACTCTTCCCACCGACTCTTTTCTTGCTCCTTATAATCTTGGAAATCAGCTTGCAGTTTTGTGTTTTGTTCTTTCAAAACATCCTTCTCTGATTTAAGCTGTTCCAATTCCTTCTGGAGCAGCGATAATTAAACATCTTGAGCTTTCCTCTGCTCTTGTAAGTCCTAAGCTTGGTCAGAAAGACAGGCATTATGAAGTTTCTCTACTTTCTCTAAAATAAGACTTTTTTGAGAAGCATCTGAGAGAGCTTTCTCTTTTAAAGCAATCTCTAGTCGAAGACCAGAATGTAGCCGATCCACCTGTAATTCTAAAGTTCTTCTGGCAAGCTCTTTATCTTTCAATAATTGTTGACATTCCTCCAATTCTTGTTTCAAGATCCCCAACTGTTGATCTTGTAGGGCCACTTTCTCTTGCAACTGAGCCCAGTCGCTATTAGAAGCAGGAGAAGTAGCCCTCAATGTTTCCAATTGAGCTTTTAATTTTTGGTTCTCCTGATCCTTAGCTGTAAGTAGTTGGTCGATGTGTAAACTTGAGGCAAGGAACTAAACAAAAAGATAATATAGTTAGGAATGAGGATACAAAGTTAATAACTTATAACTAGAAATACTTACAGCCACTGCCTGACGACTATGGCGATCAGCTCGGTGTGGAAGACTAAGGCCTCTTAGTTGTTCACAACCCTGCATCCAAGATTCGGCTAATAAACCTTGTAGTTGCAGAGAACCATAGCTAGACGGACTAGAGGGCTGACCCAATTGAGAAGGTAAACCCACAGCCTGTCTAAATAAAGGGTTGGGAATGGAAGAAACAGGAGGCGAAGAAGAAGAGGATGCAATAGAAGGAAAAGGGATAGTAGAAACAAGAGAAACAGGAGAAGAACTAGACGGAATAGAAGGTAACAGTGTAGGAGGTGCTGTTGCAATTGTGGGAGAACTAACGGCTGAAGGACTGACACTTGGAGAGGATCTCCAGCAAGGCGTCCATTTTTCTCGAGGCCTATAAGCCATGGGAGGCAAGGCCAAGGCCAAAGATGCAGAGGACCCAGAAGGGATAACAATCGTCTTCGAAGTAGAAGCAGAGGGAGCTGAAATAATAGAAGAAGAAGGGATAAGTAGACCGGGTCTCATCATCCTAAGAGCAGGATTAGAGATAATATGGGATGGAGTTATCGGTGTCTTACCTCTCTCTCGAGAAATAGGCGCCGGGACAAGAGGAGCTTGCACAAAAGTGCCAAAGAAATCACTAAAGGGAGAAGCCTCAGTAAGATTTGGCTTTTTAACCAAGGTAACAAAAGGCTCTTCTTCTTCCTCTTCCATGAGTGCGACCGCCTCTGCCCGTCATTCTTCTTCGGAAAGCAAGCCCAAGGTAGAGGGATTAGGATCGGATCGGCGAACGTGCAACCATTCTTCTCCAAGATTATTGACAAAGGATTTAGTCATAGCAGAATTCTTGTACATGAGGGCTGGGAGAAGAACATCAGCTAAAATGTAAAAATTGAATACTGTTATAAAAGAGATGTATTAATCAGTAAATATGGATTGAGATGTTTTTACATACCAAAGGATCCATCCAAAGGGGTGTCAATTTTGCCTATTCCGAAAGGAAACATTAAACCCTCCACAATTAGATGTGACAAACTGAATTTTGCTCCCCTCAGTTTAGGTAGAGCAGAAGCAACCGAGGGATCGTCAAGAAGATTTTGGGTGCTAGGAAGCGGAGGTAAGTCATGTATCCATTGAATAGGAAACGGAGGGGGAGAAGGGAGATGCATATAGAAAAATTTATGATACCATTCCCCCTGAGGAGGAATGCGGTTGAACAAAATAGCCTTGGGACGGGATTGGAATTTAAAGATACCAACATCCACGTAACGAGGAATGAAGAAGTGATGAAAAAGGCATGGAGACAAGGGGAAATCTAACAGTTTAGATACCCTAATAAAACCCATAAGAATAGAAAAGGATTGAGGGACAAACTGGTTGAGTGGGATATTAAAATAACGGCTGACATTACAGAAAAAAGGGTGAAGAGGAAAGCGAAAGCCCTGAAGGACTTGATCTCTAAAGATAGAGATACACCCTATGGGAGGGAGATGTGGACCCTCATGAGGAGCGGGACGGATGATATAAGAAGGAAAACCATAGGTTGCCTGTAAGTCCACTTCTTCTGTATCTATGAGGTCGGAAGAACATGAGAGAAACCATGCAGGAGGAGAAGCCGCCATATGAAGAAATGATCAGAGAAAGGGGAATCAAGGAAGAAGACGAGAGATGGAGGAAAGCAGAAGAAAACTTCGTAAACCCTTGTCTCTCTTCTGGCCCTGTGCTAAAACCCCCAAACAGAAATAGCAGAAGGAAAAAGGAGAGTAAAAAGGTACTTAGAATGCCAATCGTCATAAATGAGTAATGGCATTAAAGAATAAAATCAAGGGAAAGAAATAAAGTTAAGTAATCTACCTTGGCAAATGTGTGGAGTTTCCCTAGAAGTAATTCTTAAGAAAACCTAACAAGTACAGAGAAAAATTAGTACAATAATTATAAGTTTAGGGTGTGGGCGTAATAAAATAAAAGTTGAGCACCAGATATTAATTGAACAAACAAGACTTGGTTAGAAGATACTGGATATGATTCACAAATATGAAACGGACGATCCTGATGGATCGGCCGAGACAAAGAGCGAACTAGGATGTTGACCAAAAGCTTATCATAATGAGTCAAATAATATACGCTATAATAAAACCCTATGAGACTAGATTAATACGTGGAAAGGACATATGAAGACATAGGGGTAAATCAGTCGAATAAAATAAATCGACCAATATTAAGGACATCGTGATAGAACTATGTCAAATCGGGCGAGACATAATTGCGTTATGGAATATCGGGCGATATTTATCAATCTTGATATATATCGTCCGGGCATAAGGAAACGATCTAAGACATGATAATCTGTTGGGAGAGATCATATGGTGGCAAGCCGAGCCACATTGGACACATTTATATAAAACAGATAACTATCATGAGAAAGAGTGAAGTTGATAACAAAAGGAGAATAAGCAGCGTTATGTGAAATCGTCATTACACAGTTTTAGCCCGCTTCTTTACAAGAGTTTGAATTCAAGTCAGAGTCAACTTAGGGTACATATCAGGGGGTTTGTTCTCAATCAAACGGCGTCGATTTAAGAAATTAGGAGGAGGGTCACGAGATAAGTAACTTTCTTCTCTTAATTACTGAATTTCCCCTTGAGCTCCTGCAGTAAAGGCTGACAAGATGGACTTCACAATTGGCCTGTTAAATTCAGGAGACTCTATCATGGCAGTGGCCCGCTCCCTGTAACAAACATCTTCGTCACCCTTGTAAACCACCAGAGCCATTTGAGAAGTCTTCAATTCAGCTTCTTTTGTAGAAACTTCGGTCTTGATTGAGTTAAGAGAGGTGTTCAAGGAAGTTATTTCATCTTCCTTCAGCTGTAGCGCTTTGAGTTTCTCAGCTAGTTCTGCTTCATAATTACCCTTTAATTCGCCAAGTTTAGAAGTCAACTCTTGGTTAAGGTCAGTAGCCGATTTAAATTTCGTCTGAAGACTTTCAATTTGTGCTTCGAGTTGTTTCTTGGCAGCAGCAGAAAACGCAGCAGATGATAACTCAGCAACCTCTTGTTTTAGCTTATCATTTTCAGATCTCAACTTCTTATTCTCAATGTATAAGTTGTGCAGTAGTCGAGAAAAGCCCATATTTTCTATCCATCACTGGAAGTACAACAGAAAGCCATAAGATAATAGTTGAGAAATAGAAAATAGGCGGTAACAAGCATATACCTGATTCTCCTTATGAGAGAAGCGATCAATTGCCTCAGGAATAGAGAGCTCTTCAAAAAGGGGACGAACTTCATCCCAAGAATTGGCAAAAGAACCCCCTAATAATATGGGGAGAACAGGAATGGCGGAGGAACCAGCCGAGAAGGAAGAAGTAGGAATAGAAGGGGGAGCAAAGACTAAGTAAGAAGAAGACGAGGAAGGTAAAGATCCAGAAGTTGGTATAGATAGAGGAAAAGTGAAAGAAACATCCCCAGAGGCACTGACACTGGAGAAAGGCGAGGCAGGAAAATTAAGAGAAGGATAAAGCTCCGCCAGCGTCGGCTCATCGAAGGAAGGTCAGCCGAGGCAAAGCCTTCTGAAACCAACTCATCAGCAGGAAGAATGAGCCTCCTTTTTGAAGGAGGAGCCCTGGTTAGTTTACGCCCTGGATGCTTGCCCGTGGAAATTTCAGTTATCAATTTACTTGGGCTATCAGGAGATGTGAGTTCGATAACGGGGAGAGTAGTAGAGGAAGAAATAGCAGCAGCTGCTGGAGAAGTAATAGTGGGTACAGGATTGGGAAGGATCTCTGTAGAGGGATCTCCAGGAGCTTCAAGAGCGCCCGAAGAACTGGGTACTTCAACTAAAGGAGCTGGTTCTTCAATTGGGGGTGGAAGAACAAGAGCAGCTAGAAATTCGGCCTCCTTGGCGCGAAGTATGTCCTCTTCCACACGTAGTTCTTCGTCAATTAAAGCGTCATAGAAGCTATCCACTACATAGAGAAGAGAAATAGTTTAGTTATTTAAAAATAAGAAGAGAGAAATAAGGTGTTACCTAAAGGAACTCGAGTAGCAGGTCTGACAGGGCTTAAGCCAAATAAGTACAGGAGATCAATTCGTAGCCACTTAAGAATAGAAAGTCGATGATTTAACAATTTCTCACAATAAATAGGGAAAGAAGGATGAAGATGAAACTCCTTGACGTCGGGCAATGGGGGCAAGAAAGATTTCCAAGCATGAGACCAAGGAATAGGTCCTGGAAACTTTAAGAAGAAAAATTGAGATTTCCAAGCTTTGAGAGACGACGGCATATCTCCAAAAAGGACCATTTTAGTTCGTGACTGGAATAAGAAGACACCAGGTTCCGAGCACTTGGGATAAGAAAACATGAAGAAATTTTGAGGAGTAGGAGGAATATCCCGTAGACAAAACAACATGTAAGCACCGCATAGATAACGAAATGCATTAGGGGCGAACTGCTGCAAAGGAATATCAAAGTACCGACTTATTTCAATCAAGAAAGGAGGAATGGGGAACCTTAAGCCCCCTATCAACTGGTCCCTGAAAAAAGTCACGCAGTTATCAGGGGGACGATGAGGTCGATCATTCGGTGTAGGGATTATGATGCTATATTCCCTAGGAATTTCATATTGACGACGGATGGATAACCTAGCATTCTTATCAAAGGAAGAAGACATATGAACATACCAAGGAGCAATTGCTTCCGCAGCCATGGACAAAAGTATAGGCTAGTGAAGCAACAGATTACTTATTGAAGACAAGAAAAGAGATCGTCAAGAAATGGTCAGCCCGGGATATGGTTGAAGGCAGCAACAAGAAAAGAACTCTAGAGAAGAAAAAAGAAAGGACAAAGTTTAAAAGGAGACGAAGGGTTTAGGGTTTGAAAAGCACACAACTATCATCAGATCAAAACATTGGTATCTCGGCAGACGCTGGGGATTGCAATAGAAAGGCAAAAGGCCTGCGTGACGTGGCGGTCAGAGAAAGTATATGTCATACCATCATAAAAACATTCAAAGCGGATGTGATAGGTCGGATCACGCTGGGGTTGGTAGCGTCTCGGGGTATGCTCCTAACATTCTCTCACCCGACTAAGAGCCAATCACTAGCTAGGAAGCTTCGAAAGAAGACGTAAATAACTGGGTATAATAAAATAAAAAGGACTGAACTTTTGACTAAACCCAAGCTAAAGATAAAAACATTTAAGGATAGAGATTTAGGCAAGTGACAACTTTTAAATTAATATCCTTATAAAATACAAACTAGTATTTATCAGAGTAATTTTATATCAATATAACTGTGATTATGCTAGATAAGTATAGTGTTGACTTTGATCAACGAGACAATATTGGCTGGTATAACATTAGTTATAATGTGAAGATGTTCCAGCAGTTAAGATAGCCTTAGTTATAAGAAATGACACACAAGATACACCAAGGAACGATGAATGCCACATCACAGTTAATTTGGTAAATTACAGAAGGATTCAATAGAATCACTTAATTCGATACAAAAGTTTATTTTTACACTTAGAATCTGATCAGGTACACAACATTACATTTTCCCTCAGAAATAGTAAAACCTCAAATAGATAACAAATATTACAAACATAAGCTCTTAGAATGTTCAGAAAATTTCAGTCCCACTGGATTCAAACCTACCATGGAGCGGAGATTGAGATAGCTCACTTCGCCCAAGCTTGTCAAGGCTCACAAGTGGCAATATGTTGCCTGGGACGAAGAAAGCAACAAAAACAGAAAAGCTCAAGGGCAACGAGACAGGGAAACATTTATTCATTCCATCATGGAAAAGTAAATGTAAAAACCACTTCCCCTCTCAAGCCGTCTGAGCTCAGCAAGTGAAGCAACCAGGTATAGCCCAAGGGTAACATGTGCTGTGCCCTTCACACAGCACCCTTGGGTCATTTGGCTGCCCCTCTATGAGTAGCAAAAATCTCTCTGAAGTTTCTTGAGTCCTTCAGAGCATCGACATCTTTGGATGAAAAATATGAATGGTGAGGCTTCATCTCTTAAGACAATCCCTTGAACCTTAGAGGTAGTTGGAGCAAAAATCCCAATCAACTCATATATAGATCTCACCTTGTCCAACAAAGGTCGCCCCCAAAGAGGGGGAATCGAGACCATAACCTTAGCAATAAAAGGTGGCAAGGAAGAAAAAGAACTGAAATAAGTGGTGAATGAAGAGAAGGTTGTAAGCCTATTTAAAGAAGCAAAAGGCTCACAGGATCACTATACTTGGTTTAGAGAGACAGTGGTACACAAAATCTATGAGGTCATTTCAATATCTGGAGCAGAGTCACGGGTAGGAAAAGATAAGACCATACTTATGTCTAGTCAGTCGTCTACACCTCCTACGACTAGACTTGAAGGGAAGGCTAGTGATATGGGTTAGGTTCTGTGGGTCCCCCGATGAGGAAAGAAAAGGAGGAAGGAAAAGCAAAAGAGATAAGCTAATATCGGTCGGGACATACCTTCATGATGAAGGTAGGGTAATATCGGCCGGGACATACCTTCAGGAAGAAGGTAGGCCAATATCGGTCGGGACATACCCCGTTAGGAGGTAAGCCTATATCGACCAAAATACGCCTCCCAGGAGAGAGATCTATATACTTTAAAGGAAATAGGCTAATATCGGCCGGGACATACCTTCATGATGAAAGTAGGGTAATATCGGCCGGGACATACCTTCATGATGAAAGTAGGGTAATATTGGCCGGGACATACCTTCAGGAAGGAGGTAGGCTAGTATCGGTCGGGACATACCCCGTTAGGAGGTAAACCTATATCGACCGAAATACACCTCCCAGGAGAAAGACCTATATACTTTAAAGAAAATAGGCTAATATCGGCCGGGACATACCTTCATGATGAAGGTAGGGTAATATCGGCCGGGACATACCTTCAGGAAGGAGGTAGGCTAGTATCGGTCAGGACATACCCCGTTAGGAGGTAAGACTATATCGACCGAAATACGCCTCCTAGGAGAAAGATCTATATACTGTAAAAGAAATAGGCTAATATCGACCGGGACATACCTTCATGATGAAGGTAGGGTAATATCGGCCGGGACATACCTTCAGGAAGGAGGTAGGCTAGTATCGGTCGGGACATACCCCGTCAGGAGGTAAGCCTATATCGACCGAAATACACCTCCCAGGAGAAAGATCTATATACTATAAAAGAGGTATAATAATATCGACCAGGATATACCTTCAGGATGAGGGTAGGTTAATATCGGTCAGGAATATCCTTTCGAAAGGAGAGCCAGTACGGGCCGGTCGATCAATACCTTGGAAAGATACTGAATAAAATGCAGCTTATTAACATAAAAAGGGGTGTGAATAGAAGCCGCATGAGAAAGGATCATAGAGGAATATTTCAAATAAGATAATTAATGAGGATATCTGTAATATGTAAATACATGACAGGTGTTATATTTTGGCGGGAAATATGCTTCTAGATTATTTTGCAGGTACTAAATGACAAAGAAGGTACATCTGAGGTACAAAAAAGATTTCTTAAAAAAAATCATCTACCACAACTACACAGCTGACGTCATCTCATAACGAATTCTAACAAACCGGGGTCCACTTCATGACTACGGAGGTTATATGAAGTGGTATAAAAAGGGGAATCCTCTCCGTTGGCCAGGTAGGTTCACATCATTGCGCACATTGATAACCCTAATTTTTCAACTATTGTTCATCTTCTTCTTCCTTCTTCCACACCGAGAGAGATCACTGACTTGAGCGTCGGAGGGTCTAGCCAGGGATTCCCACCCTGGTCTTAGGTCACTGACGATAGTGTTGGTTGATCTCTTGTGCGCAGGAAGTCTTAGAAGCATCAAATCTGGGCTTCTTCTCTTCAGATTTAGATTTCTTCTTCATTAGCGGGTCTTCGTGCGAGGAGGGCTTCTGGTGACTCTACTTCTTCCTGATCCGCTTTGGGTTTCTCGGATCGGTATTCGGCATACATCATTCTTCATTCGCATGGTGGGTTTCTTTCTTCCAGATCTCCGTCGTGTCCAGCTTCTCAGACAGGATCATGCACTATAATCTTTTTTTAAAAAATTGCACTATAAGTTCCACCAAAAATCTACACTACAAGTTCCACCAAAAAATCTACACTATAAATTCCACCAAAAATTAGCACTAGAAGTTCCACCAAAAATCTGCACTATAAACTTAATTAAAATCTGCACTATAAGCTTAATTAAAATCTGCACTATAAGCTTACATAAAAATCTGCACTATAAGCTTAATTAGAATTTGCACTATAAGCTTAATTAAAATCTGCACTATAAGCTTAAATAAAAATCTGCACTATAAGCTTAATTAAAATCTGCATAAAAATCCGAATTTCTAATTACAAGGGGAAAACAAATCTTGGATCTACTCTAAATTCCCAAGCAACCACAATCATTTACAGCACATTCCGAAAACTAAAAGAAACACTAAATCAAAGCTCAAAACTACCCTTACCGCAGGTGAGTAGCACTTACCTATTCTTGGAATTCTTGGACTTACAACCAAAAGGGGAGCTTCTAGGGTTCCGGAGATGTGCTTCCTCAACGATCTCTTTGTATCTACTTGCTCTTCTCGACGAGGGGATCATGAAGGTGTGAAGACCTCATGGAGAAAGGTGCCCGCCGACCGCTGGAGACGAAGCTAGGGCTCCGTTTTGTTTTCGCTCGGGCAGAAACGCCGTGCGCGAGAGAGAAGGGGGGGAAGAAATTAGGTCACGACAATAATCCCCTTCTCCTCTTAACTTATCCTTTTATAACTCCTAATATTTATGTTATCTAACTATCCTTTAAATTATTTCGCTATCTTTTCTAAATAGCTCGGCCCGCTTGGGTTCTTGGTTAGCCGGATTCGCTTAAAGTTTGGGTCGAGTCAGAGGTCGCGGGTTCGAATCTCGGCCGAATCCCTTTTATAACTTAATATTTCTGTTATGGCTTAAGACCAATTCATTATTAATTTGTTCACAAAACACTTGGTGAACACTTGGCTACTGCGCTTCACCTAAATCTCTAACTGGGTCAGAGGTTGCGGGTTCGAATCTCGGCCGCATCTCTTTTATACTTAACTATTTTCTATTATTAACTACTACTTAAATTAATTTCGTTCTTCCTTTAATCAGCAATGCCCACTTGGGCACTTGGTCAGCTGAGATAACTTAAGGCTTTGCTTAACCAGAGATCTCTGTTTCGAACCTCGGCTTAATTTCTTTATTTTTTACAACTTGTTTCTTTTGGTAAAAATACCAAACGACCTCCAAAAATTACATAAAAATACTCTAAAAATTTCTAAAAATCTCTAGAATATTTCTAAAACATTTCTAAATCTTTTTAAGTGCTATTAGGGCCCGGAATGAGGAAATTTAGATCGTTACAATCCCCAATACCTTATAAAAAGTTCATCCTCGAACTTAGAATAATTCTGGATATTTCTGCCTCATGCTGTCCTCATGCTCCCAAGTAATTTCCTCACGCTTCAGATGGCAAATGACCTTAACTAGTGGTACTTCTTTGTCCCTTAGTCTTCTTAACTTCTTGGTTCACTATCACCCATATCGTATTGTACCCATTAGTGGTCCATGGAAGACCTGTTATAAAGTCTCTAGAGACCGCAGGTGCATTAGTCACACCAAATGGCATGACTACAAATTTGTAGTGTCCATATCTGATCCTGGAAACTGTTCTGGGTGTATCACTTCTTTTCACTTCCAACTGATGGTACCCAGAGCACAGGTCTATTTAGAGCACGCTGTTGCCCCCCTTTAGCTAATCAAATAGATCATCTATTCTGGGAAGAGGTACTTGTCCTTAACTGTTACTTTGTTCAGCGCTCTAAAATCTATGCACATCCACATAGATCCATCTTTCTTCTTAACATCTAATTATATAGAGAGAGAAAATTTGAAATTGTCTCTATACTCTCTAGACATATTAAAAAAAAACATAGAAAGACAAACAAGAACTTTTATCTAGCTTAAGAACATATAAACAAATATTTCTAAGAATTTCTCTATACTACAAATAATAAGGAAAAGCATACTAAATAAAAGAATTTTAAATACTTTCTTACTCGAAGACGGCAAGGCTGGTGCTGATGTGTGATGCTGGAGAATAGGAACTGCTCTGATACCAACTTGTAATGCCCCACCCTCCTCACTACTAGTCTGTGAGGGCGGAGCGCTACTGAACTACTAACTTATCTTAACTAACATTGCACACATGTGAATATCAATACATAAATGATCTAAACATGCAACTGATAGCAGCGGAAAACATAAACAACCTATCTCTACATTCTACTCCAGCATATGAACACAACTAAAACTATACATCAATCTAAACATGCTGAAATATATGTATTAATCTGAATATGCATGCAACCATTGTACAACTCAGATAATAGGTCTAGTGTGCATAACAATTTAAATGAAAGAATTCTAAATACATGGCAATCTTAATAAATTCTTATGCTAAATCCCAAGGCTTCTATAGTACAGGCATCACACATCCATCCGCACCTCCTTGTCGCCTTCCTTTGCTATAACTTTTCCTTTCCTTTATCTGTAGTAAGAGGAAATGCAACTATAAGTAAAATTGCTTAGTAAGCGCTATCTAACTCACAAAACTCGAATATGCATGTGAATAAAATAAATCTAAAACTGAATGCTTTAAAGGAAATACTACACATGCTCATCTAATAGCAAAAGAAACAAGACATGCTGAAATGCTAAACATGTAAAGCTTATTTCACTTGTTCAAAACTTATACTTTTATACTTCAGAAAAATAAGTTTAACTGAACTGATACATAAGCTGAGCTAAACTGATGCTAGGCTAATGCTGAATCTGAACTGTATTCACGTAACTGATTTGTGAAGTTTTGAAAACTATTTTCATAATAGATAAAAATAATAATCATGCTGCCGATGGGCCCGACAACTGTACTTGCTATGCGCGCGTCCCTAAATAGACCCGAGGTAGCTAGTCCCGAATCTAGTAGGGTTTACTAGGTTATCTAAACCTAGGGACAACTATGGGAGCCCATGTAAAATACGGTATCCAAATAATATTTAAATAATAAGGTTATTGGACAAATAATCTTATTAGATTTTAAGGGAATTTTTAGGAATTTTCTGGGATTTAATTAGAGTTCGTAAGACGTATTTTAAGGGGATGTATTTAGGGGTTTGTGAAAAGTCTGTTTAGAATACCCAATTAAAGTGAGAGTTAATTGAGAAATCAACTTAGGCTTTAATTGATCGAACCCTAAGTTGAGAAGCTAATTAATTTCAAATTTTTACTTTTCCCATATTCCCTCATTCCCGTGCCCTACATCTCATCGCAGCCTCCACTGCTAGTGCCACCACTTCCTCACCGTCGGCACCCGACCACCAGCCTTCTTCTGTTTCCTCACGTCTTCTCCGCGAGCTTCTCCACCACATCTACTGTCGCTGGTGCCATAGTAGCTTTGCTGCCTCGCCTTGTGTTTGGGGCGACTCTGCCCTAGATTGCCGACCGTGCCCCTTCACTCCGTCTCCTGACGTCGGTTTTCCCCTTCTCCTCTCCGTGCTACCGCCGAAAACCACGACCTAAAGCTCGAATCACCGCACCCTGATGTCGGTTCCCGAGTGCCGCCTCACGGAGCAGTGCCATCTTCGATCTACACGGCCACCCCTTCCTCCTTCAATCGGCTGAGTCAGTGCCCTAGCTTCATCACCGCTCTTCGCCGGATCCTGGATTGGGTAGGTCCATTGCTGTCTCTTATTCACCCGTCGTCTCTTTGCTGTGTTCCTGATCTCACCTCCTCATCGCCGACGTAGGTCCACACCTAGTCGTGCCTTTCATCACTGATCTCCTTCAACTCGAGCCCTAGCTCCCGATTGTTGCTGCTTCATCGATCAGCCACAGCCAGCGCTTGAATGCATCTGATTGGATTCAAAGGTTGAAGAGGTGGATAACAATCGAGGCATTGCTAACTCTGTGGATCAGGTTAGTGTTGGATTATCATAGATATGATTGGGTATTTTGTTTGGGGTTCTATGATCAGTTGTTGGATCGATTGTTGAAGTTTTGGTCATTCCTATAGGGAGCATTTCAGCGGCTGTTTCTTCCTTTGCACAGTTGGTAGCAGCTTCGAGTTCCTTTCATAGGATTCCTCTGTTCTGTCTTTAGCCATCGCAACCACCTTCAAATTGGGAGCTTTTGATCTGCAGTGGTTGTCCTCATGCAGGAGTTATTAAGGTTAGCTTTTATGGTTAAGTACTGATTTGATCGGAAGAAATTGATCTAAGGTGTATTGGATTGGTTGATGATGGGTAGATTATGTCTCGTTTAGATCACATAGAAACATGTGGAAGAATTATGCATGTTGGATTCATGATGCTTAGTTGTTGATGGAATTAAATTGGACTGGATAAGTTGGATTGTTAATTCATGCTTTTCTTGGATCAGTTTAGGTTGGTTGATAGTTGACACATTGATTATAGATCTTTAGTTTTATCTCGTATTCTATATTTGTAGGATTCGCATTGGATGTGATCTTCTGGATTTGTTGAAGACGGTTGACACGATCTACAGTTAAAGGCGGGTACTTCTTGCTTTATCTCTTTAGTATTTTGATCCTAGTGCATGAGCTTTATGTTCAGATAGTTGCTGTAATTATCTTGACTCCACTCGTATTTCTCCCGCGCTTGATACTTCCACTCAATCTTTGAGCTACTTATGTCTGTTTCTATACAGTCTCTCATTGCTATCGATGATATTTAGCAGATACTATATTACTAGGTATCAGATATCAGATACTAGATGCCAGACATTAGATATTAGGTATTGGATATATAGACACCTGATACCATGTTTGCATGCTTTGGTTGCTGTTTATTTACACACCTTGCATAGCTTGCTGGCTTAATGTAGCATACCTATTTCTGTTAATATATATATGATGGCTGTTGCATTGTTCACATCATGTCATTGCATGCATTGCCGACGATCCTGTCTCCCTTGTGGTTGAGGCGGTTGTTGGCCAGGGCCGCACTCTCGGCCACTCATGGGTAGTGGTAGCTGGAGCATGCCACTTGTCCTGTCGTGCCCCCACTCACACACTCATGGGTAGTGATAGCTGGAGTCGCGGGCAGCAGGGATCCCCGTTGCAGACATAGCTATTCAGCTACTATGCACCTGTCCATCCGATCACTCGAGATTAGTGGCGGCCTTTGGGTGGTACAGTTGTCATCGATCCGGCCTCTCGACCATACAGGGGTCATGGTGTAGAGAGGTGGCGGGGTGACCATCCGTACATACGCTGTTGTTATTATATCTGCTGGTTGTTTACTTATGCTGTTGTTGCTTATCTATGCTGCTGTTACTAGCTTATGTTGTTATTGTTTATTTATGCTGTTATGCTTACATAGGTTGAGATTTATACCTCGGATATGTGTTTAGACACTGACTTATTTACTGTTGACATGTATATACCTCACACGATACCATGTAGTTATGAGCAGTACTGTAGCAGGACTTTGCTACACTTTACCTTTTACTACTTGCCTAGGATATGGTTTCAGGTATGGACACTTATTATGATATCACTGTAGTATCTGCTATTTCCATACAAGACTGTATACCTTTGCATCTCTAGTTCTTTACTATACTCATGCACTATCTGTCTATTACCCACTGAGTCTTTATACTCACCACCCCGTATATTGGTAATTTCACCAGGTAGCAGGTAAAGGATTTATGGAGTCGCCTGGAGATCCTGTCCGCCAGTTCCACGTCACATTCGAGGACGACCTTACGATTTTGGTATTTCTTACGCTATTTGTATTTTGGGTTTTGTACTTGTTTATGTATTTGAGTTCTCTTGTATTTGGTTTGATATTATTGTGTCAAGCCGAGCCGGCTTGCAGTTAGTTGCTTTGTGTTTTGTGATCGTTGTTTGTGATTTCCGCTGTGTTGATTTTAGTACAGCCGTGTGGGCTGATTAATATATTTATATAACTGCGTGGTTGTGTTTATTTCTATTCCAGCTGAGTGGGCTGATTATATAACTGCGTGGCTGTGTAGATATATTCCAACCGTATGTGGCTGTTGTATATTATATGTATGTATGCCTCAGATTGTCACCTGTACAGGGGAGATGCTGTCGAAATTTTTCGGTAAGGACTCCTCTGGGGGCGTGACAATTTATTGGTATCAGAGCTACAGGTTTTACGAGGCCTATTTTTGTTTGGTTTTTCGTGATTTGGTTTCTCGATGTGACTTTTCGAGTTTTGGGACCAGACAGCGACAGAATTCTCCAAGCTATAGGAGGTATGTTTGCATATTGTTATCTTACATTTCTGTTAGTGCATGCATAGTTGTTATGTTAGTTATGTTATGTATTAGTATGCTTTTGTTAGTACCTGTCCAGTTGTTTGTAGCATACATCAAATGTGTTGGGTCAATCATTGATCACGGTTGACCCTACTAGAGATCAAGGAATACAGTCTCATAGGACTTCTTTTACCATACCACTAGTGTTATTAATTTCTGTTATCACTAGTTTAGTAGTAGTTAGTATCTGCTAAATATCATATTGCTTCGGTTCGTGGAGAACCTGTTAGAGTGTATACTAAAAGCCTAGCTTTTGGTATAAACATTTATCTAGAAATAAGAATCACATTGGTCAAATGTCTACATTTATGATAAATGTAGTTGTTCAATTAATTTATATTGTAGATAACATGGTGTGTGGTGTCACACACAGAGGATCATGTTATCAGTACCTTATAAATTATAAACAGTAGCTCACGACCATAATGGAAAGTAACAAACTATTGGAAGGTCGCAGTGTAATTAGGTATTAGTTTATCTTAACTATATAATTACACTAGTACACTTAGAGTGTATTGAGTAGGACCATTAGAGGTCGTTTCTTTTATACTGACTTTATAAAGAAACAAAGACCTCAGTTATTATGGATGTGTGCGCTCTTAATCCTAATATAATAACAAGCACATATATTTGATATTTATTTCTTTAATTTATCAATGAGTGAGATTTAGTTCAATGAATCAATAAGCCCGATAAGTTGGGAAATGATATCACTTATAGTGTGTGTTGTTGATTATAGAAGGAAACTGTGTCCTAATGATCTAGGTTGAGAATGTCCCCAAGAGGAGCTCATAAGGATTGTCATGTTAAACCCTGCAGGTGGACTTAAGTCCGACATGACGATGAAGTTGAGTGGTACTACTCTTGGAGCTAGATATTAATTAAGTGAGTTGTCAGTAACTTACTTAATTAGTGGACATTTGTTATCTTAAACATAGGGAGACTAACACACTCATAATAAGAAGGAGCCCAAAATATAATTTGGGATTGGTGCGGTAGTTCAATAATAGTTCTTTAGTGGAATGAATTATTATTGATGAAATTAAGTTGTGTGTTCGGGGCGAACACGGGATGCTTAATTTCATCGGGAGACCAAAACCAATTCCTCCTCTCGGTCCCTATCGTAGCCTCTAGTATATAGAGATTTATACCCACCGCATACCCACCTTCTTACCCATCCAATGGGGCCGGCCAAGCTAGCTTGGAACCCAAGCTAGGGTCGGCCAAGATCAAGTGGATGAGTCATGTAGGTGGCCGGCCAAAGCTTGGGTCCCAAGCTTAGGTGGCCGGCCACTAGAATATTAAAAAGGATTTTTATTAAAATTATTTCTTATGTGGATATCATGGTTTAAAAATTAAAAATTTCCTTTTATAGCTTTCTACAAAAGATTAAGAGAAGAGATTAATCTCTTTCCTTATTTGTAGATTAAAAGGATGGTTTTAATTTTTGGTTAAAACTTTTCTTATTTGTAAATCATCTACATGTTTAAAAGAGTTTAAAATTTGAAATCTTTCCTTATTTGTTGATTACAGGGTGGATTTTAAATTTTAAGAAAACTTTCCTTTTTAATCATGTTCATGATTTAAAAGAAAGTTTAAAAATTAAATATTCTCTTTTATAAGTTTCTACAAGAGATTAAGAAAAGATTTGATATCTTTCCTTATTTGTAGATTAAAAGAGATTTTAATTTTTAGAGATAACTTTCTTTTTATCCACATGTTTAAAAGAAATATTTTAATTTATTAAATTTCCTTTTTATAAACCAATCATGAAGGGATTAAATTATTGGAGAAATTTTATAAATTTTCGGAAACAAATTAGGAAGTTTTAATTCTTGTTTTAATTAAAACTTTCCTTGATTTGGGGCTTGAGGTGGCCGACCATTGTATTTGAAAAAGGAAATTATTTTTAATTAAATAATTTTTCCTTTTCAATGGAAAAAGAATTAAGGAAATTTTTATTAAATTTTCCTTATTTGCCAAGACCAAGGATTATAAAAGAGGGGGTAGAGAAGGCTTCATGGTGGATGATCTCTATTCTTTTCCTTCCTCTCCTCTTTGGTTTTGGTGGCCGGCCCTATTTCTCTCCTCTCCTCTTGTTGGCCGAAACATATCTCTTGGTGGAGCTTTTGTTTGTGGCCGGATCAAGGAAGGAGAAGAAGGAGAGAAAGCAAGCCTCGTTTCTAATATCCCTTGGAGCATGGTGGTGGTGGCCGAACCTCTTCATCCTAGAAAAAGTTTTGATGGCCAAAATTTACAAGGAAGAAGAAGGTGCTTGGTGGTTCTCATCTCGGAAGATCGTTGCCCACACAACGTCCGAGGTTAGAAGAGGAATACGGTAGAAGATCAAGAGGTTTTTCTAAAAGGTATAACTAGTAATTTTTCTTTCCGCATCATACTAGTTATTTTTGGAAATAATACTAAATACAAGAGGCATACGATTCTAGTATTTCGAATTTGTTTTCGATATAGTGTTCTTTTGTTTTTTTTCCTTGTGATTTGATTGTTCTTTTTGGTTGACCTAAAGTTATTTTAGGAAATTAAATATTAGCTTTCCATAAAAGGTTTTGTCTAGTCGGTGGTGGTTGTTCCCATATCCAAGAAGGCCATGTGCCTCGCCACGTCAGTACTGGGAACCAATTATGGAAATTAATATTTAATGGAATTAATAACTTAGGTGATTTGGATCGAACGTGTTAAGTTCCGCAGGAGATTCAAGTCTAAACCTAAAAGAACAAATAGATTAAGTTTTGGATCAAACGTGTTAAGTTCCGCAGGCGATCCAATATTTAATTTAAAAGAACACATGGTAGCTAGGAAAAGGTTCAGACCTTCGTACAAAATTTTTGTACAGTGGAACCTCTAGGTTTTCCGAGTAGCAGCCAACAGAACCAATATCTGCTAGATATCATATTGCCTCGGTTCGTGGAGAACCAATTTACTCGGATTGCTTTGGTTCATAGAGAACCGATTACCCTTATTGACTTGGGTAGTAGAGGATTGATTTATCCTAGTTGGTTTGGTTCGTAGAGGACCAATTTACTCTTGTTGTGCTTAGTAGAGGATCCTAGTTGGTTCGGTTAGTAGAGGACCGATGTACCCTTGTCGACTTGCTTAGTAGGGTTGATTTACTCTGTTGGTTTGATTTATAGAGGATCGACTTATTCTAGTTGCTTTAGCCTATAGAGGTTCGATTTACCATTGTTGACTTGGTCAGTAGAGGACTGATCCATTCTTATGTTCTTAGTTCGGTCAGTAGTTCAGTCAGTTGGAAACCGACTCACTCTATTTTATAGAGATTCTGATCCTTGGGTTATGTGTGCTGGTAGATAACCTAAAAGTTACATTTGAGTTCATGACTTGTACAGACGGAGAATTGACTGAGTTAGCTGCATACCATTGCTGGCTTGACTAGTTTGTAGAGGATCGATGTATCCTATTCCATGGAGACTTTAACTATGGATTGTATGTACCTAGTAGGATGACCTTGAGGGTACATTTAGATAGATGACCCCCACTGACGTGGAAAGTGTGGAGCTAGTTGCTTAACACTTATGAGATACAACTGTTATAGGGTGTATGAATTGGTGAGTACATTCAGATACTAGAGTGCAGTGGGGAGCATGTTGTGATAGATTTTGTTGTGAGATTACCCAGGACATGGAGAGGATATGATGCGTTGGAAAATCAGTGATTGGTTGATGAATTTGCTCTCTAGTTATTGATTTGTAGATAGATGCTTTAGATCGAGTAGCAAGATTATATGGTAGAGAGATTATCGGACCTCAGGGTATATCTCTGAGTGTTGAATTGGATGGAGATTCATGATTCACATCATGATAGTGGCAGATTTTACAATAGACCATGAGTATAAAGTTCTGTTTAGAACCGCTTTACATCTTTAGACAGATGAACAGATTGAGAGCTTAATGTGGATGCTAGAGGATTTTTTTGATGCTAGGTGTTGTGGATTTGGATGATTGATTTACTCATAGTTGGCTAGACAGCAGTGTGAGAGTAGCGTAAGCAGGGTGAGCACATAACCCATAGAGTTATCTCTTACGGCTGGATATTTGTTCTTGATACTTGGGTGTAGGGGTTTAAGAGTATGTGGGTCGGTTGAAACTCTTTAGATGAGAATCCCTGAGGTGAGTAGTAAATTTGGGGACCAAATTTTTATTAGTGGGGGAGAATGTAAAATATGGTATCCAAATAATATTTAAATAATAAGGTTATTGGACAAATAATCTTATTAGATTTTAAGGGAATTTTTAGGAATTTTCTGGAATTTAATTGGAGTTCGTAAGACGTATTTTAAGGGGATGTATTTAGGGGTTTGTGAAAAGCCTGTTTAGAATACCCAATTAAAGTGAGAGTTAATTGAGAAATCAACTTAGGCATTAATTGATCGAACCCTAAGTTGAGAAGCTAATTAATTTCCAATTTTTACTTTTCCCATATTCCCTCATTCCCGTGCCCTACATCTCATCGCAGCCTCCACTGCTAGCGCCACCACTTCCTCACCGTCGCGCGCTCTCTCCTCGCCCTCGCCGTCCTCCACGAGCCCACCACCACATCTCTTTCTCCAGCGTGCCTTAGCTGCCTCCCCCTTGTTTGGTGACTCTGCCCTAGATCGCCGACCGTGCCCCTTCACGCCGCCGCCTGACGTCGGTTTTCCCCTTCTCCTCTCCGTGCTACCGCCGAAAACCACGACCTAAAGCTCGAATCGCCGCACCCTGATGTCGGTTCCCGAGTGCCGCCTCATGGAGCAGTGCCATCGTCGATCTACACGGCCACCCCTTCCTCCTTCAATCGGCGGAATCAGTGCCCTTCCTCTTGGCCGGATCTTGGATTGGGTAGGTCCATTGTTGTCTCTTATTCACCCGTCGTCTCTTTGCTGTGTTCCTGATCTCACCTCCTCATCGCCGGCGTAGGTCCACACCTAGTCATGCCTTTCATCACTGATCTCCTTCATCCCGAGCCCTAGCTCCCGATTGTTGCTGCTTCATCGATCAGCTACAGCCAGCGCTTGAATGCATCTGATTGGATTCAAAGGTTGAAGAGGTGGATAACAATCGAGGCATTGCTAACTCTATGGATCAGGTTAGTGTTGGATTATCATAGATATGATTGTGTATTTTGTTTGGGGTTCTATGATCAGTTGTTGGATCGATTATTGAAGTTTTGGTCATTCCTATAGGGAGCATTTCAACGGCTGTTTCTTCCTTTGCACAGTTGGTAGTAACTTCGAGTTCCTTTCATAGGATTCCTCTGTTCTGTCTTTAGCTATCGAAGCCACCTTCAAATTGGGAGCTTTTGATCTGCAGTGGTTGTCCTCATGTAGGAGTTATTAAGGTTAGCTTTTATGGTTAAGTACTGATTTGATCGGTAGAAATTGATCTAAGGTGTATTGGATTGGTTGATGATGGGTAGATTATGTCTCGTTTAGATCACATAGAAACATGTGGAAGAATTATGCATGTTGGATTCATGATGCTTAGTTGTTGATGGAATTAAATTGGACTGGATAAGTTGGATTGTTAATTCATGCTTTTCTTGGATCAGTTTAGGTTGGTTGATAGTTGACACATTGATTATAGATCTTTAGTTTTATCTCGTATTCTATATTTGTAGGATTCGTGTTGGATGTGATCTTCTGGATTTGTTGAAGACGGTTGACACGATCTACAGTTAACGGCGGGTACTTCTTGCTTTATCTCTTTAGTATTTTGATCCTAGTGCATGAGCTTTATGTTCAGATAGTTGCTGTAATTATCTTGACTCCACTCGTATTTCTCCCGCGCTTGATACTTCCACTCAATCTTTGAGCTACTCATGTCTGTTTCTATACAGTCTCTCATTGCTATCGATGATATTTAGCAGATACTATATTACTAGGTATCAGATACCAGATACCAGATGCCAGACATTAGATATTAGGTATTGGATATATAGACACCTGATACCATGTTTACATGCTTTGGTTGTTGTTTATTTAAACACCTTACATAGCATGCTGGCTTCATGTAGCATACCTGTTTTTGTTTATATATATACGATGACTGTTGCATTGTTCGCATCATGTCATTGCATGCATTGCCGACGATCCTGTCTCCCTTGTGGTTGAGGCGGTCGTTGGCCAGGGCCGCACGCTCGGCCACTCATGGGTAGTGGTAGCTGGAGCGTGCCACTTGTCCTGTCGTGCCCCCACTCACACACTCATGGGTAGTGATAGCTGTAGTCGCGGGCAGCAGGGACCCCCGTCGCAGACGTAGCTATTCAGCTACTATGCACTTGTCCATCCGGTCACTCGAGAGTAGTGGTGGCCTTTGGGTGGTACATTTGTCATCGATCCGGCCTCTCGACCATACAGGGGTCGTGGTGCAGAGAGGTTGCGGGGTGACCATCCGTACATACGCTGTTGTTATTATATCTGCTGGTTGTTTACTTATGCTGTTGTTTCTTATCTATGCTGCTGTTACTAGCTTATGCTGTTATTGTTTATTTATGCTGTTATGCTTACATAGGTTGAGATTTATACCTCGGATATGTGTTTAGACACTGACTTACTTACTGTTGACATGTATATACCTCACACGATACCATTTAGTTATGAGCAGTACTGTAGCAGGACTTTGCTACACTTTACCTTTTACTACTAGCCTAGGATATGGTTTCAGGTATGGACACTTATTATGATATCACTGTAGTATCTGCTATTTCCATACAAGTCTATATACCTTTGCATCTCTAGTTCTTTACTATACTCATGCACTATCTGTCTATTACCCGCTGAGTCTTTATACTCACCACCCCGTATATTGGTAATTTCACCAGGTAGTAGGTAAAGGATTTATGGAGTCGCCTGGCGATCTTGTCCGCCAGTTCCACGTCACATTCGAGGATGACCTCATGATTTTGGTATTTCTTACGCTATTTGTATTTTGGGTTTTGTACTTGTTTATGTATTTGAGTTCTCTTGTATTTGGTTTGATATTATTGTGTCAAGCCGAGCCGGCTCGCAGTTAATTGCTTTGTGTTTTGTGATCGTTGTTTGTGATTTCTGCTGTGTTGATTTTAGAACAGCCGTGTGGGCTGATTAATATATTTATATAACTGCGTGGTTGTGTTTATTTCTGTTCCAGCTGAGTGGGCTGATTATATAACTGCGTGGTTGTGTAGATATATTCTAGCCGTATGTGGCTGATGTATATTGTATGTATGTATGCCTCAGATTGTCACCCGTATAGGGGAGATGCTGCCGAAATTTTTCGGTAAGGACTCCTCTGGGGGCGTGACATCCCAACCCAAGGACAACTAAGATTCGAGCACAGTGCCATTGATAAAAGTAAAATACTGATTCATAAGCTGATTTATCTTAATTACTTCTTCTTTAAATGCCTTGGCATTTTAACAAGATCCTTGTGTGCTAAAATCCCTAAAGTCTTAACTTTGGGATCTACTTAAGGCCTTGGCCTTTTTCTTTATTTTCTTTATCTTTCTTATACTTGTTAATACCTCTAATAAAAGAATGCTTCTTTAAAAACTGAAATGTTTAAACAAATTCTAACATTGAAATGCATAAACAAAATCTGCATACTATGCTAATCAAAATTCTGTATACTATACTAACAAAATTCTGCACTTGTAAGCTTAATAAAATTCTACACTTGTAAACTTAATAAAATCTGCATTATAAACTTAATAAAATCTGCATTATAAACTTAATAAAATCTACACTTGTAAGCATAATAAAATCTGCACTTGTAAACTTAATAAAATATGCACTTGTAAGCTTAATAAAATCTGCAAATCTAATTAAGCTACTAGTGATCTAATTGGATCTTCCAATGCTAAACCATCAAAACTGCAATGCTAAATAATTCAAAATCTGCAATGCTAAACAAATCAAAATATGTAATGCTACACATAGCTATTCCACACTAAAAATCTGTTAAAGCTTGATACCTATGTAAAGCTTATACTTTTATAGAGCAATAGAGATCTTTAAGCATGTTACAACATGATCTAAACTGAAATACTAAGACAAAATCGCAAACTGAAAACTAAATCTGCATACTATACTAATCAAGATTCTGCATTCTATGCTACTCAATTTCTGTATACTATGCAAACATAAATTCTGCACTAAAATACTTAACCAAACTGCACTATAATCTTTTTTTAAAAAACTGCACTATAAGTTCCACCAAAAATCTGCACTACAAGTTCCACCAAAAAATCTACACTATAAATTCCACCAAAAATCTGCACTACAAGTTCCACCAAATATCTGCACTATAAACTTAATTAAAATCTGCACTATAAGTTTAATTAAAATCTGCACTATAAGCTTAAATAAAAATCTGCACTATAAGCTTAATTAGAATCTGCACTATAGGCTTAATTAAAATCTGCACTATAAGCTTAAATAAAAATCTGCACTATAAGCTTAATTAAAATCTGCATAAAAATCTGAATTTCTAATTACAAGGGAAAAACAAATCTTGGATCTACTCTAAATTCCCAAGCAACAACAATCCTTTACAGCACATTCCGAAAACTAAAAGAAACACTAAATCAAAGCTCGAAACTACCCTTACCGCAGGTCAGTAGCACTTACCTATTCTTGGAGTTCTTGGACTTACAACCAAAAGGGGAGCTTCTAGGGTTCCGGAGATGTGCTTCCTCAACGATCTCTTTGTATTTACTTGCTCTTCTCGACGAGGGGATCATGAAGGTGTGAAGACCTCACGGAGAAAGGTGTCCGCCGGCCACTGGAGACGAAGCTAGGGCTTCGTTTTGTTTTTGCTCGGGCAGAAACGCCGTGCGCGAGAGAGAAGGGAGGGGAAGAAATCAGGTCACGACAATAATCCCCTTCTCCTCTTAACTTATCCTTTTATAACTCCTAATATTTCTGTTATCTAACTATCCTTTAAATTATTTCGCTATCTTTTCTAAACAGCTCGGCCCGCATGGGTTCTTGGTCAGCCGGATTCTCTTAAGGTTCGGGTCGGGTCGGAGGTCGCGGGTTCGAATCTCGGCCGAATCCCTTATATAACTTAATATTTCTGTTATGGCTTAAGACCAATTCGTTATTAATTTGTTCACAAAACACCTGATGAACACTTGACTACCACACTTCGTCAAAATCTCTGACCGGGTCAGAGGTTGCGGGTTCGAATCTCGGTCGCATCTCTTTTATACTTAACTATTTTCTGTTGTTAACTGCTACTTAAATTAATTTTGTTCTTCCGTTAATCAGCAACGCCCGCTTGGGCACTTGGTCAACCGAGACAACTAAAGGCTTTGCTTAACCGGAGATCTCCGGTTCGAACCTCGGCTTAATTTCTTTATTTTTTGTAACTTGTTTCTTTTGGTAAAAATACCAAACGACCTCCAAAAATTACATAAAAATATTCTAAAAATTTATAAAAATCTCTAGAGTATTTCTAAAGCATTTCTAAATATTTTTAAGCGCTATTAGGACTCAGAATGAGGATATTTGGGTCATTATAATCCCCTATACCTTATAAAAAGTTTGTCCTCGAACTTAGAATAATTCTGGATATTTCTGCCTCATGCTGTCCTCACGCTCCCAAGTAATTTCCTCGCGCTTCTGATGCCAAATGACCTTAACTAGTGGTACTTCTTTGTCCCTTAGTCTTCTTAACTTCTCGATCCACTATCACCCATATTGTATTGTGCCCATTAGTGGTCTTTGGAAGACCTGTTATAAAGTCTCTAGAGACCGCAGGTGCATTAGTCACACCAAATGGCATGACTATAAATTTGTAGTGTCCATATCTGGTCCTGGAAACTGTTCTAGGTGTATCACTTCTTTTCACTTCCAAGTGATGGTACCCAGAGCGCAGGTCTATTTTAGAGCACACTGTTGCCCCCCTTTAGCTGATCAAATAGATCATTTATTCTGGGAAGAGGTACTTGTCCTTAACTGTTACTTTGTTCAGCGCTCTAAAATCTATGCACATCCGCATAGATCCGTCTTTCTTCTTAACATCTAATTATGTACAGAGAGAAAATCTGAAATTGTCTCTATACTCTCTAGACATATTAAAAAAAACATAGAAAGACAAACAAGAACTTTTATCTAGCTTAAGCACAAGCTAAATTAAACTAAATTAACTAAAAGCCATAATAGTTGGATCCTGCATCCACAAAGTTAGCACATCCTACTATTATCCTGCCTAAATTATGTATGACATGTGCATAATTAAACTAAATACCAAATACACAGAGGCAAAACCCTAGCTCTGATACCATTTGATGGTTGCTACTCGGAAAACCTATAGGTTCCACTGTACAAAAATTTTGTACAAAGGTCTGAACCTTTTCCTAGCTACCATGTGTTCTTTTAAATTAAATTTTGGATCGCCTGCGGAACTTAACACGTTTGATCCAAAACTTAATCTATTTGTTCTTTTAGGTTTTGACTTGGATCTCCTGCGGAACTTAACACGTTCGACCCAAGTCTCCTTAAGTTATTAATTCCATTAAATATTAATTTCCATAAAAGGTTCCCAGTACTGACGTGGCGAGGCACATGGCCTTCTTGGATATGGGAAACCACCACCGACTAGACAAAACCTTTAATAGAAAGCTAATATTTAATTTCCTAAAATAACTTTAGGTTAACCAAAGAGAACAATCAAATCACAAGAAAAAGAAAGAAACAAAAGAACACAACTTCGAAAAACCATATTCGAAATACTAGAACGTAAGCCTCTTGTATTTGGTATTATTTCCATAAATAACTAGCATGATGCGGAAATAGAAATTACTAGTTATACCTTGTAGAAAAAACCTCTTGATCTTCTACCGTATTCCTCTTCTAACCTCGGACGTTGTGTGGGCAACGATCTTCCAAGATGAGAAACCACCAACCACCTTCTTCTCCTCCAAGCAAGGTTCGGCCACAAAAGAAAAGCTTTACCAAGGAGAAAAACCAAAATACTAACCAAGCTCCAAGAGATGCTAGCTTTCTCTCCTTCTTCTTCTTCTTCTCCGAGTAGTATCCGGCCACCACAAGAACTCCAAGGGAGAGGGAGAGGTTCGGCCACCACAAGAGGAAGAGAAGGAGAGGGTAATGGCCGGCCACAACACCAAGGAAAAAGGGAGAGAAAACAATAGAGGTTGTCGCTCATGAAGGCACCCCTACCCCTTCTTTTATATTCCTTGGCCTAGGCAAATTAGGAAATTTAATTACAATAAAACTTCCTTAATTTTTCTTGACATGAATTAATTGAGAAAAATAAAACAAAATTTCCCAATTAACTTGAGATGGCCGGCCACATCATTGGAAACAAAAGAGGACAAGTTTTAATCAACAATTAAAACTTCCTAATTTGTTTCCGGAAATTTTAAAAAATAAAATTTCTCTTTAAAATCTCTTCATGGTTAATAAAAGGAAATATCTATAATTTTAATTTTATTAACATGTGAATAATTTTAAAGAGAAAATAAAACATCTCTCCAATCTACAAATAAGGAAAGAGATCTAATCTCTTTCTTTTAATCTTTTGTAAATCTTTTACAAGAGAGATATTTTAATTTTAATTCTCTTTAAAATATATCTTCCACATAATAATAAAAATTAAAATTAAATTTCTTTTTAATTTAATTTGGCCGGCCCTACTAGCTTGGGTTCAAGCTAGGGCCGGCCACCCAATTTTATACCTAGGCCGGCCCTAGCTTGGTTCCCAAGCTAGCTTGGCCGGCCCCTTATTGGTGGGTATAGAAGGTGGGTATAGGTGGGTATCGAACTCTATAAATAAGAGGCTACGATAGGGACCGAGAGGAGGAATTGGTTTTGGTCTCCCGATAAAATTAAGCATCCCGTGCGCCCCCAACACACAACTTAATTTTATCAATGATAATTCATTCCACTAGAGAACTATCATTGAACTACCGCACCAATCCCAAATTACATTTTTGGGCTCCTTCTTATTATGAGTGTGTTAGTCTCCCTGTGTTTAAGATATCGAATGTCCACTATTTAAGTGAGTTACTGACAACTCATTTAATTAATATCTAAGTCCAAGAGTAGTACCACTCAACCTTATTATCATGTCGGACTAAGTCCACCTGCAGGGTTTAACATGACAATCTTTATGAGCTCCTCTTGAGGACATTATCAACCTAGTATCACTAGGACACAGTTTCCTTCTATAATCAACAACACACACTATGAGTGATACCATTTCCCAATTTATCGGGTTTATTGATTCATCGAACTAAATCTCACCCATTGATAAATTAAAGAAATAAATATCAAACATATGTGCTTGTTATTATATTAGGATTAAGAGCACACACTTCCATAATAACTGAGGTCTTTGTTCCTTTATAAAGTCAGTATAAAAGGAACGACCTCAAATGGTCCTACTCAATACACTCTGAGTGTACTAGTGTAATTATATAGTCAAGATAAACTAATACCTAATTACACTACGACCTTCTAATGGTTTGTTCCTTTCCATTTTGGTCGTGAGCTACTGTTTATAATTTATAAGGTACTCATAACCTGGATGTGACACCACATACTATGTTATCTACAATATAAATTAAATGAACAACTACAAACAAATGTAGATAATTAGACCAAATGTGATTCTTTATTCATAATGAATGTTTACAAAGCTTAGGTTTTCAGTATACACTCCAACAATCTCCCACTTATACTAATGACTAAGCTGCCATATCTTCTACCATACATCTGATTCCCATTCCCTCCACATGCCGATCGAAAGCTTTCGCCGGAAGGGCCTTAGTGAAAGGATCTGCCAGGTTATCCGCTGATGCAATCTTGGCGATGACAACTTCTCCTCGCTCACGATATCTCGTATCGTGGTACTTGCGCTCTATATGTTTACCGCTTTATGAGCTCGTGGTTCCTTCGAGTTTGCAATTTGCATCGCTATTATCACAATAAATTGTGATGATTTTGGACAAACCAGGAATCACATCTAAGTCCATTAGGAAGTTCCTAAGCCATACAGCTTATTTGGCTGCCTCAGAGGCTGCCACATACTCAGCTTCCATGGTTGAGTCTGAAACACATTTCTGCTTAACACTCCTCCATGCAATAGCTCCACCTCCTAAAGTAAACACAGAGCTTGATGTAGACTTACAATTATCCCTATCTGATTGGAAGTCAGAATCCGTGTATCCCACAGGGAGCAAATCATCTGCTTGGTAAACTAGCATATAATCTCTAGTCCTTCTCAGGTACTTTAATATAAGCTTTACAGCAGTCCAATGTCCTTGTCCAGGGTTACTTTACAGCAAAACAGATATCTAGTCTCGTGCACAACATAGCATACATTAGGCTTCTGATAGCCGAAGCATAAGGAACTGCCTTCATGCCCTCTATCTCCTGTGATGTCTTCGGAGACATCTCTTTAGATAAAACTACTCCATGCCTAAAAAGTAGAAAACCTTTCTTGGAGTCTTGCATGTTAAAATGAGCAAGGATTGTATCGATATATGAAGCTTGGGATAGGCACAACATCCTTTTCTTGCGATCCCTTATTACTTTGTTCCCAAGAATATGTGTACATTTTCCTAAGTCCTTCATATCCAATTGCTTGGACAACCATACCCTTACGTCTGATAATACCTTGACATTGTTGCCAATTAACAAAATATCATCTACGTATAGTACAAGAAATACCACCACGTTTCCGTTACACTTCTTATATACACAAGACTCATCCGGACTTTGAATAAATCCATATGACTGGATTACTTCATTAAACCGGATGTTCCAAGACCTTGAAGCTTGCTTCAGTCCATAAATGGACCGATTGAGCTTGCACACTAGATGCTCTTTGCCTTTTTCAATGAACCCTTCTGGTTGCTTCATATGGATGTTCTCTTCAAGACTTCCATTAAGGAAAGCTGTCTTGATATCCATTTGCCAAATCTCATAATCCATATGAGCAGCAATGGATAAGAGTATCCGGATAGACTTAAGCATGGCTACCGGTGAAAAGGTTTCCTCATAATCGATTCCCTCTTTCTGAGTGTACCCTTTCGCAACAAGCCTAGCTTTGAAGGTTTCTACCTTCCCGTCTGTCCCTCTTTTCCTTTTGTAGATCCACTTGCATCCAACGGCTTTTACACCATCGGGTGGTTCTACAAGCTCCTAGACCTTCTTAGAGTACATAGACTCTATTTCAGAATTCATTGTCTTTTGCCAAGATGCTGCATCTATATCTTGGAGTGCTTCGTCATATGACCGGGGATCAGGTTCATGTTTACCCGGGATCAAGTCCGAAGACTCTCCCAAAAACATGAATCTCTCAGGCTGCCTCACAACCCTCCCACTACGACGAGGCACTGTCTGTGGTTGTGTATCATGTGTGACACGTGTTGCAGTCTCTTGTGGTACTTCATCTTGTACTGTTGGTACTAAAGTAGACGTGTCCTCTCTTAGTTCTTCTAAAACAACTTTACTACTGGGCTTGTGATCCATTATATAGTCTTCTTCTAAAAACTGGGCATTGGTGCTAACAATGACCTTCTGATCTTTAGGACTATAAAATAAACCACCTTTCGTTCCTTTGGGATATCCTACAAACACGCGAACTTCTGTACGAGATTCTAACTTATCAGCATCTGGTTTCAGCACATGTGCTGGACTACCCCAAATCCGAATATGTCTTAGATTGGGTTTTCGCCCATTCTACAATTCTGTGGGAGTAGAAGAAACTAATTTAGAAGGTACTAAGTTCAGAACCTACACTGCTGTTTCCAGAGCATATCCCCAAAATGAATTTGGTAATTCTGAATAACTCATCATCGATCTAACCATCTTCATAAGAGTCCTATTCCTTCGTTCTGCCACACCATTCTGTTGGGGTGTACCAGGTGCAGACAATTGGGATTGAATCCCGACCTCTGATAAGTAATTCCTAAACTCTCCTAAGAGGTATTCGCCACCACGATCAGACCGTAGTGTCTTGATACTTTTACCTAGTCGTTTCTCCACATCAGCCTTGTATTCTTTGAACTTATCAAAGCACTCGGACTTGCGGCGCATTAGGTAAATGTATCCATATCTTGAATAATCGTTTATGAAAGAGACAAAATATTCAAAACCTCCTCTTGCCTGGACAGACATAGGACCACACAAATCAGAGTGAACCAACTCTAACACTTCTTTGGCTCTATACCCCTTGGCCTTGAACGGCCTCTTGGTCATTTTACCTTCTAAGCAAGATTCACAAGTTGGAAAATTTTCCAACTCTAATGAACTCAAAAGTCCATCAGCTATAAGCCTCTGAATCCTACTTAAATTAATATGACCAAGTCTTAGATGCCAAAGATATGCTTGGTTCATTTCTGAAGGTTCTTTTCTCTTATTAGAATTAGAAGATGAGTTATAAATTTCCATGTTTTGCTTTGTGGAAGAAATTGAATTTAAAATATACAAATTGCCAACTAATGCACCAGAACAGATAATCACTTTATTTCTTTTAATAACTACATCGTTACTGAAAGAAACTGAATATCCATCTAAAAACAGTTTAGAAACTGAAATTAAATTCTTTCTAAAACTGGGTACATAAAGACAATTTCTTAAAACCAAATTTCTATTTCTACTAAAAGATAAGTAGACGTCTCCCACTGCAACAGCTGCCACCTTAGTAGCATTGCCCATGTAGACGGTAATTTCTCCTTCAGATAGTCGTCGGGTTTCCTGGAACCCCTGCAAGGAATTGCAGACATGATCAGTGGCTCCCGTATCTACACACCAGGTGCTGGTAGATAACACCGCTAAACATGTTTCAACAACTAGAGTATGAGATATACCTTTGTTTTGGTTCCTACGAGGACAGTCCGCCTTCCAATGTCCTACCTGCTTGCAGATGAAGCATTTGCCCTTCGGCTTCTTCATTCCAGCTTTAAATTTATTCACTTTCTTTGCTGAACCACTTGTTTCTTCTTCTTCTTTCCTTTCGGTTTAGAAGTAGAACCATTTTCAGATAGTGAATTTGAGCATTGTGACGAAATAATCCTTCTGCTGCTTGAGTCAATAGTTCCGCTAATGAATAAACCTCTTATTCATATTATAGTTCAGCCGTCAAAACTTAGGTAGCGTTTGGAGGATCATATCGATCCGGGTTTCCCATCAATTTCTCCTCCAAGGATCTGTATCTCGTTCGGATAAGCCATCATCTTTAGGATATGATCCTCAAGAGTACCCTCTTGCATGGTGGTCGCCATTATCTTTCTCATGGCTTCTTGCCTAGAAGCCCTATCTTGATGACCAAAGAGTTCCTTGAGATTGTTCATAATATCATAGGTCGTTGATAAATCTTGATGTCGATGTTGCAATACATTTGACATTGAAGCCAAAATGTAACACCGCGCCATCTCATCCGCTTTTACCCATTTCCTATGATATTCAATCTCCTCTTGGGTAGATTCACCAATGGGTGCATCAGGCATCGCTCAGTCAGTACATATTTATAGCTTTCAGCAGTAAGAACAATGTCCAGGTTTCTTTTCCAATCTATGTAGTTTGGTCCAGTAAGTCTATTCTGTTGAAGTATGATGGACAGTGGGTTGAAAGACATCCTAAGAATCACAAATAACTTTTGGTCAGAACTCTAAATTTAGAATAATATTGATTCCTCAAACAATACTATTTTAAATTAACCAACACCTCATAACACTATGAATTTTGTATGCCACGTTAGTGTGGACGTATACAAATTCAACATTTGTAAAAGGAGGGTTTTAACCCATTAATTTTATTATCTTGTCAACCTAACTTTTTGACAAATAAAAATAATAGTTGGTATCATTTGGTCACACAAATTATAGCAGTGACTCCGTTGGGGAGGATACTATTAGATGTGTCTAAGTGTATACCATTACTTGACACTAAGTCCATTAATAAGATTATGACCCTTCCGTTGGGGAAGATCACACGCTCTTAATTAACTTCCTATAGTCATCCAAAAATAGAAGTCTGTTCTAGTGATCCGCAAACAAGCTCATCCGTTATGGAGGAAGGCACTCAGAGCCAACGCGCAAGCTTGTTTGCATCACTTACAAACCAGTAATGGAGACCATGGAATTTATTTAAAAATCCCTCTCCCACTTAGTTATTTATAAATGAGGAATTTTAACTATGCTAGCCTACTTAAACTTGTAAACTAACATGCACACACAGCACAATATAAAAGCAATAAATAGAAAATTTAATTTTCAACTATTATGGCTTTTATCTCTAATTGTCCTCCGTGTGTTGTCATCCCAAGCTGCTGCCATATTTGGCCACCGCCACCGGGTCTAGCTGTCGCATCCATCTTGCTCCTAGTTCCGCTGCGCCTCTGGTCCTTAGAAGGTTCCACGCTTTGCAAGATTCGATCCGCGACATAAATAGAATTTTACATTTTTGATCCTATATTCCATAAAAGGAATGTACATGTATCTAGATCAAAAATAAAATCCTAATAAAACTAAATACTACTCCGTATTTTAATACAATCCTGCTCTCTCATATAAATTGCCCTTGACATGTCCAAGGGTCCAATCACACACATAATTAACTAAAAGCCATAATAGTTGGATCCTGCATCCACAAAGTTAGCACATCCTACTATTATCCTGCCTAAATTATGTATGACATGTGCATAATTAAACTAAATACCAAATACACAGAGGCAAAACCCTAGCTCTGATACCAATTGTTGGTTGCTACTCGGAAAACCTATAGGTTCCACTGTACAAAAATTTTGTACAAAGGTCTGAACCTTTTCCTAGCTACCATGTGTTCTTTTAAATTAAATTTTGGATCGCCTGCGGAACTTAACACGTTTGATCCAAAACTTAATCTATTTGTTCTTTTAGGTTTTGACTTGGATCTCCTGCGGAACTTAACACGTTCGACCCAAGTCTCCTTAAGTTATTAATTCCATTAAATATTAATTTCCATAAAAGGTTCCCAGTACTGACGTGGCGAGGCACATGGCCTTCTTGGATATGGGAGCAACCACCACTAGACAAAACCTTTAATAGAAAGCTAATATTTAATTTCCTAAAATAACTTTAGGTTAACCAAAGAGAACAATCAAATCACAAGAAAAAGAAAGAAACAAAAGAACACAACTTCGAAAAACCATATTCGAAATACTAGAACGTAAGCCTCTTGTATTTGGTATTATTTCCATAAATAACTAGCATGATGCGGAAATAGAAATTACTAGTTATACCTTGTAGAAAAAACCTCTTGATCTTCTACCGTATTCCTCTTCTAACCTCGGACGTTGTGTGGGCAACGATCTTCCAAGATGAGAAACCACCAACCACCTTCTTCTCCTCCAAGCAAGGTTCGGCCACAAAAGAAAAGCTTTACCAAGGAGAAAAACCAAAATACTAACCAAGCTCCAAGAGATGCTAGCTTTCTCTCCTTCTTCTTCTTCTTCTCCGAGTAGTATCCGGCCACCACAAGAACTCCAAGGGAGAGGGAGAGGTTCGGCCACCACAAGAGGAAGAGAAGGAGAGGGTAATGGCCGGCCACAACACCAAGGAAAAAGGGAGAGAAAACAATAGAGGTTGTCGCTCATGAAGGCACCCCTACCCCTTCTTTTATATTCCTTGGCCTAGGCAAATTAGGAAATTTAATTACAATAAAACTTCCTTAATTTTTCTTGACATGAATTAATTGAGAAAAATAAAACAAAATTTCCCAATTAACTTGAGATGGCCGGCCACATCATTGGAAACAAAAGAGGACAAGTTTTAATCAACAATTAAAACTTCCTAATTTGTTTCCGGAAATTTTAAAAAATAAAATTTCTCTTTAAAATCTCTTCATGGTTAATAAAAGGAAATATCTATAATTTTAATTTTATTAACATGTGAATAATTTTAAAGAGAAAATAAAACATCTCTCCAATCTACAAATAAGGAAAGAGATCTAATCTCTTTCTTTAATCTTTGTAAATCTTTTACAAGAGAGATATTTTAATTTTAATTCTCTTTAAAATATATCTTCCACATAATAATAAAAATTAAAATTAATTTTGCCGGCCCTACTAGCTTGGGTTCAAGCTAGGGCCGGCCACCCAATTTTATACCTAGGTCGGCCCTAGCTTGGTTCCCAAGCTAGCTTGGTCGGCCCCCTATTGGTGGGTATAGAAGGTGGGTATAGGTGGGTATAGAACTCTATAAATAAGAGGCTACGATAGGGACCGAGAGGAGGAATTGGTTTTGGTCTCCCGATAAAATTAAGCATCCCGTGTTCGCCCCGAACACACAACTTAATTTTATCAATAATAATTCATTCCACTAGAGAATTATTATTGAACTACCGCACCAATCCCAAATTACATTTTTGGGCTCCTTCTTATTATGAGTGTGTTAGTCTCCCTGTGTTTAAGATATCGAATGTCCACTAATTAAGTGAGTTACTGACAACTCATTTAATTAATATCTAAGTCCAAGAGTAGTACCACTCAACCTTATTATCATGTCGGACTAAGTCCACCTGCAGGGTTTAACATGACAATCTTTATGAGCTCCTCTTGAGGACATTATCAACCTAGTATCACTAGGACACAGTTTCCTTCTATAATCAACAACACACACTATAAGTGATACCATTTCCCAACTTATCAGGTTTATTGATTCATCGAACTAAATCTCACCCATTGATAAATTAAAGAAATAAATATCAAACATATGTGCTTGTTATTATATTAGGATTAAGAGCACAAACTCCCATAATAACGAGAGTCTTTGTTCCTTTCTAAACTCAGTACAAACCGAACGAACTCAAATGCTCCTACTCAATCCCCACTGAGTGCCCTAATGTCATCATATAGTCCAGATAAACCAATACCTAATTACACTATGACCTTCTAATGGTTTGTTCCTTTCCATTTTGGTCGTGAGCTCACATTTATAATTTATAAGGTACTGATAACATCTTCTGTATGTGACACCACATACTATGTTATCTACAATATAAATTAAATGAACAACTACAAACAAATGTAGATAATTAGACCAAATGTGATTCTTTATTCATAATGAATGTTTACAAAGCTTAGGCTTTCAATATACACTCCAACAATCTCCCACTTATACTAATGACTAAGTGCCATATCTTCTACCATACATCTGATTCCCATTCCTCCACAAGCTTTCGGCGGAAGGGCCTTAGTGAAAGGATCCGCCAGTTATCCGTGATGCAATCTTGGCGATGACAACTTCTCCTCGCTTCACGATATCTCGTATCGTGGTACTTGCGCTCTATATGTTTACTCGCCTTATGAGCTCGTGGTTCCTTCGAGTTTGCAATTACAGCTATTATCACAATAAATTGTGATGATCTTGGGCAAACCAGAATCACATCTAAGTCCATTAGAAAGTTCGTATTCTTTAGCTGCCTTAGAGGCTGCCACATACTCAGCTTCTATGGTTGAGTCCGAAACGCATTGCTTAACACTCCTCCATGAAATGGCTCCACCTCCTAAAGTAAACACATAGCCCGATGTAGACTTACTATTGTCCCTATCTGATTGAAAATCGAATCCGTGTAACCCACAGGGAGCAAATCATCTGCTTGGTAAACTAGCATATAATCCTAGTCCTTCTTTAATATATGCTTTACGGCAGTCCAATGTCCTTGTCCGGGTTACTCGATATCTGTGACCATGCTCATGGAAACAGATATCGTGTCTCGTACATAGCATTGCATACATTAGGCTTCCTACTGCCGAAGCATAAGGAATTGCTTTCATGTCCTCTATCTCTTTTGATGTCTTTGGAGACATCTCTTTAGATAGAGCTACTCTATGTCTAAAAGGTAAGAAACCTTTCTTGGAGTCTTGCATGCTAAAACGAGCAAGGATTGTATCTATATATGAAGCTTGGGATAGACACAACATTCTTTTCTTGCGATCCCTTATAACTTTGATCCCAAGAATGTGTGCACATTCTCCTAAGTCCTTCATATCAAATTGTTTGGACAACCATACCCTTACGCCCGATAATACCTTGACATTGTTGCCAATTAACAAAATATCATCTACGATAGTACAAGAAATACCACCACGTTTACACTTCTTATATACACAAGACTCATCCGGACTTTGAATAAATCCATATGACTGGATTACTTCATTAAACCGGATGTTCCAAGACTTGAAGCTTGCTTCAGTCTATAAATGGACCGATTGAGCTTGCATACTAGATGCTCTTTGCCTTTTTCAATAAATCCTTCTGGTTGCTTCATATGGATGTTCTCTTCAAGACTTCCATTAAGGAAAGCTGTCTTGACATCCATTTTCCAAATCTCATAATCCATATGAGCAACAATGGATAAGAGTATCCGGATAGACTTAAGCATGGCTACCGGTGAAAAGGTTTCCTCATAATCGATTCCCTCTTTCTGAGTGTACCCTTTCGCAACAAGCCTAGCTTTGAAGGTTTCTACCTTCCCGTCTGTCCCTCTTTTCCTTTTGTAGATCCACTTGCATCCAACGGCTTTTACACCATCAGGTGGTTCTACAAGCTCCCAGACCTTATTAGAGTACATGGACTCTATTTCAGAATTCATTGCCTTTTGCCAAGATGCTGCATCTATATCTTGGAGTGCTTCGTCATATGATCGGGGATCAGGTTCATGTTTACCCGGGATCAAGTCCGAAGACTCTCCCAAAAACATGAATCTTTCAGGCTGCCTCACAACCCTCCCACTACGACGAGGCACTATCTGTGGTTGTGTATCGTGTGTGACACGTGTTGCAGTCTCTTGTGGTACTTCATCTTGTACTGTTGGTACTGAAGTAGACATGTCCTCTCTAAGTTCTTCTAAAACAACTTTACTACTGGGCTTGTGATCCATTATATAGTCTTCTTCTAAAAACTGGGCATTGGTGCTAACAATGACCTTCTGGTCTTTAGGACTATAAAATAAACCACCTTTCGTTCCTTTGGGATATCCTACAAACACGCGAACTTCTGTACGAGATTCTAACTTATTAGCATCTGGTTTCAGCACATGTGCTGGACTACCCCAAATCCGAATATGTCTTAGACTGGGTTTTCGCCCATTCCACAATTCTATGGGAGTAGAAGAAACTGATTTAGAAGGTACTAAGTTCGGAACGTTATCTGTTTCCAGAGCATATCCCAAAATGAATTTGGTAATTCAATAACTCATCATCGATCTAACCATTTCCATAAGAGTCCTATTCCTTCGCTCTGCTACACCATTCTGCTATTGGGGTGTTCAGTGCACAATTGGGATTGAATCCCAGCCTTCGATAAGTAATTCCTAAACTCTCCTAAGAGGTATTCGCCACCACGATCAGATCGTAGTGTCTTGATACTTTTACCTAATCGTTTCTCCACATCAGCCTTGTATTCTTTGAACTTGTCAAAGCACTCGGACTTGCGGCGCATTAGGTAAATGTATCCATATCTTGAATAATCGTCTATGAAAGAGACAAAATATTCAAAACCTCCTCTTGCCTGGATAGACATAGGACCACACAAATCAGAGTGAACCAACTCTAACACTTCTTTGGCTCTATACCCCTTGGCCTTGAACGGCCTCTTGGTCATTTTACCTTCTAAGCAAGATTCACAAGTTGGAAAATTTTCCAACTCTAATGAACTCAAAAGTCCATCGGCTATAAGCCTCTGAATCCTACTTAAATTAATATGACCAAGTCTTAGATGCCAAAGATATGCTTGGTTCATTTCTGAAGGTTCTTTTCTCTTATTAGAATTAGAAGATGAGTTATAAATTTCCATGTTTTGCTTTGTGGAAGAAATTGGATTTAAAATATACAAATTGCCAACTAATGCACCAGAACAGATAATCACTTTATTTCTTTTAATAACTACATCGTTACTGAAAGAAACTGAATATCCATCTAAAAACAGTTTAGAAACTGAAATTAAATTCTTTCTAAAACTGGGTACATAAAGACAATTTCTTAAAACCAAATTCCTATTTCTACTAAAAGATAAGTAGACGTCTCCCACTGCAACAGCTGCCACCTTAGTAGCATTGCCCATGTAGACGGTAATTTCTCCTTCAGATAGTCGTCGGGTTTCCTAGAACCCCTGCAAGGAATTGCAGACATGATCAGTGGCTCCCGTATCTACACACCAGGTGCTGGTAGATAACACCGCTAAACATGTTTCAACAACTAGAGTATGAGATATACCTTTGTTTTGGTTCCTACGAGGACAGTCCGCCTTCCAATGTCCTGCCTGCTTGCAGATGAAGCACTTGCCCTTCGGCTTCTTCATTCCAGCTTTAAATCCCGTATTCACTTTCTTTGCTGAACCACTTGTTTCTTCTTCTTCTTTCCTTTCGGTTTAGAAGTAGAACCATTTTCAACATAGTGAATTTGAGCATTGTGACGAAATAATCCTTCTGCTGCTTGAAGTTCTGTCAGTAATTCCTATTATTCATATTATAGTTCAGGCGGAACTGCTCAAAACTTCTAGGTAGCGTTTGGAGGATCATATCGATCTGGGTTTCCCCATCAATTTCTCCTCCAAGGATCTGTATCTCGTTCAGATAAGCCATCATCTTTAGGATATGATCCCTCACAGGAGTACCCTCTTGCATGGTGGCTATCATTATCTTTCTCATGGCTTCTTGCCTAGAAGCCCTATCTTGATGACCAAAGAGTTCCTTGAGATTGTTCATAATATCATAGGCTGTTGGTAAATCTTGATGCTGATGTTGCAATACATTTGACATTGAAGCCAAAATGTAACACCGCGCCATCTCATCTGCTTTTACCCATTTCCTATGATATTCAATCTCCTCTTGGGTAGATTCACCAGTAGGTGCATCAGGGCACTGCTCAGTCAGTACATATTTATAGCTTTCAGCAGTAAGAACAATATCCAATCTATGTAGTTTGGTCCAGTAAGTCTATTCTGTTGAAGTATGATGGACAGTGGGTTGAAAGACATCCTAAGAATCACAAATAACTTTTGGTCAGAACTCTAAATTTAGAATAATATTGATTCCTCAAACAATACTATTTTAAATTAACCAACACCTCATAACACTATGAATTTTGTATGCCACGTTAGTGTGGACGTATACAAATTCAACATTTGTAAAAGGAGGGTTTTAACCCATTAATTTTATTATCTTGTCAACCTAACTTTTTGACAAATAAAAATAATAGTTGGTATCATTTGGTCACACAAATTATAGCAGTGACTCCGTTGGGGAGGATACTATTAGATGTGTCTAAGTGTATACCATTACTTGACACTAAGTCCATTAATAAGATTATGACCCTTCCGTTGGGGAAGATCACACGCTCTTAATTAACTTCCTATAGTCATCCAAAAAATAGAAGTCTGTTCTAGTGATCCGCAAACAAGCTCATCCGTTATGGAGGAAGGCACTCAGAGCCAACGCGCAAGCTTGTTTGCATCACTTACAAACCAGTAATGGAGACCATGGGATTTATTTAAAAATCCCTCTCCCACTTAGTTATTTATAAATGAGGAATTTTAACTATGCTAGCCTACTTAAACTTGTAAACTAACATGCACACACAACACAATATAAAAGCAATAAATAGAAAATTTAATTTTCAACTATTATGGCTTTTATCTCTAATTGTCCTCCGTGTGTTGTCATCCCAAGCTGCTGCCATATTTGGCCACCGCCTCCGGGTGTCGCATCCATCTTGCTCCTAGTTCCGCTGCGCCTCTGGTCCTTAGAAGGTTCCACGCTTTGCAAGATTCGATCCGCGACATAAATAGAATTTTACATTTTTGATCCTATATTCCATAAAAGGAATGTACATGTATCTAGATCAAAAATAAAATCCTAATAAAACTAAATACAGCTCCTGCTGTATTTTAATACAATCATGCACACTCATATAAATTGCCCTTGACATGTCCAAGAGTCCAATCACACACATAATTAACTAAAAGCCATAATAGTTGGATCCTGCATCCACAAAGTTAGCACATCCTACTATTATCCTGCCTAAATTATGTATGACATGTGCATAATTAAACTAAATACCAAATACACAGAGGCAAAACCCTAGCTCTGATACCATTTGATGGTTGCTACTCGGAAAACCTATAGGTTCCACTGTACAAAAATTTTGTACAAAGGTCTGAACCTTTTCCTAGCTACCATGTGTTCTTTTAAATTAAATTTTGGATCGCCTGCGGAACTTAACACGTTTGATCCAAAACTTAATCTATTTGTTCTTTTAGGTTTTGACTTGGATCTCCTGCGGAACTTAACACGTTCGACCCAAGTCTCCTTAAGTTATTAATTCCATTAAATATTAATTTCCATAAAGGTTCCTTGACGTGGCGAGGCACATGGCCTTCTTGGATATGGGAAACCACCACCGACTAGACAAAACCTTTAATAGAAAGCTAATATTTAATTTCCTAAAATAACTTTAGGTTAACCAAAGAGAACAATCAAATCACAAGAAAAAGAAAGAAACAAAAGAACACAACTTCGAAAAACCATATTCGAAATACTAGAACGTAAGCCTCTTGTATTTGGTATTATTTCCATAAATAACTAGCATGATGCGGAAATAGAAATTACTAGTTATACCTTGTAGAAAAAACCTCTTGATCTTCTACCGTATTCCTCTTCTAACCTCGGACGTTGTGTGGGCAACGATCTTCCAAGATGAGAAACCACCAACCACCTTCTTCTCCTCCAAGCAAGGTTCGGCCACAAAAGAAAAGCTTTACCAAGGAGAAAAACCAAAATACTAACCAAGCTCCAAGAGATGCTAGCTTTCTCTCCTTCTTCTTCTTCTCCGAGTAGTATCCGGCCACCACAAGAACTCCAAGGGAGAGGGAGAGGTTCGGCCACCACAAGAGGAAGAGAAGGAGAGGGTAATGGCCGGCCACAACACCAAGGAAAAAGGGAGAGAAAACAATAGAGGTTGTCGCTCATGAAGGCACCCCTACCCCTTCTTTTATATTCCTTGGCCTAGGCAAATTAGGAAATTTAATTACAATAAAACTTCCTTAATTTTTCTTGACATGAATTAATTGAGAAAAATAAAACAAAATTTCCCAATTAACTTGAGATGGCCGGCCACATCATTGGAAACAAAAGAGGACAAGTTTTAATCAACAATTAAAACTTCCTAATTTGTTTCCGGAAATTTTAAAAAATAAAATTTCTCTTTAAAATCTCTTCATGGTTAATAAAAGGAAATATCTATAATTTTAATTTTATTAACATGTGAATAATTTTAAAGAGAAAATAAAACATCTCTCCAATCTACAAATAAGGAAAGAGATCTAATCTCTTTCTTTTAATCTTTTGTAAATCTTTTACAAGAGAGATATTTTAATTTTAATTCTCTTTAAAATATATCTTCCACATAATAATAAAAATTAAAATTAAATTTCTTTTTAATTTAATTTGGCCGGCCCTACTAGCTTGGGTTCAAGCTAGGGCCGGCCACCCAATGGCCCTAGCTTGGTTCCCAAGCTAGCTTGGCCGGCCCCTTATTGGTGGGTATAGAAGATGGGTATAGGTGGGTATAGAACTCTATAAATAAGAGGCTACGATAGGGACCAAGAGGAGGAATTGGTTTTGGTCTCCCGATAAAATTAAGCATCCCGTGTTCGCCCCGAACACACAACTTAATTTTATCAATGATAATTCATTCCACTAGAGAACTATCATTGAACTACCGCACCAATCCCAAATTACATTTTTGGGCTCCTTCTTATTATGAGTGTGTTAGTCTCCCTGTGTTTAAGATATCGAATGTCCACTATTTAAGTGAGTTACTGACAACTCATTTAATTAATATCTAAGTCCAAGAGTAGTACCACTCAACCTTATTATCATGTCGGACTAAGTCCACCTGCAGGGTTTAACATGACAATCTTTATGAGCTCCTCTTGAGGACATTATCAACCTAGTATCACTAGGACACAGTTTCCTTCTATAATCAACAACACACACTATGAGTGATACCATTTCCCAATTTATCGGGTTTATTGATTCATCGAACTAAATCTCACCCATTGATAAATTAAAGAAATAAATATCAAACATATGTGCTTGTTATTATATTAGGATTAAGAGCACACACTTCCATAATAACTGAGGTCTTTGTTCCTTTATAAAGTCAGTATAAAAGGAACGACCTCAAATGGTCCTACTCAATACACTCTGAGTGTACTAGTGTAATTATATAGTCAAGATAAACTAATACCTAATTACACTACGACCTTCTAATGGTTTGTTCCTTTCCATTTTGGTCGTGAGCTACTGTTTATAATTTATAAGGTACTGATAACATCATCTTCTGTATGTGACACCACATACTATGTTATCTACAATATAAATTAAATGAACAACTACAAACAAATGTAGATAATTAGACCAAATGTGATTCTTTATTCATAATGAATGTTTACAAAGCTTAGGCTTTCAGTATACACTCCAACAGGGGGAGCAAGTGAAAATTTGAGTCAAGAACATGAAGAACATCAACAGCAAGAAAATGAACCAACTAGGACCATAAGGGTTAATCCAAACCATCCACTTGAACAAATAATTGGTGACCCAGACCTAAGAGTCTAAACTAGGTCAGCCTTAAGAAACCTAAGCCAAATTACCCTAATTTCTAACATTGAACCCAAGATAATAGAAGAATCACTAAGTGACCTAGATTAGATTTTAGCCATGCAAGAGGAACTGGCTCAATTTGAAAGAAATGAAGTATGAGACCTAGTTCCATTACAAGAACATAAAAAGATAATAGAAATGAAATGAGTTTTTAGAAACAAACTAAATGAAAAAGGAGAAGTTGCTAAAAATAAGGTCAGATTAGTGGCACAAAGATTCAGCCAGATTTAGGGACTTGACTTCAATGAAACCTATGCCCTTGTTGCCAGACTTGAATAAATCAGAATGTTGTTAAGCTATGCGGCCCATAAGGATTTCAAATTATACTAAATGGATGTAAATTCAACCTTTCTCAATAGATTAATTAAAAAAGAGATATATATAGGTCAACCGCTAGGATTTAAAAATTTAGAACACTCTAATCATGTGTTCAAACTAAATAAAGCCCTTTATGGTTTAAAATAGGCTCTTAGAGCTTGGTACAAAAGGTTGACCACATAATCTCAAAAAGCTTCAAACAAGGTCAAGTAGACCCAACTCTTTCCATAAAAACAATTGATCAACATTTCTTTATAGCTCAAGTTTATGTAGATGATATAATATTTGGCTCAACTAACTCAAAACTTCTACAAGACTTTATAATGTTGATGGAACAAGAATTTGAAATGAGTCTAGTTGGACAATTAACATTCTTCCTAGGTCTACAAATCAAATAAATAAATGAAGGAACCTATTTTTATTAACAAAAATATACACTTGAATTATTCAAGAAATTTGGAATGGAAAAATCTAAAGATATTAAAACTCCAATGGCCACCAATGTAACCCTAGACAGTAACCTAAATGGAAAACCTATAGACCTCAAATACTACAAAAGTGCCATAGGAAGCCTACTATACCTAACAACCAGTCGACCTAATATCCTATTTGTTATTAGTATATGCATTAGGTATCAAACTTGTGCTAAGGAATCACACTTGGCAAATGCTAAAAGAATCTTTAGATACTTAAAGGTACATCCAACGCAGGAATGTGGTACCCTAGAATAATCAGTTTTGAACTTATAGGGTACTTTGACTCAGATTATGCCGGCTACAAACTAGATAGGAAAAGTACAAGTGGTGGTTGTCAACTACTTTGTTCATCACTTGTCAGCTGGTTCAGTAGAAAGCAATACTGTGTTGCGCTATCTACTACTGAAGTAGAGTATATAACAATAGGAGAATGTGTTATACAACTACTATGGATGATGCACACCCTGAAAGACTTCAATCTAAACTTTAAAAACACAAAAGTGTTAATTGATAATATTAGCTTAATCAACTTAACAAAAAATTCAGTGCATCATTCAAGAACTAAACACAATGAAATTAAGCATCACTTTATCAGGGATTATGTCACTAAAGGAGATATTGAACTCAATTACATTGAGTCTAAATCAAACATAGCTGACATATTTACTAAACCACTCTCTGAAAATAAATTTAGCAATTTACGTTGACAACTAGGATTATGTCTCAAAGACTAGGCCTGCTATTTTCAAAATATTTTCCAAACAATTTGCAAATTATAGGGAAAATTTCTTACTTTCTAAATTTTTTTCCCAATTTCTCAATTTTTTCAAAAACTGATTTTAACCTTAGTCTAGATCAAATCCATAGAAAGAATGATCCTATAGACCTATGACTTGAGCATCTCATAAATACACTAGGACTCCCTTGATTGTGTATTCAAAAACTTTGAACAGTCTGAGATGTGTAGGTAAATTGCCTGGATTTATGATACTTATATAAGTACATCAACACAAGTCTAGGCAAAAAATACCAATACTACAATAATTAAGTTAGGTAATCTATCTTAGTCAAACACTAACTGGATACCTGTACTATTCTTGACTAACCAAGTGGACATTGCTTGTCACGCCCCGGGGGAGTCCCTGTTCGAAGAAAATTTCGGCAGCACCTTCCCTGTACGGCTGACAATCTGAAGCATTTCTACAGACACAATATACATCAGCCACATGCGGCTGGAATATATACACAACCACGTAGTTAATAATCTCAGCCTACACGGCTGGACAAATATAACAACAACCTCGTAGTTATATATATTTTATTAGCCCACTCGGCTGTAATCAAAACCAACACAACGGAAACCGATAGAATATCAAACACAAGACTGCTAGCCGGCTAGGCTTATATCACACTACAAAACACCACTCCGGAAACAAAACCAAAACACAAGCTAGATACACAAAATACCAAAATACAAATGGACAACAGCGAAAACAGGTCTTCTGATGTGACATAGGGACCAGAAGGCAGGATTCTCCAAGCGACTCCATAAACAACCTGGCACCTGAAAAAGATAGTGTCCACGGGGGTGAGTTCAACAACTCAGCGAATACCAATAGACATGCCTAGTAAGATATATCTAACAACAATAAACATGGAATACAGCTTCCTAATCATATATAGGAAAAATGCAAAACTGAAAGGTAACTGAGGAAGTTGTACTCACCGGAACTCCTATCCAGAACAAAAGGGTCGTCAAACCGAGAATGTCACAAATCCTGTATGCATGTCAAACATATGCATCCAACCAAATGCAGCAAATAAATATAGCAAGCACAAGCAATAAATGCATCAATGCGTATGATGCCAATGACATGGTCACCCCTGACGCCAGTCAGCCATCACACACACAATGGTGAGACTGAGTGGGTAGGGATGTGACAACCGTGCACTCTGACGTCACTACTCCTGATGAGTGACCGAGTGGACGGGATGCTGTCAGAGTACATCTGTCCTCCTACCCCAAATCATAAATGGGGGAGCTCAATGCTCTCATCTCCTGGTACACGATGACGGGAAGGAAATCTCTGCCGGCTACCATGCTACGTCACACTACCCATGAGCGGACCAACGGAGCCAAACAGAGTCTAACTGCCTACCGGCTACCACGCTGCTACACTAAACCAGCGGAGCCAAACAGAGCAGAACTGTCTGCCGGCTACCACGCTGAGTCCTCAGACCAACGAAGCCAAACAGCAGAACCGCCACACACCTGGCTGATATACCACTAACCCATGAGTGGTGGTGTGTACAGATCCATGTAACTGGCGATATGCTCACAATAATGGAGTCGACTATCGCTCAGCATGAAATCATGATGCATGACACTAAGCATGGCAATATACTGATCAACATAGAAAAATCCATATATATATAAAGTGGGTACCACAGTATCAATGGTCAGATCTGAGGATCTAAGGTACACAAGTCAGGTATAGTATAAAAACCTAGGTATCAGATAATCTAGATACACATGCCAGAAAATAAAAATTCAGAACCTAGTTCTAACCTTAGTAAGGTATGGTATGTCACTTACTCTAGGAACTAAGGTACTCATGGCAATAATCATAAAACGTAAACATGGATACAAAACAAACGCCCAACAGAACATGCTACGGGTAACAAACAGTGACATACCAAAGGCAAACATGATCATTGCTTGTAGCTATAACATACTATGCATATCCAATTGACAATATCATAAAAGATAAGTCAAGAGGTTCCTGCCTCAAATAGCAGTGGTCCAATACGAAATAGATCCCTCGTCGAGATACCATCTCGAATAAAAATCCCAAATTCTGATGCCTCAGCGCTGCTCAAATCCTGGGGAGTCTACTGCCAAATTTCTAGCTACAACTACCTGGAATTACTGATCCCTACATCAAATACCCAAAATCAGCACTGATTGGATTTTGCAACCCAACCTCAGATTGAAAGATTACTACAACCAGTGATCAAATACAATCTAAGCAAAATCCCTAAATCCAAACTCTTTAGTTGTTACCTTGTTTATACCAGATGTTCACTGCTGGTGTCGATCCAACCAGATCCAAATCTGTGTTGGAAACCTTCCCTTCATCGAAGACTAAATAGACGGTGGCTGAGAGATCAGCAGCAGATCTGTGCCGGTGAGGGAACGAACAGGGATCCAATAGTAAAGGAAAAGATGGTCGGTCGATGGATGTCCAACCAGAGAGCTACCAGACTCAGATGGTGGCGAGCCGGCGTCGACGCCACTTCAAGAGGTAGGCAGTGGCTAGGGCACCGGCAACAGATCAACTCGGGTGCTCGGCTCCTGTCCCCGACCCGAAGAGGCGAAGGCTCGGGTGATACTCAGACGCCGACGGCGATGAAGACGCGAGGAAGGAAGAAGAAGAAGGGTTCGGCCGGCGGTGAGCGAATGAATTGTGGCAGTCGGCTAGGGAAAATTCGCCGTGAGGGCAGAGGGTGAACTAGGGCACAGCCGGACGGAGGAGGAGTGGCGCAATCCAGGGAAGAAGAAGATGGGAAATCGGCTCGAGGAGGAAGTAGGGAACTGCCGAGTGGCAGTTAGGGCACGGGAGGAGATGGCGACTCGGCACGAGGAAGAAGAACTCGGCGCACATTGTTTCGGTGAGGAAATGAAGAAATAAAATAAAGGAAAGAAAATAGAAAAGGAAATTAAGAAAATAAACATTTCCTTGCTTAAGTGGGAAGCCTAAACAGGCTTTCCCGGGGCCCTGTTTTTATCCCCGTAAACTCGTTCATACGAGCTCCGAAAAATTCTCGAAAAATTTCTAAAAATTCTGGAAAATTCCCTTATTATTATTTGCCATTTTCCGGTATTTTACATTCTCCCCCACTAATAAAAATTTGGTCCCCAAATTTCGTCATCTACCATCAGCAAATACTAACCACAAGTAAAGAGTATAAATGATGAATGGTAAATTAAATCACATTTCTCAAGTGAAAAGATGGGGTATCAAGCTCGGATAGTATCCCCGAGCTCCCAAGTAGCCTCCTCGTCTGTATGATGCCGTCTTCCCACTTTAACCAGCCCGATAGTCTTGTTTCACAACTGACGCTCTTTCCGGTCCAGAATCCGTACCAGAACTTCCTCATAAGTGATGTCAGGCTGAACTAGAACTGAGATATCTGTCAGCACATGTGTCAGGTCGGGTATGTATCTTCTCAGCATAGATACGTGGAATACATCGTGTACGCCTGGGTGGATCGTAAATCGAGAGCGATGAGCCTCCTGAAGTAGCTCCTGTAAGACCTGATGAGACTGAGATACGCATAATCTGCCTCGGAAGTATATAATACCCTCCTCGTCTTGTGTGAACTCGGTCTGCTGCCCGAAAGCTATCTGACTATCAATGGACTGCAAATGCTGATCACTAGTCTGAGCCTCTCGGATCCTTGTCCTGATCGATGACTGAGCAAACATGGTAACCAGAATACCCTGCTCTGTCTGTTCCTACCCCTCAAGGCCCAACTCGGAGAAACCTTGAATCAAGTCTGTGACCACAACTCGGTGGCAAGCTAAAGTCCCTCTGGACTTCCGGCTAAGTGCATAGGCAACCATATTAGCTTTTCCCGGGTGGTAGCTAATGGTACAATCATAATCCTCCAGGAACTCTATCCATCTCCCTTGTTGAAGATTGAGTTCCTTCCGAGTGAAAATATATTTGAGACTCTTATGATCTATAAGAATCTCAAAGATAATGTCGTACAGCTGATGTCGCCAAATCTTCAAGGCAAAAATTATGGCGGTTAGCTCTAGATCATGTACAGGGTAGTTCTTCTCATGCTCCTTCAACTGACGAGAAGCATAAGAGACTACTCTATCGTGTTGCATCAGAACAGCGCTCAAACCCTGAATAGATGCATCGGTGTAGAGGACAAATCAGTCCTCTCCAGAAGGTAAAACCAAAATCGGAGCTGACACTAATCTCCGCTTTAGCTCCTGGAAGCTAGGCTCGTAGTCCTCTGACCACGTGAACTACATGCCTTTCCTGGTCAGGCGTGTTAGTGACATAGCTATGCGGGAGAAACCCTCGACGAAAGGTCTATAATATCCTGCCAGTCCCAAGGACTGCGGACATCCTGCACTGATTTCGGTTGCTCCCAACGGTAACAACCTCTATCTCCTGTGGAACCACGGTATACTCCTACTGGTGACCATGTGTCTCAAACATCTCATAGAAGACAACCAAAATACGCACTACTGAACTTCGCATATAGATGTTCCCATCGAAACATCTCTAGAACTATACAAAGGTGGTGTACGTGACTCACCTCGGATCAGTAATAAATCACAACATCGTCAACAAAGACAATGGAAACCGATCCAAACATCCTAGATATACCAAAATCATCGAGTCCCTGAAAACATCTAAGGCTCCGCAAGCCCTAATGGTAAAACCAAGACACATAATGTCTGTATCACAAACATTCCTAATGCTAAGATTCCCGATAACAAGTCAGAAATATGATCACCAACGATATAAATCACCAAGAATAGATCCTCAGTGTGAGAGCAACACTCCATCACACGAAATACCACATATGTGGGAGCAACGCTCTACCACAAGAAATCCTCCATATGTGGGAGTAACACTCCACTACAAATAATCCGTAACATGTATCTGCAATAAATATGGAAGCAATGCTCCGCTACAAGTAATCCACAATATGTGGGAGCAACACTCTACCACAATAAACAATAATATGTGGGAGCTACGCTCCACCACAAACGATCCATAACCTGTGGGAGCCATGCTCCACCACAAACAATACATAAGTGCCCAAGGCACCTAACTATCCAGCTAGAAGTTGCACGAGATCTCTCTACCACAGATCACTGTGGGTAGCCTAGGGTATAACAACCCAGTAAGCAAATCAAATCCATAATCAACTCTATCATCATCCTAGTGAGTCGGTCACCCACTAATAGGAGAATTAGTTGACAGAGTAACACCACAAATGCCATAATGTAGACATTCAATATTCTACATTCAACATAGGTAGAATCATCATGATGCTACCAACCATACACCTAGCACACGTGCACACACAACATATGTATGATCGACATAATCCTCCAATTAGTACACACCAAACATACTCACAACAAAGGTATAAACCATCGTGATATCTCCAACAATGCATACCGAACCCGTTTGCACATATCAATATAGGTATAATCGGCAATACACCTCAAACAACACTCACATCACATATATACACCTATGTCAAGAGTATAATCAACGTAATACTTCCAACAAGTCATAATCGACACGAGTGTACACACATAACAAATACAATGAACAAGATACCTCGAATATTACACCGAACACATCTGCACATATCACAACTCAGATTAAATCGATAAGATACCTCAAATAAAACACTCAAACACTTGTGCACATTTCACAACATAGATTTAATCGAAAACATACCTCCAATAAACCAATCAGACCACTAAGGTATATTCTACTAGAAACCCACAATAAACATAACTAGAAAAATACACCCACTACATGCAATTAGACCGTCCATCATAACACTCGTACAACACATAACAATCATATGAACCTACCACATAGATATGCAAAATCAGCATATTTAATCCAATCAACCTTGCATTCTGAAATGGCAGGGTCACCTTCTAAGTTATCTAACTAGGTACATACAGTCAAAAATTAAAGTCCACATGGAATAGGATACATCGATCCTCTATAAACTGACCGAAATCGACAATGGTATACGGTCAATTCAGTCTTTCCACATCAGTACAAACATGTACTCAAATGTGCTCTAGATACCAACCTAAGCACAAATAACCCAAAGATCAACATCTCTATAAAATAGAGTAAGTCCATCCCCTACTGATCGGACCAACCAAAACAAATGAATCGGTCATTGACTATTTAAATTTAACGAATGTACACAAATCCTCCGCAAGCAACTAAGGTATATCAATCTACGGCTACCCAAGTCGACAAGCGTAAATCATTCTTCCACTGACCAATCTAACAAGAGTAAATCAGTTATCTACTGATATAATTAATTAAGATAAAACGGTATACTACTGGCTAGGTCAACATGAAGATATAGATACTATCCACTACCTAGCTAATACTAGCAGAGGCTGGTATGTGCCTCAATCTGCTAATCAACTAGTAGTAACAAAAGCTAAAACTACTGGTGATATGATATGAAAAATTACCGGAGACTATAATCCTTGATCTCTATCAAAGTCGACCATGATCAGGGGTTTACCTAACACATAAAATATATGCTATATCAACTCAACAGGTACTAATAAAGAATGCTAATACATGTCATAAACTGTAATAGTCAACGGTGCATATCCTAACAAAAAGGCAGGATAACAGTATACCAACATACCTCCTATAGCTTGGAGATGTCCTACTACTGCCAGGTCCCAAAACCCGAAAAGTCACATCGAGAACACCAAATCATGAAATTCGAACACACGAAATATGACTCGTAAACTATGGTCTAATACCAAATAAATTGGTATCAGATAAATCTCAAAAATCCAGAACACATAGCAAGTATTGTATACCTGCTCTAATACCACTAAATTGTCACACCTCGGGGGAGTCCCTGTCCGAAGAAAATTTCAGCAGCACCTCCCCTGTATGGTTGACAATCTGAAGCATTTCTATAGACATAATATACATCAACCACATGTGACTGGAATATATACACAACCACGCAGTTAATAATCTCAGCCTACACGGCTGGACAAATATAACAACAACCACACAGTTATATATATTTTATCAGCCCACTCGTCTGTAATCAAAACCAACACAACAAAAACTGATAGAATACCAAACACAAGACTGCTAGCTGGTTAGGCTTACATCACACTACAAAACACCACTCCGGAAACAAAATCGAAACACAAGATAGATACACAAAATACCAAAATACAAATGGACAACAACGAAGTTAGATCTTCTGATGTGACATAGGGACCAGCAGGCAGGATGCTCCAAGCGACTCCATAAACAACCTGGTACCTGAAAAAGATAGTGTCCACGGGGGTGAGTTCAACAACTCAGCGAATACCAATAGACATGCCTAGTAAGATATATCTAACAACAATAAACATGGAATACAGCTTCCTAATCATATATAGGAAAAATGCAAAACTGAAAGGTAACTGAGGAAGTTGTACTCACCAGGAACTCCCATCCAGAACAAAAGGGTCGTCAAACCGAGAATGTCACAAATCCTGTATGCATGTCAAACATATGCATCCAACCAAATGCAACAAATAAATGCAGCAAGCACAAGCAATAAATGCATCAATGCGTATGATGCCAATGACAAGGTCACCCCTGACGCTAGTCAGCTATCACACACACAATGGTGAAAATGAGTGGGTAGGGCTGTGACAACCGTGCACTCTGACGTCACTACTCCTAATGAGTGACCGAGTGGACGGGATGCTGTCGGAGTACACCTGTCCTCCTACCCCAAATCATAAATGGGGGAGCTCAATGCTCTCATCTCCTGGTACATGATAACGGGGAGGAAATCTCTGCCAGCTACCACGCTGCGTCACACTACCCATGAGCGGACCAACGGAGCCAAACAGAGTCCAACTGCCTGCCGGCTACCACGCTGCTACACTAAACCAACGGAGCAAAACAGAGCAGAACTGTCTACCGGCCACCACGCTGAGTCCTCAGACCAACGAAGCCAAACAGCAGAACCGCCACACACTAGTCTGATATACCACTAACCCATGAGTGGTGGTGTGTACAGATCCATATAACTGGTGATATGCTCACAATAATGGAGTCGACTATCGCTCAGCATGAAATCATGATGCTTGACACTAAGCATGGAAATATCCTGATCAGCATAGAAAAATCCATATATATATAAAATGGGTACCACAGTATCGATGGTCAGATCCGAGGATCTAAGGTACACAAATCAGGTATGGTATAAAAACCTAGGTATCAGATAATCTAGATACATATGCCAGAAAATAAAAATCCAGAACCTAGTCCTAACCTCAATAAGGTATGGTATATCACTTACTCTAGGAACTAAGGTACTCATGGCAATAATCACGAAACGTAAACTTGGATACATAACAAATGCCCATCAGAACATGCTATGGGTAACAAACAGTGACATACCAAAGGTAAACATGATCATTGCTTGTAGCTATAACATACTATGCATATCCAATTGACAATATCATAAAAGACAAATCAAGAGGTCCCCGCCTCAAATAGCAGTGGTCCAATCCGAAATAGATCCCTTGTCGAGATACCGTCTCGAATAAAAATCCCAAATTCTGATGTCTCTGCGCTGCTCAAATCCTGAGGAGTCTACTGCCAAATTTCTAGCCGCAACTACCTGAAATTACTGATCCCTACATCAAATACCCAAAATCAGCACTGATTGGATTTTGCAACCCAACCTCAGATTGAAAGATTACTACAACCAGTGATCAAATACAATCTAAGCAAAATCCCTAAATCCAAACTCTCTAGTTGTTACCTTGTTTATACCAGATTTTCATTGCTGGTGTCGATCCGACCAGATCCAAATCTGTGTTGGCAACCTTCCCTTCATCGAAGACTAAATAGATGGTGGCTGAGAGATCAACAGCAGATCTGTGCTGGTGAGGGAACGAATAGGGATCCAACAGTAAAGGAAAAGATGGTCGGTCGATGGATGTCCAACCAGAGAGCTACCAGACTCAGATGGCGGCGAGCCGACGTCGATGCCACTTCAAGGGGTAGGCAGTGGCTAGGGCACCGACAACAGATAAACTCGGGTGCTCGGCTCCTGTCCCCGACCCGAAGAGGCAAAGGCTCGGGTGATACTCAGACGCCGACGACGATGAAGACGCGAGGAAGGAAGAAGAAGAAGGGTTCGGCTGGTGGTGAGCGATCGGATTGTGGAAGTCGGCTAGGGCAAATTCGCCGTGAGGGCAGAGGGTGAACTAGGGCACAGCCGGACGGAGGAGGAGTGGCGCAATCCAGGGAAGAAGAAGAGGGGAAATCAGCTCGAGGAGGAAGTAGGGAACTGCCGAGTGGCAGTTAGGGCATGGGAGGAGATGGCGACTCGGCACGAGGAAGAAGAACTCGGCGCGCACAGTTTCGGCGAGGAAGTGAAGAAATAAAATAAAGAAAAGAAAATAGAAAAGGAAATTAAGAAAATAAACATTTCCTTGCTTAAGTGGGAAGCCTAAACAGACTTTCCCGGGGCCTTGTTTTTATCCCCATAAATTCGTTCATACAAGCTCCGAAAAATTCCGAAAAATTTCTAAAAATTTCGATAAAAATTCCCTTATTATTATTCGCCATTTTCTGATATTTTACACTACTATCTCATGATAGTCAGCTAGTAACTAACAATTAGACTTTTAAGGATAATTTTTAAATATTTATTTTCCTTAAAATATATTAGGTTCAAGGGGAGAATACTCTGAAAAATATTTTTTTTTAACTTACAAAAGTTTTTGAAAAATCTGCGATCTTTGAATATTTTACTAAAATAATTAAGGAATATTTTTAAAATTGTATTCTATTTTTTTTAAATTCAATTAAAGTATAATCTCAAAATTGCATAATCTCGAAAATACTGTTTCTTTTGAAAAATGTGTTTGATTTTTTTTAAATAACTTTAAATCTGTTGGATAGTTCTAATTTAAAAATTTTTATTTAAACTTACTTTGGAAATATTTCTAAAGTTAAAATTCTTGTTTCAAAAATATTTTGCAATTATTTTATAGTTCAAAATTTAGTGTTGGTGCAGAAGCATCCGACGATCGAACCTTAGTTTTGATAATGACAAAGGATTCAAAGTTAAGTTAGTGTGTGATCTAACTTGTTTGAATGAGTATTTCAGGAAAGTCCTAGCTGCGGTTAGGCATGCGGAAAACCCTAGGGGTTGGTAACCCTATGCGGAAAGTCTTGGCAGGTCGATGGCTTCAGGCAAAAATCCTAGGGGGTGGTAACCCTAGGTGGAAAGTCCTGGTGTCGCGAACCAGGTGAAAGTCTGGACTAGCCGGGAAGTGGATATCCAGCAGAAAGTTCGGAAGCATCGAGTGCTGAGCAAAAGTCCAGTAGATCTGGAGGATCGACTGGCAACAGGTAAATCTCCTGAGTGGAGTAGGTGAGGACGCGTTCCCCGTAGAGGGAACAGTAGGCGTCGGGTCGACCTAGGATTTCCGGTTGGAAATCCGAAGTCAGACTCGGACAGTCCGAAGACTGTCAATTCTTATTTACAATGTTTTATCTTATTCTAACACTGTCTTGCAGGGGATTTTGCTCGGACTAACCTTTGTTTGCAGGTGAGGACATGTTTGGAAAAATTTGTCGGGCGCGGATGGATCAGGGCGGAGGTCGGCGCCGGAGCAGGTGCCGGGACCAAACTTTATCCTCGCGACCGCCACGTGGAGCATCTTGGTTGGTTGGCCACGTCACACTCCAGGCGGAAGGGATCAGCGCCGAAACTAAAAGAAGGGTCGAGGTGCAGCTTCAAAAACAACAATCTTCTAAGCAATCTCTCTACAACAAGCTGCTAACGACTCGATCCAGAAAGTGCTGCAACGACACCCCGACAACCCGGAGCTTCAGATTTAGTTTTTGTTGTCGGTTTAATCTGCTTACTGCTTTGAATTGTAATTAGTCTGTAATATTTTTATCGTTAGTTGTTGCCCACGGAAAGCGATCAAGGATCGCGGGCCTTCGAGTAGGAGTCGCCTTAGGCTCCGAACGAAGTAAATCTCCTTGTCTCTCTATGTTTGTTATTTCTTCATTCCGTTGCACTTTTGTAACGCCCGAAAATTCTCAAATTATTTTTAGAAATATTCTATTATTTTTCTGGAATTTTAAAATATTTTTACGGAATTTTTCGAGTAGCGGAAGTAGCAAAAATAATTAGAAGAATAAAAAGGCTTAAGCGGGAATCGAACCCGGGACCTCTCGGGTCCGCTAAACATTTAGTTAGCCTTAGTAACCGGTGAACCCAGCAGGGCCGTGCTGAAAGAGAAGGGAAACCTTTATATTTATATTTGAGTTGGGCCTAGTTACCCACTTAATATAAATTAAAAACTTAAGTTGGTTTGGGTTATTTTGGAGTTTGGTTCGGCAACCTCTTCCCCTCCAAACCCTCACGCCGAACACCTCTCCCTCTCCTCCCTCTTTCGGCGCCAACCACAAGGAGAACTAGGGTTCCATCCCTAGGGTCCCAAGGTCACTTTCCGGCGACGATTTCAGCACAAGGACGTTCCCCTCCGCGAGTAGAGCACGTGGACGCGAGCGAATCGTCGAGAAGTCGTCTCCACCGGAACTCCTAGCGATTAGATTTGTAAGAAATCTAGCACACAAGGTAAGAAACCCCTCACCTACAGTATAAGTAGCTCTCGTTTGATTGCATGCTTATAATTTAGTTATACGTAGATTTTTATCGATATCTAGAGTGTATTTAATTCTCTTCGCAGACTTAGGGGTTAGTTGAGTATCTCTGGATGGGTCGGACGTGTTTTTCCGCTTCAGATAGAGGTTCTAGACGTCGTCGGGTGCCTAGAGGTGGTCCCCCTATTAGAGAGGAGAGTTGGAGCACACTAGGTGTTCGATAAAATGTTTAGCGCAACATTAGACAGTTTTAACAGCATAGTTAAATGCATAGAAGCATTTAAACCAGCATGTCAGTTTTATTTCAGCTTTATGGGACTAGATGTCCAATAGGTGGGCTCCCACAGTCGCCTCTAGGTTCAGACAACCTAGTTCTAGGTTCAGATAACCTAGATTCAGCTAATTAGCATTTCAGTATTTTACTTTCAGCAGCGGCACTGTACTGGATTAGATATCCACTGGGTTGGACTCCCATAGTCATCCCTAGGTTCAGCTAACCTAGTAAACTTGCAATCCCGGGTCTAGTTAGGGATGCGCGCACAGCAAGTACAGTTGTCAGGGCCCTACAGCAGCATGTTTAGTATTTTTATCTATTATATATATTAGTTTTTCCAAATCAGTTTTAAAACATAATGGAATTCAGTATTAGCTCAGCTTCAGCTTAGCTCACTTTCGTATCAGCTCAGCTTATTTCAGTTGTTAAGTATGATAGCTTCATATACAGTTCTAGACATGTTATGATCAGTTTTATTTTATGTTCAGCTTATGTTATGCCATGCTTTGTATGATACCATGCCATGCCATGCTTGCATATTCAGTATGTTTTTCAAACAGCATGATTTAAAAGCATATTTGCATCGTATGCATGATTTAGTGAGTTAGATGGTTTCTTACTAAGCTTTAAGCTTACAGATTATACTTTCCTTATACTGCAGATAAAGGTAAAGGGAAAATGGACTAGCAGAGGAAGCTGGAGTTCAATGCAAAGATGGTGTGTGTGGCAGGAACTGGAACAAAAGATTCTCAGGGATTTTAGCAAGCTTAAAAAGTTGAATTCTTAGTATTTCTTCTTTCATGCATTTTTAGACCTTAGTATGTTTAAACCATGGGAGATTTATTTAGTTTGTTAGTAATTATGTTAGAATGCTGGTTAATAGTTGCTAGAATATATTTCAATTGGTTTTAGAATTGTTGTGTGAGGTTTTGGCACGCCAGAGTGATGAAATCAGAGTTTCAGTGCGAAATCAGAAACTCCGATCGATCCATGGATCGATCTGGGGTCCCCGATCGGTCAATGGATCGATTGAGGGCTGATTCCGTGAACAGAAGGCTTCTGGATCAATCAGCCGATCGATCCAGTCACATTCTGTCACGAACAGAAGGCCTCTGGATCGATCGGTCGATCGATCCAAGCTATTCCTCGCGAACAGAAAGGTTTTTGATCGATTATTGGATCGATTGACCTATGTTGGATCGATCAGCCGATCGATCCAAATAAAGTCTCGTGCACAGAAGCATGCTGGATCGATCACTGGATCGATCAGTGAGCCTGGATCGATTAGCCGATCGATCCAGATTATCACCCGAGCACAGTAGCGGTCTGGATCGATCCATGGATCGATCCAACAGAGAGCCATCAACCCAGTTCAGTCTGGATCGATTGGGAAGTGCAGTTTTGACCAAGAAACTTAGCAGATCAGCTTCTAGTCCATAGGGGATGTGGGATACACCTTGTATCCTTTAGATTACACCCTTCAGTACATGTAGAACCAAGAATAGTTAGCAGTTAGCAACTAAGATTTAAATTAGATCAGTTTTCCGCACAGTTAGCACAGCATAACTGTAGCGATCAGCCTTACAGCCTAGTAGTAAAAGGCGGGTCATTACAGAGTGGTATCAGAGCAGTGTTCCATACTTGCTACACACACATCAGCATTTAACCTTCAGCTTCCAAGTAAGAATACCTCTACCTAATTTATGCTCCTTGTTTTGTTATTACAGTTCATGTTTATATGCCTACTGCTTGTTAGTATGTGATAGTTTTTAAACATGATATCAGTAGTTGTATAACTGTGATTACATTAGTTATGTTATGTTCTCTATGTCTTTAGAAATGGCACGAGGACGCCCAGCTAGAAGGGCACTAGCTCACGAGCCCCAAGAGGCGGCGATTCGGTGCCTCCTCCGGACCTTCTGACATTAGTGGCTCGATTCTGACTAGGCTGAACAACAGAAATAGCCACCTTAAAGGCTAATCGCAGAGTACCCCCACAGTCCGAACCTGACGACTCCCGAAGTCTTAGAGGTTCCACCGTGACCTCGGCGCGGCACGATACCGGCCTGGCGGTCGAGTGGGCTGAGCCAAGAAGGAAGCCTATCGATTCGGTGGCGTGAGTCAAGCAGAGAACTTCTCGGGCACTAGTGAACCGTGGGATGCACAAGCCTGGTTCAAAACACTGGAGAGCACGATGGAGCTTCTGGACGCACGAGAAGGTGAAGTGTGCCTCCTTATGACAGAGCGCACGCATGTGGTGGGAAAGAATCGAATGAAGTGCCCGGTGAACCGGATGTCATGGGCGACTTGAGAAAGAATTCTTGAGGAGTTCTTTCACATCGGGTTCAAAGCGCCACTCCGACGAGTTCACCGAGTTCGTCGGGGCAACCTTTCGATTAAGAAAGCCGTGAAGAAATTCAACAGGTTGGCTCGTCTATGCGAGCTAGTCACCACGGAGAAGGAACGAATCGGTTGATGCTCAAGATCCGAGGCCGAGATAGCGATGAACGTGGTGGTGGCATACATAGGCCACAAACCACGGAGGAGTTAGTGAGCGGTGCCTTGACCACAGAGCATTACCAGAATAGCATAAAACAGCAGAAGCAAGTCTCCTCAGAGTCCAAAGGCCAAGGAAACTCTCACACTCAAAAACAGCAAGGCCACAGCTCTAACTGGAAAGGGAACTCCAACAGCAAGCGCAAATCAGGGAGTGACCCAAAAGGAGGACCATCTAGCAAGCGACCCAGCTATCCAAAGTGTGCTACTTGTGGGAAATTCCACCCAGGGGTTTGCCGCAAGGGCACACGAGGATGCTTTGAATGTGGACAAGAAGGGCACATGGCCAAGCAGTGCCCGAACAAGACCGGTCTTCCTCAGCCACAGCAGATTCAGCATGCAGGCCAGCCAGCTCAGTTATATCAGATGCAGGCCGCTCTAGAAGGTCCACTTATCAGCCAGGGCAGATTAGAAGCCCCTCCAGCTATGGCGAATGCGAGGATCTACTCACTCACCAGAGAGGATGTAGCCAATGCCTCGACAGTTGTTACAGGTCAGCTTAGCATTTTTCAGCAAGTAGCAACTGTATTATTCGATACTGGGGCAACCCATTCTTATATAGCTAGGGCGTTTGCCGCAAAGTCAGCAATAGCTCCAGAGGTACTCAGTGGTCAGTTTCTGACGACACTACCTTCGGGAGAAGTTATGACATCCACGCACTGGCTCAGAGCAGTGCCATTCATTATAGCAGACAGGGAACTCTTTTGTGACCTGATCCTGCTAGAAATGACTGACTACGACGTCATCCTTGGAATGGACTTCCTAATCAGATACAGTGCTTCCATAGAGTCCGTAAGCAATCGTATTCAACCGAGCGAAAGCACGGTTCGAGTACATCGGAGAACCAAAGAAAAGCAGAAAATTTTCTCAGCTATGAAGGCATAGAAGTTGATGGATTCGGGATGTACGGGTACCTAGCACATGTAGTCAATACCGGCCAGGACAAGGAGCTAGAAGAGGTCCGAGTTGTATGTGACTACCCAGCAGTCTTCCCCGAAGACGGGCCTAGCACCAGCCTGGGAGATTGAATTTGAGATAGAGCTTTTCCCCGGCACCAATCCTATTTCCAAAGCACCATGGCCGAAGTGAAGGAACTTCATGAGCAACTACAGGAGCTGCTTGACAAGGGCTTCATACGCCCTAGTCACTCACCATGGGGAGCGCCTGTACTGTTCGTGAAGAAGAAGGATGGAAGCATGCGGCTATGCATAGACTACAGAGCACTGAATCAGGTCACGATCAAGAACAGGTATCCTCTTCCCAGGATAGATGACCTGTTCGACCAGTTAAAGGGAGCAGCAGTGTTCTCTAAGATTGACCTCAGATCCGGATATCACCAAGTCAGAGTCAAGGAGGGTGATATACCGAAGACAGCATTCAGGACCAGATACGGACATTACGAGTTCATAGTCATGCCTTTTGGCGTGACAAATGCTCCAGCTACATTCATGGATCTCATGAACAGAGTATTCAGAGAGTACTTAGATAAGTTTGTTATCGTGTTCATCGATGACATTCTCATCTACTCAGGAACTCAGGAAGAACATGCAGAGCACCTGAAGACAGTACTACAGACACTTCAGCAGAATCAGCTATATGCCAAGTTCACGAAATGTGAATTCTGGCTTGATCAGGTGTCCTTCCTGGGTCACATCATCTCAAAGGATGGTGTCATGGTAGACCCCAGTAAAATAGAAGCAGTAAGTGACTGGAAAAGACCGAAGAATGCCAGTGAAATCAGAAGCTTTCTGGGATTAGCAGGTTATTACAGGAAGTTTGTAGAGGACTTCTCCAGGATAGCCTCCCCACTGACAGCTCTTACCAGAAAGAACAGGAAATTTCAGTGGACAGAGGACTGTGAGAACAGCTTCAGCGAGCTAAAAAGGAGATTGACCAGTGCTCCCATTTTGGCTCTACCAGACAACACCAGCAGCTTTGACATCTATAGTGATGCCTCTAAGTTGGGACTAGGAGCAGTATTGATGCAAAACGGCAAGGTGATCGCCTATGCCTCCAGACAACTCAAGGATTATGAGAAGAATTACCCTACTCATGACCTTGAGCTTGCAGCAGTAGTGTTCGCTCTCAAAATTTGGAGACATTACATATATGGAGCTCAGTGCAGAGTGTATACAGATCATCAGAGTCTGAAGTATTTCTTCACTCAGAAGGATTTGAATATGCGACAGCGCAGATGGTTAGAGCTGGTCAAGGATTACGATATAGACATCCTCTACCACCTAGGGAAAGCAAATAGGGTAGCAGATGCACTGAGCAGAAAATCCAGTGCTACCTTATTATCTCTTACAGCCGTATCACCGCCCCTACAGAAGGAGATTGTAGATTTCGATCTCGAACTCATCGTTGGACAGCTCTCTACTATGACCTTAGAGTCTACCTTGCTTGGTGATATTCAGTCAGCTCAAGAGCAGGACCCTGAAATTCAGAAAATCAAGCAAGGGCTAGCAGAATCAGAAAGTAGAGAATTCAGAGTGTCAGATAGCGGGGTGTTGTATTTTGGTGACAGACTCTGTGTTCCAGTTTAGGAGGAGCTACGGAGACGGATTTTAGATGAGGCTCACAAGACTCCCTATGCGATGCATCCAGGTTCCACCAAAATGTATCAAGACCTGAAGAAACATTTTTGGTGGCCCGGGATGAAGCGAGACATCGCCAGATATGTTAGCATCTGCCTCACCTGTTAGAGGGTCAAGGCAGAACATCAGCGACCAGGAGGAGTTCTGCAGCCTATACAGATTCCAGAGTAGAAGTCGGAGGATATCTCTATGGATTTCATAGTAGGACTGCCCAGAACCACGAATGGTTTTGACGCCATCTGGGTAATAGTCGACAGGTTGACTAAATCAGCCCACTTCTTAGCTATCAAGATATCCTACTCCATGGAGAAGCTAGCTCAGTTGTATCTCCAGGAGATCATCAGACTACATGGAGTCCCACGAACCATCATTTCAGACAGAGACAGCAGGTTCACATCACACTTCTGGGAGTGTGTACATCAACATTGGGCACTAAGTTAAAGTTCAGTAAGCATTCCATCCTCAGACGGATGGTCAGACAGAGCGAGTAAATCAAGTACTCGAAGATATGCTCCAGCGTGTGCCCTAGACTTCAAGGAAGTTGGTGCAAATATCGAGTTTGCATACAACAACAGCTATCGAGCCACTATCGGCATGGCACCTTACGAGGCTCTCTATGGGCGGAGGTGTAGATCTCAATCTGTTGGTATGAGAGTGGTGAGCAGAAGAACTAGAACTTGAGACAGATCTAGTAGCGAGATACCACACTATCTGACAGATCCGCGGAGGATAGAGGCATTTCGAGCCGCGGAAGAGCTCTGTTGAAACATGAGACCCTTAGAGTTTTCAGTTGGGGATTCGGTGTTCCTCGAGTAGCTCCATGAAGGGAGTAATACGTTTTGGGAAGAAGGCAAGCTAAGTCCCGGATATGTGGGACCATACCTTATCGAGAAGAGTGGGCAAGGTAGCATATGAGCTGGAGCTACCCCAAAATGTCATTTGTCCCAACGTATTTCATGTCTCTATCTTTGAAGAAGCATACAGATGCCACCGGTGATTGAGCCCGGTCAGTGCGGATCATGAGACCTCATTTCGATAGTCGGCCTATTCAGATAATAGACCGAGCAGTTAAGAAATTACGAAACAAGGAAGTACCATTAGTCAAAGTCATTTGGCACAGTCACACAGCAGAAGAGGCAACTTGGGAGACAGAAGCCAGCATGAGACAGAAGTACCCAGAATTATTCTAAGTTCGAGGACGAACTTTTTATAAGGTATGGGGAGTTGTAACGCCCGAAAATTCTCAAATTATTTTTATAAATATTCTATTATTTTTCTGGAATTTTAGAATATTTTTACGGAATTTTCCGAGTAGCAGAAGTAGCAAAAATAATTAGAAGAATAAAAAGGCTTAAGCGGGAATCGAACCCGGGACCTCTCGGGTCCGCTAAACCTTTAGTTAGCCTTATTAACCGGTGAACCCAACAGGGCCTGCTGAAAGAGAAGGGAAACCTTTATATTTATATTTGAGTTGGGCCTAGTTACCCACTTAATATAAATTAAAAACTTTGGGTTATTTTGGAGTTTGGTTCGGCAACCTCTTCCCCTCCAAACCCTCACGCCGAACACCTCTCCCTCTCCTCCCTCTTTCGGCGCAAACCACAAGGAGAACTAGGGTTCCATCCCTAGGGTCCCAAGGTCACTTTCCGGCGACGATTTCAGCACAAGGACGTTCCCCTCCGCGAGTAGAGCACGTGGACGAGAGCGAATCGTCGAGAAGTCGTCTCCACCGGAATTCCTAGCGATTAGATTTGTAAGAAATATAGCACACAAGGTAAGAAACCCCTCACCTGTAGTATACTTAGCTCTCGTTTGATTGCATGCTTATAATTTAGTTATACGTAGATTTTTATCGATATCTAGAGTGTATTTAATTCTCTTCGCAGACTTAGGGGTTAGTTGAGTATCTCTGGATGGGCCGGACGCATTTTTCCTCTTCAGATAGAGGTTCTAGACGTCGTCGGGTGCCTAGAGGTGGTCCCCCTATTAGAGAGGAGAGTTGGAGCACACTAGGTGTTCGATAAAATGTTTAGCGCAACATTAGACAGTTTTAACAGCATAGTTAAATGCATAGAAGCAATTAAACCAGCATGTCAGTTTTATTTCAGCTTTATGGGACTAGATGTCCAATGGGTGGGCTCCCACAGTCGCCTCTAGGTTCAGACAACCTAGTTCTAGGTTCAGATAACCTAGATTCAGCTAATTAGCATTTCAGTATTTTACTTTCAGCAGCGGCACTGTACTGGATTAGATATCCACTGGGTTGGACTCCCATAGTCGTCCCTAGGTTCAGCTAACCTAGTAAACCCTACTAGATTTGGAACTTGCAATCCCGGGTCTAGTTAGGGATGCGCGCACAGCAAGTACAGTTGCCAGGGCCCTACAGCAGCATGTTTAGTATTTTTATCTATTATATATATTAGTTTTTCCAAATCAGTTTTAAAACATAATGGAATTCAGTATTAGCTCAGCTTTAGCTTAGCTCACTTTCGTATCAGCTCAGCTTATTTCAGTTGTTAAGTATGATAGCTTCATATACAGTTCTAGACATGTTATGATCAGTTTTATTTTATGTTCAGCTTATGTTATGCCATGCTTTGTATGATACCATGCCATGCCATGCTTGCATATTCAGTATGTTTTTCAAACAGCATGATTTAAAAGCATATTTGCATCGTATGCATGATTTAGTGAGGTAGATGGTTTCTTACTAAGCTTTAAGCTTACAGATTCTACTTTCCTTATACTGCTGATAAAGGTAAAGGGAAAATGGACTAGCAGAGGAAGCTGGAGTTCAATGCAAAGATGGTGTGTGTGGCAGGAACTGGAATAAAAGATTCTCAGGGATTTTAGCAAGCTTAAAAAGTTGAATTCTTAGTATTTCTTCTTTCATGCATTTTTAGACCTTAGTATGTTTAAACCATGGGAGATTTATTTAGTTTGTTAGTAATTATGTTAGAATGCTGGTTAATAGTTGCTAGAATATATTTCAATTGGTTTTAGAATTGTTGTGTGAGGTTTTGGCACGCCAGAGTGATGAAATCAGAGTTTTAGTGCGAAATCAGAAACTCCGATCGATCCATGGATCGATCTGGGGTCCCCGATCGGTCAATGGATCGATTGAGGGCTGATTCCGTGAACAAAAGGCTTCTGGATCGATCAGCCGATCGATCCAATCACATTCTGTCGCGAACAGAAGGCCTCTGGATCGATCGGTCGATCGATCCAAGCTATTCCTCGCGCACAGAAAGGTTTTTGATCGATTATTGGATCGATTGACCTATGTTAGATCGATCAGCCGATCGATCCAAATAAAGTCCCGTGCACAGAAGCATGCTGGATCGATCACTGGATCGATCAGTGAGCCTGGATCGATTAGCCGATCGATCCAGATTATCACCCGAGCACAGTAGCGGTCTGGATCGATCCATGGATCGATCCAACAGAGAGCCATCGACCCAGTTCAGTCTGGATTGATTGGGAAGTGCAGTTTTGACCAAGAAACTTAGCAGATCAGCTTCTAGTCCATAGGGGATGTGGGATACACCTTGTATCCTTTAGATTACACCCTTTAGTACATGTAGAACCAAGAATAGTTAGCAGTTAGCAACTAAGATTTAAATTAGATCAATTTTCCGCACAGTTAGCACAGCATAACTGTAGCGATCAGCCTTACAGCCTAGTAGTAGATGGCGGGTCGTTACAGATTTTACTCATTTGTTTTACGAATCGAAAGAAATAGCCACGAACGCTATTCACCCCCCCTCTAGCGTGGTCTCGATCCAACAATTGGTATCAGAGCGGGGTTGTTTTGAATTGGTGCAACCACCTTTCAAAACAAAATTTTCGTGGTATTTTATATTTTTCGGAGTCAATTAGAATCTAGCCTTATAACTTTATTCTAATTCTTTTATCGAATCGGCTTTTGCTCGAAGTTGGTACAAAACCACTCGAGCTCGTTATTATTACTATTCCCGCACTACTAATCCAAGACTTAGTCTTGGAACATATATTTTTGTTGTTCTTGTTGCATATTACAAATGGCTCAACAAGAGGGGTTCAGTACTTTTCGTCTCCCACTGTTCTCCGGAGATGATTTCGGCTACTGGAAGGGAAGAATGGAGACGTATCTGAAGATCCAGTTCGAAACATGGATGATCATTAAGACGGGACTTCAGCTACCTTCCGATGACGACGGCAAACCAACTCCCTGCGAGAAGTGGGACGCCCCTCTAATCAAAAAGGTGGAAGCCGATGCCAAAGCTACCTTCACCCTCCAGTGCGGCCTTTCCAAAGAAGAACTCAACAGGGTCGGCCCGTTCTCTTCCGCAAAGGAGCTCTGGGAAAAGCTAGTCGAACTCCACGAAGGCACTAACGACGCCAAGGTAAGTAAAAGAGATCTTTTACTTAATAAATTATATAATCTAAAGATGCAGGAAGGCGAGACGGCGAATTCCCTACATGCGAGAATCCAAGACATCCTCAATTCTCTTCACGGAATCGGGCAGAAGATAGAGAATCGGGACGTCATAAGGTATGCTTTAAACTCATTTCCAAGGAACACATTGTGGGCATCAATGGTAGATGCCTACAAAGTTTCCAAGGACTTGTCTTCATTAAAATTAGATGAACTATTTTGTGAATTTGAACTTCATGAGCAGACTAATACACAGCCAACCGAGAAAGGTATTGCGTTGGTTGCAGGTACAAGTTGAACACGGGAACCGAGATCACGACGAAGAATGGAACCGGAGTTGGAAGATGAACCAGACTCAGACGATGAAGACATTGAAATTACAACCGAGCTGATAAACCTCGTAAATAAGCTCTACAAGACGAAGGGCTTCAACAAAAGAGATCTAAAGAAGGCAGTGAAAACGAAGGAAGGGTCACAGAACTCAAAGATGAAATTTGAAGTTACATGCTACGGGTGCAACCAAAAAGGGCACATCAAATCCAACTGCCCTAACCTGAAGGAGGTCAAAAAGCAAAGAAAGAAAAAGGTCCTTAAGGCAACATGGGACGAATCTTCATCGGAGGACGACGACGACGAGCTCGAACAGACGAGTCTACTCGCATTAATGGCCCGGGACCAAATCGTCGAATCCGGAAGCGAGAGCGAGTCTGAGGCGGAGTTCGAGCAAATCCACGGATCCGTATCCGTTTCCGAAGGACCAGACCCCGCTGTAAGTATCTCCCGGTTAAACATTTTAGTTAGTTATTTATTGCGCAAATTAGCTAAGTCAAACCTGAAAGTTAAGTCACTTCTAAAGGAAATAACTGTCCTTAAAGAAGTGGCTAAACCTTTACCTGACCAGAGTCAGACTGAATTTCCAACTCAAGTTCAAAAACTTGAGGAAGAAAATTCAAGTCTAAAAAATTAGGTTAAAGATTTAAAAACTACCTTAGAACGGTTTTCTTTGGGCTCCAAGTACTTGGACTTAATTCTTGGGACACAAAGGGCCATTTACAATAGAACTGGGCTGGGATATAAAAGTAAATATAAATCTTACTTATCCTTAATATACAAACAAAGTAGTAACTCAGTCCAAGCATGGGTCCCCAAGTCCAAATTGATCAATCAAGTTGGACTTAGTCAATACTGGGTCCCGAAGGATCAAATACACTACCTCAATAGACCATATCGAGGCCATGATCCAGGGGGAGCAAAAAGAAAAACGATATTAAAAATTTAAATTAAAAAAAAATATTCAAAATTAACCTTCAAAATTCGAAATTAAATATTAAATTCAGAAATTCAAAATTCAAAATTAAATTTTAAATTCAAAAATTAAATTCAAAATTTGGAATTAAATTTTAAATTCGAAAATAAATTCAAAAATTTAAAATTCGAAATTAAATTTTAAATTCAAAAATTAAATTCAAAATTCGAAAATAAATTCAGAAATTCAAAATTCGAAATTAAATTTTAAATTCAAAAATTAAATTCAAAAATTAAATTCAAAATTCGAAATTAAATTATAAATTCGAAAATTAAATTCAAAATTCAAGATTAAAATATCGAAATTAAATTAAAATCAAGTTAAAATCGAATTTAATTAAATCAAAAATCCAAAGGAAGGCTCCAGATTATCTGGCACCTCCAAACTTAATCCACCCGATAAGGGTAACCAAGAGCAGACTACCCGGCAGGGTAATTAAGGTTAGATAAAATGGGCTACGTTTAACTTGACCCACGGTACTGGTGAAGTTTTTGGATGATAATACGTTAGGGAAGCTTGGGCATCGCATGTCTAGGAAGATATGACTTCGACCTGGTGCATTTGGCCAAGTGGAATTGACCGAAGCTACCCTTAAATGGATCCTAACTAGTTAGACCAAGGTTAAGTATTAAGCTCAATGGGTAGGACTATTTGGAAAACTTCGAAGGCATGATTACTTTAATGAGTTCCTTGTGACTCACCATAGCCCAGAAGTTTATCCAAAGAATGCTTACTTGTTAAACCCAAAGCTAAACCTGAATCTAACACAAAGTTAAACCAACTCCTTAAACTGAACCTCAATTCATCTCACAACAATTATAGGGTTCCCTGATTGAAAATTTAGATCGGGTGAGATGACTAAATTAAAATTGACTTAAATCAAGTTAATTCAACAAAATTATTTCAAAATTACTTTAAACTCAATTTCAAAATTATTTTAAACTCAATTTCAAAATTATTTTAAACTCAAAATTATTTTAAAATCTATTTCAAACTCAATTTCAAAATTTGAATTAATTCTCAATTAAACATGTTTAAAAATCAAGTTTACTTAAGCATCTTTAAGTTAATTAAAACATTAATAATAATAATAATAATAATAATTATATATATACAAAGGTCAAAAACCGGGGGCGGGCGCCCCCGGTATTCAGACCCCGGGCGCCCGCAGCGATCCCGGGCGCCCCGCCTCACACGACCCCGGGCGCCCGGAACACGTCCGGGCACCCGGACTCCCTTATATATAGGGGGCAGGAGGCGCCCCCTACCCTTGCACCCAAGTTTTCCTTAAAGCTTCTTGGCTTACCTGCGAAGACTTTCAAAATTTAAATTTTTCGCGGTTAATACGGAGTCGTAACTCAACCGAGGTCGTCAGTTCTAAAATTTCTATCAATGGCTCCTCGGTAAAATGTCTAACCCCCTCCTAAACTTTATTCCTTATAATGCTTGTTTATTTCTCAGTATAATATAAGTTTGAAATTTAGGAAGCATACTAAGTCTGGTGCTGGGCCCTCTACCCCTAGCATTGACCCTAGGTTTCCCACCGACGAACTTAGGATTAAGTTTATGTCAACAAATTACATGGCCATTAGAACCAAATGTATAGACAGATCGTTCTTTTTACGCTCTTGTATTCCAGTCTCCGAGACTATAAACCACTATAGGCTGCGAAACCTAGTTGAGTGTACCAGCCCAGTAAACATAGGTTTATGTGCCGAATTTTACAACAACCTAGTGAAAGTAGACGACTACTCCTATACCACTAGGGCAGCTGGCACGGATATCACATTATCTCCCATCACCATTCGTGAGTTTCTAGGGTTACGAGAGTCACCCTGCACCTTTTTATGCTATCCTCTTAGGGAGCTACCTTTTGGAGATCCCTACTCATATATTACACTCGATACGATCTATTCGTTCTTCTTTGAGGACCAGCGTGATCCCACTGAGACCCAGTTTAGGTCACTTAACCTTAGAATTCAGGACTACGCCCTTTATAGGGTTCTAGTACTTTGTATTCTACCGCTGACCACTCACGACATTGCGGTAATGCGTCCATTTCACTCCTTCCTGCTCTATGCCCTATGTCAGAGGTTAGACATAGACATCAGCCTTCACATCTTTTCCACTATTATTTATGCAGCTGGATACGTGACCAGCAGACGAGTACATATGCCTTATTGTCATATTCTGACAGCTTACATGTCCTCATTACACATTGATGTCACCAGAGGTGACATCCGCTACATGACCGAGTTTGACATCATAGGAGCTAGGAACTTTTCCCTAGCAAATATCCATATAGACGATGAGGGTACCATGTCCTGGCGTAGGGGGGCACAGCACCAGCAGGCGGAGGAGGCAGAGCATGATGAGTTCATGTTGGCACTATTTCCTGAGGAGGCTGCTCCTGCCCCACCACCACCTCGAGCACCACACCCAGCTCCCCGCACTCTCGCTGATAGAGTTTCCGGACTAGAGAGGGCTATATCGAGTCTCCAGCACGAGAACTCCGAGTTTCATCAGTCCATGTGGCGAGAGGTCTCCGATCTTCGACGAGAGGTCCAACAGGAGGTCTCCGACTTACGACGAGATGTACGACAGGAGCTCTCCGACTTGCGCCGAGATCTACGAGAGGACGACCGGGCTTGTCACACTGAGCTGCTGACACTACTCCGGTCGCTGGGTTCCGGACCACCTCCCTCATCATCTCAGTAGCTCCTACTGTTGCTCCATTATGACTCTAGTACAGCTTGTAGCAGCTCTATTATGACTCTTTTATCTATGTCGACTTTTAGTCTAATAGACGGTTTCACTTCAGGTTTGATTGACTATACCTTAATCTAATAGATTAGTCTTTTAGTCACATTTTTTTTATAACTTCTAGGCAAAACTGATTTTCCAAAATCCCCACTTTGCTAGACTTTCGAAAGTTGGATTTAGTCTAGGATTTCACCCTAGAAATCATGTTCCCCCAGGACTCAGCCAGAGCATCTCAAAAACACCTATGTTTACCTTGATTGTGTTTGTAAAACATAGAACGTTGTGAGATGCATAGGGTACAGCCTGGACTCAAGAATGCTTATTTCTGTGCATCAATATGAGTCTGGGCGTTAAATACATAATTAACAGTAATCAAATCAAGTCTTCCAGCCTTAGTACAATCTAACTAGATCAATTGACTTGACTTGACTAACCAAGTGAACACTGTTGCCCTCTAGGCAATCAGCAAGTAGCTAAACGGTTAGACAATTGGTGAAGGAAATAATAAGTTTTAGCATGTCTGTACTTAAGGGATCTGATACCTGATCAAAACAAATCTTTACTCATGCTGGGACTGTAGAGCTCTGATACCTTACTAAAACAAAATGACATTCTATCAAGGTTATCCCTTCTCCTTTGCCTTAAATATTCTTGAAATTCATTTCAAAGCAGCTTTCTCAAAAACTTTCTCCAAATTTAAAACTTTCAAGTGTCCTCTATTCTGAAAATCCTTTTTAAATATTCTTAAAAAGTTATTTAAGCTGAAACCTCTTCGAAAAACCATCAAGTTTTTAAAGCTTTGAAAAATGTTTTTTCCTTTGGATATTTTCTTTAAAAAACCTGAATATTTTCTTTCAAGAAATTTTTTTTTTCTGAAAATGTTGCTTAAAATTTCTGAAGTGGAAAACTTTGTTAAATTTCTGAAGTTAAATTTTTATTTGAAAATTTTTTCTCCTCAAAACACACTAAGTTAAAAAGAGTTCCTCTTTGCAAATCTCTTCAAGCAAAATCAATTGATAAAATTTTGAAAAATATTGCTATTCTAAGGTGTTGCCTTACACTTGCTCCTTGCCTAAGTCAAAATGTTTTCTGCTAAATTCTGTCTTGAAAAATTAAGTTTTTCAAAACTAGCTCATTTTTGATATATGGCAAAGGGGGAGAGTAGAGAAATTCAAAGAAAGAATTAAATTCAAAGAAAATGTTTTAAAGGGAGCCTGTATTAAGGGGGAGCTATGTTTATGCTTATTTTTTATATCACGCTTCTTGTGCTTATATATAACTGCATAATTTTTAGTTAACATTGAATTTTGGTTGCCATTATCAAAAAGGAGGAGATTGTTGGTGCAGAAGCATCCGACGATCGAACCTTAGTTTTGATAATGGCAAAGGATTCAAAGTTAAGTTAGTGTGTGGTCTAACATGTTTGAATGAGTATTTCAGGAAAGTCCTAGCTGCGGTTAGGCAGACGGAAAACCCTAGGGGGTGGTAACCCTAGGTCATAGGGGGTGGTAACCCTATGCGGAAAGTCTTGGCAGGTCGATGGCTTCAGGCAAAAATCCTAGGGGGTGGTAACCCTAGGTGGAAAGTCCTGGTGTCGCGAACCAGGTGAAAGTCTGGACTAGCCGGGAAGCGGATGTCCAGCAGAAAGTCCGGAAGCATCGAGTGCTGAGCAAAAGTCCAGTAGATCTGGAGGATCGACTGGCAACAGGTAAATCTCCTGAGTGGAGTAGGTGAGGACGCGTTCCCCGTAGAGGGAACAGTAGGCGTCGGGTCGACCTAGGATTTCCGGTTGGAAATCCGAAGTTAGACTCGGACAGTCCGAAGACTGTCAATTCTTCTTTACAATGTTTTATCTTATTCTAACACTGTCTTGCAGGGGATTTTGCTTGGACTAACCTTTGTTTGCAGGTGAGGAACCTGCTGGAAAAAGGCTGTCCGGGCGCCCGGGATGGATCCGGGCGCCCGGAGGTCCGGGCGCCCAGAACAGGTCCAGGCGCCCGGGACCAAACTTTATCCCTACCGCGACTTCGCCATGTGGAGCATCCTGGTTGGTTGGCCACGTCACACTCTAGGCGCCTGGAAGGGATCCAGGCGCCCGGAACTTCATATAAAAGAAGGGTCGAGGTGCAGCTTCAAAAACAACAATCTTCTAAGCAATCTCTCTGCAACAAGCTGCTAACGACTCGATCCAGAAAGTGCTGCAACATCACCTCGACAACCCGGAGCTTCAGATTTAGTTTTTGTTGTCGGTATAATCTGCTTACTGCTTTGAATTGTAATTAGTCTGTAATATTTTTATCATGATTATAGTTGTTGCCCACGGAAAGCGATCAAGGATCGCGGGCCTTTGAGTAGGAGTCGCCTTAGGCTCCGAACGAAGTAAATCTCTTTGTCTCTCTGTGTTTGTTATTTCTTCATTCCGCTATGCTTTTACTCATTTGTTTTACGAATCGAAAGAAATAGCCACGAACGCTATTCACCCCCCCTCTAGCGTGGTCTCGATCCAACATTTAGGCCTAAAATTCATGTCTTAAGGTTATTTTAAAAGGATGAAAACATTTTTGAGGAAAATTATTTGCCTTGAAAAACTATGTAACTGTGACAATGTTGAAAAATCATATCATTTTTAAAACCTGAACAATTTTTAGATTTCTTTCAAAACTATTTTTCTACTTGCTTTCCAAAAACCCTTATATGTTTTTCAAATCTATTCTATAAAGTTGATATTTTGGAAAGGTTGTTGAAAAGTGTTTCACTTAACCATTTTTTTAGAAAGCTATTACTAAACAAAAATCTTAAGTAACTCCATGTTTTCAAAATTTAAACACCCCCCCTCCCCAACTAGTGTTTAAAATATCTTTACTAACGTTTTATTACTTTTCAGTATTTCTTTTACTTAACTTATTTTGAATCCTCTATCTACATATTTTTTTGATGAATGCCAAATGAGGAGGGTTAGGGTTTAAGCTAGAAATCCATGAAAATTAGGAAAACTTAACCCTAAAAATGATCAAGAGAAATGAGTTTTACTGCATATTTTTTTAACTTCTCTTAAATCATTTTATATGTTGCTGCATATTTTTTTCTAACTTTAACCCAGGTTATCATTTCATCAAAAGGGAGAGATTGTTGGTGTAGTTTGCACTAATGGTCTAATTCAGGTTTTGATGAATGATAAATGAGTTAAGTTATATATATTTGTGATCTAAGTACTTTACCAAGTGTTCAGGAATTGATGAGTCCGGAAGACCAGACACAAGGCTGAAATCCATCTAGGTCCGCGGGACTGGATAGCTGGTGTGAAGTCCTGATAGGTCAACGAGCTGACATGATATCTAGCAGGAAGTTAAGTAGACAACCGATAGAAGTCTAGTTGGGTCTGCAGACCTGACAACTAGCATTAAGACCTGGTGGGTCGTGAGACTAGTCAACCGACTGTAAATTGGTAAGTGAAGGTAAGTCATTAGAGGAGAGTGATTTGGTGAGGACGTCTCTTGATTACGGGATAGTAGGCATCGGTCTAGGTTATGTCTATTTTGGATCCCTAAACTGAGACCTTGACTAGATCTTGGTCTCAGGAGAGATAGAGTCTAATTACTACTTAGTATCATTATGATAACACTTGTCTTAACAAGTTATTATTTGGATTATGGGGTTAACATATTTTGCAGGGCAAGAAGAGCACAAAAAGCCTCAGATGAACAGTACCTGAGGCACCTTTTAGGGGATGGAAGGCACCTTCAAGCAGTGGAAGGCACCTTCAATGTATGGAAGGCGCCTTCTGTAGGAAAAGAATCAGACCTCATCGCAGATAAGGGTCAGTTTGTTCAAGATCAAATTTGTCAGGTTGGAGGCACCTTCAAGGCCTTTGAAGGGGCCTTCCACAACCTTTATAAGGGCTTCTCAACCTAAGCTTCAACAATAACTTCCATACAAGCTTCTATGCATCTATTTGAGGTTCTGGCTACTCAGGTTTTTTACTGTGACTCTGCTACGACGCTGTTGCGCCCAACTACTACCAAGTAGCCGACCAACAATGAGCCTAAGCTAACAATCTTCGAAGGTGTTGGGTAATAAACTTGTAATTTGTATACTTAATTATTTCCAGAAGGACAAGTGCAGTGTATTGCACTTGTTCCATCCTTTTGTGTATTGGATTCCCTTTTCTGGAGGTACTAAAAAAGGTATTTTAGTGAATTACCCATCGATAGATCACCGAAACCTAGGTCTTGGAGTCGTCAAAGACTCCGAACCAAGTAAACCGACTGATTTTGAGTATTTGTTTGCTTGTTCTTTTACTTCACTTTCTAACTTCTTTTTTTGCTGCGTACTTTACTTTTAAATTTTAAAAAAGCAAGTTTTTAAAAACCACATAATTCACCCCCTCTCACGTGCATCTCGATCCAATAGGAAGTCCTAACTATAATTAGATAAGAGGAAAATCTAAATGAATTAAGGAGGACCACACTTATTGTCACACCCCAGAGGAGTCTCTGTCCGAAGAAATTTCGGCAGCATCTCCCCTGTACGGCGGACAATCTGAAACTTCTACGTAACCCATATACCTCAGCCACAGGCGGCTAGAATAATAACAATAAATAAAAACAATCACCACGCAGTTTATATAGATATCACAATACTACACTGACTCGAAATCCACCCTACTCCACTACACTCGTAAAACTCAAATCCGATGAAACTCACCTCTTCTGCCGTCCAGGCAGGCATGTAGTAAAAACATATCGAATAGAACATCCATCAACATCAAAAGAAAAACATACGATGTCCAAGTATCCAAATAACCAAGTACACACATAAGCAAATAAAAACCAAACCAAATGGTAAATAAATCCTCGAGGTATGCAGGGACCTAGCACTACGTGCAGTGAGGACTAGCGACTGGAACTCCCTCCGGACAGCATCAACCTGAAAATAACAACAATGGAGGCGGGGTGAGTCCAACACTCAGCAGGTACAATTGATATGCAAAGTAAAGAAATAACACCTAACATTAATCATGCGTACAGTCTCCTGATATAAGAAAGATAAAAATATGCATCTGAAGTAAACATGAGAGGAACTGTACTAATGAGGACCTGAGTATAAGGACAAACAGTCCGAGTGGTATAGGAATCTTGTATGCATGTCAAACATAGGTATCCAAACAATATGCAGCATATAAATGCAGCAAGCACAAACACAAGCAATAAATGCATCATGCATATGATGCCAATGATGCGTCCTGGTTACCCCTGACGCCAGTCGATCATCTCACACACAATAGTGAGGCCGAGTGGGTAGGGCTTTGACAACCGTGCACTCTGTCGTCACTACTCCTGATGAGTGACCGAGTGGATGGGATGCTGTCGGAGTACACCTATCCTCCTACCCCAAATCATAAATGGGGGAGCGCAATGCTCTCATCTCCCGGTACTCAAAGATGGGGAGGAATCCCTGCCGGATAACACATTGTGTCACACTACCCATGAGCGGACCAACGGTGCCTAACAGAGTCCCTGCTGCAACACACTCAGCCTGAATCGACCACTAACCCATGAGTGGTGGTGTGTGCAGATCCATGTAACTGGCGATGTGCTCAACAATAATGGAGCGAACTATCGCACAGCATGCAATCATGCAAATGGTGCATGACACTAACCACAAAATATCTTGACCTAATCCACATGTATATAAAAATGCATCATAGGTCAACGAACCAAAACAATCCAAAGGTACACAGAAGGTATAAAACCTAGGTCCTGAACATGGTAAAGCATGGTATATCACTACCCCTATAAGCATGTATAAACAGGTAAAATATACATGAGATGCAAACCAATCAATCAATCAAGCATGTACCAAGATTTGGGTAGTGATTAACCGAAACAGGTAAGAAACACAATTAATGCAACATGTTAATTTCATTACTAAGCATATCAAAGACAAAAAAGTCAAAAGTACCCGCCTCCGATAAGAAATGGTCCAATCTAATAATCGAGATACCCGTCTCGCGTCAAAGACCTGTGGTACCAATGTAAATATATTTTATTTAGCTACAATTCCCATAAATAGCTAAATGAAATCTCTAACCCTAAATTAGGACAAAACCCTAATCAACATCACATAATCAACTTGCTTTAGGTCTAAACCTAAATAAACTTGATTTCTCCCAAGTAGGCTCCTAAGATCGGAACAAATTATACACCTTACCTCAAATCACAGATTTCTGTTCTTAATCAGCAGCCAAAGAGGAACTGGCTGGAAGGAGTGTTGCTTGAACAAAGTGAGCTGAAATCAAGAACACCACAGAAGAGAACAGAACAGAATCTCACAACCGCACTTGTTGATCTACAGCACTAAATTTCACCTCACAGTCCTTATCCTTCGATCCATAATCAAGAATCGGCACTACTGGAACCCAAGAGCATCTTCACAATCACAAAACCTCCCTCCCTGGATCGGACCAAGATGAGAAGATCACAAAACCAAGCATTCCAAATTTAAACAACAACCTAATTTCTGAAACCAAACCTTACCTTCCAGATCACAATTAGGGCACCAAATTGAGTAGAGCACTATGGTTACTGTGTGAAGGAATCTAGGGCAAAGTGGTCGGCTGCCGGCACTAGGAAATAGCAAGGACAGCAACCAAAAATGGTCGCCGGAGAGCTTGAACCATGGCCGTCGGCTTCAAGCTAGGGCACAGAGGTGGTGGGGTATAGGAGAGGCCGGCAACAATTCCGGACGGCGACGACGCTGTGCAGAGGCGCTGGGCGTCGCTGGCGGCAATGGCGTTGGCAAGTCTCTGCTAGGGCACAGCCACGACTGGCTCCGTGCGTCGGGGTAAGGCGCTAGGGTCGGCAATAGCCGGTGATCTGCGTCGGCGCGCAGGAAAAGAGGAGCCGGCGGTGGTGACTTCGGTGTCGCAGGGTGAGGCAATCGGCGCAAAGAAGATGAGGAGAAGAAGAAAAGGAGGGGCCGAGGGGTTTAAGGCTTCGGGGAGAAGAAGCAGAGGAAACGACGAAAAATGAAGGAAAAGGAAAATTAAATAAAGGAAAAGAAATAAGAAAAAAATTCAACTTTTCCTCATTTAAATGGGGTAGCCAAAATAGGCTTTTCCGGGCCCCGTTTTTGTCCCCGTTAACTCGTCCATATGAGCTCCGAAAAATTCCTGAAAAATTTCCAAAAATTCCGGAAAATTCCCTTATTAATATTCGCCTATTTTTCGGTATTTTACATTCTCCCCCACTAATAAAAATTTGGTTCCCAAATTTCGTTTCTACCATCAGCAAGTACTAACAACAGATATAAAGTATAAATGCTGACCGGTAAACAAATCACATACCTCAAGTGAAAAGATGGGGATATCGAGCTCGGATAGTATCCTCGAGCTCCCAAGTAGCCTCGTCGTCCGAATGATGCTGCCATCCGACTTTAACCAGCCGGATAGTCTTGTTCCGCAACTGACGCTCTTTCCGGTCGAGAATCCGTACCGGAACCTCCTCATAAGTAATGTCAGGCTGAACTGGAACTGGAATATCTGCCAGCACATGCGTCGGATCGGGCACGTATCTCATCAGCATCGATACGTGAAATACATCGTGAACGCCTGACAGGGACTGTGGTAGTGTCAGTCGGTAAGCTACTGCTCCAATCCCCTCCAATATCTCGAAAGGGCCAATGTATCGCGGAGCTAGCTTACCTCTGAGGCCAAATCTCTTCACCCCTTTCGTGGGTGAAACTCTCAGAAATACATGGTCACCAATAGAGAACTCTAGTGGTCTGCGTCTCCGATCAGCGTAACTCTTCTGGCGATCCTGCGCCTCTGACATCCTCCGTCTGATAGTACGGACCAACTCTGCATCCTGCTGAACTCTATGAGGTCCCAACATCTGGGCCTCTCCAACCTCATCCCAGAGGACGGGTGTCCGACAAGGTCTACCATACAATGCCTCAAACGGTGCCATCTGGATAGCCGAATGAAAGCTATTGTTGTAGGCAAACTCTACCAACGGTAGATGATCCTCCCAACTGCCTCCGAAATCCATAACATAAGACTTCAGCAAGTCCTTTAGAGTCTGAAAGGTCCTCTCTAACGGTCCATCTGTCTGCGGATGGAAAGTTGTACTGAAACAGAGCTGCGTGCCCAAGGTCTGCTGCAGTCTCTGTCAAAAACGAGACGTGAACCGGGGGGTCTCTATCCGAAATAATAGTCAACGGAATACCACGTGATCTGATAATCTCCCGATAAAACAGATCTACCAATCGATCCAGAAAATCAGTCTTCCGGATCACTAACGAGTACGCGGATTTGGTTAATCGATCAACGATTACCCAAATCGCATCATGGTCTCGTTGTGTTCTCGGCAAACCTACCACAAAGTCTATAGTAATGTGTTCTCATTTCCACTCAGGATTAGGAATCTGCTAAAGTAAGCCGGCAGGTCTATGGTGCTCGACCTTCACTTGTTGACAGACAATACATCTAGCTACAAAATCCGCGATGTCTTCTTTCATGTCGTCCTTCATGTCGTTCCACCAATAGAAACATCTCAAACCTTGGTACATACGGGTACCGCCTGGGTGGACAACAAATCATGAGCGATGAGCCTCCGGAAGTAACTCCTATAAGACCGGATAAGACTGAAGCACGCAAAATCTGCCTCGGTAGTGTATAACACCCTCCTCGTCTCGTGTGAACTCGGTCTGTTGCCCGGAAGCTATCTGGCTGTAAAATAAACTGCAAATACTGATCAGTAGCCTATGGCTCTCGTATCCTTGTCCTGATCAACGACTGAGCAACCATGGTAACCAGAGTACCCTGCTCTGTCTGTCCTTACTCCTCAAGGCCCAAATCGGAGAAACCTTAAATCAAGTCTGTGACCACAACTCGGTGGCAAGCTAAAGTCCCTCCGGACTTCCTGCTAAGCGTATCAGCAACCACATTAGCTCTCCCCGGGTGATAGCTAATGGTACAATCATAATCCTTCAAGAACTCCATCCATCTCCTCTGTTGGAGATTAAGTTCCTTCTAAGTAAATAGATATTCGAGACTCTATGGTCAGTGAGAATCTCAAATGTAACGCCATATGAATAATGTCGCCAAATCTTCATGGCAAAAATAATGGCGACTTACTCCAGATCATATACAGGTAGTTCTTCTCATGATCCTTCAACCGACGAGAAGCATAGGAGACTACTATATCGTGCTGCATCAGAACAGCGCTCAAACCCTGAATAGATGCGTCGGTGTAGAGGACATATCCGTCCTCTCCAGAAGGTAAAAATTCAAAATCGGAGCCGACACTAGTCTCCGCTTCAGCTCCTAGAAGCTGGTCTTGTCATCCTCAGTCCAAGTGAACTTCACGCCTTTCCAGGTCAGGCGTGTCAGTGACATAGCTATCCGAGAGAAACTCTTAATGTATCTCCGGAAATATCGAGCCAAACAAAGAAAGTTACGAGCCTCTTCTATAGACTCCGTCTACTTCCAACGGTAACAACCTCGATCTCCTGTGGAACCACGGTATACTCCTACTGGTGACCGTGTGTCTCAAACATCTCACAGAAGACAATCAAAATACGCACTACTGATATTCACATCTAGACGTTTCCCTCGAAACATCTCTAGAACTATGCAAAGATGATGTGTGTGATACACCTCAGATCAGGAATAAAACACCACGTCGTCAATAACGATAACGAATTCTGATCCAATATCCTAGGGATACCCAAATCATCTAGTCCATGAAAACATCTAAGGCTCCGCTAGCCCTAATGGTAAAACCAATACACATAATATCCGTATCGCAGACATTCCCAATCCATAAGATCCTCGACAATAAATAGATCTGATCACCAACGATATAAATCACCTAAGCATAGATCCTCCAGTGTGAGAGCAACGCTCCATCACAGAAAATACCACATATGTGGGAGCAACGCTCTACCACAAGAAATCCTCAATATGTAGGAGTAACACTCCACTACAAATAATCTATAACATGTATCTGCAATAGATATGGGAGCAATGCTCCGCTACAAGCAATTCGAAATATGTATATGTGGGAACTCCGCTCCACCACAAACGATCCATAAGTGTCCAAGACACCTAACTATCTAACTAGAGACTGCACGAGATCACTCAACCACATATCAATGTGGGCAGCCAAAGGTATAAACAACCTAGTAAACAAATCAAACTCATCCTCAAATCTATCAACATCGTAGTGAATCACTCACTGATAAGAATATGGGTTGACAGGGTAATCCAACAAATGACATAATGCAGACACTCTACATCCTGCATTCAACATAAGTAGAATCATGCTGCTACCAACAATACACCTGACACGCTTGCTCACACAACATATGTGTGATCGACATAATCCTCCCATTTGTACACACCAAACACACTCATAGCACAGGTATAAATCAGTGTGATACCTCCAACAATACCTACCAAACCCATGTGCATATATCAACATAGGTATAATCGACAATACACCTCAAACAACCTCACATGGCATATATACACCTATGCCAAGAGTATAATCAACGTAATACTTCCAACAAAACCTAATAGACACAAGTGCATCCACAAATCAAATATAATCAATAAAATACCTCGAATATTACACCGAACACATCTGCACATATCACAACTCAAATTAAATCAATAAGATACATCCAATAAAACACTCAAACATATGTGCACATTCCACAACATAGTTTTTAATTGACAAATACCTCCAATAAACAATCAGACATGTATGTCTAACCACTCGAGTATAATCTACTAGAAACCCACAATAATCATATGTATAAAGGTATACGACCCAAAATATAAAGTCAGAATTCAAGAACATCAAGACACTCTCATTTTTTTTTTATCCTCAAAAATATCAGCCCACATAATATCAGATGAATAAGTCTCTACTCCCCATGAGAGCAAGTTAACATTCAAAACATCAAATCATTATTTATCAACATAGTCCAATATCAGAGGAAGTAAACATCAATTTTATCATCCTGTTAACTAACCACAACTAACCAGATTTATTAAAATCTCATAGGCACTCTATACCATAAACTCTCTAGCACCCGATTTATAATCTGATCACCAACTATAAACATCAAACCTATGAATATCATACTTGACCACCCAAATAATAGATCATCAAAATAGTTATCCACTAATAGATCATCAAACAACCACATAACATTTACTCTCATAAATCATTAGAAATCAACACATCACAATATCTGATCTTCCAATATCCCTCAACCTCAAATCATTCTCAACAATGATCAAACATGATAACTCTCCAATGCCCAATTTTCATCGTATCGGATACCCTAATATCCAAAAGATACGAGTATAAAAACTCTACTGGGTAAGTCCACAGGAATATATAGGTATCATCCATTACCCAGCTAACAATAGCAGAGACTGATATGTGCCTCCATCTCCTAATAGTAGTAATAGAAGCTAAAACTACTGATGGTATGATATGAAAAATTACCAGAGACTATAATCCTTGATATCTTTTAGGGTCGACCAAGATCAGTGGCTAACCCATCACATGTAATATGGCTACAACAACCAGACAGGTAATAAAGATAAAGTGTTACTAGATGTCCTAACTATCATAAAATAAACATCATACCTATTTGCCGTCTGGAGATGTTCCATCGCTGTCCAGTCCCCAACTTCTGACCTCAAAATTCCGAACGAGAAAATCGTCGGAAATCCATATAAATCTGAAACGGAAGTCCGAAACATAACCATAACGAAAATCCGTACAAACCGAAATAGACATCAAAAAATCCAGAACACCAAAAGCAGGTATCCATAACCAATAAATTGGTATCAGATAAATCTCGAAAATCCAAAATACAAAAATCCAACAAGTATCGCCAAACTTGGCGCTCTGATACCAAGTAAATAAATTGGTATCAGGTTATCCCAAACATCAAAAATATGAAAACAAAAGATCGTATACCTGTGCTCTGATACCATTAAATTGTCACACCCTAGACGAGTCTCTGTCCGAAGAAATTTCGGCAGCATCTCCCCTGTACGGCGGACAATCTGAAACTTCTACATAACCCATATACCTCAGCCACAGGCGGTTAGAATAATAACAATAAATAAAAACAATCACCACGCAGTTTATATAGATATCACAATACTACACTGACTCGAAGTCCACCCTACTCCACTACACTCGTAAAACTCAAATCCGACGAAACTCACCTCTTCTGCCGTCCAGGCAGGCATGTAGTAAAAACATATCGAATAGAACATCCATCAACATCAAAAGAAAAACATACGATGTCCAAGTATCCAAATAACCAAGTACACACATAAGCAAATAAAAACCAAACCAAATGGTAAATAAATCCTCGAGGTATGCAGGGACCTAGCACTACGTGCAGTGAGGACTAGCGACTGGAACTCCCTCCAGACAGCATCAACCTGAAAATAACAACAATGGAGGCGGGGTTAGTCCAACACTCAGCAGGTACAATTGATATGCAAAGTAAAGAAATAACACCTAACATTAATCATGCGTACAGTCTCCTGATATAAGAAAGATAAAAATATGCATCTGAAGTAAACATGAGAGGAACTGTACTAACTAGGACCTGAGTATAAGGACAAACAGTCTGAGTGGTATAGGAATCCTGTATGCATGTCAAACATAGGTATCCAAACAATATGCAGCATATAAATGCAGCAAGCACAAACACAAGCAATAAACGCATCATGCATATGATGCCAATGATGCGTCCTGGTCACCCCTGACGCCAGTCGATCATCTCACACACAATAGTGAGGCCGAATGGGTAGGGCTGTGACAACCGTGCACTCTGTCGTCACTACTCCTGATGAGTGACCGAGTGGATGGGATGCTGTCGGAGTACACCTATCCTCCTACCCCAAATCATAAATGGGGGAGCGCAATGCTCTCATCTCCCGGTACTCAAAGACGGGAAGGAATCCCTGCCGGATAACACGTTGTATCACACTACCCATGAGCGGACCAACGGTGCCTAACAGAGTCCCTGCTGCAACACACTCAGCCTGAATCGACCACTAACCCATGAGTGGTGGTGTGTGCAAATCCATGTAACTGGCGATGTGCTCAACAATAATGGAGTGAACTATCGCACAGCATGCAATCATGCAAATGGTGCATGGCACTAACCACAAAATATCCTGACCTAATCCACATGTATATAAAAATGTATCATAGGTCAACGAACCAAAACAATCCAAAGGTACACAGAAGGTATAAAACCTAGGTCCTGAACATGGTAAAGCATGGTATATCACTACCCCTATAAGCATGTATAAACAGGTAAAATATACATGAGATGCAAACCAATCAATCAATCAAGCATGTACCAAGATTTGGGTAGTGATTAACCGAAACAGGTAAGAAACACAATTAATGCAACATGTTAATTTCATTACTAAGCATATCAAAGACAAAAAAGTCAAAAGTACCCGCCTCCGATAAGAAATGGTCCAATCCAATAATCGAGATACCCGTCTCGCGTTAAAGACCTGCGGTACCAATGTAAATATATTTTATTTAGCTACAATTCCCATAAATAGCTAAATGAAATCTCTAACCCTTAATTAGGACAAAACCCTAATCAACATCACATAATCAACTTGCTTTAGGTCTAAACCTAAATAAACTTGATTTCTCCCAAGTAGGCTCCTAAGATCGGAACAAATTATACACCTTACCTCAAATCACAGATTTCTGTTCTTAATCAGCAGCCAAAGAGGAACTGGCTGGAAGGAGTGTTGCTTGAACAAAGTGAGCTGAAATCAAGAACACCACAGAAGAGAACAGAACAAAATCTCACAACCGCACTTGTTGATCTACAGCACTAAATTTCACCTCACAGTCCTTATCCTTCAATCCACAATCAAGAATCGGCACTACTGGAACCCAAGAGCATCTTCACAATCACAAAACCTCCCTCCCTGGATCAGACCAAGATGAGAAGATCACAAAACCAAGCATTCCAAATTTAAACAACAACCTAATTTCTGAAACCAAACCTTACCTTCCAGATCACAATTAGGGCACCAAATTGAGCAGAGCACTATGGTTACTGTGTGAAGGAATCTAGGGCAAAGTGGTCGGCTGCCGGCACTAGGAAATAGCAAGGACAGCAACCAAAAATGGTCGCCGGAGAGATTGAACCGTGGTCGTCGGCTTCAAGCTAGGACACAGAGGTGGTGGGGTAGAGGAGAGGTCGGCAACAATTCCGGACGACGACGGCGCTGTGGAGAGGCGCTCGGCGTCACTGGCGGCAATGGCGTCGGCAAGTCTCTGCTAGGGCACGGCCACGACTGGCTCCGTGCGTCGGGGTAAGGCGCTAGGGTCGGCAATAGCCGGCGATCTGCGTCGGCGCGCAGGAAAAGAGGAGCCGGCGATGGTGACTTCGGTGTCGCGGGGTGAGGCGATCGGCGCAAAGAAGATGAGGTGAAGAAGAAAAGGAGGGGCCGAGGGGTTTAAGGCTTCGGCCTCGGAGAAGAGGAGGAGGCGGCTGGTATCGGCGCATAGGAGGTTAGGGCAAGGAGAGGCGCGAGCGGTTTCGGGGAGAAGAAGCAGAGGAAACGGCGAAAAATGAAGGAAAAGGAAAATTAAATAAAGGAAAAGAAATAAGAAAAAAATTCAACTTTTCCTCATTTAAATGGGGTAGCCAAAACAGGCTTTTCCGGGCCCCGTTTTTGTCCCCGTTAACTCGTCCATACGAGCTCCGAAAAATTCTTGAAAAATTTCCAAAAATTTCGAAAAATTCCCTTATTAATATTCGCCTATTTTCCGGTATTTTACACTTATTAATCAAAATTCCAATGGGAAGTTGGAAAAGTCCAAGTGAGTCAAAGATTGACTAGATACTTGGCGAGGAAGTTCCAACAGGTCTTGGTTGATCAAAAGTTGGGCAAGGGAATTCTAGACTTGGGTTAAGTAAGTTAGGGTTGGGCAATCGATTAGTCAAAGATAATCAATCATGTGATCAATTGAAATCCTTTCTTCATGAAACAAAAAAGTTCTGAATAGATTGGGTAATTGATCAGGAGCTATGCTAATCGATCAGGTGATCGATTGAAAGCTTTTCTTTGTGAAATAATAAGTGTCTTAATCGATTAGATAATCAGTTGGGAGCATGCTTGATCGATTAACTGATTGATTAAGAGGAGTTTTTTTGCGAAGCACAATAGCTTCCTCATGAAGAGTTTAATCAATTAGGTAATCAATTAAGAGGAATTCACAAATGCAGAGTGGGTTTTGTAATCAATCAGGTGATCGATTGAAGCCAGCTAATTAATTAGAAGAAGCAGAAAAGAGCCATTGCGAGGTTTGAATAATTAGATTTATTCATATTTTATGTAGCAATTAATTGAGAGTAAGACTGTAACACCCCAAATTTCATTATTTGGAGTTCTAAAAATGCTTATAAATACTTAGAAATGCTTTAGAAATATTCTAGAGATTTTTAGGAATTTTTAGAGTATTTTTATGCAATTTTCAGAGTTCGTTTGATATTTTTACCAAAAGAAAGAAGTTTCAAAAAAATAAAGAGGTTCGGCCGAGATTCGAACCCGTGACCTCCGACCCGATCCGAGACTTAAGCGAAATGTGATGACCAAGAACCCAGCAGGGCTGTGCTGATTAAAGAGGGGGCAAAATTAATTTAAGTAGTAATAGATAACAGAAATATCTAGGTATTATAAAGGGAGATAAGAGAGGAACTTAGGCTTTTAATTGCCGTGACCTAAATCTCTTCCTCTCCTCTCTTGCGTGCGACGGCTGCTCGGGTGAAAACGTAAAGGAGGAGGTTAGGGTTTCGTCTCCGGCGGTCGACGAAGGGCTAATCCCGTGAGCTCTTCACAGAACAGAGATCTCCTTGTCGAAGAGAAGCCGTAGGCATGAAGAAGAGGCTGAGATTCCAAGTTTTCCGAAACCCTAGCAGCCCTTTCGTTCGGTTGTAAGTCCAAGAACAAGGTAAGTGCTTCTCACCTGAATTAGGAGTAGTTTCGGACCTTTGTTCTTCTTGAATTCGAAACATGTTGTAAAGATTATTGATTTTGATGTTGCTGCCGTGAATCTCAAAGAAAGGAAATAGATTCGTTGTTTAGCATGTGGTTTTTGTTTCTTCAGGCTTTGAATTTAGTATTTCAGTTGTCTGAATTAGATTTGCTATTTGTGACCTTGATGAGCAAGTTCGGTTCATATGAAATCTAACAATTTTCTATTTTTTTGTTGCCAATGACAGAACATGAAGAGCAATTATGGTTTTAGGTTTACAGTAGCAATTATCCTTACTAGTTGAATTTTGGTCCCTTTTGGTTTCCTTGCCGTGGTATTGAACAGGGGGAAAGGTGTTGGTTTCGGTGGTCACTGCAATGAAAGGTTAAGTGTAGCAATTTGGTCCTTTTGTTTCCTTACCGTAGCACTGAACAAAAGGATGGTTGGTTTTCGGTTTGTGTTGCAATGGGTATGAATAAGTTTAGTTGTGGAAAGATCCAGTTAGATCATTGGAAGCATAATTAGATATGCATCTTAGATTTTTGGTTAAGCTTATAGTACAGATCTTGTTAAGCTTACAGTGTAGATTTTGTTAAGTGTTATAGTGCAAATTTTGTTAAGCTTATACTGCAGATTTTGTTAAGCTTACAGTGCATATTTTTTTATGTATTATAGTGCAGATTTTGTTAAGCTTACAGTTTAGTTTTGTTAAGTATCATAGTGCAGATTTTGTTAAGTATTATAGTGCAGATTTTGTTAAGTATTATAGTTTTAGAATTGTTTAAGTATTGTAGTTTTGTACAAAGCATTCATTTATTAGAAGTATCAATAAGTAAGAAGTATTTTACTTGAAGAGGCTAGTACCCGACTTCCGAGGTTGTCGTTAAACAAATCCAGGTGACTAATTCCGAGATTTTGGCCCTGGTAAGACCAAGGTCTTTACCCTCGTAGGATTGGTGGCTCGCTATCCCAGTTGCTATTAGGGAGCGCGCAATGGTACTAAGCCTGGGCCCAAGAGATTATTATTTTGAAGTATAAAAGTATAAATTTTAAACAAGTAAAATAAGCTTCACATAAGTTTAAAATTCAGCAAGTTTAGTTTCTTTTATGCTAGCATGTTATTTAGAATTTTCGTGCTGTTATTTGCTATTAGATGAGCAGCTTTACATGTTTAGCATTTCAGTATGTTCACATGCATATTCGAGTTTTGTGAGTTAGATAGCGTTGACTAAGCATTTTGCTTATAGTTGCATTTCCTCTTACTGCAGATAAAGGAAAGGAAAAGCTATAGCGAAGGAAGGCGACAAGGAGGTGCGGATGGATGTGTGATGTTTGGACTATGGAAGCCTTGGGACTTAGTTTAGAAATTCATTAAGATTTTGTATTCAGAATGTTAGAACTATTCTTTCATGTTGCTGGATTTACTTATTGAATATTTTGTGTTTTAGAACTCTTCCTTTTAATTGCTGTGCCATTAGTTCCATTATTTGAGTTGTATTATTATTGCATGCATGTTCAGATTAATATATATATTTTTAGCATGTTCAGATTGATGTATAGTTTTAGTTGTGAACATATGCTTGAGTAGTATGTATAGATGAGTCTTATATGTTTGCAGCTGCTAATAATTGTGTCTCTTGATTTTTTGAAAGTTTTAAGTACTAATATTTACATGTGAGCAACACTAGTTAAGAAAAGTTAGTATAGTCCAGTAACGTCCCGCCCTCACAGACTAGTAGTGAGGAGGGTGGGGTGTTACAAGTTGGTATCAGAGCAGTCCCCATTCTCCAGCATCACACACACATCAGCATCAGCCTTGCCATCTTCAAGTAAGAAAGTACTTAAATTCTTTTATTTAGTATGCTTTTCCTTATTATTTATAGTATAGAGAAATCCTTAGAAATATTTGATTATATGTGCTTAAGCTAGATAAAAGTTCTTGTTTGTCTTTCTATGTTTTACATATATGTCTAGAGAGTATAGAGACAATTTTAGGTTTTCTCTCTCTACATGATTAGATGTCAAGAAGAGGACGTCCCCGTACCGCTCGTACTGAGGACCAAGCACAGGAGAACGAAGAGCCCAGAGCAACTGAACCAAATCTCTCTGAAGTTGTTGCTCAACTCCAGAGAAAAGTGGCAGAGCAACAATAAGTGATCGTCAATCTGATGGCTAATCGACAGCCAGTCCCTCCCACTCCTCCAACTATTAATGTGGAGACTCCAGTGATGACTGAGGTTCCACCAGCCGCCCTAGAAGTCGCCACAGCACCTAGAAGATAAGAAGCATATCTAATACAATGGCTGAAGCTGAAGCCAGAAAGTTTCTCAGGCACGACTGAGCCCTGGGATGCTTAGGCTTGGTTCAAGACACTAGAGAGCACAATGGAGCTTCTTGACTGGCCAGAAGTCGAGAAGGTCAAGTGTGCCTCTTTCTACCTATCTGGAGATGCTCGTATGTGGTGGGAGAGAGTTAAGAGCAAGAGAGCAGTCAATCAGATGAGCTGGGCAGACTTCGAGACAGAGTTTTACGAAGAATTCTTCCGCCAACGGATCACCAATAAACATTATGAGGAGTTTATAGAATTCAGACAAGGTGACCTGTCAGTGGAAGAAGCAGTAAAGAGATGCAACAGGCTAGCTCGTCTCTGCCCAGAGCTAGTAAGTACAGAGAAGGAACGAGTCAGACTAATGCTCCGAATGCTGAGGCCAGAAATAACACTTAACGTGAGTAGTGGAACTCACCGACCCCAGACTGGTGAAGAGCTGGTCAGCAGGGCATTAGTCACTAAGCAGTATCTGAACAACATCAAGGCACAACAAATGCAATTCCAGCCAGTCAAGATAGAGGACAAGATAGCAGGGAGTCAGAAACCTCAGGCAAGTAAGCAGCACTGGAAGGGAAAAGAAAACAAGAGGAAACAATGGAATACAGGAGGTAGCCAAAAGGGAGGTCCTACAGACAAGCAAGCCAAGTTCCCTCCCTGCCCTAAATATAGGAGACTACGTCCAGGAGCCTGTCTTGTGGGTATGACTGGATGCTATTCGTGTGGTCAAGAAGGACACCTGGCTAAGGCATGTCCTAACAAGCTCAAAGCATCACAGCAACAGGCAGCACAATACGGGAACAAGCCTTAGTTACACTACATGTCTACAACTCTGGACAGACCTCAGCTCAGTCAAGGAAGGTTGGAAGCCCCACCAATTTCAGCCAGTGCCAGAGTATTCTCCCTCACTAAAGAGGAAGCTGCTAGTGCCTCCATGGTCGTAACAGGTCAAGTAGTTATTTTTCAGCATTTAGCTACTGCATTATTTGATACTGGGGTGACCCATTCTTTTATATCAGTACTCTTTGCCAAAGAATTTCAGATGCCTACAGAGAGCATGAACTCTAAGTTTTGAACGACCCTATCTTCTGGGGAAGTCATGGAGTCCAACCAGTGGCTTCGGGCTATACCAGTCAAAATTTCAGACCGAGAGCTATATGTGGATCTAGTAATCCTTGCGATGCAAGATTTCGATGTCATTTTGGGTATGGATTTTCTCAGCAAGTACAGTGCTTCGGTGAACTGTCGCAGAAGGAAAGTGGTTTTCAGCCCAGAAGGTGAACCATCCTTGGAGTTCACGGGAGTGCCGAAGAGGAAGACCCAGAAATTCCTCTCTTCCCTCACAGCTCATCAGATGTTAGCTAAAGGGTGTATTGGTTTTCTTGCGTACATTATGAATGCAGAAGAACAAGAAAGACCCAAGCAGGAAGATGTTCGAATAGTCTGTGAGTATCTAGGGGTATTCCCAGAAGAGCTACCTGGACTACCTCCCAACAGAGAAGTGGAGTTTGAAATTGAGTTGGTTCTTGGCACCAATCCAATTTCAAAAGCTCTGTACCGGATGTCTCCAATAGAACTGAAAGAGCTACAAGAACAACTTCAGGAGCTGCTTGACTAAGGTTTCATTCACCCTAGTCATTCACCATGGGGAGCTCCAGTGTTGTTCGTCAAGAAAAAAGATGGATCTATGCGGCTGTGCATAGATTATAGAGCGCTGAACAAAGTGACAATTAAGAACAAGTACCCTCTTCCCATATAGATGATCTATTTGATCAGTTAAAGGGGCAACAGTGTTCTCTAAGATAGATCTGCGCTCTGGATACCATCAGTTGAAAGTGAAAGAAAGTGATATACCCATAACAACTTTCAGGACCAAATATGGATACTACGAGTTTGTAGTCATGCCTTTTGGTATGACTAATGCACTGCAGTCTTCATGGACTTAATGAATAGAGTGTTTAGAGAATACCTTGACAAGTTTGTCATCGTGTTCATCGACGACATTCTGATCTATTCAAGAACCCAAGAGGAGCATGACACGCACTTGAGAATAGTATTGCAGACCTTCAGCAAAAGCAGCTTTATGCCAAATTCTCAAAGTGTGAGTTCTGGTTAGAGCAAGTGGCGTTTCTAGGTCACATCATTTCTAAAGAAGGTATCCAGGTGGATCCTGCCAAAATAGAAGCGGTCAACAACTAGTGAGACCCAAGAACGCTAGGGAGATCAGAAGCTTCCTTGGTTTAGCTGGGTATTACAGAAAGTTCGTGGAGGACTTTTCCAGGATAGCCTCTCCACTAACAACCCTCACTAGAAAGAACAAGAAGTTTGAATGGTCAGACAAATGTGAGCAAAGTTTCCAAGCACTGAAGAAAAGACTGACCAGTGCTCCCATCCTGACTGTTCCAGAGAGTGACAAGAGTTTCGACATATATAGTGATGCTTCAAAGATGGGTCTCGGAGCTATTCTCATGCAAGAAGGGAAGGTTATAACTTATGCTTCCAGACAACTCAAAGATATGAGAAGAACTACCCCACTCATGATCTTGAGCTGGCAGTTGTGGTCTTTGCACTAAAACTCTGGCGACATTATTTGTATAGAGTCCAGTGCAGAATCTTCATCGACCATCAGAGCTTGAAGTATTTCTTTATTTAGAAAGACTTAAACATGAGACAGCTCAGGTGGCTAGAGTTGGTTAAAGATTATGACTGTGAGATCTTCTACCACCTAGGTAAAGCTAACAAAGTGGCGGATGCACTAAGTCGAAAGTCCAATGTAACTCTGATGTCCTTGTCATCATTAGCACTTCCACTGTAGAAGGAATTGTCAGATTTTGGAGTCGAAATTGTTTATGGGAAACTCTTTGCATTGACCTTAGAGTCAACCTTGTTTGAGGATATACAGAGAAAGCAAAGTAAAGATCCAGATATCCAGAAGATCAAGCAAGGGATACAAAAAGAAGAAAATTCAGAGTTTCGAGTATCAGACAGTGGAATCCTTTATCAGGGGAGTCGTTTTTGTGTCCCCAATGATGAGAAATTAAGAAGGAAGATTCTGGAAGAAGCTCATAGCACACCATAGTCCATGCATCCTGGTTCCACCAAGATGTATCAAGATTTGAAGCAGAGATTCTGCTGGTCTGGACTCAAGAGAGATGTTGCAAAATATGTCAGTACCTGTTTGACATGCAGAGGGTCAAAGCAGAACACCAGAGACCAGGAGGAGTTCTACAACCTCTCCCAATACCAGAGTGGAAATGGGAAGAAATATACATGAACTTCATAACAGGTCTTCCAAGAACTACTAATGGATATGATGCGATATGGGTGATAGTGGACAGATTGACCAAGTCTGCCCATTTTCTAGCCATCAAGGTGTCCCACTCAATAGAGCAGTTGGCACAGCTATATGTTAAGGAATTGATCAGACTTCATGGAGTTCCGAAGTCGATTGTTTCTGATAGGGATGGGTGCTTCACCTCTCATTTTTGGGAGTGTGTTCAGAATGCACTCGGCACCAAACTCAAGTTCAGTACAACCTTCCATCCCCAGACTAATGGGCAGATAGAATGAGTAAATCAGATTTTAGAAGACATGCTCAGGGCTTGTGCATTAGATTTTAAGGGTAGTTGGTGCAAGTATCTGTATTTAGCTGAATTCGCCTAAAATAATAGCTACCAGACCACTATCAAGATGGAACCTTACGAGGCACTGTATGGTCGAAAGTGTAGATCACCTATATGCTGGTTGGGGGCTGGAGAAAGAAAAGAGATGGAATCAGAATTGGGAAGGCGAACTGAAATGATAGATGAAACCACTCAGGCTATCCAGAAGATTAGACAGAGAATTGAGACTACCCAGAGTAGACAGAAAAGTTATGCTGATGCACGGCATAGGCCACTTGAATTCCAAGTAGGGGATTCAGTTTTTCTCAAAGTTGCTCTGATGAAGGGAGTGATGAGATTTGGCAAGAAGGGCAAGTTAAGTCCCCGCTACATAGGACCTTACCTGATCACAGAAAGGATTGGGAAAGTAGCTTACAAGCTGGACTTACAACAAGACATGTCAGCAATACATAATGTATTTCATGTCTCTATGCTAAAGAAGTGCCTTCATGACCCTAATCAAGTGATTCAGCCTCAGTCAGTGCAGATCCAGGATGATCTTAGCTATGAGAGCAGACCTACACAGATAGTGGATAGAGAAGTTAATAGACTAAGGAACAAAGAAGTAACACTAGTGAATGTCATCTGGCAGAATCAGAAGCACGAGGAAGTTACTTGGGAGCGTGAGGACAGCATGAGACAGAAATATCCAGAATTATTCTAAGTTCGAGGACGAACTTTTTCTAAGGTACGGAGAATTGTAACACCCCAAATTTCATTATTTGGAGTTCTAAAAGTGCTTATAAATACTTAGAAATGCTTTAGAAATATTCTAGAGATTTTTAGGAATTTTTAGAGTATTTTTATGCAATTTTCGGAGTTCGTTTGGTATTTTTACCAAAAGAAAGAAGTTTCAAAAAAATAAAGAGGTTCGGCCGAGGTTTGAACCCATGACCTCCGACCCGATCTGAGACTTAAGCGAAGCGTGATGACCAAGAACCCAGTAGGGCCATGCTGATTAAAGAGAGGGCGAAATTAATTTAAGTAGTAATAGATAACAGAAATATCTAGGTATTATAAAGGGAGATAAGAGAGGAACTTAGACTTTTAATTGCCATGACCTAAATCTCTTCCTCTCCTCTCTCGCGTGCGACGGCTGCTCGGGCGAAAACGCAAAGGAGGAGGTTAGGGTTTTGTCTCCGGCGGCCGGCGAAGGGCTAATCCCGTGAGCTCTTCATGGAACAGAGATCTCCTTGTCGAAGAGAAGCCGTAGGCACGAAGAAGAGGCTGAGATTCCAAGTTTTCCGAAACCCTAGCAGCCCTTTCGTTCGGTTGTAAGTCCAAGAACAAGGTAAGTGCTTCTCACCTTCAGTAGGAGTAGTTTCGGACCTTTGTTCTTCTTGAATTCGAAGCATGTTGTAAAGATTGTTGATTTTGATGTTGCTGCCATGAATCTCAAAGAAAGGAAATAGATTTGTTGTTTAGCATGTGGTTTTTTTTCTTCAGGCTTTGAGTTTAGTATTTTAGTTGTCTGAATTAGATTTGCTGTTTGTGACCTTGATGAGCATGTTCGATTCATATGAAATCTAGCAATTTTCTATTTTTTTTGTTGCCGTGGCACAGAGCATGAAGAACAATTATGGTTTTATGTTTACAGTAGCAATTATCCTTACTAGTTACATTTTAGTCCCTTTTGGTTTCCTTGCCGTGGTACTGAATAGGGGGAAAGGTGTTGGTTTCGGTGGTCACTGCAATGAAAGGTTAAGTGTAGCAACTCAGTCCTTTTGTTTCCTTACCGTAGCACTGAATAGAAGGATGGTTGGTTTTCGGTTTGTGTTGCAATGGGTATGAATAAGTTTAGTTGTGGAAAGATCCAGTTAGATCATTAGAAGCATAATTAGATGTGCATCTCAGATTTTTGGTTAAGCTTATAGTGCAGATCTTGTTAAGCTTACAGTGCATATTTTGTTAAGTGTTATAGTGCAGATTTTGTTAAGCTTACAGTGCAAATTTTGTTAAGTTTATAGTGCAGATTTTATTAAGTATTATAGTGCAGATTTTGTTAAGCTTACAGTGCAGATTTTGTTAAGTATCATAGTGCAGATTTTGTTAAGTATCATAGTGCAGATTTTGTTAAGTATTACAGTTTTAGAATTGTTTAAGTATTGGAGTTTTGTACAAGGCATTCAATTATTAGAAGTATTAATATGTAAAAAGTATTTTACTTGAAGAGGCTAGTACCCGACTTCCAAGGTTGTTGTTAAACAAATCCAGGTGACCAATTTCGAGGTTTTGGCCCTGGTAAGACCAAGGTCTTTACCCTCGTAGGACTAGTGGCTCGCTACCCCAGTTGCTATTAGGGAGCGCGCAATGGTACTAAGCCTGGGCCCAAGAGATTATTATTTTGAAGTATAAAAGTATAAATTTTAAACAAGTGAAATAAGCTTCATATAAGTTTAAAATTCAGTAAGTTTAGTTTCTTTTATGCTAGCATGTAATTTAGAATTTTCTTGCTATTATTTGCTATTAGATGAGCAGCTTTACATGTTTAGTATTTCAGTATGTTCACATGCATATTCGAGTTTTGTGAGTTAGATAGCGCTTACTAAGCATTTTTCTTATAGTTGCATTTCCTCTTACTGCAGATAAAGGAAAGAAAAAGCTATAGCGAAGGAAGGCGACAAGGAGGTGCGGATGGATGTGTGATGTTTGGACTATGGAAGCCTTGGGACTTAGTTTAGAAATTCATTAAGATTTTGTATTCAGAATGTTGGAACTATTCTTTCATGTTGCTGGATTTGCTTATTGAATATTTTGTGTTTTAGAACTCTTCCTTTTAATTGCTGTGCCATTAGTTCCATTATTTGAGTTGTATTATTATTGCATGCATGTTCAGATTAATATATATGTTTTTAGCATGTTCAGATTGATGTATAGTTTTAGTTGTGAACATATGCTTGAGTAGTATGTATAGATGAGTCTTATATGTTTGCAGCTGCTAATAATTGTATCTCTTGAGTTTTTGAATGTTTTAAGTACTAATATTTACATGTGAGCAACACTAGTTAAGAAAAGTTAGTATAATCCAGTAACGTCCCGCCCTCACAGACTAGTAGTGAGGAGGGTGGGGTGTTACAAAGACCAATCGATTGGGAGCCCTAATATGCGATATAAAGGCTGTCATGAAGATTCAAATACAACTTCTTCCTCTTTGGCCATCTTCGCCAGTTCTTGAGCTTTCGGAAGACAAGTATTGTTGCACTTTCCAGTTAATTAAGAGGCATCACATGTAACAAGAGATCAAGTAAGGTGTTCATTGTATTGTGTATTTATTTTCTTATTTTTTTTCTTACTGTGAGCTTATACGAGGTTTCTCCACCTCCAGATTATTTATGAAAAGGAGTGTATTCATAGTGGAGTGTGTGTACTGTTAGGACTCATGCAACCGACAAGAGGGGGTGAATTCCCCTTCAAAAAGAAAATAGAATCTTTCTCGATCTTTTGAAATAATAAGATACTTGTATAAAAAGAATTGATAAACTAACAAAAAGAAAGAGTCTACTGATTTTACATGGTAGTAAAACTGGGAAGATTGTTAATCCAAGACTTTGACGCACTAATCAAATTCTCCTTTTGTCATAGGTGGAGAAGCCTCTTACAAGCGTTAGAAGTACACAAAGTAGTAGAACACTTAAAGAAACTCGTTTACAAGTGATTCTAGACTCTTGGGACTAGGGCTATAATTATAGCCCTAATCAGGGTGCCTAGAAGGGTTCTGGGTGCCTGGAAGGATTTCGGGTGCCTGGAAGGGTTCCAGGTGCCTGGACATGGATAAAATTTTATCCAGGTCGCAAAGGATCACAACACGTTGAGTTTTGATAAACTTTCTATTCTGGGCACTCAAAAGGATTCGGGGTGCCGAGACTAGTGCGATAAGGCTCTTGCTGGGCGAGTCACCCTGGGGGCGCCCAAGTGATCTGGGCACTTAGACTTGGTCTGGGCGCCTGGACCAAGTCAACTTCTTAGTTGACTTTTTAGTCAAGGCTCTTGCTCCGGTTCTTCTTGCTTGGGTGATTTCGACCATTCGAAATAGAGCTCACCCAAACCCATTTTTCGGCCTTCTCATATAAGGAATTATATGCTAAACACATAGAAAGCATAGCGAAAAAACAAGTTCCTTTCTAAAAGATCCATGTGAAGGAAAACCATATACTAAGTATTTGTTAAAGGGAGTTATACATTTGGTGCGTGAACACGAACTCTCGACAGCTAGGATCTCAACACGATCAAACGTTCATGCCTCTTTCGGTATCCACATGAACAAGCCTTCCGTTAGTCTCACGAACTCATGAAGTGGAGAAGAAAAACCACCTAAGGTTGTGCTAGCAAACACACTAGGAGGTCTCAGCCAAGAGAGGGAAGATAGGAAGAAGAAGAGCAAGAACAAAATTCTCTTCTTGAAAATGAATCCAAAACTCCTTTTGTACTAATTCATGAAATTGCCTTAATTGGCATTAATATTTATCTTCATCCATTGGATCCAATGCATCCAACACATGAATAATTCAAAATTGACCACTCTTCATCTAATGCATGATCAATTCTAAATTGAACACTCCTCTTCCTTCATGAATTCATTTTCATCAAATTAATCAATGAGTCTAACTCATTAATAATCAATCCAAATTAACCCAATGAGTATAATTCAAATTGGACTCAATCCAATAGTTGGATCTAATTGAGTCTAACTCAATGAGTCCAATTTGAATTAGACTTAATCCAATGATCCATCATATGAACCTATCTCCAAATCAACTTGTTCTTTGTGTGTGACCCTATAGGTTCTCGTAATATTGGCAATGTCTCTAAAACTATTTTAGATACATAAACAATGAGTGACATCTAGCAAGACATCATTGCTACCTAAGTGATGAGAATGTCAAGATGACCTAACCTTTCTGCGTCTACCATCTTGTATGATTCAATCCTTCTATCCTTGATATCTAGATTGATCAATGAGGCATAAACCATATCATCCTCTTATCGATATTTATATTTCTTGATCTCTAAGTAGACACACTGTTACGATTCTGCAAGTGCATGGATTCGTCGTTAGTAATATAAATGATTATCGAACCCACAGGGACTGTTGATCAAGCACTAGTTAACTTTGCACGACGAATTATCTAGACAAACATAAAAGTAAAAGAAAGAGAAGAGGGAAGAGAGAGAATAGATCTTGGAGGGAATGAGCTTTGGATGAATTCTAGGATTTTGGTTTCATTATAATACTAGGAGATATTACATAGATTGCATAGTTTCTACCCTCTATGTTCATGCTCTTACAGAAAGTTGAATTGGTCAATACCCCTAAGTATCGAATTGAGATGATTCCTGTGAAATCCTGTAACGGTTAACCCCTGTCACGAGGGCGCCTCGGTAGATCATAGGGGTACATGCCTAGTAAATAACAATAAGGATAAAGGTAGAGATTTGGTACGATTTCCTACTTCCTTATGGAGGAATTGCCTCTCCTTTCAAGAGAATATCTTAGACATTCGTGAACGGGTTACCCTTGTCACTAGGGCCCCTCGGGTGTATGATCTAGAGCACTCTCTCTACGAGAGCGGCAAATCCTAAGGTATTGTTTCTCCTTTTAAGGGAACGTCCTAGACGTCCGAAAAGGGTTACCCCTGTACTAGGGTACCTTGGTCAATACGCTCTAGGGCACCCCCTTTGCTTGATTAAAAATCCTCCACATCAATCAACAAAGCATGCAAAGAAATATAAATACGTCACCCACACAATGCACAAACAAGGCAATAACATGTCATTGAATAGAAATGTGGCGAATCTACATAGTTCGACATCTCCATCACATTACAAATACTTCCTAATCGTAGAAGAGGAGATCTACTCCATTGTGAGAGAGAAACAACCCCAAACCATAAAGTAAAGCACACTTACAACCCTTGATGTGAGAAAAAGGGGAAGAAGAGATGCTTGCCGAGATTTCCGATGTCTTGGTGATGCCTCCTTGCTCTGGAGATGGATGGAACGTCAAAAGATGGCGGTGGATGAAGCTCTAGGGGTTCCCCCAAAGGGGAGAACCCTTTCTCTAGGAGAGGGGGTGAAATCCCAAACCAAAGATGATCAAGAATAGGGATCTTGACCCTTTTATATCTCCTCCAAACTGCCCAGGAAAACCCAAAATTACAGGGGTCCGATAAACCGAGTTTTTCACCCATTAAACCAGGTTGTCTCGTGATTCACCCTGAACCAAAGTTGTAGCTCTTGAAATTATCTTCAATCTGATACTTGGATTGAGCCCTGGCTCCAACCAGCCGAAAGTTATGGAGGTTCGAAGTTTGGTCTATAGTCTATGCGGAGGTCCAGTTGAACCCGCGATTAGGAGGCACGACCGTGCCATTTTACATGGGAAGACGATGCTTTCTCTCTGTTGGATTTGAAGCAAATTTGTATATCTTGACGTCAGCTACGTCTCGGTATAAAGAACATCTCAAAAATCCAATGGAGCACAAAGTTATGACCAAATTACGAATGGTCTACAATCTGCCCAGAATTCATCACAACCCTGTTTTGGCATGGCACGACCCACGTTCTTCGTCACACGACCGTGTGGAATCGACACGGCTTCACACGACTTCTTCTCGGGTTGAGTCACATGGCCATGTGGATTCACATGGCCGTGTCCTTCTTCTTCTCTGCCTAGGTCACACGGCCGTGTGGATTCATATGACCGTGACCTTCCTCACCATTGGAATGTTGGCACGGCCATGTGTTGCTTGGCCACGGGATGATTGGCACGACCATGCCATTCGGCACAGGCAAAGCCTCCTTCAATTCTGGATTACAAGCACGGCCGTGCCATTTGGCACGGTCGGAACATGCTATCGCCACACGACCGTGTGACCTACATAGCCCAAGCACTTTTGCTCCATTTTCGCTCCAAATAACGTCCTATCAACAAGAAAACACACAAAAGAGCAGATCTCCAAAAAAAAGAGTATTTATGATGAATATATGCTAAGAGAGGTGAATATGCATAGAATATACGTGAATAAAGTAAGTGAATGTGCGTCAAAACATGTATAAATAATCATAAGATCTACGCATATCACACCCCCAGAATTGAACCTTTTCTTGACCTCAAGCAAAACCCACAATCTAGATTCATGTGGTTAGATAGTGCATTATAATCTCTAGCAAGTCAATCTAATTCTATCAAATGATTTCATTGATGAGCAAGATACAAAAGTAGTTTGAGTATGACCTAAGTAGTAGTCCTCCGTGCTCAGTGCAAAAGTGGCCTAAATTTATCAAGTTTCAATCCTTAAGTCTAGTCAAGTCGTCATAAAATTATGTTCCTTATGCTTTCGGCAATAGACACTTACCTGCCACACGCAAGGTTCGTTCCCTTAAAAAATGCTATGCATCGTCTACACAAGGTCTCAAAGGAATACTCAGTATCAAGGGAAACATAGCATTCATTTCCCCAGTAACCTAACTCGGTCTCAAAGGGGAGAATTGCTAGTTTCCACTCACGACAACTATTTTTTTTCCTTTTTTTTTATTTTTAAATGTTTGTAAAGTACCAAACTTGAACAAACTTTCTTTTTTTTTTGGGGATTGATTTTTCCAAATGAGCTTACATGATCTGAGTTTATCTAGTAACCAAAATGTAGTTGAGAGATCACCATAGAAGCAAGAGTACTAGTCCAATTTTATGAATCATGACTATTTTAGAGTTATCAACCATCAAAAATAGGCATAGTGTATAGAGATCCTAAAATAAGACCAATACTTAAACTCTTATAGTAACAACATTGCTCACTTCATGCATTTATAGATAGAAAAAGATAGATCACTAAATATAATAGCACCATAAGTAACAATAAACCACATGGAATCTAGAATAAACATGCTAGTATTTTGCAATAAGGAACAAACAATCATGATGTGATGTAAGATGCAACTAGGAAAAGTATTATTAAGCAAAAAGAAATAAGAAAAAACTGAACTAAACTAAATGCATCCCCCCAGACTTAAACTTTTCATTGTCCCAATGAAAACTAAAAACAATGTGGAGGAGATTTAAAGTAAGAGAAGTTACCAAGTGATGAGCTCCAAATCATTGACATTCATGTTTTTGAAGATACTCCTCTATCCAATGCTTACATTCCTCCACAACTTTGAAATCTATGAAAATAAGATAGACAAGAAAAATTAAGTAGAGGGAATGATTTATTATCAATGAAGTAAAAAGAAACTAGAAAGAAACTAAAACTAAGATGAAAACAAGATTGAACTTGGGTTGCCTCCCAAGAAGCGCTTGTTTAAGGTCATTAGCTCGACCACCTCATTAGATTCATCGAAATCTCGCTATTGGAGGGGTAAGATATTTCAACACCCTCCTATCAAGGGCTCTTATTATGGAGAGAGCTTTCATCAAAGGAGCTACAGAGTAAAGTATAACTCTCTCCATCTTCGTCTTCTTTGAAGTTCTTTCAGGTGGTCGAACACGGTTCAGATTGAGCTTCCAATTATAGACCCCATGAACATCTGCACACCCAAAAGAAAAACATACCTCTCCCAAGCATGCTATATTAGATATAACTAGAACCTTATTAAGATGAACTGAGTATGTATCACAAATTGAATCACATCCAACAAAATCAATTATAGGTACCTCTATAAAATTTTCCAAAAGATCACTAGAAATACTAACCTTGCATTGCTAAGAGATACCTGAAAGTTCTAAACATATGGATGTGACTTCTGAATCTTGTATTGGCTCTAGCTCTGCCTCAAGTGGTGGTGCCTCTAAAAGTGGTGATTCTTAGGGCTTTACTTTTATTGCACAAGTCCCTACACATTTATCATCAACCAATTCCATTCTTACAAATTCCATTGTATCAATTGGTTGTGCAACCAAAGGAGGTGATCCTTGGGACATTTCCTCCATTGTACATGTCTCTACACTTTTATCCACCACATTATCATCATAAGTAGTGAAGAGTCCACTAACATCAATAGCATCAGTAGAGGGATCAATAGCTTTATTAGAATTTTGTAGTAATAGTTGTAAAGCTAGGATCCCACGTTACACCATTAGCTCTTCAAAATCATGTGTTGTGGTCTTCATCTGACTTGGAGCAGGAATATTTGGATTTTGAGAGTCCTCCAAGTCAATCAGCTCATTTGGTTGTGAATGATGTGGTCTGTCCAATGAAAAATCATCCTGAAACTCTGACAGACTCTGATTTACTTGAGAAATATGTTCAACATTTTGTATGCAATTGTCGTCCAAATTTTTATAGTCCATCCTAAATTGATTGTAATGTTGAGATGGGTCAAAGATCTGCTGCTGGAATAATGATTGCTCACTCTGCTCTAGAATTAGCTGGGTTTGAAGGTTCTGAATTTCACGATCTTCCCAGTCATAGCCATAAGTATCAGGAACTTGCTCATATGTATCTTGATGTTGAGGTTGAACCAAATACTTAAGTTTTGGAGTATTAGCGGATTTTTGGAAGAAGTGACAAATAGCAGCTGGATGAGATGTGCTATCACACATTCCACAAAGGAACTCAAATTCCTCATCTTCTGAGTCATAATATTCATCAATGGAAGATCTTGCTCTTGCACTCATGGGTGTGAAAAATTCTCTTGAAGCCCTGCTTGACATGTCAGTGCTCATGGAAATCTAAAAAAAAAAATTATGAGAAAAAACAAAAATGAAGAATTAAAGACAAGAAATACAATGCTATATGAAAAACAATAAAGACAATGTGGAATTTAAATTGCAAGAAAGAAAGTGCATAAAGAAAACAAACAAAGGAAAAAGAAAAATGTCTAGAGTAACTCATATGCTAATCAATAAATGTTAATCAAAAACATTCCCCAACAACTGCACCAAAAATTTGTTGTGATTCCGCAAGTGTACAGATTCGTCGTTAGTAATATAAAAGATTGTCGAACCCACAAGGACTGTTGATCAATCACTAGTTAACTTCGCATGGCGAATTATCTAGACGAACGTAAAAGTAAAAGAAAGAGAAGAGGGAAGAGAGAGAATAGATCTTGGAGGGAATGAGCTATTATATAGATCTTGGAGAATAGATCTCGGTTTCATTATAATGCTAGGAGATATTACATAGATTGCTTAGTTTCTACCCTCTATGTCCATGCTCTTGTAGAAAGTTGAATTGGTCAATACCCCTAAGTATTGAATAGAGATGATTCCTGTGAAATCCTGTAACGGTTAACCTCTGTCACGAGGGCGCCTCGATAGATCACAGGGGTACATGTCTAGTAAATAACAATAAGGATAAAGGTAGAGATTTGGTACGATTTCCTATTTCCTTATGGAGGAATTACCTCTTCTTTCAAGAGAATGTCCTAGATGTCCGTGAATGGATTACCCTTGTCACTAGGGCCCTTGGGTGTATGATCTAGAGCACTCTCTCTACGAGAGCGGCAAATCCTAAGGTATTGTTTCTCCTTTTAAGGGAACGTCCTAGACGTCCGGAAAGGGTTACCCCTGTCACTAGGGTACCTTGGTCAATACGCTCTAGGGCATCCCCTTTGTGTGATTAAAAATCCTCCACATCAATTAACAAAGCATGCAAAGAAATATAAATACGTCACACACACAATGCACGAACAAGGCAATAACATGTCATTGAATAGAAATGTGACGAATCTACATAGTTCGGCATCTCCATCACATTACAAATACTCCCTAATCCAAGAAGAAAAGATCTACTCCATTGCGAGAGAGGAACAACCCCAAAATATAAAGTAAAGCACACTTACAACCCTTGATGTGAGAAGAAGGGGAAGAAGAGATGCTTGTCGAGGTTTTCGATGTCTTGGTGATGCCTCCTTGTTCTGGAGATGGACAGAACGTCAAGAGATGACTGTGGATGAAGGTATAGGGTCCCCCCAAATGGGAAAACCCTTTCTGCAGGAGAGGGGGCGAAATCCCAAACCAAAGATGATCAAGAATAGGGATCTTGACCCTTTTATACCTCCTCCAAACTGCCCAGGAAAATCCACAATTATAGGGGGTCCGGTAAACTGAGTTTTTCTCCCATTAAACTAGGTTTTCTCATGATTTACCCTGAACCAAAGTTGTAGATCCTGAAATTATATTCAATGTGATACTTGGATCGATCTCTGGATCAACTGAGCCGAAAGTTATGGTGGTTCGAAGTTTAGTCTACTGTCTGGGTGGAGGTCCAGTTGAACCCGCAGTTGGGAGGCACGGCAGTGCCATTTAGCATGGGAAGACGATGCTTTCTCTCTGTTAGATCTGAAGCAAAGTTGTAGATCTTGATGTCAGCTATGTCTCGGTATAAAGAACATCCTAAAACTATAATGGAGCACAAAGTTATCACCAAATTACAAATAGTCTGCAATCTGCCCAGAAGTCAGCACATCCCTGTTTTGGCGTGGCACAGCCCGCGTTCTTCGTCACACGGCCATGTGGAATCCACACAGACTCACATGGCTTCTTCTCAGGTTGAGTCACACAGCCGTGTGGATTCACACGACCGTGTCCTTCTTCTTCTCTGCCTAGGTCACATGGCCGTGTGGATTCATACGGCCGTGACCTTCCTTGCCACTGGAATGTTGGCACGGCCGTGCCATTTGGCACGGCCGTGTGTTTCTTGGCCACGGGATGATTGGCACAACCGTGCCATTCGACACGACAAAGGCCTTCTTCAAATCTGGATTACAAGCACGACCGTGCCATTTGGCACGGCTGGAACATACTATGGCCACACGGCCGTGTGGCCTACACGACCCAAGCGCTTTTGCTCTATTTTCTCTCCAAATAACGTCCTGTCAACAAGAAAACATACAAAAGAGCAGATCTCTGAACAAAAGAGTATTTATGCTGAATATATGCTAAAAGAGGTGAATATGCATAGAATATACGTGATTAAAGTAAGTGAATGTGTGTCAAAATATGTATAAATAATCATAAGATCTACGCACATCACATACTTAATCAAATAAGTTCAATATCGCATATTGACTCATTTAAGCATGACCTTGCATTCTTGTGTCCTACTAATCAAGGGGCCCATAGATATCACTTCTGTTATATTGAAGGTATAGATCTCATCTACATCACTCACATCCCTCCGCATAACTTATTTCATATCCAGTGATCGACTTTATGGTCCACCCTATTATAAGTGGCATTTGTCGAAACCAAAGTATACAACTCCTTATGTAGGAATCGTAGTGACTTCTGGTCTAAGGACTATTTATACTAATAGTCACATGAGAATGTTTATGACACTCATATAATGATCCGTGAAATATTCTTATGGTGTAACGCCCGCCCTCCCTGCTAACCCTAAGGGATGGGGCTACGATACTCTATGTACAAATAACAGCGGAAGACTTAAAATAATTTTCTTAGTTTAATAAAAACTTTTCTTTTGTTTTCCTTTTTATCAAATCCGAACTACACTATCAGTGCCTCAATAACATGATAACAAATTTAGTAGAAACATAACATCAAGTCACACATATGGTACTACAATTCATGATACCAAAGCGTAGTTCTTTAAAAGTTTTAAAGCAGGTTCTTATTTGGTTGCCTAGCCACCGCCACACACATCTCCTTGCCTCTCCTGCTGCTCCTCTAGCTCATCCAGCTTTTTCCTTTATATGTGGTACAAGGACAGTAAGCTGTGAGCACTCATGGCTCAGTAAGTTCCTTTCCTACTCACTAAAATCGAAAATCATAGTATAATCAAAGAACGTCTCAACATGGCATCACTTCAACTAGTCATGTCATAATGTAACATACTCTTTTAAGCATATCATGCAACATGAAGAAATCATATCTAGTCATGGCATATCATAGCGTAAAGCATAGCATGAAGCATAACATATTCGTATCTAATCATGGCATATCATCATAAGGAGTCATGGCATATCATACACATGAACATATCATGGAACATAACATAATCATATCTAACCATGGCATATAAATCATCATAAGGTATATGCATATGATTTTTGAAAAACATGTATCCGAAAAACATGTGTATGTCTCATGATCTTTAAAACCATTTCTTCTTACATATATATATACTTGAACATAATCTCAACTTAAAGGGGATCCCGGCTATGTACCACTTACATATTGCGCGCAACCTATGTAGGTCCAAGGTAGCAAGTCTTGAACCCTACAAGGCAAACATACTAGGCCCGAGTCTTACTCCATCGACCTAGGGGCACTTAGGAGCCCATCCCTAACGAGGCCCGAGTCTTATTCCATTGACCCCGGGGCGCTTATGGAGCCCACCCTTGGTACAAGCCATATAAAGTAAAGTACATGTCATACTTATACATATCATACATCATAAAAGCATGCATCACTTAGGCACACATCATATCATAAAAGTATGCATCACTTAGGCATACATCATGTCATAAAAGTATGCATCACTTAGGCATACATCATATCATAAAGGTATGCATCACTTAGGCATACATCATGTCATAAAAGTATGCATCACTTAGGCATACATCATATCATAACAATATGCATCACTTAGGCATACATCCTATCATAACAATATGCATCACTTAGGCATGGATCATAAAAACATGCATATTTTAAGCATAAAGCATATCATCAAACATGCATAATTTAACCACATAGCATATCATGAAAGCATGCATATTTTAAGCACTAAACATAGCATCAAAGCATGCATAATTTAACCACATAGCATATCATGAAAGCATGCATATTTTAAGCACTAAACATAGCATCAAAGCATGCATAATTTAACCACATATGATAACATAAGCATGCATATTTTTAGCTCATATCATATCACCAAAGCATGTAAGATTTACCCACATATCATAACATAAAACATGCATATTTTGAACTCATAACATATCGTAGAGATTCTCATCTGGTATAGCTCACAAGCATACATGTCTAAGCATAAAAGTATATCATGTGCTCATCCAATCATAAGGAACAATGTAACATGATTAATTTGGGTAATAAACTTCCTAATCCTTTGGGTTCTTATCATGGCCAAAACCCTCTTAGGTGCCCATTTAGGTTTCAAACACATCCAAGCATGTAGAACCTAATTCATTCACATATCATTTTCATAGGAAGTATCATAACCAAGATTTACTTGGACTCTAAGTTCTCCAAGTCCTTAAACTTCATTTGGCCGAATCTTAACAAGTGTGAAACAAGGTTCTAAAGGACATAAAGCATGGAAACTTTAACCATATTTATAGCATTCATTTCAAGAAATATGGTAAGCACCATTGAGTTAGTTCCTAAATTCTTTAAGCCCTTAAATTTATGTCTTGGCCTGGCCGAAACTTACAAGTACTCATTTAGGTTTTCAAGCAAGCATACAAGCATGTGAACTTACTCTAACATCATGTATAAATTCATAAATGGCATCATACAAGTGGTCATGGCCGAAACTTCCCTTAGCATCAATTTAGGTCACTAACAACATATAGCATGTGAATTTTTAGCTTTCTACATTTCATATTTCATGGAGAGTGACATGAGCATGTTCAATGTAAGTTCTAGGGTTTCTAGGGCATGTATCCCTTCATGGCCGAGACCTTAAGGTGTCCATTTGAATCATAGTTAAATATATAAGCATGTGAACACAAACAACATGTTATCTCAATTTCTTAAGAAACATCTTTAACACATGAGGTATAAATTTTAGGGTTTCTAGATCTTTAAACCCTACATGGCCGAACCTCATCAAGCATAGAATTTGTTCAAATGGCATAAAAGCATAGAAAGTCATAACACATTTCATAACATGTATAAAAGTCAAGCACTATAAGCATACATTTAAATTGTGTCTTAGGTTTCCTAGGTTTTTCCTTTCTTTATCTCATAGCATATGTTTGGCCGAAACCTTCCAAGTCTTTAAACTAGGTTTTAGGTGGCCTAAAGTATGGGAAACCTAACAAGTTTTATGGCAAAAATATCAAAGAACTATACATATAAATTTGGTTCACAACAAGCTAGGACCCTTGTGGTCATAATTATCATATATCATGCAACCAATTTTCCTATACTCTAATTAAGCATGGGAGCATTAAACAACTTTCATATCTTATTGTCATGGAGGTTTTGAGCATGTTAAAAATCTGTTTAAGATATTCTAAGCCATCCACCTTACCATGGCCGAAATATTAAGAGTGGTGTTCATGAGTTTCTATCAACATACAAGCATGCAACTTCTTTAAGAAACTCTATATTCTATCATATAAACATGGTGAGTTTAAATTCAAAGTATTCCTAACCCTAAACCCTTCCTTGGCCGAAACTTGTGAGTGGGATACTTTTGGTTCCAAGTAACCTTCAAGTATGAAAACAATAATGGATCCTTAACCATTTATTTAGAGGGTTTTGTGCAAGTTAGGTAAACAAATAAATTCCCTAGCCCTTATAAAACCTTTTTGGCCAAAAATCTAGGGTTAGATACATCTCTAATCCAACATCACATATATATAAAAATATGAGAGAAAACCTTCTTACAAAGCACAGAAAAATTATCATGAATCAAGGCTTATTTTAAACATTCCTAGGATCACAAGTCCTTCCTTTGGCCTAATTTTTCACAACTTTGTTCTAGGTTTTAAAATCCTCATAAAATCCAAAAACACATCAAAACTACTTGTACCACAGGTGAGAGGATACTTACATCCTTTTCGCTTGTGGTTCTAAAGTGTGGTGATGGAAGAAAGGGTCTCTTCTTCTTGTTCTCCTCCTTTGATTTCCCTTGGTAGCCCTCCTTTGTATCCTAGGAGGAACTTTGTTTTGGGGGCCGAAAATGGAGGAGAGGGGGCTGAGGTTCTCGGTGATGGAGAGGGGAGAATGAGAGAAATGAGAGAAAAATCAAATCTTCTCTTCACATGCTCCCTTTTATGTTAAGGGGGAAGAGGTAGCAAAATTGGTTTTTGCTTTCCTTCTCCCTTAGCCCTTTTTTTTCATTTTCCTTTTTTTTTATTTATTTATTTGTTCTCATCATTCATGATGAAACAAGGGGGAATGAATCCCCTTAATGGCCCTCTTTAAGTCACGGCAAAAAGAGAGAGGAAGAGGGAGAGAAAAGAAGGAAGGCAAGTTGCCTTTCTCTTGTTCTTTTCTTGTTTTCTTTTGGCTAGCTTTTACTCTCATCCTTATCATGAGTTTCCCTCCTTTGCTATCAATATATTATTCCTATCCCAACTGGTTATTACCCATTAATCCTATCATTTACATCATGAGAGGTTCAAGGTTCAATCCTTGACAACTCCCTATTTTTATTTCTTTTTATTTCTTTTTGGTTCAACATTCTACTAATATTTTTCTAAGGAAAATTCATCATTCTCTTATTTTATCTTAAAAGCTTAGTGGGTGTTACACATGGTGTGTCATTCAATACATATTCTCTAATATATACTCATGTGTCAACCTGACATCTCATATCCATGACTTGTGAGATTAAGTCATTTGTTGACCTACATGCTAGTCTCAACATATTAATATTGTCCTTGTATATTAATGCTTAATTAGGAATAGTTAAGAATAGTGTTCTATATATCCACAATATCCCACTATCAATTCAACTAATTTATATATTGTAGACTAGAACCTAATACCCTAGGATATTATTATATTTATTCATTCGGCATTGAACTGAAGTAAATATAATAATCAACTTTGTCTTTTATTAATAAGTGAAATATGATACAAAAAGTGCCCTTGTCAATCATCTCATAATTGGTACTAGGGCTAATACTAACATCTCAAGCAAGCTTCCGCTCTGATATCTCGTCCCTCAGAAATGCCGGTGCTTTCTTCTGGTCGGCTAACATACCTTTCCCAACGCCTCCTCCCTCAGACGCACCGAGCATGTTGACTCTCTCCCATGTCATCCTTCTTGCTAGCTATGTCTTTCGCTCGACTTTCTGTGCTCCTAAGTTCCTGCATACTCAGACACAGGGCATCAAAACACAATAGGATCTAACTCTAATTCGGTGGATCACATGAAAACTACCTCAGGGGTACTAACAATCTCCCCCTTTTGATGTGCATCAATCTGAGTTAATTAAAAATAAGTTCTCAAGTTTTGGTTTTGTTTTAAAAAAAGGTTTTTAGTAATTAAATCATGGGAAATTTTTTGTTTATGAAAGAATTTACAAAAAATAGTTTCAAATAGAATTTCAAGGGATCTATCACTATAAAAAAAATTAGGATAAAAATATTGAAAAGAAGGATTATTCAAAAAATAGATATGACAAATATTTAAAGAATAGTTTTATTAATCTAAAGATAATTATGATATTTCCCGTTATTTAAAATACAATGATAATTCTTTGAAAAAATTTGTTGAAATACATATCTAAAACATTTTGAGTTTTAAATCATGACTAAAAAAAATCATGTTTTTTTTTTGTTTTTTAATTAAAAAATTTAATACTAAAAGATTTTTCATTCTAGAGTTTGTTTTAAAGATAACTATTAATAGTAAGCATATGACCTTAATTTTGAAATTGAAATTTGTAGGATTGAAAAGCGCTAGAGGGGTGGGGGGGGGGGGGTGAGTAGCGCTCATGGCTAATTCATTCATTAAAGTAATCAAGTAAACACGCAGTGGAATAAACAGAAATCAATCGCAAACACCAAGAATATACTTGGTTCGGAGTCTGTGCCGACCCCTACTCTAAGGACCGCACGTAAGAGTGCTTTAGACGGACAATCACTATAGCTTCAGAAAATTACAACTTGAAGTACAATTTTAATGCAATAATTAAAAGTATACCTACATGTAAGAAAAGAAAATTTAAGGCTTCTGGTTGTCGGAGTCGAGTTACGACTTTGTCGGATCGTCCTTTGAGCAGTGCATAGTAGAAAGATTTGCAAATTTCTTATTGTTACTTTGCCTCTACTTGAACCAGGCTTAAGTAAGCCATTGAGGGCACCTCTAACCTCCATAGGAGGCACCTTCAGTGAGGATAATTATCCCGATTTTGCAGCGTCGATAAGCTTTGCGGCGTCCGTTGCTTATCCACTTGAAGGCACCTCCAAGATCCATGAAGGGTGCCCTCGATCCAGCATTCAAGGCACCTTCCATCTCCTTGGAAGGTGCCTTCGTGCCTTGCTGCGTGAGGCTCTCGACCAAGGTACTCGAGGCGCCACCAACAACTCGGAGGTGCCTCAGACACTATTCATCTGAGCATTCCCTTGTGTAACTTCATTCCTGCAAGACATATTACTCCACAAACAAAGTATACCCTGCAAAACTAAATTAGGACAATAATATAAGATAAATACAAGTATTTGACAGTCACTGGACAATCCGATTCTGACTGTTGGTTGCTACTCGGAATACCGTCCTAGTTTCCCTGTACGAAAATTTATACAAGCATAGAACTATCCTAGCTACCCATGTGTTCTACTAAAGTTAAATTTGGATTGCAAACGATGCTTAACATTATTAACCTAAATTTTCCATTAGAAATTAAACTTGGATTGGGGACGAAACTTAACATTCTTATTCCAAGTTCAACCGATGTGAACTTCCTAAGTTAAACCATATTACAGAAGTTAATTAAATAACTATTTCAAAGATCAGCTTCCAAGTTAAACATGGCGAGACACTAAGCCTTCTTGGGTATGGGATCATCCACCACTTCCTAGATAAAACCTTTCAAAGAAATCAAAATTTTAACTTCTTATAGAAAACACGGTTTAACTATAGAGACCTCAATAGAAACAAAATATTGAAACATGAAATCAAAAACTAAAATCGATAACAAAACGATAAACTAAAACCGATAGCCTCTTGTGTTTGGTTTTTCAAGACCTATACAAAGAACATGAATTAGTTATGATGCGTAAACAAATAACTAGTTATACCTTTCTTTGTAGCTAAAGACCTCTTGATCTTCTGTTATATTCCTCTCCTCCTCTTGGACTTTGTGTGGATAACGATATACCAAGATGGAATCCACTCGAACCACTTCTTCTCCTCCAAGACTCTCCAGCCACCAAGGGATGCCAAAATAGGAAACTCCTTCTCTTCTTCTTCCATGTTTCGACCACCAATAGCTTCTCCTTTTTCTTTTAATTTTCGGCCACCAAGAATCGATGGAAACCGGCCTTAGAAAGAAGAAAAATAGAGAAGAAGAGATGGTGTCGCCGGCCTTAGGAAAAGGAAAGGGAGCAAGGATTAGAAGATGAGGAGATGCCCTAGATTGTGTGTTCCACCGGCATAAGAGAAGAGAACAAGGAGAAGGGGACAGCCACACAATGCTAAGATGAGAAGCTTGGAATTAATTCACATGAGGCATCCTCTACCTCTCCTCTATAATCCTTGCTCAAGGCAAAAAAAGGAAAGTTTTAAACATAATTAAAACTTCCTTATTTGTGGCCTTCTATTAAAAAAGGAAACTTTAACAACAATTAAAATATCTCTTTTCTAAATTTCCTATTGTACATGACAATAAAGGAAAGTTTTAAAATTAATCTCTCTCTTTTAAAACATGTAGACAACTACAAAAAAGGAAAGATTAATTAAAACTTCTCCTTTTTAAATCATGGTTACAAAAAGAGAAAGTTTTATCAAAAATTAAATCTCTCTTTTAAAAATTATAGATAACTACAAATAAGGAAATATTTTATCAAAATTAAAATCTCTTTTGTAGATAGTTATAAAAGGAAAGATTTTAAAACTCTCTTTTAAATCCATGAAGATGGCTATAAAAGGAAAGTTTTTAACAAAATTAAAATCTTTCTTTTAACCATTGTAGATAACTATAAAAAAGGAAAGATTTTAACAAAATAAAATCTCTCTTTTAATCATTTTAGATTACTACAAATAAGGAAAGATTTAACAAATTTTTTTTACAAAAAATTCCTCTTCCTTTCTTAGTGGCCGACCCCTAGCTTGGGCACCAAGCTTGGGCGACCACCTCTTGACTTCCAAGCTCATGCTTGGTCGACCCCTTGCACTAAGCAAGGATGTATCCGACCCATTATTTGGGTAAGAAGTGGACTTTGTGGATACAAGGATTTATAGAGGCTATAACAGGGACTGAGAGGAGAAATTGATTTTGGTCTCCTGTTGAGCTTGAGTTTCCTGTGTTCACCCCGAACACCCAACTCAAGTTCATCAATAATAACTCATACCGCTAAAGATTTATTATTGAACTACCGCACCAATCCCAAATTATATTATGGGCTCCTTCTTATTATGAGTGTATTAATCTCCCTGTGTTTAAGATATTAAATGCCCACTAATTAAATGAGTTACTGACAACTCACTTAATTAATATCTAGCTCCAAGAGTAGTACCACTCAACTTTATTGTCATGTCAGACTAAGTCCACCTGAAGGGTTTACATGACAATCCTTATGAGCTCCTCAAGGGGCATCATCAACTTAGATTACTAGGTCACAGTTCCATTCTATAATCAATAACACACCGTATAAATAATATCATTTCCCAACTTATCAGACCTATTGATTTAACGAGCTAAATCACACCATTCGATAAATTAAAGAAATAAATATTAAGTATATGTGCTTGCTATTATATCATGATTAAGAGTACACACTTCCATAATAACAGAGGTTTTGTTCTTTTATGTGGTCAGTATTAAAGAAACTACCTCAAATAGGTCCTGCTCAATACAATACTAGTGTAATTTTATAGTCAAGATAAACTAATACCAAATTACACTACAACCACTCCAATGATTTGCCCCATTCCGTCTTGGTTGTGAGCTACTATTTATAATTTATAAGGAACTGATCATATGATCTTCTGTGTGTCTCCTCACACCATGTTATCTTCAATATAAATTAAATAGACAACTACACTTAGCAAAAATGTAGACATTTGACTAATGTGATTCTTATAAATGTTTATACAAAAGCTAGACTTTTAGTATACATCCTAACAATCTCCCACTTATACTAAAAGACTATGCTGCCATATATGCTGCCATACATCTGATTCCCATCCCCTCAACATGCCCATCAAAAGCTCTTTCCTTAAGGGCCTTAGTGAAAAGATCCAGGTTATCTGATGATGCAATCTAGGCGACAACAACTTCTCCTCGTTATACGATGTCTCATATTGGGTGGTACTTGCGCTCTATGTGTTTACTTGTCTTATGGGCTCGTGGTTCTTTCAAGTTTGCTACTGCACCACTTATTATCACAATACACTGTAGTAATTTTGGGCAAACCAGGAATCACATCTAAGTCCATCATGATGTTTTTGAGCCATACAACTTCTATGACTGCCACAGAGGCTGCCACATACTCAGCTTCCATGGTGGAGTCTGAAACATATTTTTACTTAACACTCCTCCATTGTTATAGCTTCACTTCCTAAAGTAAACACAAAACCCCAAGGTTGACTTACTATTTTCCCTATTTGATTAGAAATCCGAATCCGTTTAACCCACCGGGAGCAAGTTATCTGCTTAGTAAACCAGCATATAATCTATAGTCCTTCTCAGGTACTTTAATATATGCTTTATGGCAGTCCAATATCCTTGTCTTGGGTTACTTTGATATCTGCTAACCATGCCCACGACAAAACAAATATCCAGTCTCGTACATAGCATCGCATACATTAGGCTTCCTACAGCATAAGGAACTACCTTCATTTCCTCTATCTCTTTAGAAACTGAAATCAAGTTCTTTCTAAAACTTGGCACGTAAAGACAATTTCTATAAATCAATATTTTATTCCTATAAACATCTCCTACTGCAACAGCTGCTACTTTTGTAGCATTGCCCATGTAAACAATGATTTCTCCTTCATGTAGTTGTCAGGTTTCTTGAAACCCTTGTAATGAATTGCAGACATGATCAGTGGTTCCCGTATCTACACACCAGGTACGATAGATAACACCACTAAATATGTTTCAACAACTAATGAATAAGATATACCTTTATTGTTCTCATTTCTGAGAGGACAGTCCACCTTAGTGTCCAAATTTTATTTCCAATCATTATAATTGGGACTAGTAAGTCTATTATCTAGTATAATAGCTAGGGAATTGAAAACTATTTAAAATCCTAAGAATCATAAAATATTTGGTCAAGACCAACACCTTAAAATCCTTGTGAATTTTGTATGCCATGTTAGTGTGGACGTATACAAATTCAAACATTTATAAGAGGAGATTTTATCCATCAATTTTATTATCTTGTAATCCTAACTTTATGACAAATAAAAGTCATAGTTGGTATGTCTTTGATCAAATATTCAGTCAAAAACTTTAGAATTTAAAATAATATTGATTCCTCAAAACAATATCATTTAAATTCACCAACATCTCAAACACTGTGAATTTTGTATGCCGCGATAGTGTGGACATATATAAATTCAAACATTTGTAAGAAGAGGGTCTTACCCATTAATTATCTTGTCAACCTTAAATTGCCTCAAACACTATGAATTTTGTATGCCACGATAGTGTGGATGTATACAAATTCAATCATTTGTAAGAGGAGGTTTTACCTTGCTTTATGACAAATTAATAGTTGGTTTTTCTTTGGTCACACAAATAATAGCAGTGACTCCGATGGAGAGGATACTATTAAATGTGCCTAAGTGTATACCATTACTTGATACTAAGTCCACTAAATAGAATTGTGCCCCTTCAGTTGGAGAAGATCACACACATCCTAAATAATTTCCTATAATCATCCATTAAGGAAGTTTGATCTGGTGATCCGCAAACAAACTCATTCGATGTGGAGAAAAGCACTCAGAGCCAATGCGCAAGTTTGAATGCATCACTTACAAACCTGTAATAGAGACCGTGAAATTTAATTAAATTCCTCTCCCACTTAGTTATTTAGAATGAGGAATTTTAACATGCATACAAGCACACAAAACACAAACACATATAACATAAAAGGCAATAAATAAGAAAAATAATTTTCCAACTATTATGGCATCATCCAATGCTATCCTCCGTATGCCAACAACCCTAGCTGCTGCTATCTTTAGTCACCACCATCGGGTTTAGTCATCGTATCTATCTTGCTTCTTTTTCCGCTGCACCTCTGGTCCTCAAATAGCACCATGCCTCACAAGGATACGATCCGTGACAAAAATAAAATTTTACATATATCAATCCTATATTCTACAAAGGAATGTACATAGAGTCTAGATAGAACAAAATGTAAAATCCTAAAACTAATACAACTCCTACTGTATTTAATACATACAATCATGCACACACATAAAATGCCCTCGACATATCCGAAGGTCCAATCACACACAATCACAATAGGCCATAATAGTTGGAGCCTACAACCACAGAGTTAATTTATTTGGACATTCTACTATTATCCTGCCTAAAATATGTATGACATGTGCATAATTAAACTAAAAACCAAACACACAGAGGCTAAAACCTAGCTTTGATACCAATTATTGGTTGCTACTCGGAATACTATCCTAGTTCCCCTGTACAAAAATTTGTACAAGCATAGAACTATCCTAGCTACCCATGTGTTCTACTAAAGTTAAATTTGAATTGCAAACGATGCTTAACATTATTAATCCAAATTTCTCTTTAGAAGTTAAACTTGGATTGGGGACGAAACTTAACATTCTTATTCCAAGTTCAACCGATGTGATCTTCCTAAGTTAAACCATATTACAGAAGTTAATTAAATAACTATTTCAAAGATCGGCTTCTAGGTTAAACATGGCGAGGCACTAGGCCTTCTTGGGTATGGGATCATCCACCACTTCCTAGACAAAGCCTTTCAAAGAAATCAGAAATTTAACTTTTATAGTAAACTTGGTTTAACTAAAGAGACCTCAACAGAAACAAAATATCGAAACATGAAATCAAAAAATAAAATCGATAACAAAACGATAAACTAAAACTGATAGCCTTTTGTGTTTATTTTTTCAAGATCTGTACAAAGAACATGAACTAGTTATGATGCGGAAACTGTAATGACCCGCCTTCTACTAACTAAGCTGTAAGGCTTATCGTCACATTATGCTGTGCTAAACTATTCCCTGACCATCACTAAAACTAGACGCAGAAGCTGTACTAATTAAAATTTTGCTAAGCTGTTAACATTTCTTGGTGCTACATGTACTAAGGAGTGTAATCTAAGTATACCTAACATATACTACATCCCCTATGGTCAAGGAACTGAAATATATGTTTTCCAGCTGTTATCAGACCTCCCAATCGATCCACGGATCGATTGGAATAATCGGATCGATCCAGGGATCGATCCAGACGGCTACTGTATGCGGGACATAAGTTGGATCGATCCAGTGATCGTCCAGCATGCTACTGTGCTCGGGGCAATAATTTGGATCGATTGGCTGATCGATCTAGGCTGGTCAATCGATCCAGTGATCGATCCCAGATCTCTCTGTTCGCGACGGAAATGGCTGGATCGATCGGCTGATCGATCCAGAGGCCTACTGTTCGCAGAACAGATTGCCCAATCGATCAGCTGATCGATTGGGAACCCTCGAATCGATCAGCTGATCGATTCGAGTAACTGATTTCATGCCAAATGTCTGATTTCAGCACTATTTCGTGCCTCAACCACATTTCCAGTTCTAAGATGGCTAGGAAACACTCTAACGATGACAACTAACATTCTAACATCATATATTTAACATTCTAAGCACAATCTAAAGCATGGTTCGTTAGCTCATGGCGTTTAACATGCTAAAACAAAGAGTAATAGAAATACTAAAGTTCATATGCTTAATTGAAATTGCTGGATCCCTAGGATCTTTATTCGATGTTCCATCCACACACATCCTCATCGGTGCATTGACCTCCAGCCTCCGCTAGTCCATCTTTCCTTTACCTTTTTCTGCAGTATAAGGAAAATAGAATCTGTAAGCTTAAAGCTTAGTAAGAAACCATCTACCTCACAAAAACATGCATACGATGCATTAATGCTTTTAAAACATGCTATTTAAAACATATGCTGAACATGTAAAAGATGGCATGGCATACAATCATCCAAACATGTATATCGAACTAAACATAGAGTTATCATGCATGTTCACAGGGAAAAACTAAGCTGGAGCATGATATTGAGCTAAGCTATTACCGATCTGATACAAAAACTGTACTGAATTCATATGACTATTTTATGAACTTTTGAAAACTATATACATAATATGTGAAAATACATAATCATGCTGCTGTTTGGGCCCGGCAACTGTACCTGCTGTGCGCGCATCCCTAACTAGACCCGGGTTTGCATGTCCCGAATTTAGAAAGGTTACTAGGTTATCTGAACCTAGGGACCGACTGTGGGAGTCCAGCCCAATGGATATCTAATCCTGTACAGTGCCACTGAAAAGTAAAATACTGATTATAGCTGTATTTTTGGCTGTTCTTGCTATTTCTAGGTTGTCTGAACCTAGAGCTAGGTTGTCTGAACCTAGAGGCGACTGTGGGAGCCCACACATTGGACATCTAGTCCCATATAAGCTGTAATAAAGCTGAAAGTGCTAAATGAATGCTTCTATTGCATTTAACTAAGCTATTAAAATGCCTAAATTGCATTTCTTTTCTGAACTGAGCATTTTATCACACACTTGGTGTGCTTCAACCCTCTCCTCTACTAGGGAAACCACCTCTAGGCACCCGACAGCGTCTACATCCTCCAACTGTAGGGGAAGGACGTGTCTGGCCCATCTAGAGGTGTTCAACTAAATCCCTAAGTTGCGAAGGAGGTTAAACACACCCTACGTGCCGAAAAAACTGCGTACAACTAATCTACAAGCATGGAATTCATACGAGAGCTACTTATACTGCAGGTGAGGGGTTTCTTACCTTGTGTGCTAGATTTCTTACAAATCTAATCGCTAAAAATTCCGGTGGAGACGACTTCTGGACGGTTCGCTCGCGTCCACGTGCTCTACTCGCGGAGGGGAACGTCCTTGTGCCCGAGATGTCACCGGAAGGCACTCCTATGGCCCTAGGGATGAAACCCTAGGCTTGCTTGGGTGTTGGTGCCGAGAGAAAGAGAGGGAGACGGGGAAGGAGAGGGTATTCGGCGGTGAGGGTTTTTGAGAAAGAGATGTTGCCAAACCAAACTCAAAATAACCCAAACCAACTTAAGTTTTTAATTTATATTAAGTGGGTAACTAGGCCCAACTCAAATATAAATATAAATGTTTTCCTTCTCTTTCAGCACGGCCCTGCTGGGTTCAACTGGTTACTAGTATTATCCCCAAGCCATAGGTCTCGGGTTCAATCCCCGCTTAGGCCGTTTTCGTTTTCTAATTATTTTTGCTACTTCCGTTACTCTAAAAATTCCGGAAAAATATCTAAAAATTTCAGAATAATCATAGAATATTTCTAATTTAGCTTTGAGAATTTTCGGGCGTTACAGAAACAAATAACTAGTTATACTTTTTTTTTTAGCTAAAGACCTCTTGATCTTCTGTTGTATTCCTCTCCTCCTCTTGGAAGTTGTGTGGGCAACGATCTACCATGATGGAATCCACTCGATCCACTTCTTCTCCTCCAAGACTCTCCAGCCACCAAGGGATGCCAAAATAGGAAACTCCTTCTCTTCTTCTTCCACGTTTCGACCACCAATAGCTTCTCCTTTTTCTTTCAATTTTTGGCCACCAAGAATAGATGGAAGCCGACCTTAGAAAGAAGAAAAATAGAGAAGAAGAGATGGTGCCGTCGGCCTTAGGAAAAGGAATGGGAGAAAGGAAAAACCGGCCACCAAGGATTAGAAGATGAGGAGATGGCCTAGATTGTGTGTTCTGCCGGCATAAGAGAAGAGAACAAGGAGAAGGGGCCGACCACACAATGCTAAGATGAGAAGCTTGGAATTAATTCACATGAGGCATCCTCTACCTCTCCTTTATAATCCTTGCTCAAGGCAAAAAAGGAAAATTTTAAACATAATTAAAACTTCCTTATTTGTGGCCTCCTATTAAAAAAGGAAACTTTAACAACAATTAAAATCTTTTTTTCTAAATTTCATATTGTACATGACAATAAAGGAAAGTTTAAAAATTAATCTCTCTCTTTTAAAACATGTAGACAACTACAAAAAAGGAAAGATTAATTAAAACTTCTCCTTTTTAAATCATGGTTACAAAAAGAGAAAGTTTTATCAAAAATTAAAATCTCTCTTTTAAACATTATAGATAACTACAAATAAGGAAATATTTTATCAAAATTAAAATATCTTTTGTAGATAGCTATAAAAAGAAAGATTTTAAAACTCTCTTTTAAATCCATGAAGATGGCTATAAAAGGAAAGTTTTTAACAAAATTAAAATCTTTCTTTTAACCATTGTAGATAACTACACAAAAAGAAAGATTTTAACAAAATAAAAACTCTCTTTTAACCATTGTAGATTACTAAAAATAAGGAATGATTTAACAAAATTTTGTTTACAAAAAATTCCTTTTCCTTTCTTAGTGGTCGACCCCTAGCTTGGCCATCAAGCTTGGCCTGTTGGGTTTTTCGGGCCGCGAAAACCGCTTTTTCGCGTCGCGGAAACCCCGAATCACCCTAGCCATTGGATCCATGCGAAGAAAAACTTTCGAAAAACAAGTACGAGTTCCAAACAATGATCTACAATAGATCTACAAAGGAAAAACCATTTATACCTTCGATGCGTGCCCTTTTCGTAATCCTGCAAGTCCAAGGTACGTTGGATCTGGAAGTTATCAACGTAGACAACTCTCTAGTGATATCCACACGAACAAGGTATGTTCTCTAACACACAAGGATGGAGAAGAGAGTACCCCAAGTGTGCTAGCACTTTCTAGGGTTCTCGGATAGGATTTGGAAGAGAGAAAAGAGAGAAAGCGAAAAGGAATCTTATACACTCACTAGTAGTATCCTCCTTTGTGACCTTCACTTTCTCTATTCTCTTGGAACACAACTCACATATCTTCACCCTCCATGAAACCCCACGGCAACAGTAGTGAGGAGGAGGAAGAAGCTAAGGAAGAAGATGATGCATTAACACACATCAATTGCTACAAAACAAAACCTCCTTTTTGCATTAGTGTGGCCGGCCACACCATTGTAACCTCCCCATTTAATGCGGCCGGCCACATTAAATGGAATGGGAGGTGTAACCTCCATGAGGTGACACACCTCATGAGATGGAGATGATGTGGCTGCCATGTAGGATGAGTCATCCTCCATGAAGTGGCAATACATCAAGTCAAACTTGATGTTTCAACTTCCCATTTGGTCAAGTCAAAATTGACCAATTTTTTTTCCTTGTTGAGTTGAATCCAACCTTTGACTCAAGTCAATTTCAATCTAATGAATCTCAATTCATTAATATAAATTGACTCAATGAATCAAATTTAAATTAAACTCATTCAACAATTGAATCTAATTGAGTCTAACTCAATAAGTCTAATTTAAATCAATCCGAATCCAATTGGTTCATCATATGAACCTAATCTCCATCCACTTGTTCTTTGTGTGTGATCCAATAGGTTCTTGTAACGTTGGCAATGTTTCTAAACTCCTTTAGAAACATAAGCAATGAGCGGCATCTAGCAATACATCATTGCTACCCAAGTTACAAGAAATGTTGAGATCCAACATCACCTTGTGACTACTAATTGTGACTCTTCACAATATATGACAAGTGTCCTTCTATCCTAGACATCTAGATTGATCAATGTGAGGCATAGACCGTGTCATCCTCTGACCAATCTAAATCTTGAACTCCAAGTAGACTCACTAAATCAAATGAGCTCAATATCCTATATTGACTCATTTGGGCATGGCCATGCACTTCGTGGTCTCACTCTATCAAGAATACCGATGTCTCTCCCGTCATATAGGAGGGATAGATCCCATCTACATCACTCACATCCCTTTGCATAATTCGTTACATACCCAGTAATCGCCTTTATAGTCCACCCAATTACGGGTGACGTTTGACGAAACCAAAGTACATAACTCCTTATGTAGGGATCCATGGTGACTTCAGGTCTAAGGACTAGTAGTCATACTAATAGTCACATGACAAAGTATATGACACTCATATAACGATCCATGATACTTTCTCATGGCGGGTCATTCAGTATACATTCTCTAATGCATACCCATGTGTCAACTTGATATCTCTATATCCATGGCTTGTGAGATCAAGTCATCGAGTTGACCTACATGCTAGTCTTATTGCATTAACATTATCCCTAAATGTTAATACTCGACTAGGAATGATTTAGAGTAGTGTTCCCTATATCATCTCACTATCGGTTCAACTAACCGATTGATATAGGTAAGAACCTTCTACTCAAGGACGTTACTATACTTAGTTTATTTGGCACCAATACAAGTAAGTATAATAACCAAATGCCTTTATTTATATAGAATATGATACAACAAGTCCAAAATACAACCATCAAATGATTGGCTCTAGGGCTCTAGCTAACAATCTCCCACTAGCACTAGTGCCAATCAGTGTAGGCTCTAAGCCCCAATGACCTAGTGTGACCATCATGCTTCCTCTGTGCCAAAGCCTTGGTCAAGGGATCTGCGATGTTAGCCTCTGTAGGTACTCTGCAAATCTTCACATCTCCTCTCTCGATGATCTCTCGAATGAGATGGAAGCGCCGTAGTATGTGTTTTGTCCGCTGGTGTGAGCGAGGTTCCTTCGCCCGTGCTATAGATCCATTGTTGTCACAATAGAGCTTAATAGGGTCAACAATGCTAGGAACCACCCCAAGTTCAGTGATGAACTTGCGAATCCAAACTGCCTCCTTTGCTGCCTCTGATGCAGCAATATACTCGGCCTCTGTCGTAGAATCAGCTACTGTGTCCTGCTTCGAACTCTTCCAGCTCACAGCACCACCATTAATGCAAAATATGAACCCCGACTGCGATCTATAGTCATCCTGGTCGGTCTGGAAGCTAGCATCACTGTAACCCTTTACAACTAGCTCATCATTGCCTCCATATATCAAGAAATATTCTTTAGTCCTTCTTAAGTACTTAAGAATATTCTTGACCGCTATCCAGTGACTTTCACCTGGATCTGACTGGTATCTGCTCGTCATGCTTAAAGCATACGAGACATCAGGTCGAGTACATATCATGGCGTACATGATCGATCCTATGGCTGAGGCATAAGGGATCTGATCTATGCGGTCTCTCTCCTCTCTAGAAGAGGGACCTTGAGTCTTCGAAAGACTCACGCCATGTGACATCGACAGAAATCCCTTCTTGGAGTTCTGCATGGCAAACCGAAGGAGTACCTTGTCAATGTATGTACTCTGACTTAGGCCAAGCAATCTCTTAGATCTATCTCTATAGATCTGTATCCCTAGAATGCGGGATGCCTCACCTAAGTCCTTCATTGAGAAGCAACTCCCTAGCCATGTCTTGACAGACTGAAGCATAGGGATGTCCTTCCCAATGAGCAGTATGTCATCCACTACAATATGAGGAAGACAACTATGTCCCCTACAACCTTCTTGTAGACACAAGGTTCATCTTCATTCTTGATGAAACCAAACTATTTGATTGCAACATCGAATCGAAGATTCCAGCTCCGAGAAGCTTGCTTTAGTCCATAAATGGACCTATGCAGCTTGCATACTCTGCTAGTATGCTGTGGATCTACAAAACCCTCAGGTTGTATCATGTACACATCCTCGAGTAGGTTTCCATTCAGAAACGCGGTTTTGACATCCATCTGCCATATCTCATAGTCATGGTAGGCTGCAATAGCAAGAATGATCCGAATGGACTTAAACATCGCTACTGGAGAAAAGGTTTCATCATAGTCAACACCATGAATCTGCTTGAAACCTTTAGCTACCAAGCGACCCTTATAGATAAGTCCATCCATGTCAGTCTTTCTCTTAAAGACCCACTTACACCCTATGGGTTTTACCCCTTCAGGTGGATCAACCAAAGTCCAAACTTGGTTAGTGTACATGGATTCCATCTCGAATCTCATGGCCTCTAGCCATTTCTCGGAATCTGGTTTCATCACAGCTTCCTGATAGGTGGTAGGCTCATCCTCTATAAGCATAACATCATCATGGTCAGACAAGAGAGATGAGTATCTCTCAGGCTGACAACGTACCCTATCAGACCTGCGAAGAGGTATGTCTACATGAACTGGTTGTTGTTCCTCAACTCCTTGTGGAACAACATCATCCACGACACTTTGTGGTTCCAGTTCAATTTCCATCGAGGCTTCAGTGCTATTGTTCGCATCTTGAACTTCTTCAAGATCGAACGTGCTCCCACTAGTCTTTCTAGAAACAAAGTCCCTTTCTAGAAAGACCCCAGTCTTTGCCACAACTACCTTGTGCTGACTGGGTATGTAGAAGTAATATCCCTTAGTTTCCTTGGGATATCCAATAAAATAGCACTTGTCAGATTTGGGTCCTAATTTGTCTGAGACTTGATGTCGTACGTAAGCCTCACAACCCCAAATCCTCATGAAAGACACCTGGGCATCTCTCCCAGTCCATATCCTATATAGTGTCTTTATCACGGCCTTTGATGGAACTCGGTTTAGTATAAAAGCTGTCGTGTCTAGAGCATAACCCCAAAGGTATGTCGGAAGATCTGTGTGACTCATCATGGATCGTACCATATCTAATAGGGTACGATTCCTCCTTTCGGATACACCATTCCACTGTGGTATTCCAGAAGGAGTGAGTTGGGATAGAATCCCACACTCAGCTAGGTAGTCACGAAACGCATGGCTAAGGTATTCTCCACCTCGATCTGATCGAAGTATCTTAATACTCTTGCCAAGCTGGTTCTGTACTTCATTCTTGAATTCTTTGAACTTTTCAAAGGATTCTGACTTATGTGTCATCAAGTACACATAACCATATCTACTGAAGTCATCATTAAATGTGATGAAGTACCTATAACCGCCTCTAGCAGCGACATTGAAAGGGCCACATACATCACTATGAATGAGTCCTAACAAATCAGTCGCTCTGTCACTGTGCCCACTAAAGGGAGTCTTGGTCATCTTGCCTCATAGGCATGACTCGCATATCTCATATGATTCTAAATCAAATGAGTCCAGCAAACCATCCTTATGGAGCTGGGATAAGCGCTTGTCATTTATATGACCTAAGCGACAGTGCCAGAGGTAGGTTTGGTTCATGTTGTTTGACTTGAACCTCTTGGTATTTATGTTATAGATAGGGCTCTCAAGATATAGAATATAGAGTCCGTTTATCAGAGGTGCAGTACAATAGAACATATCGTTTAAATAGACGGAACAACATTTGTTCTTTATTATAAACGAAAATCCTTTCTTGTCCAAACAAGAAACTGAAATTATGTTCTTAGTCAAGGCAGGCACATAACAACAATCATCTAATTCTAGTACAAGCCCAGAGGGAAGAGATAGATGGTAAGTTCCTACAGCAATAGCAGCAACCCGTGCTCCATTGCCTACTCGTAGGTCTACCTCACCCTTCGTCAATGCCCTGCTATTTCTCAGCGCTTGTACATTGGTACAAATGTGCAAAGCACATCCGGTATCTAATACCCACGATGAAGAAATAGAGAAGTTGACTTCTATAACATGTATACCTGAAGTAGAAATCTTATTTCTCTTCTTCTTAAGATCTTCCAGGTATTCTTTGGAGTTCCTCTTCCAGTGCCTTGCTTGTCCTTGATATAGGTGACAAAGATGTTCAACCATATCGTAAGCACTCATCAACTCATGTTGCTTTTGAAGCTCAGAGTTCATGGTCGCGAGCATAAGACAGGACACATCTAATGCGTCATCTTGATGCTTCTTGTAAGCATCTCGGTCTGCTCGTGTGGCAGTGGCAGGAGGAGCCTCCGGAATGGGCTGCTCCAGAACGTACAGTTTACGTTCTTGGGTGAGAACTATTCTCAGGTTCCTGTACCAGTCTAGGAAATTTGCTCCGTTGAGCTTGTCCTTCTTAAGGACAGATCACAGAGAGAAGGTGTTCGTATTCGACGTCATGGAAATTCTACAACAGAAATAAATGCAGAAATAAGTATCATATTCTTAATCATTTAATTAGGCCTTTAACTAAATGATGCTCCCACTGAATTCTATAATTCACGTGGGACAAGATCCACATCATACTAACCCTTGAGTTAGCTTTGGCTAATACGCCCAAGACTTAGTATGATTGGTAGGTAACGATTACCAATTACATCTCTATGCAACTCTTGTTTATAGGATCAAGATCCGCATTGATATTAAAACTTGAGTTAGCTTTGGCTAATACGCCCGAGAGTTAATATAAATGTGATTTTGACCTATCTTTCCAACCGTTGGAAGAATGCCTATAGTTATACTTGATCCAACTGAGTTAACTAGGAATACTCAATATAATTGAGTTGTACTCACCCATGCGTTGATAGGCGGGACCAAGATTGTCCCTCCGTATCCTACCAAGATAGTATGTGTTGCTCTGCTTTGGCAGATTCAACAACTACATGCGATCGAGGTAGTGGTAGGTATCACGGCATGGTAGGCATTACGAGTTAGCGTGATTTAGATCTAATCTAAATGATGATGCGTATCATATACTCGATAGATCTAATTTAATCGAAGGGTGCATCATGTGCACGACTTAGATCTAATCTAATCGTAAGGCACTAATTAATTACTTAATTAACTAGCATGCATCACATACACACAAAACAATTAATTAAATAATTAATCAAATAATTTTGTGATTATGTCATGGCCCTACTACGATCTTCTCAAGCCAATGAGAAGATCGGATGGTCAACCTAAGGTCAACAGCTTCTCAAGCTCCTTCCTTTGACCACCTCGTGTTGCTCGCGCCCTCCTCGTAACTCCGTCTCGAGTGGACCTTCCACAGCTCCAATTTTGTACATTACAATTTTGAAACTCGAGTTACATTCGAGTCTAAATCTAATTTACAACCAGAATATATGAGAAAGGCACGACGCGCAGGTCGCGAAAATAAAATAAAAAAAATAAAAATACAAGCACGCACATCACATAACGGCACGCAGGCCGTATTATGAATTACAACACATATTGTCCAATCAAATTGGGTCTTTGGGCCATGACTATCACAAAATTAATATATAATTCAAAATTATATATTTCTGTAATTTTTCTGTAATTTTTCATAATTTTACAGATTTTTGTGAGTAAATTTTTCCCGGTGGTCCCGATTAGCGATTTCGAGCGCAATCGTGGAGCAAATCCCCTTGCGGGGTTAGGGGCAGTACCCCTACCCGCGATCTAACCATCGCGAGTTGCTCCTAAGCGATCCAAGAGCGCCTTATCCCGCTGTCCCAAAAAAAATTTGGGTCGAAACGATGCCGTTTCGGGAAAAACTTCTCGGTAGTCGAAGCCTATAAGTGTGTAAACACTTGTGCTTCGCTTCTATGAGAAAAATTACTCTTAAAACTATAAAAACCAGAAATTTACAGAAATGTACAGAAGCTTTAATTTTTCATAAAAATCAAATTAAACTCATACAAGCTTCGTACGTGGCTCTGATACCACTGTTGGGTTTTTCGGGCCGCGAAAACCGCTTTTTCGCGTCGCGGAAACCCCGAATCACCTTAGCCATTGGATCCGTGCGAAGAAAAACTTTCGAAAAATAAGTACGAGTTTCAAACAATGATCTACAATAGATCTACAAAGGAAAAACCATTTATACCTTCGATGCGTGCCCTTTTTGTAATCCCGCAAGTCCAAGGTACGTTGGATCTCGAAGTTGTCAACGTAGACAACTCTCTAGTGATATCCACACGAACAAGGTATGTTCTCTAACACACAAGGATGGAGAAGAGAATACCCCAAGTGTGCTAGCACTTTCTAGGGCTCTCGGATAGGATTTGGAAGAGAGAAAAGAGAGAAAGCGAAAAGGAATCTTATACACTCACTAGTAGTATCCTCCTTTGTGACCTTCACTTTCTCTATTCTCTTGGAACACAACTCACATATCTTCATCCTCCATGAAACCCCACGGCAATAGTAGTAAGGAGGAGGAAGAAGCTAAGGAAGAAGATGAAGCATTAACACACATCAATTGCCACAAAACAAAACCTCCTTTTTGCATTAGTGTGGTCGGCCACACCATTGTAACCTCCCCATTTAATGTGGCGGGCCACATTAAATGGAATGGGAGGTGTAACCTCCATGAGGTGGCACACCTCATGAGGTAGAGATGATGTGGCTGCCATGTAGGATGAGTCATCCTCCATGAAGTGGCAATACATCAAGTCAAACTTGATGTTTCAACTTCCCATTTGGTCAAGTCAAAATTGACCAATTTTTTTTCCTTGTTGAGTTGAATCCAACCTTTGACTCAAGTCAATTTCAATCTAATGAATCTCAATTCATTAATATAAATTGACTCAATGAATCAAATTTAAATTAAACTCATTCAACAATTGAATCTAATTGAGTCTAACTCAATAAGTCTAATTTAAATCAATCCAAATCCAATTGGTTCATCATATGAACCTAATCTCCATCCACTTGTTCTTTGTGTGTGACCCAATAGGTTCTTGTAACGTTGGCAATGTTTCTAAACTCCTTTAGAAACATAAGCAATGAGCGGCATCTAGCAATACATCATTGCTACCCAAGTTACAAGAAATGTTGAGATCCAACATCACCTTGTGACTACTAATTGTGACTCCTCACAATATATGACAAGTGTCCTTCTATCCTAGACATCTAGATTGATCAATGTGAGGCATAGACCGTGTCATCCTCTGACCAATCTAAATCTTGAACTCCAAGTAGACTCACTAAATCAAATGAGCTCAATATCCTATATTGACTCATTTGGGCATGGCCATGCACTTCGTGGTCTCACTCTATCAAGAATATCGATGTCGCTCCCGTCATATAGGAGGGATAGATCCCATCTACATCACTCACATCCCTTTGCATAATTCGTTACATACCCAGTAATCGCCTTTATAGTCCACCCAGTTACGGGTGACGTTTGACGAAACCAAAGTACATAACTCCTTATGTAGGGATCCATGGTGACTTCAGGTCTAAGGACTAGTAGTCATACTAATAGTCACATGAGAAAGTATATGACACTCATATAACGATCCATGATACTTTCTCATGGCGGGTCATTCAGTATACATTCTCTAATGCATACCCATGTGTCAACTTGATATCTCTATATCCATGACTTGTGAGATCAAGTCATCGAGTTGACCTACATGCTAGTCTTATTGCATTAACATTGTCCCTGAATGTTAATACTCGACTAGGAATGATTTAGAGTAGTGTTCCCTATATCATCTCACTATCGGTTCAACTAACCGATTGATATAGGTAAGAACCTTCTACTCAAGGACGTTACTATACTTAGTTTATTTGGCACCAATACAAGTAAGTATAATAACCAAATGCCTTTATTTATATAGAATATGATACAACAAGTCTAAAATACAACCATCAAATGATTGTCTCTAGGGCTCTAGCTAACATGGCCGACCACCTGTTGGCTTCCAAGCTCATGCTTGGCCGACCCCTTGCGCTAAGCAAGGATGTATTCAACCCATTACTTGGGTAAGAAGTGGACTTTGTTGATACAAGGATTTATAGAGGCTACAACAGGGACTGAGAGGAGAAATTGATTTTGGTCTCCTGATGAGCTTGAGTTTCCTGTGTTCGCCCCGAACACCCAACTCAAGTTCATCAATAATAACTCATACCACTAAAGATTTATTATTGAACTACCGCACCAATCCCAAATTATATTATGAGCTCCTTCTTATTATGAGTGCATTAATCTCCCTGTATTTAAGATATTGAATGCCCACTAATTAAATGAGTTACTGACAACTCACTTAATTAATATCTAGCTCCAAGAATAGTACCACTCAATTTTATTGTCATGTCAGACTAAGTCCACCTGCAGGGTTTACATGACAATCCTTATGAGCTCCTCAAGGGGGCATCATCAACCTACATTACTAGGTCACAATTTCATTCTATAACCAATAACACACCATATAAATAATATCATTTCTTAACTTATCAGACCTATTGATTTAACGAGCTAAATCACATCTTTTGATAAATTAAAGAAATAAATATTAAGTATACATGCTTGTTATTATGCCATGATTAAGAGTACGCACTTCCATAATAACAGAGATTTTGTTTTTTTATGTAGTCAGTATAAAAGAAACTACCTCAAATGGTCCTGCTCAATACACTCATAGTGTACTAGTGTAATTTTATAGTCAAGATAAACTAATACCAAATTACATTACAATCACTCCAATGGTTTGTCCCATTCCATCTTGATTGTGAGCTACTATTTATAATTTATAAAGAACTGATAACATGATCTTCTGCGTGTCTCCTCACCCCATGTTATCTTCAATATAAATTAAATAGACAACTACACTTTGCAAAAATGTTGACATTTGACCAATGTGATTCTTATAAATGTTTATACAAAAGCTAGGCTTTTAGTATACATCCTAACATTGACTTCGAGTTTCTCGGAAATTCTAGGTCAAACCAACGCCTACTGTTCCTTCTTCGGGGGACACATCCTCACCTACTCCTCTCAGGAGAAGTTACTTGTTGCCAAATTGATCCTCCAGACTAACTGAACTTTTGCTCAGCGTCCGAAGCTTCCGGTCTTCATGCTGGATATTCGCTCCATGACCCGTCCAGACTTCCACACGGTTCGCGACACCTGGATTTCAACCTAGAGTCCTCGACTCTAGGATTTTGCCCGAAGCACTTGACCCGCCAAGACTTTCCGCTTAGGGTTACCTCCCCCTAGGACCTAGGGTTACCGCCCCCTAAGGTTTTCCACCTGTCTAGAATCCACTAGGACTTTTGGCTAAGAACACTTAGGACTTTCCTGCAATCTCATTCAACTTGTCAAACAACAAATAACCTTAACTTTGAACCCTTTGCCATTATCAAAATCTAGGTTCGATCGTCTGAAGCTTTCCGCACTAATAAAATTTATATTTCTAAATATAAAACATGCATAATGATTTTTAGACTAGGGACCCAAAATAAATTTTTGCCTACTGGGTTAACAAGAAATTTTTTGGGTACATATATTTGTGGCACTTTTTAAATTTATCCCTTATGATATTTAAGATACCAATTTAGGATTTTATAATATTTCTAGGTATTTTGATTATCATATACAAAATTTCTTAATTTTTTAATTTGGTCCTTCAATTTTTCATTTTCATCTTTTAATTTATCATACATTTGTAGGGGCATGTATTTGCTAAAATTATTTTTAATTCAAAAACTTCCTTTTTCAAATTATTATTTTTTATTTTTAGCTGACATAGCGATTTAGTCATGGATTTACTGCCTAAATATAACTAGTCAGGGGATAGTAAATATACCTCACGTACCAGATCTATTCTGAAGTTTGTTTTTTCCTCCTCGCTGTAACTTTCTTTTGAGGAGCCTTCCCCTTCATCTATACTCTCCTCCTGGTGGCTTGCCATCAGTGCAAGTCTAGCGTACTCCTTCAGATCTGATTATGATGATGACTCGTCCCACATCGCCTTCAGAGTGTTGTGCTTTGTTGTGGTTGGTCCCTTCTTGTTGTCCTCCTTCTTTTGCTTTGGGTAGTCATCCTTGATGTGCCCCTCTTCATTGTAGTTTTATTCTCTTACCTTCTTTGTTCTTCTTTTCTTTGTCTGCACTTGATTAAACTTATAAGTTTTAAAAAATTTCTTGAATTTTTTTACCATATATGCTGTTTCATCATCGTCGAAGGAGGTGTTAGTGTATGATTCATCCTTCTTGGCTTTAAGAGAAATATTATTTGATTTCTCTATTTCTAGAGAATCTATACAATGAGACTACCGAAGTTGAAAGGTTAAAAGTATCAAGGTCCTTAGAGAAGTAGTAAGCATCTACTAAGGCTGACCACTCTTGAGTTCTCAGAAAAGAGTTAAGTTACAAGTGTTGGAAGCACACAAAGTAGTAGAATAGTTAAAGAAACTAGTGTACAAGTGATTCTGGACTATAAGGATCAAGACTGTATTTATAGTCCTAATTGGGGCACCTAGAAGGGTTCTAGGAGCTTGGACATGGATAAAATTTTATCCAAGTCACAAGGGATTACGACACATTGAGTTTTGATAAACTTTCTATTCTGAGCACCCAGAAGGGTTCTGGGCGCTTGAACCAGTGTGGTAAGGCCCCCACTAGGGGAGGCACCCTGGGGGCACCCAAGTGATCCCAGCGCTCAGACCAGGTCAACTTCTTGGTTGACTTTTTGGTTTGGGCTCTTGTTCCAGTTCCGCTCACTTGGGTGATTTCGACCATTTGGAATAGGGCTCACCTAAACCTATTTGCCGCTTTCTCGAGCAACCTTTCACTCTAATTTCTCATCGCTCGAAAATGTCGTGTGCTTCATTCTTGTCTGCCAGGGTACTCTTCCATAGAGCTTCATCCCTCGGACACACCGAGCCTATCGACTCACTCCCATGCCATCCTTCTCGCTAGCTGTGTCTTTCTATCAACTTCCTATGTTCCTACATTCCTACACACTTAGACACAGGGCATCAAAATATAATAGGACCTAACTCTAATTTGGTTGACCACATCAAAACTACCTCGGGGTACTAACAAGTACTATGTGGATCTTTGAATTAGGCACCTCAACGATAAGAATACCAAGTAAATCGATGGTGTTAGTATTGTGGAGCCTTCACTGTGAGTTTCTACTATTATAAATCATTAATAAAGCGATTGAAACTAATCACCCCTCTCTAGCTCCTGAAGTGTCCTAACAAGTGATATTGGAGTGAGGTTGTTCTTCATTGGACTAATTGTCGAGAGAGCAATGAGCTAGAGGAAGAAAAAGAGGTTGCATCTTGAAGCCCTAATTTCAACAAGTTGAAGACTTATTTTCAAGGATCTCAAGTATAAAAATGGAGTGCTAAGATGGATTCAGATATGATATACAAGTACCTCCACCATTCAGAATTGGAAGCTTCGACCTTTGGAAATCAAGGGTTGAAAATTTCTTCATAATAGAGATAGAGCAATATTTTGCTCTAATGGAGGAATTTCAAGCTCCAATGAATAGCAAAGGAAAGCTTCTCAAGAAAAATAAATGGACCAAGGAGCAATTAAGAAAATCTGAGGTAAATGATAAGGTAACTAAAATTTTAGTTAATTTATTGCCTAACAATATTTTGTGCAAAATAGGAGATTACAAGAGTGCAAATTAATTATGGAGCAAATTGGCAAAACTCCATGAAGTTCCATTCTTAACGGAATGTAACGAGAAAGGCAAGGAGGGAAACTCTTTGTTTCAAATACAAGAGGATTCAGAGATTGAGAGATGCTTAACATCCGAGGAAGGAATTGAAGAAGCATCCACTTAAAGGATTAAGGGGGAGAGATCATTAACATTGGGATAACAAGAAGCCTCATCATCCAGGGCTAATGAGAAAGAAGATGACACCACTCCACAAGTCAACAAAGGACATATTGTGAAGGTATATCAATTTGAAGTTGTAAAAATAAAAATCATATGATATACTTTGAGTGTAGGGAAAAAGGGCCCTATAAGAGCAAATGCCCCAAATTGGTGAATCAGAAGGCTCAAATGCCCCTCAAGTTGAAGGAGAAGCCAAAAAAGGCCGGCCCCGTGACCCATAAGGGCAAGGAGTACATTGTGTGTGTTGGTTGCTACTCGGAAAGCTTAACGGTTCCACTGTACAAAAATTTTGTATAAAGGTCTGAACCTTTTCCTAGCTACCATGTGTTCTTTTAAATTAAACTTGGATCGCCTGCGGAACTTAACACGTTTGATCCTAAGTTTAACTTATTTGTTCTTTTAGGTTTAGACTTGGATCTCCTGCAGAACTTAACACGTTCTATCCAAATCACCTAGGTCACGAAGACAATTAAATATCTATTTCGACAATCGGCTTCCAGTACTGCATGCGAGGTACTTGGCCTTCATGGATATGGGAGCAACCACCACCGACTAGACAAAGTCTTTTAAGGAAATTAAATATTTAACCTTCCCATAGTAACCCTAGGTTAACCACTAAGAATAATCAAAACACAAGGAAAAGAAAAAACAAAAGAACACAACTTTGAAAACTAATTTGAAAAACTAGAATCACATGCCTCTTGTATTTGGTATTTTTACAAGGAGACAAAACTAGTATGATGCGGAAAAACAATTACTAGTTATACCTTTTCTTTGTAAATAATGACCTCTTGATCTTCTACCGTATTCCTCTTCTAATCCCGGACGTTGTGTGGGCAATGATCTTCCGAGACGAGAACCACCACGACACCTTCTTCTTCCTTCCTTCAAGTTTCGGCCAAGCAATTCTTCTAAAGGATGAAGAACTTTTTCCACCAACTAAGCTCCAAGGGATGGCTAGATCCGGCCACCTCCTCCAAGCTCCAAGAGATAAAGGATTTCGGCCACACAAGTGGAAGAGAGAAAAGAATATGGCCGGCCACCACCAAAAGGAAAAAAAGGAGAAATAAAATAGAGGATGTGTCTCATGAAGGCACCCAAACCCCCCTTTTTATAATCCTTAGCTTTGGTAAATAAGGAAATTTAGTTACAATAAAATTTTCATATTTTTCCTTGACATGAACAAATAAGGAAGAATTAAATTAAATTTCCTAATTATTCATATCATGGCCGACCACATCAAGGGAGACCAAATAAGGCAAGTTTTAATCAATAAATTAAAACTTCCTTGTTTGTTTTCGGAAATTTTAAAATAAAATTTCTCTTCAAAAATCCTTTCATGGTTGATATTATAAAAGGAAATATTTTATAAATTAAATTTATCTATTCAACATGTGGATGATTTATAAATAAGGAAAGTTATTTACAAACTATCCCTTTTAATCTACAAATAAGGAAAGAGATTTATCTCTTCTCTTAATCTTTTGTAGAAACTTATAAAAGGAAAGTTTTAAATTTTAAACTCTTCTTTTAAATCATATCTACCACATGAGAAAAAAATTTAAAATAAAATTTTCTTTCCTATTTTTAATGGCCGACCACACATAGGTTGAACCCATGCTTGGGCCAGCCACAATCAATCCCATCTAAACATGGTTTGGCCGACCCTTGCTTGAACTCCAAGCAAAGCTTGGCCGACCCCCTTTTAGATGGGTAATAAGGTGGGTATAGGTGGGTATAGTACTCTATAATTAAGAGGCTATGATAGAGACCGAGAGGAGGATTTAGTTTTGGTCTCCCGATAAAATTAAGCATCCCGTGTTCGCCTCGAACACACAACTTAATTTTATCAATAATAATTCATTCTACTAGAGAACTATTATTGAACTACCGCACCAATCCCAAATTATATTTTTGGGCTCCTTCTTATTATGAGTGTGTTAGTCTCCCTGTGTTTAAGATAATGAATTCCCACTAATTAAATGAATTACTGACAACTCATTTAATTAATATCTGATAATACCCTTACGTCTGATAATACCTTGATATTGTTGCCAATTAACAAAATATCATCTACGTATAGTACAAGAAATACCACCATGTTTCCGTTACACTTCTTGTATACACAAGACTCATCCGGACACTGCATAAATCCATATGACTGGATTACTTCATTAAACTGGATGTTCCAAGATCTTGAAGCTTGCTTCAGTCCATAAATGGACCGATTGAGCTTGCACACTAGATGCTCGTTGCCCTTTTCAATGAACCCTTCTGGTTGCTTCATATGGATGTTTTCTTCAAGACTTCCATTAAGGAAAGCTGTCTTAACATCCATTTGCCAAATCTCACAATCCATATGAGCGGAAATGGATAAGAGTATCCGGATAGATTTAAGCATGACTACCGGTGAAAAGGTCTCCTCATAATCGATTCTCTCTTTCTGAGTGTACCCTTTCGCAACAAGCCTTGCTTTGAAGGTTTCTACCTTCCCATCTGCACCTCTTTTCCTTTTGTAGATCCTCTTGCATCCAACAACTTTTACACCATCAGGTGATTCTACAAGCTCCTAGACCTTATTAGAGTACATAGACCCTATTTTAGAATTCATTGCATTTTTCCAAGATACTGCATCTATATCTTGGAGTGCTTCGTCATATGTTCAAGAATCAGGTTCATGTTTACCCGAGATCAAGTCCGAAGACTCTCCCAAAAACATGAATCTCTCAGGTTCCCTCACAACTCTCCCACTACGATGAGGCAGTGTCTGTGGTTGTGTATCATGTGTGACACGTGTTGCAGTCTCTTGTGGTACTTCATCTTGTACTGTTGGTATTAAAGTAGACGTGTCCTCTCTAAGTTCTTCTAGATAAATTTTGCTACTGGGCTTGTGATCCATTATATAGTGTTCTTCTAAAAACTGGGCATTGGTGCTAACAATGACCTTCTGGTCTATAGGACTATAAAATAAACCACCTTTCGTTCCTCTGGGATAACCCACAAACACGCGAACTTCTGTACGAGATTCTAACTTATCAACATCTGGTTTCAGCACATGTGTTGGACTACCCCAAATCCGAATATGTCTTAGACTGGGCTTTCGCCCATTCCACAATTCTGTGGGAGTAGAAGATACTAATTTAGAAGGTACTAAGTTCAGAATGTGCGCCGCCATTTCCAGAGCGTATCCCCAAAACGAATTTGGTAATTCTGAATAACTCATCATCGATCTAACCATCTCCATAAGAGTCCTATTCCTTCGTTCTGCCACACCATTCTGCTGGAGTGTACCAGGTGCGGACAATTGGGATTTAATCCCGACCTCTGATAAGTAATTCCTAAACTCTCCTAAGAGATATTCGCCACTACGATCAGACCGTAGTGTCTTGATACTTTTACCTAGTCATTTCTCCACATCAGCCTTGTACTCTTTGAACTTATCAAAGCACTCAGACTTGCAGTGCATTAGGTAAATGTATCCGTATCTTGAATAATCGTCTATAAAAGAGACAAAATATTCAAAACCACCTCTCGCCTGGATAGACATAGGACCACACAAATCAGAATGAACCAATTCTAACGCTTCTTTGGCTCTACACCCCTTGGCCTTAAAAGGCCTCTTGGTCATTTTACCTTCCAAGCAAGATTCACAAGTTGAAAAATTTTCCAACTCTAATGAACCCAAGAGTCCATCGGCTATAAGCCTTTGAATCCTACTTAAGTTAATATGACCAAGCTTTATATGCCAAAGATATGCTTGGTTCATATCCGAAGGTTGTTTTCTCTTATTAGAGTTAGAAGATGTGTTATAAATTTCCATATTTTGCTTCGTGGGATAAATTGGATTTAAATTATATAAACTGCCAACTAATGCACCAGAACAGATAATCACTTTATTTCTCTTTATAACTACATTGTTATTAAAGGAAACTGAATATCCATCCAAATACAGTTTAGAAACTGAAATTAAATTCTTTCTAAAACTGGGTACATAAAGATAATTTCTTAAAACCAATTTTCTATTTCTATCAAAAGATAAGTAGACGTCTCCCACTGCAACAGCCGCCACCTTAGTAGCATTGCCCATGTAGACGGTTATCTCTCATTCAAATAGTCGTCGAGTTTCCTGGAACCCCTGCAAATAATTGTAGACATGATTAGTGGCTCCCGTATCTACACACCAGGTGCTGGTAGATAACACCGCTAAACATGTTTCAACAACTAGAGCATGAGATATACCTTTGTTGTTTTGATTCCTACGAGGACATTCCGTCTTCCAATGCCCTGACTACTTGCAGATGAAGCACTTACCCTTCGGCTTCTTCACTCCAGCTTTAGGTCCTGTACTCTGAGATTTATTCACCTTCTTTGCTGAGCTAACTTGTTTCTTCTTCTTCTTTCCTTTCGGTTTAGAAGTAGAACCATTTTCAGCATAGTGAATCTGAGAATTGTGACGAAACAACCCTTCTGCTGCCTGAAGTTCTGTCAGTAGTTCTGCCAATGAATATATCCTTTTATTTATATTATAATTCAGGCGGAATTGCTCAAAACTTCTAGGTAGCGTTTGGAGGATCATATCGATTTGGGTTTCCCCATCAATTTCTCCTCCAATGATTTGTATTTCCTTTATAAAAGCCATCATCTTTAGGATATGATCTCTCACAGGAGTACCCTCTTGTATGGTGGTCGTGATTAACTTTCTCACGGCATCTTGCCTAGTGGCCCGATCCTGGTGACCAAAGAGTTCCTTGAGATTGTTAATAATATCATAAGCTGTTGGTAAATCTTGATGCTGATGTTGCAATACATTTGACATTGAAGCCAAAATGTAACACCGCACCATCTCATCTGCTTTTACCCATTTCTTATGATACTCAACTCCTCTTGGGTAGATTCACCATTGGGTGCATCAGGGCAAAGCTCAGTCAGTACAAACTTAAAGCTTTCAGCAGTAAGAACAATGTCCAGATTCGTTTTCCAATCTAGGTAGTTAGGACCAGTAAGTCTGTTCTCTTTTAGTATAATGACCAGTGGGTTGAAAGTCATCCTAAGAATCATAAATAACTTTTGGTCAGAACACATAATTTAGAATACTATTGATTCCTCAAACAATACTATTTTAAATTAACCAACACCTCAAAACACCGTGAATTTTGTATGCCACGATAGCGTGGACGTATACAAATTCAACATTTGTAAAAGGAGGGTGTAACCCATTAATTTTATTATCTTGTCAACCTAACTTTTTGACAAATAAAATTAATAGTTGGTTTCCTTTGATCACACGAATAATAGCAGTGACTCCGATGGGGAGGATACTATTAGACGTGCCAAGTGTATACCATTACTTGACACTAAGTCAATTAATAAGATTGTGCCCTTTCCGATGGGGAAGATCACACGCTCTTAATTAATTTTCTATAGTAATCTAAAAAGAAAGTTTGATCTAGTGATCCACAAACAAACTCATCCGATATGGAGGAAGGTACTCAGAGCCAACGCGCAAGTTTGTTTGCATCACTTACAAACAAGTAATAGAGACTGTGGAATTTATTTTAAAATCCCTCTCCCACTTAGTTATTTAAAGTGAGGAATTTTGACTATGCTAGCCTACTTAACATGCATACTAACAAGCACACACAACACAACATAAAAGCAATAAATAGAAAAACTAATTTTCAACTATTATGGCTTTTATCTATTGTTGTCCTCCGTGTGTTGCCATCCCTAGCTGCTGCCATTTTTGGCCACCGCCACCGGGTCTAGTTGTCGCATCCATCTTGCTCCTTGTTCTGCTGCACCTCTGGTTCTCAAAAGGTTCCACGCCTTGCAAGATTCGATCTGCGACATAAATAGAATTTTACATTTTTCGATCCTATATTTCTCGAAGGAATGTACATGTATCTAGATCAAAAAATAAAATCCTAATAAAACTAAATACAACTCCTGTTGTATTTTATAATACAATCATGCACACAAAATAAAATGCCCTTGACATATCCAAGGGTTCAATCACACACAATATCTATAAGCCATAATAGTTGGATTCTACATCCACAAAGTTAGCACATCCTACTATTATCCTGCCTAAATTATGTATGACATGTGCATAATTAAACTAATACCAAATACACAGAGGCAAAATCCTAGCTCTGATACCAATTGTTGGTTGCTACTCGGAAAGCCTAACGGTTCCACTATACAAAAATTTTGTATAAAGGTCTGAACCTTTTCCAAGCTACCATGTGTTCTTTTAAATTAAACTTGGATCGCCTGCGGAACTTAACACGTTTGATCCTAAGTTTAACTTATTTGTTCTTTTAGGTTTAGACTTGGATCTCCTGCAGAACTTAACACGTTCGATCCGAATCACCTAGGTCACGAAGATAATTAAATATCTATTTCCAAAATTGGCTTCCAGTACTGCATGGCGAGGCACTTGGCCTTCTTGGATATGGGAGCAACCACCACCGACTAGACAAAGCCTTTTAAGGAAATTAAATATTTAACCTTCCCATAGTAACCCTAGGTTAACGACTAAGAACAATCAAATCACAAGGAAAAGAAAAAACAAAAAAACACAACTTTGAAAACTAATTCGAAAAACTAGAATCACATGCCTTTTGTATTTGGTATTTTTACAAGGAAACAAAACTAGTATGATGCGGAAAAACAATTACTAGTTATACCTTTTCTTTGTAAATAATGACCTCTTGATCTTTTACCGTATTCCTCTTCTAATCTCGGACGTTGTGTAGACAACGATCTTCCGAGACGAGAACCACCACGGCACCTTCTTCTTCCTTCCTTCAAGTTTCGGCCAAGCAAATCTTCTAAAGGATGAAGAACTTTTTCTACCAACTAAGCTCCAAGGGATGCAAGCTTTCTCTCCTTCTTCCTCAAGCTAGATCCGGCCACCTCCTCCAAGCTCCAAGAGATAAAGGATTTCGGCCACACAAGAGGAAGAGAGAAAAGAATATGGCCGGCCACCACCAAAAGGAAAAAGAGGAGAAAAAAAAAAGAGGATGTGTCTCATGAACGCAACCAAACCCCCTCTTTTTTAATCCTTAGCTTTGGTAAATAAGGAAATTTAGTTACAATAAAATTTCCTTATTTTTCCCTGACATGAACTAATAAGGAAGAATTAAATAAAATTTCCTAATTATTCATATCATGGCTGACCACATCAAGGGAGACCAAATAAGGCAAGTTTTAATCATCAAATTAAAACTTCCTTGTTTGTTTCCGGAAATTTTAAAATAAAATTTATCTTCAAAAATTCCTTCATGGTTGATATTATAAAAGGAAATATTTTATAAATTAAATTTATCTATTCAACATGTGGATGATTTATAAATAAGGAAAGTTATTTACAAACTATCCCTTTTAATCTACAAATAAGGAAAGAGATTTATCTCTTCTCTTAATCTATTGTAGAAACTTATAAAAGGAAAGTTTTAAATTTTGAACTCTTCTTTTAAATCATATCTACCACATGAGAAAAAATTTAAAATAAAATTTCCATTTCAATTTTTAATGGCCGGCCACACATAGGTTGAACCCATGCTTGGGCCGACCACAATCAATCCCATCTAAACATGGTTTGGCCGACCCTTGCTTGAACTCCAAGCAAAGCTTGGCCGGCCCCCTTTTAGATGGGTACGAAGGTGGGTATAGGAGGGTATAGTACTCTATAATTAAGAGGCTATGATAAGGACTGAGAGGAGGAATTGGTTTTGGTCTCCCGATAAAATTAAACATCCCGTGTTCGCCCTGAACACACAACTTAATTTTATCAATAATAATTCATTCCACTAGAGTACTATTATTGAACTACCGCACCAATCCCAAATTATATTTTTGGGCTCCTTCTTATTATGAGTGTGTTAGTCTCCCTGTGTTTAAGATAATGAATGCCCACTAATTAAATGAATTACTGACAACTCATTTAATTAATATCTTTGTCCAAGAGTAGTACCACTCAACCTTATCATCATGTCGGACTAAGTCCACCTGCAAGGTTTAACATGACAATCCTTATGAACTCCTCTTGGGGACATTCTCAACCTAGATTTCTAGGACATAGTTTCCTTTTATAATCAACAACACACACTATAAGTGATATCATTTCCCAACTTATCGGGCTTATTAATTTATCAAATTAAATCTCACCCATTGATAAATTAAAGAAATAAATATCAAATATATGTTCTTGTTATTATATTAGGATTAAGAGCACACACTTGCATAATAACCGAGATCTTTGTTCCTTCATAAAGTCAGTATATAAGAAACAACCTCTAATGGTCCTACTCAATACACTCTAAGCTTACCAGTGTAATTATATAGTTAAGATAAACTAATGCCCAATTACACTACGACCTTCCAATGGTTTGTTCCTTTCCATCTTGGTCGTGAGCTACTATTTATAATTTATAAGGTACTGATAACATTATCTTCTGTATGTGACACCACATACTATGTTATCTACAATATAAATTAATTGAACAACTACAAATAAATGTAGATAATTTGACCAAATGTGATTCTTTATTCAAAATAAATGTTTACAAAAGCTTAGACTTTCAGTATACACTCTAACAATCTCCCACTTATACTAATGACTAAGTTGCCTTATCTGCTGCCATTCATCTGATTCCCATCCCCTCCATATGCCGATCGAAAGCTTTCGCTGGAAGGGCCTTAGTTAAAGGATCTGCCAGGTTATCTGCTGATGCAATCTTGGCGATGACAACTTCTCCTCGCTTCACGATATCTCGTATCAGGTGGTACTTGCCCTCTATATGTTTACTTGCCTTATGGGCTCTTGGTTCCTTCGAGTTTGCAACTGCACCGCTATTATCTCAATAAATTGTGATAATTCTAGGTAAACCAGGAATCACATCTAAGTCCATTAGAAAGTTCCTAAGCCATACTGCTTCTTTAGCTGCCTCAGAGGCTACTACATATTCAGCTTCCATGGTTGAGTCCAAAACGCATTTCTGCTTAACACTCCTCCATGCAATGGCTCCACCTCCTAAAGTAAACACATATCCTGATGTAGACTTACTGTTGTCCCTATCTGATTGGAAATCTGAATCCGTGTAACCTACAGGGAGCAAATCGTGTGCTTGGTAAACTAGCATATAATCTCTAGTCCTTCTCAGGTACTTTAATATATGTTTTACCACAGTCCAATGTCCTTGTCCAGGGTTACTCTGATATATGCTAACCATGCCCACAACAAAACAGATATCAGGTCTCATACACAGCATTACATACATAAGGCTTCCTACAACCGAGGCATAAGGAACTACTTTCATGTCCTCTATCTCCTTTGATGTCTTTGGAGACATCGCTTTAGATAGAGCTACTCCATGCCTAAAAGATAAGAAACCTTTCTTGGAATTCTGCATGCTAAAACGAGGAAGAATTGTATCTATATATGAAGCTTGGGACAGGCACAACATTCTTTTCTTACGATCCCTTATAACTTTGATCCCTAGAATATGTGCACAATCTCCTAAATCCTTCATATCAAATTGTTTGGACAACCATACCCTTACGTCTAATAATACCTTGACATTGTTGCCAATTAACAAAATATCATCTACGTATAGTACAAGAAATACCACCACGTTTCCGTTACACTTCTTGTATACACAAGACTCATCTGGACACTGAATAAATCCATATGACTGGATTACTTCATTAAACCGGATGTTCCAAGATCTTGAAGCTTGCTTCAGTCCATAAATGGACCGATTGAGCTTGCACACTAGATGCTCTTTGCCCTTTTCAATGAACCCTTCTGGTTGCTTCATATGGATGTTTTCTTCAAGACATCCATTAAGGAAAGTTGTCTTGACATCCATTTGCCAAATCTCATAATCCATAAGAGCAGTAATGGATAAGAGTATCCGGATATATTTAAACATGGCTACTAGTGAAAAGGTCTCCTCATAATCGATTCCCTCTTTCTGAGTGTACCCTTTCGCAACAAGCCTTGATTTGAAGGTTTCTACCTTCCCATCTGCCCCTCTTTTCCTTTTGTAGATCCACTTGCATCCAACGACTTTTACCATCAGGTGGTTCTATAAGCTCCCAGACCTTATTAGAGTACATAAACTCTATTTCAGAATTCATTGCCTTTTGCCAAGATACTACATCTATAACTTGGAGTGCTTCGTCATATGTTCGAGGATCAGGTTCATGTTTACCCAAGATCAAGTTCGAAGACTCTCCCAAAAACATGAATCTCTCAGGTTCCCTCACAACTCTCCCACTACGACGAGGCACTGTCTGTGGTTGTGTATCATGTGTGATACGTGTTGCAGTCTCTTGTGGTACTTCATCTTGTACTGTTGGTACTAAAGTAGACGTGCCCTCTCTAAGTTCTTCTAGAACAATTTTGCTACTGGGCTTGTGATCCATTATATAGTCTTCTTCTAAAAACTGGGCATTGGTGCTAATAATGACCTTCTGGTCTTTAGAACTATAAAATAAACCACCTTTCATTCCTTTGGGATAACCCACAAACACGCGAACTTCTGTACGAGATTCTAACTTATCAGCATCTGGTTTCAGCACATGTGTTGAACTACCCCTAATCCGAATTTGTCTTAGACTGCGCTTTCGCCCATTCCACAATTCTGTGGGAGTAGAAGATACTAATTTAGAAGGTACTAAGTTCAGAATGTGCACCGCCATTTCCAGAGTGTATCCCCAAAACGAATTTGGTAATTCTGAATAACTCATCATCGATCTAACCATCTCCATAAGAGTCCTATTCCTTCTTTCTGCCACACCATTCTGCTGGAGTGTACCAGGTGTGGACAATTGGGATTGAATCCCGGCCTCTAATAAGTAAATCCTAAACTCTCCTAAGAGGTATTCACCACCATGATTAGACCATAGTGTCTTCATACTTTTACCTAGTCGTATCTCCACATCAGCCTTGTACTCTTTGAACTTATCAAAGCACTTGGACTTGCGGCGCATTAGGTAAATGTATCCGTATCTTGAATAATCGTCTATAAAAGAGACAAAATATTCAAAACCACCTCTCGCCTGGATAGACATAGGACCACACAAATCAGAATGAACCAATTCTAACGCTTCTTTGCCTCTATATCCCTTAGCCTTAAAAGGCCTCTTGGTCATTTTACCTTTCAAGCAAGATTCTCAAGTTGAAAAATTTTCCAACTCTAATGAACCCAAGAGTCCATCGGCTATAAGCCTTTGAATCCTACTTAAGTTAATATGACCAAGCCTTAGATGCCAAAGATACGCTTGGTTCATCTCCGAAGGTTGTTTTCTCTTATTAGAGTTAGAAGATGTGTTATAAATTTCCATATTTTGCTTTGTGGGAGAAATTTGATTTAAAGTATATAAACTGCCAACTAATGCGCCAGAACAGATAATCACTATATTTCTCTTTATAATTACATTGTTATTAAAGGAAACAGAATATCCATCCAAATACAGTTTAGAAACTGAAATTAAATTCTTTCTAAAACTGGGTACATAAAGACAATTTGTTAAAACCAATTTTCTATTCCTATCAAAAGATAAGTAGACGTCTCCCACTACAACAACCGCCACCTCAGTAGCATTGCCCATGTAGACGGTTATCTCTCCTTCAAATAGTCGTCAGGTTTCCTGGAACCCCTGCATAGAATTGTAGACATGATTAGTGTTGGTGCGGGAAGTATCCGACGATCAAACTCGTGTTTTGATAATGGCAAAGAATTCAAAGTTAAGATGGTTTGTAGTCTAACAAGTCTACTTAAGGATTTCAGGAAAGTCCTAGCTGCGGTTAGGCAAAGGGTAAAACCCTAGGGGGTGGTAACCCTAGGTCATAGGGGGTGGTAACCCTATGCAGAAAGTCTTGGCAGGACGATGACTTCAGGCAAAAGTCCTAGGGGGTGGTAACCCTAGGTGGAAAGTCCTGGTGTCGCGAACCAGGTGAAAGACTGGACTAGCCGGGAAGCGGATGTCCAGCAGAAAGTCCGGAAGCATCGAGTGCTGAGCAAAAGTCCAGTCGATCTGGAGGATCGACTGGCAACAGGTAAATCTCCTTAGTGGAGTAGGTGAGGACGCGTCCCTGAAGAGGGAACAGTTGGCGTCGGGTCGACCTAGGGTTTCCGGTTGGAAACCCGAGGTCAGACTCGGACAGTCCGGAGACTGTCTATACTTCATTTATCATGTTTATTGTGCTAACTTTGTGTTGCAGGATAGTGTTTGGGACTAACGGATCCTGCAGGAGCAAAGGAGCAACCTAAAGCCTCGGATGAATTGAACAGTGTCTGAGGCACCTCCATGGAGCTTGGAGGCGCCTCGGGTGCAAAAGCTGAGCTGGCTGCGAAGCACCACTGGAGGCGCCTTGAAGCAGGCAGAAGGCGCCTTGGAAGGCGCCTTGAGAGGGCTATAAGGCGCCTTGAGAGGATGAAGTTCGACCAGTTCAGGTTTTATCCATACGGAAGACCAGGCAGTATGGAGGCACCTTGAACACCCTTTATAAGGGGGTTTCGACCAACACTTCTTTTGAACGCATTCCAAGTCTTCTCTCTTCAACGTGCTGCTCCGAAAGATGCCCGGAAGTGCTGGTACAAGTCTCCGATGACTCGAAGCTCCAAAATTCTACTCTTGTCGTCGGTATAACTAGTTTTTCCATTTACTTGTACTTCATCTTGTAATCCTTTTATTGAGCTTATAGTTGTTGTCCACCGGAAGCGATCAAGGATCGCGGGCCTTCGAGTAGGAGTCGATCAAGGCTCCAAACGAAGTAAAAATCCTCCTGTCTCTGTGTGCTTGTTTTGTTTTATTCCGCTGCTTAATTACTCCGATAATTCTTACGATTCCGATAATCGAACAAAATAGCCATGAGTGCTATTCACCCCCCCTCTAGCGCGGTCTCGATCCAACAAATGGTATCAGAGCGGGGTCGTCTTGAATCAGTGCAACCACTATTCAAGTCAATTTTTTTTTTCGTGATTTTGTTCGAAGTCGATTAGAATTTAGCCTCATAGCTATATTCTAATTTTTTTTTTTTCTCGAATCAACTTTCTGCTCAAAGTTGGTCAATACCACTTGAGCTTGTCATTTTTTTTACTTCCTCCCGCACTACTAATCCAAGACTCAGTCTTGGAATAGATCTTGTTGTTTCTATTTTTTTTAGATCTAAATGGCCCAACAAGAAGGATATAGCACCGTTCGTCCCCCACTATTTTCCAGAGAAGACTTCAGATATTGGAAGGGGCGAATGGAGATATATCTAAAGATCCAGTTCGACACCTGGATGATAGTCAAAACAGGACTGCAACTACCAACTGGTACCGACGGTAAGCCTACATCCTGTGAGAACTGGGAGCCAGCATTTATCAAAAAGGTGGAAGCCGACGCCAAAGCCACCTGTACCATCCAGTGCGGTCTTACCAAAGAAGAGCTTAACAGAGTCGGTCCATTCTCCTCCGCAAAGGAACTATGGGAGAAACTGATCAAACTTCACGAGGGCACCTCGGAAACCAAGGTAAGTAAGCGTGATTTGTTACTTAATAAACTATACAATTTGAAAATGCAGGAAAATGAGACGACAAGTTCTTTACACGCTCGAATTCAAGATATCCTGAATTCCCTTCATGGAATTGGGCAGAAGATAGAAAATAGCGATATAATAAGGTATGCTCTTAATTCATTTCCTAGGAGTACATTGTGGGCATCAATGGTAGACGCCTACAAAGTCTCTAAGGATTTATCTTCCTTAAAATTAGACGAACTATTTAGTGAATTTAAACTCCATGAACAAACTAATGCACAGCCATCCGAGAAGGGTATTGCTTTGGTTACAGGTACGAGTCGAACACGGGAATCGAGAGTACGGCGAAAAATTAAATCGGAATCAGAAGATGAACCCGACTCAGAAGATTCAGAAGATGAACTGACCAGCGAACTAGTGAATCTCGTGAAGAAGCTCTACAAAAAGAAAAAGGGCTTCAACAAGAAAGATCTAAAGAAGGAAGTTCAATCCAAGGAAGCCCAACAGAACTCAAAGGTAAAGTTCGAAGTCACTTGCTACGGGTGCAACCAGAAGGGGCATATAAAAGCCAACTGCCCCAACCAAAAGGAAGCCAAGAAGCAAAGAAGAAAGAAGGCCCTAAAGGCAACCTGGGACGAATCTTCTTCGGAGGACGAAGACGATGAACTCGACCAAACGAGTTTACTCGCATTGATGGCCCGGGACCAGATCATCGAATCCGAGAGCGAATCAGAAGCCGACTCCGAGCAAAGCCACGGATCCGCATCCGTTTCCGAAGGGCCAGACTTCGCTGTAAGTATTTCTAGGCTTAATAATTTAGTCAATTATTTACTTCGCAAATTAGCCAAATCAAATCTGAAAATAAAATCACTTCTAAAGGAAGTAGTCATTCTTAAAGGAGTAACCAAATACTTACCTGATCAAGTTCAAACTGAAGATTCAACTCAAGTTCAACAACTTGAGGAAGAAAATTCAAGTTTAAAAAATCAGGTAAAAGACTTAAAAAATACCTTAGAACGGTTTTCTTTGGGCTCCAAGAATCTGGACCTAATTCTTGGGACACAAAGAGCCGTCTACAATAGAACTGGGCTAGGATATAAAAGTAAAAAGAAATATAAATCTTATTTATCCCTAATAAACAAATAAAGTAGTATATCAGTCCAAGCATGGGTCCCCAAGTCTAAATTGATCAATCAAGTTGGACTTGGCCAATACTGGGTTCCGAAGGATCAAATATACTACCTCAACAGACCATATCGAGGCCGTGATCCAGGGAAAGCTAAAATGAAAACGATCTTAAAAATCTAAATTCAAAATTTGAAATTAAATTAAAAATTCAAAATTAAATTATAAATTATAAATTTGAAATTTGAAATTAAATTAAAAATTCAAAATTAAATTATAAATTCAAAATTCAAAATTCGAAATTAAATTAAAAATTCAAAATTAAATTATAAATTCAAAATTCAAAATTTGAAATTAAATTAAAAATTCAAAATTAAATTATAAATTATAAATTCAAAATTAAATTAAAAATTCAAAATTAAATTATATTCAAAATTCGAAATTAAATTAAAAATTAAAAATTAAATTATAAATTATAAATTCAAAATTCGAAATTAAATTATAAATTCAAAATTGAAAAATAGATGGAGGATCCAAACTAGCTGGCACCTCCAACTGAACTACCCGACATGGTAACTGAACCTAATCTACCGGAAATGGGTAAAACAAGAGTAGATTACTCGGCAGAGTAATTAAGGTTAGATTAAAACGGGATAAGTTTAACTTGAACCACAGTACTGGTGAAGTTTTTGGATGATAATACGTTAGGGAAGCTTGGGCATCGCATGTCTAGGAAGATATGGCTTCGACCTGGTGCATTTGGCCAAGTGGAACTGACCGAAGCTACCCTTAAATGAATCCTAACTAGTTAGACCAAGGATTAGTATTAAGTTCAATGGGTAGGACTATTTCGAAAACCTCGAAGGCATGGTTACTTTAATGAGTTCCTTGTGACTTACCATAGCCCAGAAGTTTATCCAAAGAATGCCTACTTGTTGAACCCAAAGCTAAACCTGAATCTAATACAAAGTTAAATCTTACCATAAAAATCAACCATAATTCATCTCACAAAAATTACAGAATTCCCTGATTGAAAATTTAGATCGGGTGAGATGACTAAGAAATTAAAAATTATTTAAAAACTTAAATTTCCAAATTATTTAAAAACTTAAATTTCAAAATTATTTAAAAACTTAAATTTCAAAAACTTAAATTTCAAAATTATTTTAAAAAAAACTTAAATTTCAAAATTATTTTAAAAACTTAAATTTCAAAATTATTTTAAAAACTAAAATTTCAAAAATATTTTAAAAAACTTAAATTTCAAAATTATTTTAAAAAAACTTAAATTTCAAAAACTTAAATTTCAAAATTATTTTAAAAAACTTAAATTTGAAAATTATTTTAAAAACTTAAATTTCAAAATTATTTTAAAAACTTAAATTTCAAAATTATTTTAAAAACTTAAATTTCAAAATTATTTTTAAAACCTAAATTTCAAAATTATTTTAAAAAGTTAAATTTCAAAATTATTTAAAAACTTAAATTTCAAAATTATTTAAAAACTTAAATTTCAAAATTATTTAAAAACTTAAATTTCAAAAACATAAATTTCAAAATTATTTTAAAAAACTTAAATTTCAAAATTATTTTAAAAACTCAAATTTCAAAATTATTTTAAAAACTTAAATTTCAAAATTATTTTAAAAACTTAAATTTCAAAATTATTTTAAAAACTTAAATTTCAAAATTATTTTTAAAACCTAAATTTTAAAATTATTTTTAAAACTTAAATTTCAAAATGATTTTTAAAACTTAAATTTCAAAATTATTTTAAAAACTTAAATTTCAAAATGATTTTAAAAACTTAAATTTCAAAATTATTTTAAAAAAACTTAAATTTCAAAATGATTTTAAAAACTTAAATTTCAAAATTATTTTAAAAAACTTAAATTTTAAAATTATTTTAAAAACTCTTAAATTTCAAAATTATTTTAAAAAAACTTAAATTTCAAAATTATTTTAAAAACTTAAATTTCAAAATTATTTTAAAAACTTAAATTTCAAAATTATTTTAAAAATTAACTCTAAAACCATATTGCTTTTATCAAAACTAATCTATAAAGAATGTGTCGATAATAATAATAATAATAAAAAAAAAACACGTAGCATCCGAAGGCGCCTCCATCTAAGAGGAGGCGCCCTCAAGCAGTGGCGGGAAATCTAGCTATGCCTCCTAGGTACAATCTAAACCCTTCTTTAAGTGCTTAAATCCTATATTCTTTGCTAGTTTTGCAATTTTTCTTGCATAATAGGAAGCGTCGTATTGTGGATACCACACCAGCAAGGGCCCCTTCCATGGACCCGAGATTCCCCTCGGAATAGCATAGGATAGATTTCTTTAGGTTTACCTTTGAGTCAATCAAACCTAGATATATTGGTAGGGAGTTCTTGTCCCAATATTGTCAACCCACTATCCAAATGATAACCCACTATCACTTAGATAAACTGGTTGATTGCACCACTACTGTCAACCAAGACCTATGTGCCCAGTTCTATCACAACCTTGAAAAGGTTGATGATCGAACTTATACCACCAGAGTAGGAGGTACTGACCTTCAGTTCACTCCATCACTACTTCGCACCAGCCTAGAGATTAGGGAGTCTGAGTGTACATTTTTATGTTATCCGAGTAGGACCCTACCCTTTGGTGCCCCCTATTCCCACATTACATTAGACGACATTTACATGTATTTTTTTGGGGAGGAGAGACCCTTAGGCCCGACTGAGTTCAGATCCACTCTTCTTCGAGTTCAGGATTATGCTATGTACAGAGTCCTGACAGCTTGTATTCTACCCATATCATCTCGAGATGTCTCGATGATGCGACCGTCCCACTCGTTCTTTTTGTACGCCCTCACCCAGTGCCTGGACATAGACATAGCCCTCCATATGTTTCATAACATTATCCTTGCATCTAGCACAGTTACATCTGGAGTAGTTCATATGCCTTATTGTCATATCCTGACCCAGATATTCTCCAGCTCTAGGATAGACATTACTAGAGGGGTTCTCATCCCACTTACCCTTTATGATGAGGTCGGTCAGCGTAGCCTTAGATTAGCAGGGGCAGAGGTCACTGCCGAGGGAATTCTGGCCTGGAAGGGCCGACCACCACCAGCTGCTGCCCCTGGTGCTCCAGAGGCCGAGGGCGCACCTGATGCAGATGAGGAGTGGCCTGATTTCCTGGCAGAGGACTTCTTCGCAGATCCTTCCACCTCTGTCGGACCCTCCTCTTCAGCCGGGCCGTCATCTTCAGCACCACTCTCTGTCGAGGATACACTCACTCGACTTGAGATCCAGTCCACACAGACGCGGCGAGCTGTGTTAGACAGTCATCGTTTTCTTCGGACTATGCGATCTGAGATAGCTGCTGATTTCGCATCTCTTCGAGGTGAGCTTCGACGTCAGGGACAGCCTCAGCCGCCACCTGAGCAGCACCTACCCGATCCTCCAGCTGACGATCCACCTGCTTGATTCTATCTTTTCACCTGCCTTGACATATTATTGACATCTGGGATCTTTTTCTTACTCAGTTTTTGATGTATATCTTGGATGTTTTAAATTGATTAGACATGTTATTACTCAGTTTTATGTGTTATATTTTATGAGCATAGGTTTTATTTTTTTTTTTAAATTCTAGGAAAACCAGTTTTCAAAAATCCAATTTTTGTTAGATTGTTCAAAATTTTGGAATTAGCCTAGGCTTTTCCCCTAGAAATCATGTTCCCCTAGAATTAAGCCAGAGCATCTCACAAACACCTAGGTTTACCTTGATTGTGATTGAAAAACATAGAACGGCGTGAGATGCATAGGGTATAGCCTGGACTCAAGAATGCTTATATCTGTGCATCAATATGAGTCTGGGCGTTAAATATGCAATAAACATTAATCAAGTTAAGTTCTCCAGCTCTAGTCAAGACTATCTGGACCAAAATAACTTATGACTAACCTAGTGAAAGCTATTGTCCTGTAGACAATCAGCAAGTAACTAAAGGTTAGACAGTTGGTAAAGGATACTCAATTTTTTAGTTAAGAATGTTCTGTTCTTTATGGCTCTGATACCTAATATATCAATCTAGTGAACATGACTTGTGCTTGGACTTAAGGACCAACTAAACTTAAATGAATAACCTTGTCCTAAAACTTAAAATATTTAAACTAAGTTCCAATTGACCTTAACTTTCAAACCCTATTAAACATAGCTAACTTGTTGACCTTAATAAATACAACTCAATCAAATATTTATTATTGACAATTTTTGATATATGACAAAGGTGGAAGTAGCAAAAATGTATGTAAACACAAAAATTCAAGTTGAAGTCAAACAAACGTTAAAGGGGGAGCAAAAGTTAAGGGGGAGCAAAAGTTAAAGGGGAGCATATAGGACAAATTTGCTTTAGTTACCTTGTTCATCTATACTTAGCAGATTTGCCTGTGTTAAAAATGTTTATCTATTCGTTGGTTTACTTAACTTTGAATTTGAGTTGCCATAATCAAAAAGGGAGAGATTTTTGGTGCGGGAAGCATCCGACGATCAAACTCGTGTTTTGATAATGGCAAAGAATTCAAAGTTAAGATGGTTTGTAGTCTAACAAGTCTACTTAAGGATTTCAGGAAAGTCCTAGTTGCGGTTAGGCAAAGGGTAAAACCCTAGGGGGTGGTAACCCTAGGTCATAGGGGGTGGTAACCCTATGCGGAAAGTCTTGGCAGGACGATGACTTCAGGCAAAAGTCCTAGGGGGTGGTAACCCTAGGTGGAAAGTCCTGGTGTCGCGAACCAGGTGAAAGACTGGACTAGCTGGGAAGCGGATGTCCAGCAGAAAGTCCGGAAGCATCGAGTGCTGAGCAAAAGTCCAGTCGATCTGGAGGATCGACTGACAACAGGTAAATCTCCTTAGTGGAATAGGTGAGGACGCGTTCCCCGAAGAGGGAACAGATGGCGTCGAGTCGACCTAGGGTTTCCGGTTGGAAACCCGAACTCAGACTCAGACAGTCCGGAGACTATCTATACTTCATTTATCATGTTTATTGTGCTAACTTTGTGTTGCAGGATAGTGTTTGGGACTAACATATCCTGCAGGAGCAAAGGAGCAACCTAAATCCTCGGATGAACAGTGTCCGAGGCGCCTCCATGGAGCTTGGAGGCGCCTCGGGTGCAAAAGCTGAGCTGGTTGCGAAGCACCACTGGAGGCGCCTTGAGAGGATGAAGTTCGACCAGTTCAGGTTTTATCCATACGGAAGACCAGGCAGCATGGAGGCGCCTTGAACAGCCTTCAAGGCGCCTTGAACACCCTTTATAAGGGGGTTTCGACCAGCACTTCTTTTCAACGCATTCCAAGTCTTCTCTCTTCAACGTGCTGCTCTGAAAGATGCTCGTTAGTGCTGCTACAAGTCTCCGACGACCCGAAGCTCCAAAATTCTACTCTTGTCGTCGGTATAACTAGTTTTCCCATTTACTTGTACTTCATCTTGTAATCCTTTTATCGAGCTTATAGTTGTTGCCCACCGAAAGCGATCAAGGATCGTGGGCCTTCGAGTAGGAGTCGATCAAGGCTCCGAACGAAGTAAAAAATCCTCCTGTCTCTGTGTGCTTGTTTTGTTTTATTCCACTGCTTAATTACTCCGATAATTCTTACGATTCCGATAATCGAACAAAATAGCCACGAGCGCTATTCACCCCCCCCCCTCTAGCGCGGTCTCGATCCAACAATTAGTGGCTCTCGTATCTACACCAGGTGCTAGTAGATAACACTGCTAAACTTGTTTCAACAACTAGAGCATGAGATATACCTTTGTTGTTTTGATTCCCACGAGGACAGTCCGTCTTCCAATGCCTTGACTGCTTGCAAATGAAGCACTTGCCCTTCAGCTTCTTCACTCCAGCTTTAGGTCCTGTACTCTGAGATTTATTCACCTTCTTTGCTGAGCTAACTTGTTTCTTCTTCTTATTTCCTTTCGGTTTAGAAGCAGAACCATTTTCAGCATAGTGAATCTGAGAATTGTGACGAAACAACCCTTCTGCTGCCTGAAGTTCTGTCAGTAGTTCTGCCAATGAATATATCCTTTTATTTATATTATAATTCAGGCGAAATTGCTCAAAACTTCTAGGTAGCGTTTGGAGGATCATATCGATCTGGGTTACCCCATCAATTTCTCCTCCAAGGATTTTTATTTCGTTTAGATAAGCCATCATCTTTAGGGTATGATCCCTCACAGGAGTACCCTCTTGCTTGGTGGCCTTCATTAACTTTCTCATGGCTTCTTGCCTAGAGGCCCGATCCTGGTGACCAAAGAGTTCCTTGAGATTGTTCATAATATCATAAGCTGTTGGTAAATCTTGATGTTGATGTTGCAATACATTTGACATTGAAGCCAAAATATAACACCGCGCCATCTCATCTACTTTTACCAATTTCTTATGATACTCAATCTCCTCTTGGGTAGATTCACCATTGGGTGCATCCGGGCAAGGCTCAGTCAGTACAAACTTAAAGCTTTCAGCAGTAAGAACAATGTCCAGATTCCTTTTCCAATCTATATAGTTAGGACCAGTAAGTCTGTTCTCTTTTAGTATGATGGCCAGTGGGTTGAAAGTCATCCTAAGAATTACAAATTACTTTTGGTTAGAACTCTTAATTTAGAATAATATTGATTCCTCAAACAATACTATTTTAAAGTAACCAACACCTCAAAACACCGTGAATTTTGTATGCCACGATAGTGTGGACGTATACAAATTCAACATTTGTAAAAGGAGGGTGTAACCCATTAATTTTATTATCTTGTCAACCTAACTTTTTGACAAATAAAATTAATAATTGGTTTCCTTTGGTCACACGAATAATAGCAGTGACTTCAATGGGGAGGATACTATTAGACGTGTCTAAGTGTATACCATTACTTGACACTAAGTCCATTAATAAGATTGTGCCCCTTCCGATGGGGAAGATCACACGCTCTTAATTAATTTTCTATGGTCATCCAAAATGGAAGTTTGATCTAGTGATTCACAAACAAACTCATCCGATATGGAGGAAGGCACTCAGAGCCAACGCGCAAGTTTGTTTGCATCACTTACAAACCAGTAATGGAGACCGTGGAATTTATTTTAAAATCCCTCTCCCACTTAGTTATTTAAAGTGAGGAATTTTGACTATGCTAGCCTACTTAACATCCATACTAACAAGCACACACAGCACAGCATAAAAGCAATAAATAGAAAAACTAATTTTCAACTATTATGGCTTTTATCTATTGTTGTTCTCCGTGTGTTGCCATCCTTGGCTGTTGCCATTTTTGGCCACCGCCACTGGGTCTAGTTGTCACATTCATCTTGATCCTTATTCTGTTGCACCTCTGTTCCTCAAAAGGTTCCACGCCTTGCAAGATTCGATCCGCGACATAAATAGAATTTTACATTTTTCGATCCTATATTCCTCAACGGAATGTACATGTATCTAGATCAAAAAATAAAATCCTAATAAAACTAAATACAGCTCCTGCTGTATTTTATAATACAATCATGCACACACAATAAAATGCCCTTGACATGTTTAAGGGTCCAATCACACACACAATATCTATAAGCCATAATAGTTGGATTCTGCATCCATAAAGTTAGCACATCCTACTATTATCCTGCCTAAATTATGTATGACATGTGCATAATTAAACTAATACCAAATACACTGAGGCAAAACCCTAGCTCTGATACCAATTTTGGTTGCTACTCGGAAAGCCTAACGGTTCCACTGTACAAAAATTTTGTACAAAGGTCTGAACCTTTTCCTAGCTACCATGTGTTCTTTTAAATTAAACTTGGATCACCTGCAGAACTTAACATGTTTGATCCTAAGTTTAACTTATTTGTTCTTTTATGTTTTGACTTGGATCTCTTGCAGAACTTCACACGTTCGATCTGAATCACCTAGGTCACGAAGATAATTAAATATCTATTTCCAAAATCGGCTTCCAGTACTTCATGGCGAGGCACTTGACCTTCTTGGATATGGGAGCAACGACCACCGACTAGACAAAGCCTTTTAAGGAAATTAAATATTTAACCTTCCTAGAGTAACCCTAGGTTAATCACTAAGAAGAATCAAATCACAAGGAAAGAAAAAACAAAAGAACACAACTTTGAAAACTAATTCGAAAAACTAGAATCGCATGCCTTTTGTATTTGTTATTTTTACAAGCAAACAAAACTAGTATGATGCAGAAAAATAATTACTTGTTATACCTTTTCTTTGTAAATAATGACCTCTTGATCTTCTACCGTATTCCTCTTCTAATCCCGAATGTTGTGTGGGCAATGATCTTCCGAGACGAGAACCACCACGACACCTTCTTCTTCATTCCTTCATGTTTTGGCCAAGCAAATCTTCTAAAGGATGAAGAAATTTTTCCACCAACTAAGCTCCAAGGGATGCAAGCTTTCTCTCCTTCTTCCTCAAGCTAGATCTGGCCACCTCCTCCAAGCTCCAAGAGATAAAGGATTTTAGCCACACAAGAGGAAGAGAGAAAAGAATATGGCCGGCCACCACCAAAAGGAAAAAGAGGAGAAATAAAATAGAGGATGTGTCTCATGAAGGCACCCAAACCCCCTCTTTTATAATCCTTAGCTTTGGTAAATAAGAAAATTTAGTTACAATAAAATTGTAACACCCCAAATTTTAATATTTGGAGTCATATTAGTAGTTAAAAATATTTAGAAATACTTTAGAAATATTCTAGAGATTTTTAGAAATTTTTAGAGTATTTTTATGTAATTTTTGGAGGTCGTTTGGTATTTTTACTAAACGAAGGATGTTTCGACAAAAAAATATTCAAGTCGAGATTCGAACCCGTGACCTTCAGCCAAACCAATGCCTTAAGCAGATTCGACTGACCAAGTGGGCAAGCAGTGGTTACTTGATCAAATAAAGGAAGAATTTTATTTTAGTAGATTTTAATAACAAGAAATAATAGGAAGAAAAAGGGTTGCAGCCAAGATTTGAACCCACGAGCCAAGCCTTAAGCAACGCGCGGTTGATCAAGTGCTCCAGCCGTCGATTCTGTTTAGAAAAGGTAGGAAAATTTACTTAAGGAAGATAATAGAATATTAGATTATAAAAGGGATGAGTTGATATTTGATTTCTTGGCCCGAGAACCCTAATTCCTCTTTCCCTTCTTCTCTTCGTGCGACGCCGTTCCTCTTCTCGGGCGAAAACGCAGCAAGCAGCCTGGCGTCTCCGGCGGCCGGCGAGCACCCCTCTCCGTGAATTCTTCGCACCATCGAGCTCCTCTCGTCGAGAAAGAAGCCGTGAGCATGAGGGAGAGGCCACGATCTCAAGCTCACCCGAACCCTAGGAAGTCCCTCTCTTCGGCTGTGAGTCCAAGGAACCGAGGTAAGTTGCTACTCACCTACGGTAAGGGTAGTTTCGAGCTTTGATTTGCTTTTTCTTTTAGTTGTTTTAGAGATTTCTGTGAAGGGGTAAGCTTTGAATAAGATTACATAGATTTGCTTTAAAAGTTATAGTGCAGATTCTGAATCTTTAGCATTTCAGATTTCGATCAGATTAGAGGTTTTTAGTTTCTTTCCTTGTTTTCAGAATGAGTTGTAGCAGAAGATAACTAAGGTGATTTACTGATTCATGTTGTACAAATTAATGGGGGCTACTAGAGGTTTAAGATTAGTTCCTAGATTTGCTTTCCCTTTCTATTTCAGTTGTAGAGAGCTCAAGGAATTCTATTGCAGCAACTCTCCTTTATGCTTTGCTTGGTAGGGATTAAGAGTAGCATGAGTTTCATTACCTCCTTTACTTTCGGATTATACTGTACAGCACTGGAATAGCTAGAGGTTTAAGAGTAGCATGGGTTTGAATATTTTTCCATGTCGATGTTGCTGTGAGATTTCTGCACTACACCTGTTTGATCAAGTGCCTGACCGAGAAGTTATTTAGAGGATGGATCATGTTTTCAGTGTGGATATTTTGCCCATGCAAAGCTTAATGTGCTTATGTAATCTTAGTGGTAGGATTTCTATACTTAGACAAGTTAAGAGTATCTTTGCACATAGAAATTTAGTGTACAGATATATGTATGCAGAAATTTATTGTGAACAATTGTTCATGTGCTAGAATTTAGAGGATGGATCATGTTTTCAGTGTGGATATTTTGCCCATGCAAAGCTTAATGTGCTTATGTAATCTTAGTGGTAGGATTTCTATACTTAGACAAGTTAAGAGTATCTTTGCACATAGAAATTTAGTGTACAGATATATGTATGCAGGAATTTATTGTGAACAATTGTTCATGTGCTGGAATTTTTCGTATTAGTTTAGGCAGTGCTGGAATTTTCGGGATAATTATGGATATGATGAGATTATTTCAAGTTGTGATGGTTTCTTGGTGTTGTTGGTATTTCAGGGACAAATCTAGGGGCATTTGAGTTAGTGTAGCTTAAGTTGTTGAGGTATTCATGGTTTCCTTGGGATGCTTAGTAGTCCCCACTGTTTCCTTTGGTATTTGGACGCTTTCATTGTTTTTCGTTTGCAATATGGATAGTATGTGCCCTATCAATTTTTCTTTTGGGTTGAATGGGAGCTAGCAACCTTCTGTCTCCTTTTGTTACCGTAGCAATTTCCTTGAATTGGGTTGTTGGAGGCTTAGTATTCCAGTTTTTGATCTTGTAACATGCTTAAAGATTACGATTGCCTTATAAAAGTATAGCTGTGGAAAAGTTTTATATAGGTATTGTTTTAGTCTTCCAGCAAGCTTTAATTGGTTGTAGCCTTGCAAAATCTTGGTTTGTGGATTGAGATAGCATGGATATCTGGAAGAGTTCGGATTGTAGTTTTGAGCCATTGTTTGTATAATGTAGTTTCAATTCCAGAATTTGCTTATGTTAAATCTGAGCTTGAGGTTTAGATATGCTACTTTTATTGAAGTATACAGATTTGAGGTTCTTTATTCTATCATGAGGTTTAGATATGTTTTCTAGTTATACTCATTCTAGGATACAGATTTGAGTTTCTTTATTCTAGCATGTGGTTTAGATATGCTTCTTTGCTACCATTCATTTAAGCATACAGATTTGAGTTTCCTTGTTACCTCAATATGCATGAACGGTTTTATTTATAAGCATGCAGTTTTTGATATTTTAGTTTTGTATGAGACATTCTTTTATTAGAAGTGTTAACAAGTATAAGCAAGATGAAGAAAAGAAAGAAAAAGGCCAAGGCCTTAAGTAGATCCCAAAGTCAAGACTTTAGGGATTTTGGCACACAAGGTGCTAAAGAAAATGCCGAGGCATTATATATTAGAAGTATTAAAAGATAACAAGCATTTTACTTTTATCAGTGGCACTGTGCTGGACTCTCAGTTGTCCTTGGGTTGGGCTCCCATAATCGTCCCTAGGTTTAGATAACCTAGTATGCTGGACTCTCAGTTGTCCTTGGGTTGCGCTCCCATAGTCGCCCCTAGGTTTAGATAACCTAGTAAACCCTACTAGATTCGGGACCAGCTATCTCGGGTCTAGTTAGGGATGCGCGCATAGCAAGTACAGTTGCCGGCCCCAAGAAGAAGTTGATTATTATTTTGAAGTATTATAAGTATAAGCTTTTGAACAAGTAAAATAAGTTTCACATAAGTATAAAAGTATTAAAGTATAAGTTTTAAACAAGTGGAATAAAAGCATAAGTTTAGAACAAATGAAATAAATTTTATTTTGTTTTAAATCAGCAAGTTTAGTTTTCTTTTATGCTAGCATGTTAATTAGATTAACTTGCTAATCTTTGCTATTAGAAGAGCATGAGTAGTTTTACATGTTTAGCATTTCAGCCTGTTTAATTCCTTTACTATTGGATGAACATGAGTAGTCCTCAGTAAGCATTCAGTTAGTTCATGTTATAGATATATGTACATGCATATCGAGATTTTTGTGAGTTAGATAGCGCTTACTAAGCATTTTGCTTATAGTTTGCATTTCCTCTTACTGCAGATACAGGAAAGGAATAGATTTAGCAAAGGAAGGTGACAAGGAGGTGTTCAATGATGTGTGATGCCAGGACTATGGGAGAGACTTGGGATGTTATTGAGTTTTCCGCATTTTAGTGTATAAGAAGCATTTAAAGTTGTACTTTAAGATCCATGTCGTTTGAGATTATTTTTATGTTAGATTGCATGCTAAGATAAACTCAGTTTAGTAGGTATGTATTTTTTTGGTTTTAACACTTATTTAACTGCGTGGGTGTTTGATGTATGTTCCAGCCGCCTGTGGCTGATGTATACTATGTATGTATTTCAGTATATGGTCACCGGTACAGGGGAGATGCTGTCGAAAATTTTCGGTAGAGACTGCTCGTGGTTTCTATCATACCGGTTAAGTAGAGTCAGTAGTTAAAAACAGTCACCCTTAGAGAGTAGTATAGTAGTGAAAAGGGTGGTCGTTACAAAAATTTCCTTATTTTTCCTTGACATGAACTAATAAGGAAGAATTAAATAAAATTTCCTAATTATTCATATCATGGCCGACCACATCAAGGGAGACCAAATAAGGCAAGTTTTAATCAACAAATTAAACCTTCCTTGTTTGTTTCTAGAAATTTTAAAATAAAATTTCTCTTCAAAAATCCCTTCATGGTAGATATTATAAAAGGAAATGTTTTATAAATTAAATTTATCTATTCAACATGTGGATGATTTATAAATAAGGAAAGTCATTTACAAACTATCCCTTTTAATCTACAAATAAGGAAAGATATTTATCTCTTCTCTTAATCTTTTGTAGAAACATATAAAAGGAAAGTTTTAAATTTTAAACTCTTCTTTTAAATCATATCTACCACATGAGAAAAAATTTAAAATAAAATTTCCATTTCTATATTTAATGGCCGGCCACACATAGGTTGAACCCATGCTTGGGCCGGCCACAATTAATCCCATCTAAACATGGTTTCGTCGGCACTTGCTTGAACTCCAAGCAAAGCTTGGCCGACGCCCTTTTAGATGGGTATGAAGGTGGGTATAGGTGGGTATAATACTCTATAATTAAGAGACTACGATAGGGACCGAGAGGAGGAATTGGTTTTGGTCTCCCGATAAAATTAAGCATCCCGTGTTCGCCCCGAACACACAACTTAATTTTATTAATAATAATTCATTCCACTAGAGATCTATTATTGAACTACCGCACTAATCCCAAATTATATTTTTGGGCTCCTTCTTATTATGAGTGTGTTAGTCTCCCTGTGTTTAAGATAATGAATGTCCACTAATTAAATGAATTACTCACAACTCATTTAATTAATATCTTAGTCCAAGAGTAGTACCACTCAACCTTATCATCATATCGGACTAAGTCCACCTGCAGTGTCACGCCCCGGAGGAGTCCCTGTCCGAAGAAATTTCGGCAACATCTCCCCTATACGGCGGACAATCTGAAGCATTACTACATCACCATATACCTCAGCCACATGCGGCTGGAATAGATAACAATATAGAAATAACACAAACACGCAATTAATATACACAGCCAACCTGGCTGGACATAAATGAATAAAAACAACCACACAGTTAACAACAACCCACACGACTGGAAACATGCACAGCGGAAGACACAAAATAATACGAACGTAAAACTAACAACGACACTAACAAAAATGTCTGCAACCACCAGACTAGACTCCAAAAATTCACATCGACTCATTGAAAAGCAAAATACACAAAATCAACATACCATCCAAACAATACTAAAACAAAACAAGAAAACTATCCTCGAGTGTGACGTGGGACCCAGGACTGGCAGCTGGCATCTCTCCAAGCATCTATGACTCATCTACCTGTTACCTGGCGAAAGAAAACCAAATTGCGAGGTGGTGAGTATTGGAACTCAGCGGGTAAGGAAAGAGATAGTGCATGAACGTAACATACAATAGAAAGTGAACCAAAAGTATACAGTCTCATAAAAGGGAACAACAGATACTAAAATAGAACCAAAACAAATGCTCATACCTGAAACCATATCCTAGGCTAGGTATAGTAGGTTAGAACTGATACTAATCTGCTACAGTACTGTTCATAACTACAGAAGTAATAAGCAAGGTATATACAAATTTCCAATGACTAACATCTAAAATGAGAATATATCTCAACACAAGCATATCAGCATATGCAAACAACAGCAGTAAATAAGCAATAACAGCATATATAGACAACAGCAGCCAAAACAAATATAATAACAGCGTATGCACGGATGGTCACTCCCGCCCACCTCTCTGCACCATGACCCCTGTATGGTCGAGAGGCCGGGTCAGTGACAGACTGTACACCACTCCAGCTACCACTCACACGAATGGCCGAGGGGACAGTTGCATAGTAGCTAACTAGCTACATCTGCGACGGGGTCCCTGCTGCTCGTACTCCAGCTACCACTCACACAAGTGGCCGAGTGCGGCACGACAGGACAAGCGACATCAACTCCAGCTACCACTCTCTCGAGTGGCCGAGGATGCGGCATGCATGCAATGACATGATGCGAACAATGCAACAGTCATCATACCAATATATATATAAGCAGAAACAGGTATGCTACATGAAACCAGCATGTTCAATATCGTACATAAATAAGCAACAGTCAAAGCATACAAACATGGTATCTAGTATCTGCTACTAAACATGGACAACAACAAGAGACTGTATAGATATGGAACGAATTTCTCAAGGATTTCGTGGAAGTATCAAGCGCAGGAAAATAAGAGTGGAGTCAAGGTAAAAATAGTTCTTATCCAAAATAATTCATGCACTAAGGTCAAAGTACTAAAAGAAAACAAAGCAAGAAGTACCCGCCTCGAAAAGAAGGTCGAATCAAACCAAATCCGACGTCGAGACGCTTGTCTCGAATCAAAGTCCTGTAACACATGATATACAAATTTAGCTAATAACATAAATTAATTAGCTAAAACAAATCCCCAACTAAATCTAATTCATTGATCAACTAAGGTTAAATCCATTAACCCTAATCGTTCCACTAATCAAATAGATAAAAATCCAAACCTAAATTAATTTTAATTCTCCCAAATATGAACCTATCATCAAGTAATTCCATGATCTACAGCAAGCACAGTTTCATCCACAGAACAAAACCACACCTGCTGGAAACCACCCCACTGATCGGATCAAGGAGATGAAGAAATCAACACACCAATTCCATAACCTAATACTTTTGCACCTTACCTCTTCTGGCCAGAACAGAATCACAGTTTGGGCGGCAAGGAAATTTGGTTGGAACCATAACTTGGTTGCTTGGAAAAAATCACCCAATCAGCAACGTTTAAATTGGATGACCAACCTTTGCTCTTCAATGTGTTGATGCTTGGAGAAGCCACCCAATCAAAAACCATGCATGTTGGAGGAGCAACCATTGTTCATTTGTTCTTGAACGTGTCGAAGCTTGGTCAAAAACGTGATCAGCAACGTTGAAGTATATGAATTAGTTTCTTGAGATGGCTTCACGTTCCAATCAGCAACGAGCAATCCAACATGAAGAAATTCATGTTTCTGTTCACGAGCGGCGTGGAGTCCTTGGGCGACGGGCAACGGAGGTTGAAGAAAAATAGGTCGCCGGTGCTAGGGCAGAGGGAAGAAGAAAAGCTGCAACTCCCGGCCGGTGGTGGATCAAACTTCAACAAGCGAAGCGGAAGGAAAATGGCTCGAGGCATCGGTTGGGGAGGAGGAGGCTTCGGCGCTGCTCGGCGTCGCGAGAGGTGAGGGGAGAAGAAGTTCGGCGTGCGTGGGGAGCTAGGGCACGGCAATTTAGCTTTTTATAATATAAACTTAGGTTTAGATAAATTAAAACCTAAGTTTATTCCTCAATCAACTGCCATATTTTGAGTATTCCAAACGGACCTTTTCCAAAACCTATAATTTTATCCCCTCAAAATATGTCATACGAGTTCTGATTAAAACTCAGAAAATTTCTAAAAATTCCTGAAAAATCTAATAAGATTATTTGTCAAATAACCCTATTTTTAATTATTATTTTATTGCCGTATTTTACATGCAGGGTTTAACATGACAATCTTTATGAGCTCCTCTTGGGGACATTCTCAACCTAGATTTCTAGGACACAGTTTCCTTTTATAATCAACAACACACACTATAAGTGATATCATTTTCCAACTTATCGGGCTTATTGATTTATCAAACTAAATCTCACTCATTGATAAATTAAAGAAATAAATATCAAATATATGTGCTTGTTATTATATTAGGATTAAGAGCACACACTTCCATAATAATCGAGATCATTGTTCCTTCATAAAGTCAGTATAAAAGAAACGACCTCTAATGGTTCTACTCAATACACTCTAAGTGTACTAGTGTAATTATATAGTTAAGATAAACTAATATCCAATTACACTATGACCTTCCAATGGTTTGTTCCTTTCCATCTTGGTCGTGAGCTACTATTTATAATTTATAAGGTACTGATAACATTATCTTCTGTATGTGACACCACATACTATGTTATTTACAATATAAATTAATTTAACAACTACAAATAAATGTAGATAATTTGACCAAATGTAATTCTTTATTCAAAATAAATGTTTACAAAAGCTTAGGCTTTCAGTATACACTCTAACAGTGTGCTTTTCTTACAATTATAAAAGACATTATTGGAGTTAATGTCCAAAGGGGAGAAATTTGATGAAGAAGAGAGGAGGAAACTCAAGTTAAGGCGGAGCTTTCAAGGGCAAACCCAAGATACCACTAGTTAATGATACTTACTTATGTCATGATAAAGAGTATGTTAGAAATAATTTTTATCATTTTAATGATTTAAGGGTAGAAAATCAAGTCTTGAGATCAAGGCTTAATAAATTGGGAAAGACCCTTAAAAGAATGTAAAACATCTTTAAGGGTTCAAATGAACATAATCTACGGATATATAGGTAAGAGTCATTCAATGGAAAGAGAGGTTTGGGATACAAACCAAAAGAGAAGGAGAATGGGTCCTCATACCTTAGAGTTATAAATAGCTATGGAACTAATCCTAGGTGTAGGAGTCAAGTCAAGAAAACAAGGGAAGTTATCCCAAGAGATAATCTTGAGAAGACTAGTACGACTAAGGCTTTTAAGAAGCCTAAGAAAGTCATTAAGAAGGTCACAAGGAAAGTTATTTCTAGAGTTGACCTAGAGGTGACAAAGACTTCTAAGAAGTCTAGGAAGGTCATTAGGAAGGTATCAAGAGAAGTTATCCCTAGTTAATACTTAGAATACCCAAGGTGTACCAATAGGTTTTTGATTCCTAAGAGTGTGTTCTCTACACCGTAGATGGGTTTAAAGTGTGTTAATTCTAATTGGAAGGATAGTTAACCCAACCTTGGTGAAGTCAGCAAATTGGGGCATTTTTAAGGAATTATTACACCTTGAAAATAGAAAGTTGATTTTTACTCTAGAAGAGTAAAAGTATGCCAATATTTTTGAGGGATTAAGGATTAAATTGACACAATTTGATCAAAAGTCAAAGAGATGTCAAGTTGAGATTTTGACATTTTCTTAGGGAGATAAGGGCAACTTAGGCTTATTTTTAATTTAACAATTAGTTAAATGATACTTAGATAGAGAATTTAGGTATTTTATTTATGCTTAAATTACCATGATTGTGTGCCCTATCATATGCCATCACAACATTATTTTTGCATTCATATTTTTATAAAAAATATCATATGTCATGTCATACATATATCATTTACATATGATAGATTTTTTTTAAAAAATATGCATTTGATATATGTCATAATCATTCTCATGTATAAATTTTAATTCTTTATAATTAAGGACAATGACATCAATTGACATCCTATGTTAGATGATCAAAGTTTAAATGCTTAGCTAGAAATGTAATGCCTAAAAATTCTCAAAATTATTTTAGAAATATTCTATGATTTTTCTGGAATTTTAGGATATTTTTATGGAATTTTTAGAATAGCGGAAGTAGCAAAAATAAATAGAAAACGAAAATAGCCTACGCGGGAATTGAACCCCAGACCTATTGTGTCCTACGACTTATAACGGACTCTAGTAACCAAGTGCACCCAGTACGGCCATGCTGAAAGGAAAGGGAAATAATTATATTTATATTTGAGTTGGGTGAATTTAACCACTTGATATAAATAGGAAATTATTAAGTGGGGTTGGATTTTATTCGTGATCTTCCTCCTCCTCACCCTAACCTCACGCCGCCCCCTCCCTCTCCTCTTCATCTCTCAGCGCACCAAGCCTAAGGGCTCTAGGAGCACCTTCCGGCGACGACTCCGACAAGAGGACGCTTCCCTTCGTGAGAGGAACACGTAGACGCGAGGGAACCGTTGAGAAGATCGTCTCCACCGGAAATCTAGCGATTAGAATCGTAAGAAAACTAGCACAGGAAGTAAGAAACCCCTCACCTGCAGTATAAGTAGTTCTCGTGTGATTTCATGCTTTAGTTTAGTAGTATATGGATTTTTGGCACATAGGGTGTGCAATAGCGCACACCAAGTGCTCGATACTATGTTCAGCACAATTTAAAATGCGACTTAGGCATTTTAATAGTTTAACTAAATGCGATAGAAGCATTTATTTAGTATATGCAGTTGTACTACAGCTTATATGGGACCACGGTCCAATGGGCGGGCTCCCACAGTCGCCTCTAGGTTCAGACAACCTAGCTCTAGGTTCAGATAACCTAGAAATAGCAAGATAAGAGAATTTAGCTATAACCAGTACTTTATTTTAGCAGTGGCACTGTACTAGATTAGATATCCATTGGGTTGGGCTCGCACAGTCGTCCCTAGGTTCAGCTAAACTAGTAACCCTACTAAATTCGGGACTTGCAAACCTAGGTCTAGTTAGGGATGCGCGCATAGCACGTACAGTTGCTGGGCCCAAACAGCAGCATGATTATTATTTTAATCTATTTATGAATATAGTTTTCAAACATCACAAAATAGTTATGTGAGTTTAGTACAGCTTTAGCACCAGATTAGTATTAGCCTAGCCTAGCTTTGATACCAGTTTAGCTTTCTATTAATATAACATGATAGTTTATAATTAGCTTTATTGCCATGATCAGTTTTGCTTCTATGTGTTGTATGCCATGCCATGCTTAGGATATTCAGAATGTATTTCAAATAGCATGTTTTAAAAACATAATTTGCATCGTATGCATGTTTTAGTGAGGTAGATGGTTTCTTACTAGGCTCTCAAGCTTATAGATACTATTTTCCTTATACTGCAGATAAAGCTAAAGGGAAGATGGACTAGCGGAGGCTGGAGGTCAATGCAATGATGAAGATGTGTGTGGATGGAACTTGAAACAAAGATCTTAGGGAATTGCAGCGAGTTTTGTTTTGAACATTAGAACTGTTAGCATTTTATTATTCCGCACCTTAGTATATTAAATGCCATGAACTAGTAAATTATGCACTCTACCATGCTTAGAACATTGGTTATGTGATGTTAGAATGTTTCCCAGTTGTTTTAGAACTTGTATGTGTGATTGAGGCACGAAACAGTGCTGAAATCAGACTTCTCGTACGAAATCAGAAACCCCAATCGATCGGCCAATCGATTGGAGGCTTCTCAATCGATCGGCCGATCGATTGAGAAGTTTGTACCGCGAACAGTAAGCTCCTGGATCGATCAGCCAATTGATCCGGACGCCTTCTGTCGCGAACAGAAAGCCCTAGGATCGATCACTGGATCGATTGGCCAGTCTGGATCGATCAGCCGATCGATCCACATGCTCGAGCGATCACTGGATCGATCCAACCTAAGTTCCGCATACAGTAGCATGCTGGGTCGATCACTGGATCGATTAGACCATTCCAATCGATCCATGGATCGATTGGGAGGCCTGACAACAGCCGGAAGACCCTTAGTTCAGTTCCTTGACCATGGGGGATGTAAAATATGTCATGAATAGTTTAGATTACACCCCTTAGCACATATAGAATAAAGAAATGATAAGAGCTTAGCAAAGTTTTAATTAGTACAGCTTCCGCATCTAGATTTAGTGATGGTCATGGATATAGTTTAGCACAGCATAATGTGACGGTCCGGCCTTACAGCTTAGTTAGTAGAAGGCGGGTCGTTCCACAGTGGTATCAGAGCAGAAAGTTCCATAGTCCCTACACACACATCAGCATTGAACCTGCAGCTTCCAAGTAAGAATACCTCTCACTTTATTATGTTTATTGCTTCATGTTGTAGATAATTAAAGTATGCTTATCTGTGATAGTAACTAACGTGATAGTATTAGCTATGTGAACGTGATGATTTAGTTATGTATGTCCTTTATTCCTTTAGAAATGGCACGAGGACGCCCAGCTAGAAGGGCACCAGCTACTGAGCCCTAGCATGAGGCAGGCAGTTCAGCGCCTCCCCCAGACCTTACAGCATTAGTGGCTCAGTTACAGCAGCAGCTAGCTGAACAGCAATAGGAGATAGCCACCTTAAAGGCTAATCAGCAGAATACTCCCACAGTCACCCCAGAACCAAACTTAGCAACGCCAGTAGTCTTAGAGGTTCCACCAGTCCAGCCTACAGCACCAGTAGCCCCAGCAGCAGAGGTAAAGAGAGAAGCCTATTTGATTCAGTGGTAGAGAGTCAAGCCCGAGAACTTCTCCGGCACCAGTGAACCATGGGATGCTCAAGCTTGGTTCAAAACACTAGAGAGTACGATGGAGCTTCTGGACTGGCCAGAACATGAGAAGGTGAAGTGCGCCTCTTTCTGCTTGACAGGAGATGCACGTATGTGGTGGGAGAGAATTAGAGCGAAGCGCCCAGTAAACCAGATGACATGGGCTGACTTCGAGAAAGAATTCTTCGAGGAGTTCTTTCATATGCGGGTCACGAACCGCCACTACGACGAGTTCACAGAGTTTCGCCAGGGCAACCTTTCAGTGGAGGAAGCCGTGAAGAAATTCAACAGATTGGCTCATCTATGCCCTGAACTAGTCAGCACAGAAAAAGAACGAGTTCGGTTGATGCTCAAGATGCTGAGGCCGGAAATAGCAATGAACGTGGCTGGCGGCGTTCATAGGCCGCAAACCACCGAGGAACTAGTCAGCAGTGCTCTGACCACCGAGCACTACCAGAATAATATCAAGCAGAAGAAGCAAGTCCTCTCAGAGTCCAAAGGGCAAGGAGGCTCAGGTACTCGAAAACAACAGGGCCACAGCTCTAACTGGAAAGGGAACTCCAGCAACAAGCGCAAACCAGGGAGTTACCCAAAGGGAGGACCAGCCAGCAAACAGCCTAGTTATCCCAAATGTGCTACTTGTTGGAAATTTCACCCAGGAGTTTGCCGCAAGGGCACACGAGGATGCTTTGAATGTGGACAAGAAGGGCATATGGCTAAGCAATGCCCGAACAAGACAAGTCTTCCTCAACCATAGCGGATACAGTATGGAGGCCAGCCAGCACAGCTACATCAGATGCAGGCCGTTTTAGATGGTCCACACATCAGCCAGGGCAGACTAGAAGCCCCTCCAGCTACGACAAATGCGAGAATCTACTCCTTAACCAGAGAGGACGTAGCGAATGCCTCGACAGTTGTTACAGGTCAGATTAGTATTTTACAGTAATGTACAACTATTTTATTCGATACTGGGGCAACCCATTCTTATATATCCAGGGCATTCGCCGAAAAGTTAGCGGTACCCCCAGAAGTATTCAGTGGTCAGTTTTTGACAACACTACCTTCAGGAGAAATTATGGCATCCACGCACTGGCTCAGAGCAGTGCCAGTCATTATAGCAGACATAGAGCTCTTTTGTGATCTGATAGTGCTAAATATGACTGATTACGATGTTATTTTTAGGATGGACTTCCTGATCAGATACGGTGCCTCTATAGAGTGTCGTAAACAGAAAGTTATATTCCAGCCTGAAGCAGGAGTACAATTTGAGTATAGTGGAGAACCAAAGAGAAAAGCCAAGAAATTTCTCTCAGCTCTAAAAGTACAGAAGTTAATGGGTTCGAGATGTACGGGATTTTTAGCGCATGTAGTCAATGTCAGTCAGGACAAGGACCAACAGCTAGCAGAGGTCCGAGTCGTATGTGACTACCCAGCAGTCTTCCCTGAGGAGTTACCAGGCCTAGCACCAGACAGGGAGATTGAATTTGAGATAGAACTCATTCCCGGTACAAATCCTATCTCCAAAGCACCCTATCGCATGGCTCTAGCAGAACTAAAGGAACTCCATGAGCAAATACAGGAGCTGCTTGACAAAGGCTTCATACGTCCTAGTCACTCACTATGGGGAGCGCCTGTATTGTTCGTGAAGAAGAAAGACGGGAGCATGCGCCTGTGTATAGATTACCGGGCACTGAACCAAGTCACCATCAAGAACAGGTATCCTCTTCCCAGAATAGATGACCTGTTCGATCAGCTAAAGGGAGCAGCAGTGTTCTCTAAGATAGACCTCAGATTAGGTTATAATCAGGTGAAAGTTAAAGAAGTGGATATACTCAAGACAACATTCAAGACTAGATACGGACACTACGAGTTCGTAGTCATGCCCTTTGGCATGACAAATGCTCCAGCTACTTTCATGGACCTCATGAACAGAGTATTCAGAGACTACCTAGATAGATTTGTTATTGTGTTTATCAATGACATTCTTATCTATTCAGGAACTCAGGAAGAACACGCAGAGCACCTGAGAATAGTATTGCAGACCCTTCAGCAGAACCAGTTGTATGCCAAGTTCACGAAATGTGAATTTTGGTTAGATCAGGTGTCCTTCCTGGGTCACATCATCTCAAAGGATGGTATCATGGTAGACCTAATAAGATAGAAGCTATGAGTAACTGGAAAAGACCCAAGAACGCCAGTGAGATCAGGAGCTTTTTGGGACTAGCAGGTTATTACAGAAAGTTCATAGAGGATTTCTCCAGAATAGCCTCCCCACTGACAGCTCTCACCAGGAAGAACAGAAAATTTCAGTGGACAGAGGACTGCGAGAACAGCTTCAGTGAGCTAAAGAGGAGATTGATCAGTGCTCCCATTTTGGTTCTACAAGAAAACACCGACAGTTTTGATATATATAGTGATGCCTCTAAATTGGGACTAGGAGCAGTACTGATGCAAAGTGGCAAGGTGATCGCCTATGCCTCCAGACAACTCAAGGACTATTATAAGAATTATCCTACTCATGACCTTGAGCTTGCAGCGGTAGTCTTCGCTCTCAAAATTTGGAGACATTACTTGTATGGAGCTCAGTGCAAAGTGTATACATATCACCAGAGTCTGAAGTACTTCTTCACTCAGAAGGATCTGAATATGTGACAGCACAGATGGTTAGAGCTGGTCAAAGACTACGATATAGACATCCTCTACCACCCAAGAAAATCCAACATGGTGGTGGACGCACTTAGCAGGAAGTCCAGTGCTACCTTACTATCCCTAGCAGCCACGTCACCGCCCCTACAGAAGGAGATCACAGATTTCGGTCTTGAACTTGTAGTGGGACAGCTCTCTACTATGACCTTAGCATCTACCCAGCTTGGTGACATCCAGACAGCTCAGGAACAGGATCCTGAAATTTGGAGAATCAAGCAAGGGTTAGCAGAATCAGAAAGTAGAGAGTTCAGAGCGTCCGATAGTGAGGTATTATACTTCGGTGACAGACTCTGTGTTCCAGATCAGGAGGAACTAAAGAGGAAGATTTAAGATGAGGCTCAAGGACTCCTTATTCAATGCATCCAGGTTCCACCAAGATGTACCAAGATCTAAAGAAACGTTTTTGGTGGCCCGGGATGAAAAGAGACATTGCTAGATATGTTAGCACCTGTCTGACCTGTCAGAGGGTCAAGGCAGAACATCAGAGACCAGGAGGAGTTCTGCAGCGTATCCAGATTCCAGAATGGAAGTGGGAAGATATTTCTATGGATTTTATAGTGGGACTACCCAGAACCACGAATGGCTTCGACGCCATCTGGGTAATAGTCGACAGATTGACTAAATCAGCCCACTTCTTAGCTATCAGGATATCCTACTCCATGGAACAGCTAGCTCAGTTGTATCTCAAGGAGATCGTCAGACTACATGGAGTCCCACGGACCATTATATCAGACAAAGACAGTAGGTTCACATCACACTTCTGGGAGTGTGTACAGTCAGCTTTGGGCACTAAGTTAAAGTTTAGCACAGCCTTCCATCCTCAGACAGATGGACAGACGGAGCGGGCAAATCAGGTACTCGAAGATATGCTCCGAGCGTGTGCCCTAGACTTCAAGGGAAGTTGGTGTAAATATCTGAGTTTAGCAGAATTTGCATACAACAACAGCTATCAGGCCACCATCGGCATGGCACTTTACGAGGCTCTCTATGGGCGGAGGTGCAGATCTCCAATCTGCTGGTATGAAAGTGGTGAACAGAAAGAACTACAACTTCAGACAGATCTAGTAGCAGATACCACAGTAGCTATACAGCAGATCCGCCAGAGGATAGAGACAGCTCAGAGCCGCCAGAAAAGCTATGCTGATACACGGCGTAGACCCTTAGATTTTTCAGTTGGGGATTCAGTGTTCCTCAGAGTAGCTCCCATGAAGGGAGTAATGCATTTTGGGAAGAAGGGCAAATTAAGTCCCAGATATGTGGGACCATACCTTATCACTAGAAGAGTTGGCAAGGTAGCATATGAGCTAGAGCTACCACAGGAGATGTCAGCCATCCATAATGTATTTCATGTCTCTATGCTGAAGAAGCATATCCCAGATGCCACCCAGGTGATTGAGCCCCAGTCGGTACCGGTCCGCGAAGACCTCAGCTATGATAGTCGGCCTATTCAGACAATACCGAGCAGTTAAGAAATTGCGGAACAAGGAGGTACCATTAGTAAAAGTTATTTGGCAAAATCACATAACAGAAGAGGCAACATAGGAGACAGAAGCTACTATGAGACAGAAGTACCCAGAGTTATTCTAAGTTCGAGGATGAACTTCTTATAAGGTATGGGGGATTGTAATGCCCGAAAATTCTCAAAATTATTTTAGAAATATTCTATGATTTTTCTGAAATTTTAGGATATTTTTATGGAATTTTTAGAATAGCGGAAGTAGCAAAAATAAATAGAAAACGAAAATAGCCGACGCGGGAATTGAACCCGAGACCTATTGGGTCCTACAACTTATAGCGGACTCTAGTAACCAAGTGAACCCACCAGGGCCGTGCTGAAAGGAAAGGAAAACAATTATATTTATATTTGAGTTGGGTGAATTTAACCACTTGATATAAATAGTAAATTATTAAGTGGGGTAGGATTTTATTCGTGATCTTCCTCCTCCTCACCCTAACCTCACGTCGCCCCCTCCCTCTCCTCTTCCTCTCTCGGCGCACCAAGCCTAAGGGCTCTAGGAGCACCTTCCAGCGACAACTCCGACACGAGGACGCTTCCCTTCGCGAGAGGAACACGTAGACGCGAGGGAACCGTCGAGAAGATCGTCTCCACCGGAAATCTAGAGATTAGAATCGTAATAAAACTAGCACAGGAGGTAAGAAACCCCTCACCTGCAGTATAAGTAGTTCTCATGTGATTTCATGCTTTAGTTTAGTAGTATATGGATTTTTGGCACATAGGGTGTGCAATAGCGCACACCAAGTGCTCGATACTATGTTCAGCACAATTTAAAATGCGACTTAGGCATTTTAATAGTTTAACTAAATGCGATAGAAGCATTTATTTAGTATATGCAGTTTTACTATAGCTTATATGGGACTACGGTCCAATGGGTGGGCTCCTACAGTCGCCTCTAGGTTAAGACAACCTAGCTCTAGGTTCAGATAACCTAGAAATAGCAAGATAAGAGAATTTAGCTATAACCAGTACTTTATTTTAGCAGTGGCACTGTACTGGATTAGATATCCATTGGGTTGGGCTCCCACAGTCGTCCCTAGGTTCAGCTAACATAGTAACCCTACTAAATTCGGGACTTGCAAATTCGGGTCTAGTTATGGATGCGCGCATAGCACGTACAGTTGTCGGGCCCAAACTGCAGCATGATTATTATTTTAATCTATTTATGAATATAGTTTTCAAACATCACAAAATAGTTATGTGAGTTTAGTACATCTTTAGCACCAGATTAGTATTAGCCTAGCCTAGCTTTGATACCAGTTTAGCTTTCTGTTAAAATAACATGATAGTTTATAATTAGCTTTATTGCCATGATCAGTTTTACTTCTATGTGTTGTATGTCATGCCATGCTTAGCATATTCAGAATGTATTTCAAATAGCATGTTTTAAAAACATAATTTGCATCGTATGCATGTTTTAGTGAGGTAGATAGTTTCTTACTAGGCTCTCAAGCTTACAGATACTATTTTCCTTATACTGCAGATAAAGGTAAAGGTAAGATGGACTAGCGGAGGCTGGAGGTCAATGCAATGATGAAGATGTGTGTGGATGGAACTTGGAACAAAGATCTTAGGGAATTGCAGCGAGTTTTGTTTTGAACATTAGAACTGTTAGCATTTTATTATTCCGCACCTTAGTATGTTAAATGCCATGAACTAGTAAATTATGCACTCTACCATGCTTAGAACATTGGTTATGTGATGTTAGAATGTTTCCCAGTTGTTTTAGAACTTGTATGTGTGATTGAGGCACGAAACAGTGCTGAAATTAGACTTCTGGTACGAAATCAGAAACCCCAATCGATCGCCCTATCGATTGGAGGCTTCTCAATCAATCGGCCGATTGATTGAGAAGTTCATACCACGAACAGTAAGCTCCTAGATCGATCAGCCGATCGATCCGGACGCCTTCTGTCGTGAACAGAAAGCCTTGGGATCGATCACTGGATCGATTGGCCAGTCTGGATCGATCAGCCGATCGATCCAGAACATTGCCCCGAGCACAGTAGCGTGCTGAATCGATCCCTGGATCGATCCAACCTAGGTTCAACATACAGTAACATGCTGGGTCGATCACTGGATCGATTAGACCATTCCAATCGATCCATGGATCGATTGGGAGGCCTGACAACAGCCGGAAGACCCTTAGTTCAGTTCCTTGACCATGGGGGATGTAAAATATGTCATGAATAGTTTAGATTACACCCCTTAGCACATATAGAATAAAGAAATGATAAGAGCTTAGCAAAGTTTTAATTAGTACAGCTTCCGCATCTAGATTTAGTGATGGTCATGGATATAGTTTAGCACAGCATAATGTGACGGTCTGGCCTTACAGCTTAGTTAGTAGAAGGCGGGTCGTTACAAGAAATGCATGAGCCCTTAGTTAAGAAAAACCTAAGTTACATCTCACTAAAAACTATAATGTTTGACTTGTATGTTCTTTTGAGACACAATAGATACAAGTGAGATATTAGGAAGATGATTAAAACTCAAAATGTTGATTTAGTACATCTATTTGAGTTTTATGTTCATCAAAATAATAGATTATGTGGACTCCAATCATGGGGAAAGCAAATGTACAAGTCATATGTATTTAGCCCAAAGATCATGATTGGAAATTTAGTTTTGAAAACTATTTCAAAATCATTTTGGAAAATCATGGTGAAGTCTATCTTTTGATAGGAATCACCATTAATTAGTTGAACACAAAGTAGAGTAAACATCGAAGTTTTTAATAATTTTTAATTATGTGTTAATCTTTGAAAATGGAGGTTATTTTCATAGAAAAATATTTTTCCATGATAGTATATGATATAAATAATATCTATGTAAAATTTAATAATTTTTGGGAAATTGTAGAATTATTTAGAGATTTCTAAATTTTAGGCTAAAATTGAAATAAAAAATTTAGAAACACTAATCGATCAGGCAATAGATTCACCCAAGAGTGAATTAATTGGTCAATCGATTAAGATGTATTTCCATGAGTACAGAGGCTTGTGGAATCAATCAGCTGATCGATTGAGGTGACGTTAATCGATTGAAACCTAACTTCAATTGATTGAGATATGCTGGAATTAATTAGTGCTGAAACCAATAGATTAGGAAAGCTATTTTTGGTTTAAAATTATCTGTTTCAGTCCATTAAGTCACATATAGTCATGTTAACCATTTCTAACCCTAAGAAATGCATTGATAAGTATTTAAGGGTAATTTTTCTCGATAAAAATGAGAAAAAATGGTTAAACAAGACTAATTTGATGTTTAGGAGGAAATTTGGATTCAATGTTGAATTTTAAACCTCAAAACTTCAATTTTGGGTTTCCTAAAGGTTTAAGAACTTTAAATCATTGTTGGTACAATGATAGAAGTTTGGTGCATATTTTGAGGGGGAGGTCTTCCTTAAAGACATAATTTAATTTTTTTTAAGGATAAGGAGACAATGGAAGATTAGGAACTTTCATTATTATAAATGCTCAAGGATCAGCATTGGACAGAATGGAAGATTAGAAATCTTCATTGTGATGGATAAATGCTCAAGGATGGGCATACGATAAATGCTTAAGGATGATCATAGGATAAATGCTCAAGGATGAGCATACGATATATGCTCAAGGGTGAGCATAGAGCACAATGAAAAGTATGAAACTTTCATTAGATTCCCTTTGAACAAATTGACTCTTGGGGAGAGTTTTTGATGTGTGTCAAAGGGGGAGAAAAATGTAGGGTTTAAGTTAGAAACCCTCATTCATTCTTAGGCATGGGATGAAGTTGGACTAATGAGTTAGTCAAACGTAAACATATTGTCAAACATCAAAAAGGGGGAGATTGCTTGGAGATTATTGGTGCAATCATCTTTAGGTCAAGGTTGACTTGTTTGACTATGCTCGAGATAGAAAGGTTCTGAATCAATTCGACAATTGATGAAGGGCTACTCCAATTGATCAGGTGGTCAATTGAGAGCTTTTCTTCGTGAAATAGTATCTTATTTGATTAGGTAATTGATTGAGAGCATGCTTGATCGATCAACTAATCGATCAAGAGGAGTTTTTTTTCATGAAGTATAGTAGCTTCCTCGCGAGGAGTTTAATCATTAGATAATCATTTGGGAGGGATTCACAAATGCACAGTGGGCTTTGTAATCGATTAGGTGATCGATTGAAGCCAGTTAATCAATTAAGTAATTGATTGGGAGAAGCAGAAAAGACTCACAGCAAGGTTTGGATGACTAAATTTATTCGCATATGATGTGGCAATCAATTATGGGTAAGGCCAATCGATTAGGAGCCCTAATCTATGATATAAAGGCTGTCATGAAGATTCAAATACAACTCCTTCTTTTCCCTTCTCCACCAGTTCTTAAGCTTTTAGAAGACAAGTGTTGCTTCACTTTCCAACCGATCAAGAGACATCTACAAGCAACAAGAAATCAAACAAGGTATTCATTGTATTGTGTATTTATTTTCTTATTGTATTTTCTTATTGTGAGCTTGTACGAGATTTCTTCACTTCCAGATTGTTTCTGAGAAGGAGTGCATTTATAGTGGAGTGTGTGCAAATGGTGGATCCTTGGATTAGTCACCTCAAGGAGGTGAATATCAAGTAAATCAGTGGTGTTAGTGTTATGGATTAATCACTGCTAGTTTCCACTGCAACAAATCATCAACAAAGCGATTGAATCTAACTACCCCCTCTAGCTCCCAAAGTGTCCTAACAAGTTTGACCATTCTATGTCATTCCAATTTCTCTAGGTCCATCTGTCTATTTTGGTCAAAACTGGCTAATAGATCTAGAGATCTCGGAATGACATAGAATCATGTCCTATATGTTTATCTAATTCTCCTAATTATATTCATTCCTCAAACATCATTTCCATATGCCATATTGAGAGTAGTAACTTTTTAAACAAGAATCAGATTTTTTAGACACATTCGTGTTTTAATAGTTATTGCTCTCAATATAACATATGTAAATGATATTTAAGGGCATAGATATAATTAGAAGAATGAAACAACATATATGACTTAGTTTTATGTCATTCTGAGCTCTCTAGATCCAACATTCAATTTTGGCCAAAATTAGATGATCGATATAGAGACCTCTGTTAGGATACTTCGGCAAGCTAGAGGGGGGGGGGGGGGCTGATTAGCACCAATCACTTCGTTGATGAATTGTTATAGCAGATAATCAAAGTGAAGACTCTACAATGCTAACACCCTTGATTTTACTTGGTATCTACTTTTTTGAGGTGACTAATCCAAGGGTCCACTCATCCTCACTCATAGATACACTATGAAAACCTCCTTTATAGAGGCAGAGAAGTGATGTGTACAATTCTCAAGTGCACGTCGTCTTGTAGGATCGAGACATGCTAAAGGGGGGGTGAATAGCATTCATGGTTATTTCTCATTTGTTTAAAAACTTCAGAGTAAAATGCAGTAGAATAAACAGAAACAAACAAAAGCAATGCTAACAAGGTAGAGTTTTACTCGGTTCGGAGCCTTTGACAACTCTTACTCTAAGGCCCGTGATCATTGATCACTTTCATTGGATAATCACTAATAATTTGAACAATTATTACAAACTTGAAGTACAATAGAAATATAAATAAGTTATTGATAACCATGATTTTGCTATATTATTTTGATTCATAATACATGTTTTTAATTATCTTTTCATAGATTGAATTCATATATACATCGTATTTCATAATTACATTTGATCTTGGACTTAATTACAAATTAGCCAATTATCATTGTATTTGATACTAATATTTGATTATTATTTTGTAGGCATCAAAAGGGTCATAGACCCAATCAGACCATACTTGGGTTCCAATCTAGGGTGAAACGAGGCGATCAAGCTCTAGAACAATTGTAGTTGTTCATTCAAGATTGGAGTAGACCTATGCCATCCATTGAAGATCCAGCTCATCCAACCTAATGAGAAGTAGATCTGGACAATAGATAAAGATCAATACCTTTGGATCAAATTTTAGGCGATCTTCCACCGTTGATTGAGCTCCGAAGCATCCCAGCCGTCTGATCAGATTTGAGAAGGATTTAAATAGCGAGAAGCTACAGTGTGTTCGTTGAGCTCGGTTATCTCGCGACATCACTACTGTTCATGCCGCAGCTCCCATTCACTTCCAGATCTGAAAACCTAACTTCTTCATCGGCGGCAAGCTTTGAATCGATCTACGTCCAGCAAGCAAGAAGCGAGGCGCGAATTGAGGGCGTTCCCCATTCGTGGTTCAGATTCTAGTGATTCCATCCGAGCGAAGGTTTGAGGGCGTTCCACAATCTGGTTTTGCTGTCATCCAACGGAGGTGCCAAAGGGCGTTCCCCAACAGTTACGATTCTATTCCATCGCCGATTTCCCCTTACGATTCCTGATTCAGACGATTCTGTAAGATTTCCTCTGTTCTTTGTTTGTTGTTAAGCTCATGTTGTTGCGAGCTAGATGGGCATTCCCTGAAAGCTATGAACATCACTTGAAAGAGCTGGATGTCCAGAACTCCACCGCCGGTTGTTGACGGGCGTTCCCAGATTCAATCTCTGCTTCACGACAGAGAGGAAGAATTGTGGACTCGGGTTTGGATTGTAGAATGTTTTATTTTGTTTTCTTTAGATCTGTCTTTGAATCTGCTCAGATCTTATGATCTGATTCTTAGCTTGCAATTCCATTTTGATTCATAGCTTGCTATTTGATTTCTTTTAAATTTATGCAATTCCAACCATGTTCGGCTACTAATTTAGTATTGCAATCTATTTCCTATTTTGAATTCCTTATTTTAGTTTATACCAGCTAGTGATTAGTTTAAATTCTTGAATGTGTGATGAAACTCTTGCTTTAGATATAAGATCTTAATGATAGTGATTGAATTTGAATGTTGAATGAATCACTTACCCTTATCATTGTTTACCTCTGTTAACATTCTTGAATGAAGCTGTGAATTGAAGTTTTGATAGTTGATTAATTAGCTTCAATGGTGCAAGTTTGAGATATGAATGAATTCTTTGATTTATGATTGAGATTCAGAGTTGAATGTCATTTCGATTCATGCAAGATTGAGTTTAGTTTCAAGCTTTGAATGCTGAACTTTCATTTTAGTTATTGTATCTGAAGTTACTGTGGTCGTAGAATGAAGCTTATATTAATTGACTCATTTGACTCAATGATGCATTAGAATCCGAATTGAATTGTTGTAAGCTTGATGAGATGCAAGAGAATAATGTTTATATGAGAGAACTTTCCTTCGATTCTATTCTTGATGTAATTAGATGAATTTACCTTGTAATGTGAGTCAAATGGAAGTACTTAATAGAACTCATTGATGTAAGAAAATGATTAGAACCAATTCTAGGATTCACACACATCTATTAGTTATACTTGGAAAAATATGACTTGGGACTCCTTACTACATGCGTTTTCTTTAGATTATGTGAGTTTCCAGTCTTTATTAATTTGATGTACCACGTAACATGCAAAATGGCTAACATCAAATTTTGGCGCCATTGCTGGGGAACATATCTAGTAGTGTGTGTTTATTTAAAATTGTGTATTGTTTGATTTTCTTTGTTAGCATCTATCTTGAGTTTATTGCTATTCTTTTTGTATTTACATGTTGGCTTATTCTTGAATTGTTAAGTGCTTTAAATGTTCATATTTTCATGTGTTTGAAACTTTATGCTCTTGAATCTTCTAACATTGAGTGTTAGTGTTTTAGTGAAGAACAAGAGATTTCAGTAGCATGGATCCATATTTTCAGAATTTTGGAGGTGGAATGGAAAGTCAGTATTTTCAGCCTGAGTATCAAATTTACCCAACAATGGAACAAGAAAATAGGTATGCGTCATTTTCTAATGCTTATAATGCTAATTGAGTGGATCATTCATGTTTCAGGTATGAAAGTACACAAGGACAATTTATTGATCCATATCCAGCTTACCAGAATTCATATGGGTTTCAAGAGGTTTCAATATCTTCTTTGCCACATTCGTTTCAACAGAATGATTCTCAAATTGAAGAGTCAACATGGAAAGCCAAGGAAATTATGCAACAAATGAGAGAGCATCAAGAGCAGCAATTCTCAAGGATACAAAATATTCAGAATCAGTTAGATCAACTCACATCATTCATTATTCAGTTACAAACACAAAGCGCTAGGAGGAGGTGGATTGTGGAGCTCTTGTCAAGCCTGACACTGCATCTACTACTTCACTATATTCTTTAAGTACTTTTTATTATTGTGATGATGTAGTTGATCATACTTTTGATTCTATTGATATGGTTTCTTTAGATGTTGGAAATGATGCAGGTATTGATGTTGAAGATGATTTAAGTGTAGGGGATTGCTTACTGGAAACATTACCTCAAGAATCACCAAGAATAGAGGATTTAAGTGTAGGGACTTGTGCTAAGGAGCCAAGTACCCAAGAATCACTACATGAAGTTGAACATTCACCAGAACTAGAGCTTGAACCATTACTTGATGAGGAAGAGGTAACAATCACCACTCTAGGTACCTTTCAACATGACAAGGTAAGAATTTTTGATGATTTTTTAGAAAAATTAATAGAGGTACCAATTGTTGATTTTATTAGATGTGATTCAATTCTTGATAAATTCTTCACCCACACTAATATTCTCCTCTTTTCTTCTTATCCCACATGTATGTGGGAGGTGCTTTCTTTTATTGATGTTGTAAGAGAACATAAGCTTCCGGAGTTGATGCTTGAACTGAACCGCCTCCGTCCTCCAAAAAGAATTTGTAATGAAAAAATGAAGAATAAAAAGAATTTGAGTGGAACCACAATGACACCTCTACCAGTGTGGATTCTTCTTCTTAATCTTCTTCAACCACCTGGAAATAAAGAGGAGTTGGTTCCAATTTCATTTTTTTATGTATTTTAATTCGTGCTTTGTTAATAAATTCTTTGTGGTCAATTTTCTTTAGTTTAATACTTTACATTTGCATTTTGTTTCCATATTTTGCATTTTATTTAGTTTATATAGCATTTCATTTTCAAATAAAATTCTCCATGAATTGTTTAGTAATATTTTTAAGATGGTAAAAGTTTCTTAAATTTGACCATCAATTTTAGGTCATTTTACATGATTGGATACTCTACTTGCATGATATTGGTTAAAATGGTGGTAGATTCCGATTTGATCAATTGAGCTTGATTGCATATAAAATTCCTAGAAGGACCACTTTAAGTCTAAACACTATTTTATCTTTGTATGGCATGCACTCATAGCAAATTAAACTCTAGAACTTGCTTTGCTTCTTTTCAAAGTCACAATAGCATATGTATACATGGAAATAAAGGATTATTCTCATTTTTGTTTCCTAGTAAATTTCAATTCCTTTCTACATAATTTTCTTAGAATATTTTCCTCTTGCAATTTTACCTTTGATCATCTTTGCTTGCTCTATTTTGTTGAGAGTTTTGGATTAATTTCTTAATGAATTAACTTGACCAAGATGTGGATGAAGGTTAAGTGTGGGGGAGAATTGCATATGTTTAAAGTACATAGAGGTTCCCTATTGCAAATTGAGGAATCTTGAATCTGGATTTGGAATGCTGGAAATGGAATCAGAGATTTGCATTGTGCCAACTCTAAATGCCAATTATGAATAGAAACAATTTGAATTCAAATTTCTACTATTGCAGTGCTAAATGAGTTCTTTGTCTAAATCAAATTCTTCATTGACTTAAGTTGGAATTATTTTGAATCCTAATTCTGAAACTGCATAGGTTCACTGCACTGCTGGAAATTAGAGGTTGCTGTAAGCAGAGTTTTAAGCAGCTGTTGAACTTTAGAATTTTGCATTTGACAGCAAGGATATAATCAACAAGCAATTTCAAGAAGGAAAGTGAGCTACAGTGTGTATATGGTATTCGTGCATCATTCACCTCTACAAATTCAGAATCCAATTACTGAAAAGATGAAGCAGTGAGGACCATTAATATGAAATGAAGACAATCAGTGATGGATTTCAAGTTATGAAATGATACTTTATTCAAGGATTATAATCTCAGTTTTGAAATGGAACAAATTTTAAAAAAAAAGATGTTAGCTGCAAAGACAAAAATAATCAGAGAGCATAAATTCAGGTAATGCAGAATTCTGCAGAACAATAGATGTGGCATTTCTGTGGTAATCTGAGAAATGAATTGTAATGAGTTAGTATTGCTGAAATCTGGGAATTTTTTGAGTTTGCATTAATAGGGATCTTAAGAAGTAAAATGGAAAAATGTTGAGATTTTTGGTGACTGAATAGAGCAAAGTTGATACAAAGACAAAACTTTCTATAAAGGTTCAGATTGGCAGCTAGTTGTGCTATATTGTGTGAGAGTTTTTCATGAGAAGAAATAAGAGTCACAAAGATTCAAGTGTAGAAGTTGAGAAGTTGAATCCTTAGAGGTGAAATCGATGGGGAAACCCAGGTCAATATTATTCTCCAAACGCTACTTAAAAGTATTGAGCAGTTTCGCCTGAACTATAACATCAACAAAAAGGTTTATTCGTTGGCGGAACTTCTGACAGAACTTCAAGCAGCAGAAGGGCTATTTCGTCTAAGTTCTCAAATTCATTTTGCTAAAAATGGTTCTACTTCTAAGTCGAAAGGCAAGAAGAAGAAAAAGAAACAAGTTGGTTCGGCAAAGAAAGTGAATCGATCTCTAGGGACTGGACCGAAAGCAGGTGTGAAGAAGCCAATGGGCAAGTGCTTCACATGCAAGCAGTCTGGACATTGGAAGGCGGACTGTCCTCATAGGAAGGAGAACAATAAAGGTATATCTTATTCTCTAGTAGTTGAAACATGTTTAGCGGTGTTATCTACCAGTACCTGGTGTGTAAATACAAGAGCCACTGATCATGTCTGCAATTCACTGCAGGGGTTCCAGGAAACCCGATGACTATAAGAAGGTGAGATAACCATCTACATGGGCAATGCTACGAAAGTGGCGGCTGTTGTTGTGGGAGATGTTTACTTATCTTTTGATAGGAATAAAACTTTGATTTTGAGAAATTATCTTTATGTACCAAGTTTTAGAAAGAATTTAATTTTAGTTTCTAAACTGTTTATGAATGGATATTCTGTTTCTTTTGATGACAAAGTGGGTGTTAAGAAAAATAGGGTAATTATCTATTCTGGTACGTTGGTTGGCAATTTGTATACTCTAAATCCAATAACTCCCACGATGCAACAAATGATAATTAATAACACATCTTCTAATTCTAATAAGAGAAAGTAGCCTTCGAAAAGGAAACAAACATATCTTTGGCATCTAAGGCTTGGTCATATTAACTTAAGTAGGATTCAAAGGCTAATAGCTGATGGACTTCTGGGTTCATTAGTAGTGGAAAACTTTCCAACCTACGAGTCTTGCTCGGAAGAGAAAATGACCAAGAGACCATTTAAGGCAAAGGGGTATAGAGCCAAAGATGTGTTCGAATTGGTTCATCTTGATTAGTGTGGACCTATGACTATCCAGGTGAGAGGTGGTTTTGAATATTTTGTCTCTTTTATAGATGACTATTTGAGATATGGGAACATTTACTTGATGCGGTGCAAGTCTGAGTGCTTTGATAAGTTTAAAGAATACAAGGCTGATGTGGAGAAGCGTCATGGAAAAATTATCAAGATACTATGGTCTGATCGTGGTGGTGAGTACCTCTCTGGAGAGTTTAGGAATTACTTATCAGAGGCTGAGATTCAATTCCAATTGTCTGCACCTGGTACACCCCAACAAAATGGTATGGCGGAATGAAGGAATAGGACTCTTATGGAAATGGATAGATCGATGATGAGTTATTCTGAATTACCAAATTCGTTTTGGGGATAAGCTTTGGAAACGTTAGCGTACATTGTGAACATAGTACCTTCTAAATCAATATCCTCTACTCACACAGAATTATGGAATGGGTGCAAGCCAAGTCTAAGACATGTTCAGATTTGGGGAAGTGCAGCACATGTGCTAAAGGGAGACACTGATAAGTTGGAATCACGAACAGAAGTTCACTTGTTTGTAGGTTATTCTAAAGGAATGAAAGGTGGTTTATTTTATAGTCCTAAAGATCAGAAGGTCATTGTTAGTACCAATGCCCGATTTTTAGAAGAGGACTATATAATGAACCACAAGCGTATGAGTAAAATTATTCTTCAAGAAATAAGAGAGGACACGTCTAATCTAGTACCAACAGTACAAGATGAGATACCACAAGAAACTGCAGCACGTGTCACAAATGATGCACAATTAGAGGTAGTGCCAAGTCGTAGTGGGAGGGTTGTTAGGCAATCTAATAGATTCATGTTTTTAGGAGAGTCTTCGGACTTGATCCTTAGTGAACATGAACCTGATCCCTCGATATATGACGAAGCACTCAAAGATAAACATGCAGCATCTTGGTAAAGTGCAATGAACTCTGAAATAGAATCTATATATTCTAATAAAGTCTGGGAGTTAGTAGAACCACCAAATGGTGTAAAAGCCATTGGATGTAAGTGGGTATACAAAAGGAAAAGAGGGGCAAATGGGAAGGTGGAAACCTTTAAAGCAAGGCTTGTTGCAAAAGGATATACTCAGAAAGAGGAAATCGATTATGAGGAAACCTTTTCACCGGTAGTCATGCTTAAGTCTATTCGGATTCTTTTATCTATTGCTGCTCATATGGATTATGAGATTTCGTAAATGGATGTCAAGACAACTTTCCTTAATGGAAGTCTTGAAGAAAATATCCATATGAAGCAACCATAGGGATTCATTGAAAAGGGCAAAGAGCATCTCGTATGTAAGCTCAATCGATCTATTTATGGACTAAAGCAAGCTTCAAGATTTTGGAATATCCGGTTTAATGAAGTGATCCAGTCTTATGGATTTATTCAGTGTCCGGATGAGTCTTGTGTATACAAGAAGAGTGACGGAAACGTGGTGGTATTTCTTGTACTATATGTAGATGATTTTTTGCTCATTGGTAACAATGTTAAAGTATTATCAGACGTAAGGGTATGGTTGTCCAAACAATTTAATATGAAGGACTTGGGAGAATGTGGGCATATTCTTGAGATCAAAGTAATAAAGGATTACAAGAAAAAGATGTTTTGCTTATCCCAAGCCTTATACATCGATACTATCCTTGCTCATTTTAGTATGCAAAACTCTAAGAAAGGTTTTTACCTTTTCGGCATGGAGTACCTTTATCTAAAGAGATGTGTTCTAAGACACCAAAGGAAATAGAGGAGATGAAGGTAGTTCCTTATGCTTCGACTGTAGGAAGCCTAATATATGCAATGCTATGTACGAGACCAGATATTTGTTTTGTCATAGCCATGGTTAGAAGATATCAAAATAATCCAGGACAGGGACATTTGACTATCGTAAAACATATATTAAAGTACCTGAGAAGGACTAGAGATTATATGCTGGTTTACCAGGCAGATGACTTGCTCCCTATAGATTACACGAATTCTGACTTCTAATCAGATAGGGGCAATAATAAGTCAACCTCAGGTTATGTGTTTACTTTAGGGGGTGGAGCCATAGCATGGAGGAGTGTTAAGAAGAAGTGCGTTTCAGACTCCACCATGGAAGCTGAGTATGTAGCAGCTTCTGAGGCAGCCAAAGAAGCTGTATGGCTCAGGAACTTTTTGATAGACTTAGATGTGATTCCTGGTTTGCCCAAAATTATCACGGTTTATTGTGATAATAGTGGTGCAGTAGCAAACTCGAAGGAACCACGAGCCCATAAGGCAAGTAAACACATTGAGCATAAGTAGCACCTGATACGAGACATCGTAAAGCGAGGAGAAATTATTGTCGCCAAGATTACATCAGCAGATAACCTGGTAGACCCTTTCACTAAGGCCCTTCCGGTGAAAGATTTTAATGGGCATGTTGAGGGGATGGGAATGAGATGTATGGCAGCTAATATGGCAACATAGTCTTTTAGTATAAGTGGAAGATTGTTAGAATGTATACTAAAAGCCTAGCTTTTTATATAAACATTTATTTTGAAATAAGAACCACGTTGGTCAAATATCTTCATTTATGTTAAATGTAGTTGTTCATTTAATTTATATTGTAGATAACATGGTGTGTGGTGTCACACAGAACATCATGTTATCAGTTCCTTATAAATTATAAATAGTAGCTCATGACCAAAATGGATAGGGACAAACCATTGGAATGGTTGTAGTGTGATTAAGTATTAATTTATCTTGACTATAAAATTACACTAGTACACTCTGAGTGTATTGAGCAGGATCATTTGAGTTTGTTCTTTTATACTGATTGCATGAAAGAATAAGACCTCAGTTATTATGGAAATGCGTACTCTTAATCCCGATATAATAGCAGACACATATATTTAGTATTTATTTCTTTAATTTATCAATGGGTGAGATTTAGTTCATTAAATCAATAGGCCCGATAAGTTAGAAAATAATATTATTTATATGGTGTGTTGTTGATTATAGAAGGAAATTATGTCCTAGTTATCTAGGTTGATGATGTCCCTTTGAGGATCTCATAAGGGTTGTCATGTAAACCCTGCAGGTGGACTTAGTCTGGCATGATAATAAAGTTGAGTGGTACTACTCATGGAGATAGATGTTAATTAAGTGAGTGTCAGTAACTCATTTAATTAATGGACATTCGATATCTTAAATACATGGAGATTAACACATTTATGATATGAAGGAGCCCATAATATAATTTGGGAATGGTGCGGTAGTTCAATAATAACTCTTTAGTGGTATGAGTTATTATTGATGAACTTGAGTTGGGTGTTCAGGACGAACATGGAAAGCTCAAGCTCATAAGGAGACCAAAGCCAATTCCTCCTCTAGGTCCCTATTGTAGCCTCTTATATAAAGCCTTATATCCACCCAAAGCCCAGCTTCTTAAGCCTAAGCTAGGGTCGGCCAAGCCTTGCTTGGTGCCCAAGCAAGGGGCTAACCACACATAGAAAAGGAAGTTTATTTTTTGTAAAATCTTTCCTTTATAGAGATCCATAAAAAGGATTTAAAAGAATAATTTTAATTATAAAACTTTCCTTTTTTAGATCGGTCACAAAAGGAAATCAAAGGAGTTTTTATCTTGTTAAATCTTTCCTTTTATATAGATCCATAAAAGGGATTTAAAATAGAGATTTTAATTATTGAAATCTTTTCTTTTATAGACATCCACAAAGGGATTTAAAAAAGGGATTTTAATTTTATAAAACATTCCTTTTATAGCTATCCACAAAAGGGATTTTAAAAGAGAGATTTTAATTTTGTTTAAAATCATTCCTTGTTTGATGAAAGGTGTTTTGGCCAGTGATGATAAAGGAATTAAAGGAAGTTTTAATTTTGTTTTAAAACTTTTCTTTTTTGCATTCACCAAGGATTATAAAAGAAGAGGAGGTGGTGCCTTATGTTACACACATCTTCAATTCCTCTTCCCTTCCTTGGTGGCCGACCACTTCATCATCTTCTTCTCTTCTTCTTCTTTGTGGCTGGCTGCATCAAAGCTTGGACTTCCTTTGGTGGCCGGATACTTGGAGGTGAAGAAGAAGAGAAAGGAAGCTCTCTAGTTGTGACATCCCTTGGTGGCTGAAAGCTTGGAAGGAAGAAGATGGTTTGGGTGGATTTCATCTTGGTAGATCATCACCCACACAACGTCCAAGAAGAGGAGAGGAATATAATAGAAGATCGAGAGGTTATTAAATCTTCAAAGAAATGTATAACTAATTATAAGTTTCCACATCATAATTAGTTCATATTCTTTGAATGGATCCTGAAATACCAACACAAGAGGCTATCGATTGTAGGATATCGGTTTTATGTTATCGATTTTGTGTTTCGATCTTGTGCTTCTATTGAGGTCTCTTTAGTTAAACCGAAGGTTACTATAAGAAGTTTAAACATCGAATTTCTTTGAAAGGTTTTGTTTAGGAAGTGGTGGATGATCTCATACCCAAGAAGGCCTAGTGCCTCGCTATGTTTAACCAGGAAGCCGATCTTTGAAATAAATGTTTAATCATCTTTTGTAATATGGTTTAACTTAGGAAGATCACATCGGTTAAATTTGGAGTAAAATGTTAAGTATCGTTTCCAATACAAGTTTAACTTCTGTAGAGTAATTTGGATTAATAATGTTAAGTATCATTTGCAATCCAAGCTTAACTTCAGTAGAGCACATCGGTAGCTATGAAAAGTTCTGTGCTTGTACAAAATTTTGGTGCAGGGGAACAGAACAGAATCCAGGTGTTGAAACCAACATAAGGAATGAGGCTAACACTCACCCCTAAATCACAAAAAGTTTTTTCTATAATTGTAGTTCCTGTGGTACAAGGAATTGAGAAGCTTCCTAAATCTTGAAGCTCTGGGGGTATGGTGTTCAGAAATAGAGCGTTGCACTCCTCCGTTAGTGCCACAGTCTCATAGCTTTCTTTTTTTCTTCTATTGGATATGATATCTCTCAGAAATTTGGCAAACTTTGGTATTTTATGAAGTGCATTAATCAAGGGGACTTCAATGCTAAGCTCTTTGACCGTCTCCAAGAATCTGCTAAACTCTTCATCCTTTTTAGTGATGGATAGTCTTTAGGGGAAAGGAATTGTTTGACTTTGAATTTCTTGTGGAGGAAGCTCTTCAACCTTCTAGGTACTTGTTGGGTTCTTCAGGCCGCGAAAACCGCTTTTTCGCATCGCGGAAACCCCGAGTAACCCAAAGCCGTAGATCCGTGCAAAGATTCGTAAACAAAAACTTTTTCGAAAAACCTTTTCTTGTACGAGTTTGTAAAACTTTAGATCTACACTAAAGTTAAGATTATACCTTTGATGCACGCCCCACGCGAGTCCTGCTCGTCCAAATGATGCCGGATCTCAAGACCGTCAAGTGTCGGTCCTCTAGAAGTATCCACACGGACACACTAGATGGAGGTGACCAAAAACCAAGGTGTGCTAGCACCTATGTGGTTCGGCCAAGGGAGGAGGAGAGGGAGAGAGAGAGCTTGAGAGGAAGAACACAAGGAAGAAGAAGGAGTTACACCACTTGAATGGGAAAATGAATTCACACACCCACACAAAAGTGGCCGGCCACTCTCAAAAAACACCCAAATTAATTGCATTAATTGCAATTAATATGAAACCATTAAAGAGAATGGCTTTGTAACTTCCATGAGGTGGCACCCATGATGATGTGGAACATCATTATTGGTCCACCTAATGCTAACTCACCAATGAGGTGGCAAAAGGTCAAGTCAAAATTGACCTTTGGTCTTCTTTCTCAAGTCAAGTCAAACTTGACTCAATCTCTAACATGGTGGATCTAATCCAACCATTTGATTCGAGTCAACTTAAATTAATGAATCTAATTCATTAAATTAAATTGATCCAATGAGTCAAAATCAAAATTAGACTCATTGAACACATGAATCAACTTGAGTCGAACTCAAGTTAGCCCAATTAGGATTACTCTTAATCCAATTTGATTCATCAAATGAATCTAATCCTCTTGGTTCATCATATGAACCTAATCTCCATCTAATTGTCCTAAGTGTGTGACCCTATAGGTTCTTGTAACGTTGGCAATGCCCTAAACCCATTTAGAAGCATAAGTAATGAGCGGTATCTAGCAACACATCATTACTACCCAAGTTACAAGAATGTCGAGATCCGACATCACCTTGTGACTATTAATTGTGACTCCTCACAATATGTGACATTGTCCTTCTCTCCTAGACATCTAGATTGATCAATGTGAGGTATAGACCGTGTCATCCTCTAATCAATCTAAATCTTGAACTCCAAGTAGACTCACTCGATCAAATGAGCTCAACATCTAATGTTGACTCATTTGGGCATGGCCATGCACTTAGTGGTCTCACTCTATCAAGAATACCGATGTCGCTCCCATCATATGGGAAGGATAGATTCCATCTACATCACTCACATCCCTCCGCATAATTTGTTACATACCCAGTAATCGCCTTTATAGTCCACCCAGTTACGGGTGACGTTTGACGAAACTAAAGTACATAACTCCTTATGTAGGGATCCATGGTGACTTCAGGTCTAAGGACTAATAGTCATACTAATAGCCACATGAGAAAGTATATGACACTCATATAACGATCCATGATACTTTCTCATGACGGGTCATTCAGTATACATTCTCTAATGCATACTCATGTGTCAGCTTGATATCTCTATATCCATGACTTGTGAGATCAAGTCATCGAGCTGACCTACATGCTAGTCTTATTATATTAACATTGTCCCTGAATGCAAATACTCGACTAGGAATGATTTAGAGTAGTGTTCCCTATATCATCTCACTATCGATTCAACTAATCAATTGATATAGGTATGAACGTTCTACTCAAGGACGCTATTATACTTAGTCTATTTGGCACTAATATAAATAAGTATAATAACCAAACAAATGCCTTTATTAGTATACAAGAATATGATGTACATGAGTCCATACAATCATCAAATGATTGGCTCTAGGGCTCTAACTAATAATCTCCCACTAGCACTAGTGCCAATCAGTATAGGCTCTAAGGCCTAAAGACCTAGTGTGACCATCATGCTTCCTCTGTGCCAAAGCCTTGGTCAAGGGATCTGCGATGTTAGCCTCTGTAGGTACTCTGCAAATCTTCACATCTCCTCTATCGATAATCTCTCGAATGAGATGGAAGCGCCGTAGTATATACTTGGTCCGCTTGTGTGAGCGAGGTTCCTTCGCCTGTGCTATAGCTCCATTGTTGTCACAATAGAGCTCAACTGGGTCAGTGATGCTAGGAACCACCCCAAGTTCAGTAATGAACTTGCGGATCCAAACTGCCTCCTTTGCTGCCTCTGATGCAGCAATATACTCGGCTTCTGTTGTAGAATCAGCTACTGTATCCTGCTTCGAACTCTTCCAGCTGACAGCACCACCATTAATGCAAAATACGAACCCTGACTGCGATCGGTAATCATCCTGATCAGTCTGAAAGCTGGCATCACTGTAACCCTTTACAGTTAGCTCATCATTGCCTCCATATATCAAGAAATATTCTTTAGTCCTTCGTAAGTACTTAAGAATATTCTTGACCGCTATCCAGTGACTTTCACCTGACTGGTATCTGCTCGTCATGCTCAAAGCATACGAGACATCAGGTCGAGTACACAACATGGCGTACATGATCGATCCTATGACTGAGGCATAAGGGATCTGATCCATGCGGTCTCTCTCCTCTCTAGAAGAGGGACCTTGAGTCTTTGAAAGACTCACGCCATGTGACATCGGCAGAAATCCCTTCTTGGAGTTCTGCATGGCAAACCGAAGGAGTACCTTGTCAATATATGTACTCTGACTTAGGCCAAGCAATCTCTTAGATCTATCTCTATAGATCTGTATCCCTAGAATGCGGGATGCCTCACCTAAGTCCTTCATTGAGAAGCAACTCCCTAGCCAGGTCTTGACAGACTGAAGCATAGGGATGTCCTTCCCAATGAGTAGTATGTCATCCACATACAATATGAGGAAGACAACTATATCCCCTACAACCTTCTTGTAGACACAAGGTTCATCTTCGTTCTTGATGAAACCAAACTGTTTGATTGCATCATCGAATCGAAGATTCCAGCTCCGAGAAGCTTGCTTTAGTCCATAAATGGACCTATGCAGCTTGCATACTCTACTAGTATGCTGTGGATCTACAAAACCCTCAGGTTGTGTCATGTACACATCCTCGAGTAGGTTTCCATTCAGAAACGCGGTTTTGACATCCATCTGCCATATCTCATAGTCATGGTAGGCTGCAATAGCAAGCATGATCCGAATGGACTTAAACATCGCTACTAGAGAAAAGGTTTCATCATAGTCAATACCATGAATCTGCTTGAAACCTTTAGCTACCAAGCGACCCTTATAAATAAGTCCATGCATGTCAGTCTTTCTCTTAAAGACCCACTTACACCCAATGGGTTTTACCCCTTCAGGTGGATCAACCAAAGTCCATACTTGGTTGGTGTACATGGATTCCATTTCGGATCTCATGGCTTCTAGCCATTTCTCGGAATCTGGTCTCATCACAGCTTCCTGATAGGTGATAGGCTCATCCTCTATGAGCATAACGTCATCATGGTCAGACAAGAGAAATGAGTATCTCTCAGGCTGACGACGTACCCTATCAGACCTGCGAAGAGGTATGTCCACTTGAACCGGTTGTTGTTCCTCAACTCCTTGTGGAACAACATCATCCACAACACTTTGTGGTTCCAGTTCAATTTCCATCGAGGCATCAGTGCTATTGTTCGCATCTTGAACTTCTTCAAGATCGAACGCGCTCCCACTAGTCTTTCTAGAAACAAAGTCCCTTTCTAGAAAGACCCCAGTCTTTGCCACAACTACCTTGTGCTGACTGGGAATGTAGAAGTAATATCCCTTAGTTTCCTTGGGATATCCAATGAAAAAGCACTTGTCGGATTTGGGTCCTAATTTGTCTGAGACTTGACATCTAACGTAAGCCTCACAACCCCAAATCCTCATGAAAGACACCTAGGCATCTCTCCTAGTCCATATCCTATATGGTGTCTTTATCACGGTCTTTGATGGAACTCGGTTGAGTATGAAAGCTGCCGTGTCTAGAGCATATCCCCATAGATATGTCGGAAGATCTGTGTGACTCATCATAGATCGTACCATATCTAATAAGGTACGATTCCTCCTTTCGGATACACCATTCCACTGTGGTGTTCCAGGAGGAGTGAGTTGAGATAAAATCCCACACTCAGCTAAGTAGTCACGAAACTCATGGCTTAAATATTCACCACCTCGATCTGATCGAAGTACCTTAATACTCTTGACAAGCTGGTTTTGTACTTCATTCTTGAATTCTTTGAACTTTTCAAAGGATTCAGACTTATGTGTCATCAAGTACACATAACCGTATCTACTGAAATCATCAGTAAATGTGATGAAGTACCTATAACTGCCTCTAGCAGCAACATTGAAAGGGCCACATACATCACCATGTATGAGTCCTAACAAATCAGTTGCTCTCTCGCTATGCCCACTAAAGGGCGTCTTGGTCATCTTGCCTCGTAGGCATGACTCGCATATCTCATATGATTCAAAATCAAATGAGTCCAGCAAACCATCCTTATGGAGCTGGGATAAGCGCTTGTCATTTATATGACCTAAGCGACAGTGCCAGAGGTAGGTTTGGTTCATGTCATTTGACTTGAACCTCTTGGTACTAATGTTATAGATAGGGCTCTCAAGGTCTAGAATATAGAGTCCGTTTATTAGTGGTGCACTACAATAGAACATATCTTTTAAATAAATAGAACAACATTTGTCTTTTATTATAAAAGAGTATCCTTTCTTGTCTAAACAAGAAACTGAAACTATGTTCTTAGTAAGAGCAGGCACATAACAACAATCATCTAAATTTAGTACAAGCGCAGAGATAGCTGATAAGTTCCTACAGCAACAGCAGCAACCCGTGCTCCATTGCCTACTCGTAGGTCCACCTCGCCCTTTGCCAATGCTCTGCTATTTCTCAGCGTCTGCACATCAGTACAAATGTGTGAAGCACATCCAGTATCTAATACCCATGATGTAGAAATAGATAGATTGACTTCTATAACATATATACTTGAAGTGGAAGTCTCACTTCGCTTCTTCTTAAGATCTTCCAAGTATACCTTGCAGTTCCCCTTCCAGTGCCCGGTCTGACCGCAGTGGAAGCAGGTAGCATCCTTGGCGACCCCTCCTTTAGGCTTCAGTGCCTTGCCTTTGCCCTTGGCTTGGGACTTTCCTTTGCCTTTGGGCTTGCCTTTGCCCTTATGCTTCTGGACCATCAGAATAGGCTTAACTTTCTTAAGGTTAATCTCAGCAGTTCGTAACATACTAAGGAGCTCGGGCAGTGGCTTGTCAATCTCGTTCATGTTATAGTTCAGAACGAATTGACTATAGCTATCCGGCAAGGATTGCAAGATTAAGTCAGTGGCCAGCTCTTGGCCAAGTGGGAACCCCAGTCTTTGTAGGTTCTCTATGTACCCAATCATCTTAAGTACATAAGGACCTACAGGAGCCCCGTCTGAAATCTTGCACTGAAACAGTGCCTTCGAGATCTCAAATCTCTCATGCCTCGCTTGTCCCTGATATAGTTGGCGAAGATGCTCAACCATATCAAAAGCGCCCATCAACTCATGTTGCTTCTGAAGCTTTGAGTTCATGGTCGCGAGCATTAGACAGGATACATCTAATGCGTCGTCTTGATGCTTCTTGTAAGCATCTTTGTCGGCTCGCGGGGCATTGGCAGGAGGAGCCTCCGGAATGGGCTGCTCCAGAACGTACAGCTTATGCTCCTGGGTGAGAACTATTCTCAAGTTCCTGTACCAGTCCAGGAAATTCGCTCCGTTGAGCTTGTCCTTCTCAAGGACAGATCGCAGGGAGAAGGAATTCGTGTTTGACGTCATGGTTATCTACAACAGAAAATTTGCAGAAATAAATATCATATTCTTTAAAAATCATTTAATTAGGCCTTTAATTAAATGATGCTCCCACTGAATTCTATAATTCTTGTGGGACAAGATCCACATCATACTAACCCTTGAGTTAGCTTTGGCTAATACGCCCAAGGCTTAGTATGATCGGTAGGTAACGATTACCAATTACATCTCTATGCAACTCTTGTTTATAGAATCAATATCCGCATTTATATTAAAACTCGAGTTAGCTTTGGCTAATACGCCCGAGAGTTAATATAGATGTGATTTTGACCTATCTTTTCCAACCGTTGGAATAATGCCTATAGTTGACTCGATCTAACCGAGCAACTAGGAATACTCAATCTAATTGAGTTTGTATCCACCCATGCGTTGATAGGCGGGACCAAGATTGTCCCTCCGTACCCTACCAAGATAATATGTATTGCTCTGCTTTGGCAGATTCAACAATACATGTGATCGAGGTAGTGATAGGTATCACGGCACGGTTAGGCATTTTAGAGTTGATTCGATCTAGATCTAATCTAATCGAGAAGGATGCATCTTGTGCACGACTTAGATCTAATCTAATCGCAAGGGTGCATCATGTGCACGACTTAGATCTAATCTAATCGTTAAGGCACTTATTAATTAATTAATTATTAAACATGCATCAAATACATAACAATTAATTAATTAATCTATTTGTGATTTAGTCATGGCCCTACTACGATCTTCTCAAGCCAATGAGAAGATCGAATGGTCAACCTAGGGTCAACAGCTTCTCCAAGCTCCTCCCTTTGACCACCTTGTGTTGCTCGTGCCCGCCTCGGAACTCCGTCTCGTGTGGACCCTCCACCGCTCCAATTTGTACATTACAATTTGAAACTCGAGTTACATTCGAGTCTAAATCTAATTTACAACAAGAATATAAGAGAAGGAACGACGCGCAGGTCGCGAATAAATAAAAACATACAACACGCGCAAACACATAACGGCACGCAGGCCGTATTATGAATTACAACACAACCAATCATATTGGGTTTTTTTTTTGGGCCATGACTATCACAAAATTTATATATAATTCAAAATTATATATTTTCATAATTTTCTATAATTTTAAAATTAATTTTTAAAATTTTTACAAGTAAAATTTCCCGGCGGTCCCGTTTAGCGGTTTCGGGCGCAATCGCGGAACGGATCCCCTTGCGGGGCCCAGGGGCAGCGCCCCTACCCGTGATCTAACCATCGCGAGGGTTCCTTTGCGATCCAACAGCGCCTAAACCCGCTGTCCCAAAACAATTTGGGCCGAGACATTGCCGTTTCGGAAAAATCTTCCCGGCGGGTTCGTTTTTAGCGATTTCGGGTGCAATCGCGGAGCAAATCCCCTTGCGGGGTTAGGGGCAGTACCCCTACTGTAACGCCCGCCCTTCTTACCCAACCAAAGGCGGTGCTACGTTCTTATACTACTTACGTACATGTTTTACTATAACAGCGGAAGAATAAAAACTTTAAAGAATTTAATTTATTAAGCATGATATCACAGATGAAATATGCATATATTGATTCTATAACTAATCATATTAATCTGTCCGAATCGTTCTTTGCCGAGCCACCACCACACACATCCTTATCCGCTCCTCCTGTTGCTCCTCTAGTTCATCCAGTTCTTTGATCTGCGGTACAAGGAAAGTAAGCTGTGAGCACTCATGGCTCAGTAAGTTCCTTTCCTACTCACTAAAACCGAAAGTCATCGTATATTAATATCATGCGTAATATCATAAGCATATAACATACAAAGGTATCATATTCATATCATCATGGCATCATATCAAATCATTAGCTAATTCAAGCACATATGCAGGCAATGCATCATGAATTTGAAAACTTATACTTGTAAGTACTTGAAATTAATATCATCATCATTGGGGATCCCGGTTTGTACCACATACATCATACGTAGGTCCAAGGTAGCAAGTCTTGAACCCTACCATACATACATACTAGGCCCGAGTCTTACTCCATCGACCTAGGGCATCAGAAGCCCATTACTGACGAGGCCCGAGTCTTATTCCATCGACCCCGGGGCGTTTACGGAGCCCACCCTTGGTACAAACCATACAAAGTAATTTATCATGCATAACTATCATATCATATCCTTAACAATCTTTCATGCATTTCATTTTTCATTCTTCTCATTATGTATAGCATTTCATATGCTATTACATATCATGGCATTCACATAATTTCATTCTTCTCATTATGTATAGCATTTCATATGCTATCACATATCATGGCATTTACATAAATCTCATTCTTCTTATTATGTATAGCATTTCATATGCTATCACATATCATGGCATTTACATAAATTTCATTCTTCTCATTATGTATAGCCTTTCATATGCTATCACATATCATGGCATAACATAAATTTCATTGCATAACATTTCCTAGGTTTCTTTCTTTCCCTTTTTTTTTTTTGCCGAAATTCTAGAGTTAAGTGCTCATCTTATCAAGCATCATATAGGTATAAAAACATGAAGAAGAATCCTTTTCCATGGCATAGAAAATCTATCATTTAGTGAAGACTAGTTAAACATCACTAGATTTCGAAAGTTCTTCTTAACCGAATTTTCTCATACTTGTTTCTAGGTTTTAAAATTCTCAAAAAAATCATAAAAACATATAAAAATCCTTGTACCACAAGTGAGTGGAAGCTTACCTTCTTCGCTTAAGTTTCCTAGAATTGAGAACTTGCTTGGACCTTTCTTCTTGCTTGCTAGGTTCGGCACCAATGGAGGGAAAGGAGTGGTTAGGTCTTTTGGTGGAGAGGGGAGGAAGAAGAAGCTTCTCCCTCTTGTGTTGCTCGACAACAACAAGGAAGAAAGAAGAGGGAGGGAGTGAGGAGGAAGAGGAGCTTCCTTCCTCTTGTGTTGCTTGGCAACAAGAAGAAGAAGAGAGGGGGTCTCGGCACAAGAGGGAGGAGGAGAGGGAGAGGAGTGGAGGATGAATTTGAAGTCACCCCTCCATGCCTATTTATACTAAAATGAGGGGAGGAAATTTGACTTGATTCATCCTCCCCATTTATTCCTCTTCTTTATGATAGGAATATTCTAGAGATATGCCTTGTGAGTTCTCTCTTAATCTCTCTCTTTTCTCTCCTTTAATAAAATTTTCTATCTCTCCTCTTACAATATCCTCTCTTATCCCAATTGGTTAACACATGCATGCATCCACAAGAGAACCAAGGTTCAAAACTTGGTTATGCATATTTTTACTTCTTTTTCTTTTTAAGTAGAAAGAATCCTTTCTTATTCTTAACTACTTAATCCTTCCTCTCTTTACTAATAATTCTCCTATCCCCTTTGGTATCCTATACATGTTCCCTACAAGAGATCCAAGGTTCAATCTCTCTTCTAACATTTTATTTTCTTTTACACATAATAATTCATATATATTATGCATTATGCATAAATATTTCATACATGTACATATTATCTCTTATTTCTTTCTTTTGTCCACATTAATTCCATACATTTTAAATCATGTATAGATGATTATATTCTCAACTTTATTTTTCTTTCATAAAGTTTTAATCATCTAAATCCATCTTAATATTTAACATAGAGTATTTACATCCTCTTTTCATTCGTACTCCCATTACCCTTCTAGGCTTTCTAGGGGTGTTACAATCTCCCCTACTTATTGAAAGTTCGTCCCCGAACTTAGAATGACAATTTCTGCTCAGATTCCCTTAGATGTTGGTGGAGCTTCTAATCTCCCTTGACTTATTGAGGGTCCCTCAATGGAAGTCTGCAGTTGGTGTAACCTTGCGGGACCGCCTTGATTCGAAACATACTGTGGTGCTTTAGTAGGGCAGTCTCTAGATAGATGTCCTTCTAGTCCACAGTCGTAGCATTTAATTTTGCCCTTACGACAGTCTTTTGCTTTATGACCCTCTATCCCACAGTTGTAGCACCTATTAGTGCCCGTACGACATGTCCTGGATGTTTCTTCCCACATGTATTGCACTGAGAAAACTTGAGCTGCTTGTTGGACGGACCAATCTCAGTGTCATTCCGTCGTTTTCCCTTTCCGCCGTGGTTCCCTTTCCAGTTGGCTTTAACATTTTCCAGTTCTTCCTTCTGAGCTTGCTTCTTGTCCTTGTCTAGTGCCTTCAGGTAGTGTTCAGTATTCAGGGCACTGCTAACTAACTCTTCTGTGGTCCGTGGTCTGTTAACTCCGCCGGCCACATTAAGTGCTATCTCGGGTCTGAGCATCTTTAGCATAAGCCTGACCCTTTCTCCTTCCGTCCTAACTAATTCCGGGCAGAGTCGCGCCAGGCGGTTGAATCTTTTTATCGCTTCTTCCACCGTTAGGTCACCTTGCCGAAATTCAGTGAATTCATCATAGTGCCTACTTGTCACCCGAGTGTGGAAGAATTCTTCGAAGAATTCCGTCTCAAAATCTGCCCAACTCATTTGATTCACTGGCATTTTCACTTTCACTCTGTCCCACCACATTCGGGCGTCTCCTGTGAGACAGAAGGATACGCATTTGACCTTTTCATGCTCAGGCCAGTCCAATAGTTCTACCATGCTCTCCATTGTCTTAAACCAAGCTTGTGCGTCCCATGCTTCACAATTTCCAGAGAATTTCTCCGGCCTCAGTCTTTGCCACTGGATTATATACGCTTCCGGACGAACTACCGGTGCCAGATTCACTGGTGGTACTGGTGCTGCCACTGGCTCCAGTTCCACTACTGGTATGTTTGGTGTATTATTCTGATTTGGGGTAGCGGGATTCCCTTGTTGATTTATCATGGCAGCAATCATTTGTTGCTGTTCCGTAAGCTGTCGTTGTAGCTCAGTAACTACTTGTGCCCAATCAGGTGGAGGTACTGTCTCCTCCGTTCTGGCATTTCGTCTTCTAGCCATACCTGATTTCCTAAATGATGACAAGATTAGCCTAAGTTATCATTCATGCATGAATATCTTAACACATCATGTCTAGGTTTCATGCCATTTTTGGGTCATCATTGAGGTATTCTTTCTTAGGTTGTCATATCACCTTTAGATTACCTTATCTTTCTTACACGTCAAGATCTAGCCGATGGTATTATCATCCTTATACTTAAATTGATACCATTTCTACTCTTTGTATTCATCAAAAAGCTTTTATTACATAACTTCTTCTCTTAAACAGCCAGGTAGGTTGCGACTACTCCTGCCATAAAGGACATGAGAGCAGTAGTCATTATCAACCCAACCTGTATCGACTTGCCCAGACCATCCTGGGGTGGATCAGGCATTATCGGAGGTTGAATCTCCGGTGCCTCTTCCGGGTCGATTATTGTCTCTTCATCCATTCCCTCGTCTTCTTCAACAGGTTCGTCCAGTTCCATCGGGTCTTCGTCTAGTTCCTCCTCGAGGTTGTTCAGTCCCCACTCGAAGTCTATTATATCGTTGGGGTTGAAACCCATTTCCATGTATTCAGCAAGGTTAACCTCATCCTCGACCATCTCAGGAAGCTCGTTCTCTTCTTCATAGTATTCCATAATTTCTTCATTTTCATCTTCATAATCGTTCAAATTTCCTTCCTCGATTTCCTCGAGATCTTCTTCTCCGAACTCGCCGTGTTCCGGAGATCCCGCGGCGAAGTATTCCAGCATCTCAGGTTCATCCGCGAACTCGAGGTATTCGCCAGAATATTCCACATCCTCGGAATCGTATTCGAACGGGATATAGTCCATTTCTACAAGATTTTAAAGATTCATTATTCCTCTTATGTTATAGCCTAAGGTTCTTGTATCTAGGCTACCATTCATGCATCTTAGCATATCACCTACTTATCATTATGCACCATTCTCTAGGGTATAGTTTAAGGTATCCTTCCTAGGCTACCATTCATGCATCCTAGAGTATCATACAAATATTTGCATATAAATAAATTAAGCAACTGTACTTACTTGGAGCGGCAGGAAGGAGCTTGATGTGTGTGTAGTGAGCTACGCTTGCTGTAAACGCCCGCCCTTCTTACCCAACCAAAGGCGGCGCTACGTTCTTATACTACTTACGTACATGTTTTACTATAACAGCGGAAGAATAAAAACTTTAAAGAATTTAATTTATTAAGCATGATATCACAGATGAAATATGCATATATTGATTCTATAACTAATCATATTAATCTGTCCGAATCGTTCTTTGCCGAGCCACCACCACACACATCCTTATCCGCTCCTCCTGTTGCTCCTCTAGTTCATCCAGTTCTTTGATCTGCGGTACAAGGAAAGTAAGCTGTGAGCACTCATGGCTCAGTAAGTTCCTTTCCTACTCACTAAAACCGAAAGTCATCGTATATTAATATCATGCGTAATATCATAAGCATATAACATACAAAGGTATCATATTCATATCATCATGGCATCATATCAAATCATTAGCTAATTCAAGCACATATGCAGGCAATGCATCATGAATTTGAAAACTTATACTTGTAAGTACTTGAAATTAATATCATCATCATTGGGGATCCCGGTTTGTACCACATACATCATACGTAGGTCCAAGGTAGCAAGTCTTGAACCCTACCATACATACATACTAGGCCCGAGTCTTACTCCATCGACCTAGGGCATCAGAAGCCCATTACTGACGAGGCCCGAGTCTTATTCCATCGACCCCGGGGCGTTTACGGAGCCCACCCTTGGTACAAACCATACAAAGTAATTTATCATGCATAACTATCATATCATATCCTTAACAATCTTTCATGCATTTCATTTTTCATTCTTCTCATTATGTATAGCATTTCATATGCTATTACATATCATGGCATTCACATAATTTCATTCTTCTCATTATGTATAGCATTTCATATGCTATCACATATCATGGCATTTACATAAATCTCATTCTTCTTATTATGTATAGCATTTCATATGCTATCACATATCATGGCATTTACATAAATTTCATTCTTCTCATTATGTATAGCCTTTCATATGCTATCACATATCATGGCATAACATAAATTTCATTGCATAACATTTCCTAGGTTTCTTTCTTTCCCTTTTTTTTTTTTTGCCGAAATTCTAGAGTTAAGTGCTCCTCTTATCAAGCATCATATAGGTATAAAAACATGAAGAAGAATCCTTTTCCATGGCATAGAAAATCTATCATTTAGTGAAGACTAGTTAAACATCACTAGATTTCGAAAGTTCTTCTTAACCGAATTTTCTCATACTTGTTTCTAGGTTTTAAAATTCTCAAAAAATCATAAAAACATATAAAAAGCCTTGTACCACAGGTGAGGGGAAGCTTACCTTCTTCGCTTAAGTTTCCTAGAATTGAGAACTTGCTTGGACCTTTCTTCTTGCTTGCTAGGTTCGGCACCAATGGAGGGAAAGGAGTGGTTAGGTCTTTTGGTGGAGAGGGGAGGAAGAAGAAGCTTCTCCCTCTTGTGTTGCTCGGCAACAACAAGGAAGAAAGAAGAGGGAGGGAGTGAGGAGGAAGAGGAGCTTCCTTCCTCTTGTGTTGCTTGGCAACAAGAAGAAGAAGAGAGGGGTCTCGGCACAAGAGGGAGGAGGAGAGGGAGAGGAGTGGAGGATGAATTTGAAGTCACCCCTCCATGCCTATTTATACTAAAATGAGGGGAGGAAATTTGACTTGATTCATCCTCCCCATTTATTCCTCTTCTTTATGATAGGAATATTCTAGAGATATGCCTTGTGAGTTCTCTCTTAATCTCTCTCTTTTCTCTCCTTTAATAAAATTTTCTATCTCTCCTCTTACAATATCCTCTCTTATCCCAATTGGTTAACACATGCATGCATCCACAAGAGAACCAAGGTTCAAAACTTGGTTATGCATATTTTTACTTCTTTTTCTTTTTAAGTAGAAAGAATCCTTTCTTATTCTTAACTACTTAATCCTTCCTCTCTTTACTAATAATTCTCCTATCCCCTTTGGTATCCTATACATGTTCCCTACAAGAGATCCAAGGTTCAATCTCTCTTCTAACATTTTATTTTCTTTTACACATAATAATTCATATATATTATGCATTATGCATAAATATTTCATACATGTACATATTATCTCTTATTTCTTTCTTTTGTCCACATTAATTCCATACATTTTAAATCATGTATAGATGATTATATTCTCAACTTTATTTTTCTTTCATAAAGTTTTAATCATCTAAATCCATCTTAATATTTAACATAGAGTATTTACATCCTCTTTTCATTCGTACTCCCATTACCCTTCTAGGCTTTCTAGGGGTGTTACACCTACCCATGATCTAACCATCGTGAGTTGCTCCTTTGCGATCTAATGGCACCCGACCCCGCTGTCCCAAATGAATTTGGGGCAAAACGAAGCCGTTTAAAAGAAAACTTTCCGGTAGCCGAAACCTACAAGTGCCGAGACACTTGTGCTTCGCTTCTACGGAAAAATTACTTATAAAAACTCTAAAAACTTAATTTTTACAGAAAATTACAGAAGGTATATTTTTCATAAAAATACAAACGAACTCGTACAAGTCTTTGCACGTGGCTCTGATACCACTGTTGGGTTCTTCGGGCCGCGAAAACCGCTTTTTCGCGTCGCGGAAACCCCGAGTAACCCAAAGCCGTAGATCCGTGCAAAGATTCGTAAACAAAAACTTTTTCGAAAAACCTTTTCTTGTACGAGTTTGTAAAACTTTAGATCTACACTAAAGTTAAGATTATACCTTTGATGCACGCCCCACGCGAGTCCTGCTCGTCCAAATGATGCCGGATCTCAAGACCGTCAAGTGTCGGTCCTCTAGAAGTATCCACACGGACACACTAGATGGAGGTGACCAAAAACCAAGGTGTGCTAGCACCTATGTGGTTCGGCCAAGGGAGGAGGAGAGGGAGAGAGAGAGCTTGAGAGGAAGAACACAAGGAAGAAGAAGGAGTTACACCACTTGAATGGGAAAATGAATTCACACACCCACACAAAAGTGGCCGGCCACTCTCAAAAAACACCCAAATTAATTGCATTAATTGCAATTAATATGAAACCATTAAAGAGAATGGCTTTGTAACTTCCATGAGGTGACACCCATGATGATGTGGAACATCATTATTGGTCCACCTAATGCCAACTCACCAATGAGGTGGCAAAAGGTCAAGTCAAAATTGACCTTTGGTCTTCCTTCTCAAGTCAAGTCAAACTTGACTCAATCTCTACCATGGTGGATCTAATCCAACCATTTGATTCGAGTCAACTTAAATTAATGAATCTAATTCATTAAATTAAATTGATCCAATGAGTCAAAATCAAAATTAGACTCATTCAACACATGAATCAACTTGAGTCGAACTCAAGTTAGCCCAATTAGGATTACTCTTAATCCAATTTGATTCATCAAATGAATCTAATCCTCTTGGTTCATCATATGAACCTAATCTCCATCTAATTGTCCTAAGTGTGTGACCCTATAGGTTCTTGTAATGTTGGCAATGCTCTAAACCCATTTAGAAGCATAAGTAATGAGCGGTATCTAGCAACACATCATTACTACCCAAGTTACAAGAATGTCGAGATCCGACATCACCTTGTGACTATTAATTGTGACTCCTCACAATATGTGACATTGTCCTTCTCTCCTAGACATCTAGATTGATTAATGTGAGGCATAGACCGTGTCATCCTCTAATCAATCTAAATCTTGAACTCCAAGTAGACTCACTCGATCAAATGAGCTCAACATCTAATGTTGACTCATTTGGGCATGGCCATGCACTTAGTGGTCTCACTCTATCAAGAATACCGATGTCGCTCCCGTCATATGGGAGGGATAGATTCCATCTACATCACTCACATCCCTCCGCATAATTTGTTACATACCCAGTAATCGCCTTTATAGTCCACCCAGTTACGGGTGACGTTTGACAAAACTAAAGTACATAACTCCTTATGTAGGGATCCATGGTGACTTCAGGTCTAAGGACTAATAGTCATACTAATAGCCACATGAGAAAGTATATGACACTCATATAACGATCCATGATATTTTCTCATGGCGGGTCATTCAGTATACATTCTCTAATGCATACTCATGTGTCAGCTTGATATCTCTATATCCATGACTTGTGAGATCAAGTCATCGAGCTGACCTACATGCTAGTCTTATTGTATTAACATTGTCCCTGAATGCTAATACTCGACTAGGAATGATTTAGAGTAGTGTTCCCTATATCATCTCACTATCGATTCAACTAATCGATTGATATAGGTATGAACGTTCTACTCAAGGACGCTATTATACTTAGTCTATTTGGCACTAATATAAATAAGTATAATAACCAAACAAATGCCTTTTATTAATATACAAGAATATGATGTACATGAGTCCATACAATCATCAAATGATTGGCTCTAGGGCTCTAACTAATAGTATTCTCCTTATCTTCTTGTGTGCCACTCGGTTGTGATGAAGAAGGAGAGGTCTCTCCAAGAATATCAATTCCCTCATTAGGAGCAGTCACTTGGGGTTCTCCCAAGGTCTGTTCACTCTGATGCTCAATTCTGTTGCAGTGCTCAATAGGGTTCACATCAGGCTTACCTGGAAAAAACTCTTGGTGCTCTTGAGGAAAATGAAGGTATCTGTGCTATTTGGCTATCTTGAATCTTTTGGTGTTTTTCATAATTCTCCATCCTTTGGGTGAGCTGTTTGATGTCATTCTTTATTTCCATTTGTGTTGCGTGGAATTCTTCAAGAAAATTTTCTAATCGAGATTGTTGATAGCCTTGTTGTTGCTATTGTTGCTATGGATAGCTTTGTCGTTTCCCCGATTGGTAACTTTGCCTTTGACCCATAGGTTGCCCCTGGTTTTGATTATTTTTGTAGGAAAAATTTGGATGGTTCCTCCAACCTGGATCGTATGTGTTGGAATATAGGTTGTTCTGCCTCAGATTGAAACTTGCTATAGAATTACACTGCTCAAATTGTTCAAGTTGAGAAGACATGGCTCCAAGTGAGCAAGCTTCTTGTGCTTGTTCCATACTTTCACAAGAATCATAAATTCCTACTATGGAATTCACCGTACAGTTGCCATTAATTCGACCTTCTTTGTTAAGGCATCCACTTTTGCTAACATTAGTGTAAATGGATCAACATCAAACTTACTCAATGCCTTCATTGGGTTTTCAGGGAAGGAGTTTCTACTTCACTCCGATGCCTGCTAGTGGTTAAGTGCCATATTTTCTATGATTTCCTTGGCTTCATCTAAACTTTTATTCATTAGTGCCCCTCCAGCTGCTGAGTCTAGAGACACCTTGGTGTAATAGTTGATGTCGTTATAAAATGTATAATCCACTAACCACTTTTCCAGACCATGATGTGGGTACATTTTGAGCATGTTTTTGAATCTATCCCAAGCTTCATATATAGATTCTATATCAACTTGCTTGAAGTTAGCAATCTGATTCCACATATATGCTATTTTGCTTAGAGGATAGAACTTATCAAGGAATAACTTTTCATATTGCTCCTATGATATAATGCTGTTGGCTGGCAAAGAAGTGAGCCATAACTTGGCTCTATCCCTTAGAGAAAACTCGAATATCATTAATCTCACTGCCTCTATTGGGACTCCGTTCATCTTCATGGTCCCAAATATCTCATAAAAGACTTCCAAGTGTTGGTTTTCTTCTTCATGTGGCCCACCCCCAAATTGATGTTGTTGTATCATTGTGATTACTACAAGCTTTATCTCAAAATTATTAGCTTCAATAGCTAGTTTGGGGATGCTAGACCGAAGCCCACATGCATAAGGCACTATGTAATCCTTAAGAGGTTTGTTCGCCATTTGAGATATTTTTTGTTTCTCTTATTGTCTCTGCAGATTTCTTCTTCTTCGAAAGGTTCAATCTATCTCAAGATCAAGTGGCAATAAATTCCCTGCTAGATTAGATCTTAGCATACAAGAAAAAGATTACTGAAAATTAAACTTACAAAAATTTAGAAATACAAAAATTAAGTTGCAGAAAAATAGAGTATCCAAATGGAAAATAAAAATTAAAGTGAAGGAAAGAAATTATAGAAATAAAAGTGAGAAAATCCAAGATATATGAGAAACAGAAGTGTAGAAATATTTACAAAAATAGAAAAGAAAATATTGTTTAATCTAACTCAAGTAATTATCAACTAATGTTATATGTGTAGTCTTTGTCAACAACGCTAAAAACTTGATATGTACAATCCGAAAGTGCACGAATACCATCAAGTAATAAAAGACATTGATTCCATGAGGATTGGATATAAGTACTAGAGATTAGTCACAGTGAATTAGCTAAACGATCGATGGTTGAGAATTACACACTAAAGTGGAGAGAAGTAAGATTGAAGAAAGGAGAGAGGGAGAGTGGGTTGAGAATTGGTTGAGGACCTTAGGTTGAAGGAAATATTCTAGGAGTTTAGTTTCATTGTGATATTAATCAATGAACTAAGGATCACCAATTACCCATCCTCTACTCCTATGCACATGTAGGAAGGTTGATTCATTACCGACATTTTCATATGAGGGTTTTGTCGGAGTGTCATCTATATTAACATAGGATGCTATCTAATGCAAGTGATTCCTAAAAAGTCTGATTAAAGGGTTACCTTTGTTACTAGGGACCCCGGTCATACATCCACAAGGATACACAAAACACTTGATATCACAAACATAGAAATAACCCATATTCTACACTTCCTTGTAGAGAATTACTCCTCCTTTCAAGATGATGCTCTAGATGTTCGGTTAAAAGGTTACCCTTGTCAGTAGGCCCCCTCCTTCCCCGGTCATACAATCTAAAGCATTCTCTCTACAAGGTGAACCAAACTACACAATCATTCAACCAAACATGTGAATTAAGCACAAACACATCACACACACATTAGATCGAATGAATACAAGGCATAAACAATGTCATATGGAAAGGAAATTGGCAAATCTAAGAGTATACATCAATCTCATATCACAATTGCTCCCTTGATCTTAGAACAATAAGATCTACTCTATAACAGGGAGGAAAGAATCCTAGATAATGAAATCATAAGCTCAAAACCCAATCTAAAGAGAAGGGAGAAGAAGCTTATACAAGAGATTGAGTGTTCTTTGGATCCAATCCCACACTTTTGGAGTCAAAGGAAATGATAAAAATAACCCTGAATCTTTAATCAGAGTGCAGAGAAGGTGTAGATATAAATTAAGATAGATCTCGTAAAGGGGAGAACCTTCCTCCATCAAGAAGGAGAAGAACTCCCCTTAAATAGAGCAGGACACGGGCTAGGGTATGACTCGTGTCATGGCTGTACCCCCATTGGCATGGCTAGACCTTGAAGCCGCTCGATTTGACTGGCACAGCCGTGCCTTTTAGCATGGCTAGACCTTGAAGCCGGTCCGCTTGAGTGGCACGACCATGGCTTTACCTGACTCTATTTGCTTGGCATGATAGTGACTTTTAGCACGACCAGGGCTTGATTGAGCCCTGGTGAGATGGCACAACCATGTGAAACCACACGACGAGAATCTTCCCATTCTCTGGATGAATGCCATGCTTGCTCATGGGTGAAGGGACACGACCTTGTGAAACAACACAGCCAAAACTTTGCTCTTTTTCTTTCTTCTCTCTGAAGCATGTTTTGCACCATTTTCACTCTAAAAATACATCCTATTGATAGAAAACCAAATAACAATAGATCTCTGAGAAAGAAAGTAATTATACTGAAAATATGATAAATAAGGGTGAAAATGCATTGAACATATGCAAGGAAAACAAGTGAATGTGTGTTAAAGCATGCATAAAAATAGATTTAATTTATGCACATTAAGAAGCCTCGTATAAACTCAAACACAAGAGTATTCGAGAGAATACAACAATAGATGCAAAAAGAACAAGTAAATAAATACAACAATATGAAACCTTGCTCTTGATCTCTTATTGATATGGAAATGTCTCTTGTAGACTCAGAAGTGCAGTAACACTTCGCTCTGAATCACCCAAGAATTGGTGGTGAAGAATAGAGAAGAAGAGTTACATTTGAATCTTCATCAGCATCTTGATATCTTGTGGACTAGGGCTCCCAATTGATTGACCATACCCATAATATATTGCCACGTCAGCTTTGAGTGCAACCAGCCGTCCAAACCTCAAAACGACTATTTTCTTCACCTCCCAATTGATTACTTGATCGATTAAGCTCCTATTGATCAATCACTCAATAGATTATGCTCTCACGAGGAAGCTACCATGCTTCATGACAAAAATTGTAACGCTCCACCCTCCTCACTACTAGTCTGTGAGGGCGGAGCGCTACTGGAATACTAACTTTTCTTAAAACTAATATTGCACACATGTAATTATCAATACATAAACTCTCTAAACATGCATCTGATAGCAGCGGAAATCATAAACAACTTATCTCTATATTCTACTCTAGCATACGAACATAACTAAAACTATACATCAATCTAAACATGCTGAAGTATATGTATTAATCTAAACATGCATGCAACCATTATACGACTCAGATGATAGGTCTAATGTGCATAACAATTTAAATGAATGAATTCTAAATACATGGAAATCTTAATAAATTCTTATGCTAAATACCAAGGCTTCTATAGTCCAGGCATCACACATCCATCCGCACCTCGTTGTCGCCTTCCTTTGGTATAAAGTTTTCCTTTCCTTTATCTGCAGTAAGAGGAAATGCAACTATAAGCAAAATTGCTTAGTAAGCGCTATCTAACTCACAAAACTTGAATATGCATGTGAGTAAAATAAATCTAAACCTGAATGCTTTAAAGGAAATACTACACATGCTCATCTAATATCAAAAGAAACAAGACATGTTGAAATGCTAAACATGTAAAGTTTATTTCACTTGTTCAAAACTTATACTTTTATACTTCAGAATAATAAGTTTAATTGAACTGATACATAAGCTGAGCTAAACTAATGCTAGGCTAATGCTGAATCTGAACTGTATTCACGTAACTGATTTGTGAAGTTTTGAAAACTATTTTCATAATAGATAAAAATAATAATCATGCTGCTGATGGGCCCGACAACTATACTTGCTATGCGCTCATCCCTAACTAGACCCGAGGTAGCTAGTCCCGAATCTAGTAAGGTCTACTAGGTTATCTAAACCTAGGGACGACTATGAGATCCCAACCCAAGGACAACTAAGAGTCCAGCACAGTGCCACTGATAAAAGTAAAATACTTATTCATAAGTTGATTTATCTTAATTACTTCTTCTTTAAATGCCTTGGCATTTTAACAAGCACCTTGTGTGCCAAAATTCCTAAAGTCTTGACTTTGGGATCTACTTAAGGCCTTGGCCTTTTTCTTTCTTTTCTTTATCTTTCTTATACTTGTTAATACCTCTAATAAAAGAATGCTTTTTTAAAAACTAAAATGTTTAAACAAATTCGAACTTTGAAATGCATAAACAAAAATCTGTAGACTATGTTAATCAAAATTCTGGATACTATACTAACAAAATTCTGCACTTGTAAGCTTAATAAAATTCTGCACTTGTAAACTTAAAATCTGCACTTGTAAGCTTAATAAAATCTGCACTTGTAAACTTAATAAAATCTGCACTTGTAAGCTTAATAAAACCTGCAAATCTAATTAAGCTACTAGAGATCTAATTGGATCTTCCAATGCTAAACCATCAAAATTGCAACGCTAAACAATTCAAAATCTGTAATGTTACATATAGCTATTCCACACTAAAAATCTGTTAAAGCTTGATACCTATGTAAAGCTTATACTTTTAGAGAGCAATAAAGATCTTTAAGCATGTTACAACATGATCTAAACTGGAATACTAAGCCGAAATCATAAACTGAAAACTAAATCTACATACTCTACTAATCAAGATTCTGCATTCTATACTACACAATTTCTGCATACTATGCAAACATAAATTCTGCACTATAATACTCAACCAAACTGCACTATAATCTTTTTTAAAAAAGCTGCACTATAAGTTCCACAAAAAATCTGCACTACAAGTTCCACCAAAAATCTGCACTATAAATTCCACCAAAAATCTACACTACAAGTTCCACAAAAAATCTGCACTATAAATTTAATTAAAATCTGCACTATAAGCTTAATTAAAAATCTACACTATAAGCTTACATAAAAATCTGCACTATAAGCTTAATTAAAATCTGCACTATAGGCTTAATTAAAAATCTGCACTATAAGCTTAAATAAAATCTGCACTATAAGCTTAATTAAAATCTTCATAAAAATCTGAATTTCTAATTACAAGAGAAAACCAAATCTTGGATCTACTCTAAATTCCCAAGCAACCACAATCCTTTACAGCATATTCCGAAAACTAAAAGAAACACTAAATCAAAGCTCGAAACTACCCTTACCGCAGGTGAGTAGCACTTACCTATTCTTGGAGTTCTTGGACTTACAACCAAAGGGGAGCTTCTAGGGTTCCGGAGATGTGCTTCTTCAACGATCTCTTTGTATCTACTTGCTCTTCTCGACGAGGGGATCATGAAGGTGTGAAGACCTCACGGAGAAAGGTGTTCGCCGGCCGCTAGAGACGAGGCTAGGGCTTTGTTTTGTTTTCGCTCGGGCAGAAACGCCGCGCGCGAGAGAGAAGGGAGGGGAAGAAATTAGGTCACGACAATAATCCCCTTCTCCTCTTAACTTATCCTTTTATAACTCCTAATATTTCTGTTATCTAACTATCCTTTAAATTATTTCGCTATCTTTCTAAATAGCTCGGCCCGCTTGGGTTCTTGGTCAACCGGGTTCGCTTAAGGTTCGGGTTGGGTCGGAGGTCGCGGGTTCGAATCTCGGCCGAATCCCTTTTATTCCTATTTATTTTCTGTTATTAACTACTACTTAAATAAAGTTTGTTCTTTCTTTAATCATCACCACCTTCTTGGGCACTTGGCTATCGCGCTCCGCTTAAGTTGTGGATTGGGTCGGAGGTTGCGGGTTCGAACCTCAGTCGAAATCTTTTTATTCCTAATTATTTTCTGTTTACTACTACTACTTAAAATATTTCCACTCCTTCTTTAATCAGCACCGCCCGCTTGGGCACTTAGCTATCGTGCTTCGCTTAAGTCGTGGACCGGGTCGGAGGTTGAGGGTTCGAATCTCGGTCGAATCCCTTTTATTCCTATTTATTTTCTGGGTATTCTGTTCCCAACTATTGCTTAAATAAATTTCACTATCTATTTTATCAACATGGCCCTGCTAGGTTCCTGGTCAGCCGAGACAACTAAAGGCTTTGCTTAACTGGGGGTGTTCGGTTCGAATCTCGGTTTAATTTTTTTATTTTTGCAACTTGTTTCTTTTGGTAAAAATATCAAACGAACTCCAAAAATTACATAAAAATACTCTAAAAATTTCTAAAAATCTCTAGAATATTTCTAAAGCATTTCTAAATATTTTTAATTACTATTGGGACCCAAAATTAGGAAATTTGGGTCATTACAAAAATATGCCCAATCGATCACCTATCGATTATCACAGCTAAATCAATCACCTATCGATTGGCATAGCTAAATCTATCAGCCGATTGATTTAGAAGCTATCTATTTGTCTTGATTTTCTCCTCCAAATCGATTAGCTGATCGATTGGGAAACCACTGGTTGTCACGAAGAGAATGCACCTAATTGATCACCTGATTGATTGGCGCATCCTAATTGATCACCTGATCGATTGGGGCACCTTCTGCTTGTTCTCAACAATCTTCTAATCGATCACCTGATCGATTGATGTAGGAACATTTGTGCTAGAGGGGTGAATAGCGCTCCTTGATTTCATGTTCATTTAAAATCAATCGAATTAAAATATGTAGCAGAATAAAGAAAGGAACGAGAAGAAACAATGCTAACAAATCCAAGTTTTACTTGGTTCGGAGCCTATAACGACTCCTACTCTAAGGCATGCGATCGTTGATCACTTTTGGTGGGCAATCACTATAATTTTAGAAAATCTTTACAAATAGTAGAAATACAAGTGTAGTAATTTAATTACAATATACCGATAATGATGGTGTTAAAATTGTGAGCTTCTGGTTGTCAGGGTAATGTTATGGCTTTGTCAGATCATCTTTGGAGCAATACACAAGAGAGTAGATGTGAATTCAAGTTGTGTTCATCCCTCTGCTTGAACTAGCCATTTATGGACTACTGAAGGCAACTTCAGCACCATTCAAGCTATTAGTTAGAGCCCTAGATCCAATCATTTGATGATTGTTGTATGGACTCATTGTATCATATTCTTGTATATTAATAAAGATATTTGTTTTGATTATTATGCTTACTTGTATTGGTGCCAAATAAACTAAGTATAATAGCGTCCTTGAGTAGAGGGTTCTTAACTAGATCAATCGGTTAGTTGAATCGATAGTGAGATGATATAGGGAACACTACTCTTATGTAACGCCCGCCCTCCCTGCTACTAAAGGGACGGGGCTACTTACTTACTTAACTATTCCAGAATACCCAAGCATATTTAAAATTTCTTTCTAGTAATATAAAGCAGCGGAAATGTCATGAAGTTATACTGGAATGTAACATAATACACTTGGTTCATGTCAGGCATAACAAAAATAACATAACAGGTCTTTATTTGTCTTAGCCGAGCCACTGCCACACACATTTCCTTGCCTCTCCTGCAGCTCCCTTAGATCATCCATTCCTTGCCTTTATCTGTGGTATAAGGAAAGTAAGCTATGAGCACACAGGCTCAGTAAGATCCTTTCCTACTCACAAAAAAACTGTATTTCATAGCATGGTCATATAATCATATAACAATGGAGACATAATCATCTAACATTATATCATGTGAACATAGCCTCCTATCATATCATATCATTACGAAACATCATACTCTTAACATATCATAAATAAAGGCATCATGTAATATGAATCATAGAAGCATAACATATCATCAGGTCATATGAATCATAAACAAAACAACTCATAACATCATGTCCTATAAGTCATAAGAGCATAGCATAACATCATGTCATATAATTCATAAAAACATACCATATCATGAATGGGTGCATTATGCAGAATGTCTTTTTAAAACATATGTCATGTCAAGTGCAAGATGTCTTTAAACATATCTTCTAATACTTAAACATAATATCATCATCATGAGGGCCCGGCTTGTACCACATATATACATAAATGCGCGCAATCCCTAGGACAGGATAGCTAGCCCCAAACCTACTAGGGATCTAGACCCGTTCATAGTCTGTCGGCCTAGGGGTGTACTATGGAGCCCATCCCTTTTTTTTTACTAGACCCGTTCATAGTCCGTCGGCCTAGGGGCGCTTATGGAGCCCACCCTTGGTACAAACCATACAAAGTAAAATACATGTCATGCATATCATATCATCATAATTGTCATATCATATCATCATAATGTCATGTTCTTGTCTTAACATGAAGAGTGCTCTTAATCCCAACTTAAGGGAAGCAACCCTTAGCCATTTTCTTATCATATCATAAGGCATACATACTTGGGCACATAGCCATCATAAAAATCATTTTCATGCCTGGTTCATAAGCTTACGTAAATGAGCATGCAACATATTTGAAATCATATATGCTTGGGTACATAGTTATCATAAGAATCATTTCATGCATAGTTCATAAACATACATAAATAGGCATGTTACTTGTCTTATCATAAAGCATGCATACTTAAGCATAAAACACATCATAAGAGTCATCATCATGCATAGTTCATGATCATACTTAAATAAGCATATAAAGCATCATAGAAAACATAATCATACATGGAAAACATTTACTAGCATCTCCTAATTCATATCCTAGTAAGTGAGACACCTAGCAAAATCATAATTGGGTCCCTAACCCTAATTCCATATAGTGGCCAAAAGTTACCATGCTTAGTTTTAGGTTACAACAACATATAAGCATGTGAACCTTAAATCAATTTCATATCATAAACTATAAAGAATATCATGAGCATAGGTAGTAGGTTCTAAGCTTCCTAGGCCTTTTAACTTGGTTGTGGCCGAACCTTTAAGAGCATGAAACTAAGTTCTATACAAGCATAAGGATACCAAGCTAACGTCATATCATATCATAAGGGAAATCCTTGAGCTTGCTAAGTTTAAATTTAAACTTCCTTGAACCCTAGAATATAGTCATGGCCGAGGGTTCATGAAAGGGAAATAAACTTCTAAGCAATATACAAACATGAATACCTAGCCAAGTTCATGTCATATCATAAAGAAGTCTATGAGCATGTTAAATTAGGTTTTAAGCTTCATGAAACCCTAAAATCTCTCATGGCTGAAACTTCATAAAAAAAGAAATAAACTTCTAAGCAACATACAAACATGAATACCTAACCAAGTTCATATCATATCATAAAGAAATCTATGAGCATGTTAAATTAGGTTTTAATCTTCATGAAAATCCATACCCTATCATGGCTGAAACTTCAAGGAAAGGAGAAATAAATTCCAAGCAACATACAAACATGAATACCTAACCAAGTTCTTATCATATCATAAGGGAGTCTATAAGCATGTTAGAGTAGGTTCTAAGCTTCTTGGGACCCTAGCTCCATCATGGCCGAACCTTTACATAAAGGAAAATAAAATTTCCAAGCAACATACAAGCATGAATACTTAGTCAAGTTCATATCCTATCATAAAGGAATCTATAAGCAAGTTAAATTAGGTTTTGAGCTTCTTGAAACCCTAGATCCATCATGGCCGAACCTTTACATAAAGGAAAATAAAATTTCCAAGCAATATACAAACATGAATACCTAACCAAGTTCTTATCATATCATAAGGTAGTCTATAAGCATGTTAGATTAGGTTCTAAGCTTCTTGAAACCCTAAACCCATCATGGCCGAACCTTTACTATAAAGGAATTAAAATTTCCAAGCAACATACAAACATGGATATTTAGTCAAGTTCATATCATATCATAAAGGAATCTATAAGCAAGTTAAATTAGGTTTTGAGCTTATTGAAGCCCTAGAATCTATCATGGCCGAAACTTTACATAAAGGAAAATAAAATTTCCAAGCAACATATAGACATGAATACCTAGCCAAGTTCTTATCATATCATAAGGGAGTCTATAAGTATGTTAGATTAGATTTTTACGCTTCTTAAGGCCCTAAAACATTCATGGCCGAAACATATAAAGAAGAAGATTATGCTTTAAACAACATCCAACATAAATCTTTAACTAAGTTCATATCATAACATAATGAGATCCATGAGCATAGGTTTCTTTCTTTTATTTTTATTTTTAAGCATTCTAACCTCACGGAAATTTCGTAAGCGACTTGTACCACAGGTGAGGGGATACTAACCTCCTTGTGTTTGATTTCCTTAGAGAAGTAATCTTGATTGTGGAGCCTTCCTAAAGAGGAGTCCTCCTTTGTTTTTGGATTTCGGCAATGGAGGTTGGGAGAGGGTTTGGTCACGGTGAGGAGAAGGAGGGAGGAGGAAGAGGAGAAAATGAAATCTCTTCTTTAATTTCCCCTTTTATTCTTCATGAGAGGAGGAAGGGAAAATGCACTTTTCCTTCTCCTTTCTTTTACTCCTCCTTTAATGAAAAGAGGAAGCAAGAATCCTCTTTTCTTTTGAGAGGAAGAAGGCTACTCTAACTTCTCCTTCTAAATGAAAGAAGCTCTTTTCTTACTCTTAACTATATTGTCACTTCTCTCTCTTACAATAACTTCTCTTGGTCTATTGGTTAACACATACATGTATCTAGTAAGAGATCCAAGGTTCAAACCTTGGTCATCTCTTTTTGGTTCTATTTTTTTTTTATTTTTGCAAATTTACACATAAGGCCTATTTTTATTCATGATAAAAAAATATCTAAAATCTTGCTAAGTACTCTATGGGTGTTACAATCCCCCATACCTCATAAAAGTTCGTCCTCGAACTTAAAATAGCTCCGGGTACTTTTGTCTCATATCGTCTTCTCGCTCCCATGTGGCTTCTTCGAACCGTTGATTTTGCCACAGGACCTTTACTAATGGTACCTATTTGTTCCTTAGTCTTTTGATACTTCGATCCAATATCTGAACCGGTCGATTCACGTAACGTAGGTCCTCTTGCATTTGTACGGTTTGTGGTTCGATCACTTGGTCCATGCTGGGAATACATTTCTTTAGCATCGAAACATGGAACACATTGTGGATAACTGACATCTCCTGAGATAGCGCTATTTCGTAGGCCACCTTGCCAACTCTTTTCAGAACTTGATATGGGCCTACATAACGCGGGCTTAGTTTTCCCTTCTTTCCGAACCTCATCACTCCTTTCATAGGAGCTACCTTAAGGAATACTGCATCTCCGACACTGAATTCTAAGGGCCTTCATCTTTTATCTGCATAACTCTTTTGTCGGCTCTGAGCTGTTTCTATTCTTTGGCGGATGTTCTGTATAGCACGGGTGGTGTTGTCAATGAATTATGTTTGAACTCCCATCTCCTTCTTTTCACCACCTTCATTCCAGCATATAGGGGACCTACATTTCCTTCCGTACAGAGCCTCATAGGGTGCCATTCCAATTGTAGCCTGGTAACTATTGTTGTAGGCGAATTCCGCTAAACTTAAATATCGGCACCAACTCCTTTTGAAATCTAAGGCGCAAGCCCGTAACATGTCTTCTAGTACTTGATTTACCCTTTCTGTTTGTCCATCGGTCTGAGGGTGGAAGGTAGTACTGAACAATAGCTTGGTGCCAAGGGCTTTTTAAACACATTCCCAAAAATGGGAAATAAAACGATCATCTCTGTCAGAAATAATGGTCTTAGGAATCCCATGTAATCTGACAATTTCTTTGACATATAATTGAGCTAATTGCTCAACAGAATAGGTCATCTTAATTGCCAGAAAGTGGCTAGATTTCGTCAATCTGTCCACGATTACCCATATAGCGTCGTAACCGTTTGTCGTCTTGGGCAATCCCGAGATGAAATCCATAGAGGTATCTTCCCATTTCCATTCTGGAATTCGGATTGGCTGCAGTAATCCTCCAGGTCTCTGGTGTTCTGTTTTAACCTGCTGGCAGGATAAATAGGTACTGACATACTGAGCCACGTCCCTTTTCATACCGGACCACCAGAACTTCTTTTTCAGATCTTGGTACATCTTAGTGGAACCCGGATGCATCACATAGGGTATTGTATGGGACTCTTCCAATATATTCTTTCGCAACTATGGATCCCCTAGAATACATAATCGATCCCTGAGATATAATATTCCACTGTCCGCGATACGGAATCCGTCATCCTTTCCCTCTAAGGTTTCTTGCTTAATCCTTTGGAGGCTTTGGTCACTAGTTTGCTTTTCCAATATATTGTCGAATAATGTCGTTGCTAAGGTCAGGGTAGAGAGTTGCCCGGACATATTTTCGACCAAGTGAGACGTAATGTTTCTCGGCTTCCCAATAAATTTGACTATTGATTCGCCTTCAGTATTAGATAATGTTTCACCTTCAATATCAGATAAGACTTTAGTATATTGACTAAAATTAGGTAGCTGACCTGTGACGACCGTAGAAGCATTGGCCGCATCCTCCTTGGTGATGGGGAAACTTCTGGCATTCGTCGCTGCTGGCAGAGCTTCCAGTCTCCCTTGGCTTATCTGCGGGCCTTCTATCGCAGCTTGCATCAGGTGTAGCTGTGGGGGAGCACCTCTGTTCTGAACTTGCGGAGGGGTAGGTGTCTGAATCTGTGTAGGACAGTTTCTGGCCATATGTCCTTCCATTCCACAGCTGTAGCATCTATTTGTACCTATACGGCATATTCCCGGGTGTTTCTTCCCGCAGGTGGTACACTGAGGAAACGTGAGCTGCTTGCTTACTGGACCACTCTTGGAATCATTCCATTGCTTCCTCTTGCCACTGTGATTTCCTTTCCAGCTGGTTCGGGTACTTTGTGATTTCTGTCCTCCCGACTGAGTTTGATTCTTGCCCTCATTCATCATCTTTTGATAGTGTTCCATGATCAGAGCGCTGCTGATTAATTCTTCGGCGGTCTGCGGTCTATTAACTCCGCCGGCCACATTCAGAGCTATCTCAGGCCTGAGCATCTTCAGCATAAGTCTGACCCTTTCTCTCTCCGTGCTGACCAACTCTGGGCACAAACGTGCTAGGCGGTTGAATTTCTTAACAGCTTCATTGACCGATAGATCACCTTACCGGAACTCGGTGAACTCATCATAGTATTTATTTGTGACTCGCATATGGAAAAATTCTTCAAAAAATTCCGTCTCGAAGTCTGTCCATGTCATTTGATTTATTTGTCTTTTTGCTTTCACTCTGTCCCACCACATCCTGACATCTCCGGTAAGGCAGAATGATGCACATTTGACTTTTTTCGTGCTCAAGCCAGTCCAGTAACTCCACTATGCTCTCCACAGTCTTGAACCAGGTCTGTGCGTCCCATGGTTCACAGTTACCAGAGAAAGCTTCCGGCTTCAGTCTCTGCCACTGAATCAGATATGCCTCCTGACGAACCACTGGAGCTGGGCCTACCGGTGGTGCAGGTGCCGGAGGTACTGGTACAGCTGTAGGTATTACTGGTTCTATGTTCTAGTGTCCTGGCGGGGTGGCAGGATTCCCCTGTTGATTCAGCAGAGCAGTGATCATCTGCTGCTGTTCCGTAACCTGACGCTGGAGCTCGGTAACTTCATGCATCAGATCAGGTGGAGGTGTTGTCTCATCTGCTCTGGTATTACGTCTTCTAGCCATCCTTATCTTCATTAATGACAATAGAGCTAGCGTAAGTTATTATCATTTCTAACCATGGCTAACGAAAGGTTATCATCTTTCCTAACTATTTGTAAGTTTTGTTGTGTTATCATCCCTAACCTACCATCATGCAACCTAAACTAAAACTATGACTTAAAAGAATAAAGTAAGCATGCATACTACTAAAGCATTATAAATAAAATAAAAAAATAAACTAAGCATAAGCATCATAAAAAGAAATATACTAAGCATAGAAATTCTTACTTGGAGCGGCAGAAAGAGACTCGATGTGTGTGCAATGGGAAGGTTAACCTAGCACTGATACCAAAATGTAACGCCCGCCCTCCCTGCTACTAAAGGGACGGGGCTACTTACTTACTTAACTATTCCAGGATTCCCAAGCATATTTAAAATTTCTTTCTAGTAATATAAAGCAGCGGAAATGTCATGAAGTTATACTGGAATGTAACATAATACACTTGGTTCATGTCAGGCATAACAAAAATAACATAGCAGGTCTTTATTTGTCTTAGCCGAGCCACTGCCACACACATTTCCTTGCCTCTCCTGCAGCTCCCTTAGATCATCCATTCCTTGCCTTTATCTGTGGTAGAAGGAAAGTAAGCTATGAGCACACAGGCTCAGTAAGATCCTTTCCTACTCACAAAAAAACCGTATTTCATAGCATGGTCATATAAGCATATAACAATGGAGTCATAATCATCTAACATTATATCATGTGAACATAGCCTCCTATCACATCATATCATTACGAAACATCATACTCTTAACATATCATAAAGAAAGGCATCATGTAATATGAATCATAGAAGCATAACATATCATCAGGTCATATGAATCATAAACAAAACATCTCATAACATCATGTCCTATAAGTCATAAGAGCATAGCATAACATCATGTCATATAATTCATAAAAACATACCATATCATGAATGGGTGCATTATGCAGAATGTCTTTTTAAAACATATGCCATGTGAAGTGCAAGATGTCTTTAAACATATCTTTTAATACTTAAACATAATATCATCATCATGAGGGTCCGACTTGTACCACATACATACAAAAATGCGCGCAATCCCTAGGACAGGGTAGCTAGCCCCGAACCTACTAGGGATCTAGACCCGTTCATAGTCCGTCGGCCTAGGGGCGTACTAAGGAGCCCATCCCTTTTTTTTTTACTAGACCCGTTCATAGTCCGTCGGCCTAGGGGAGCTTATGGAGCCCACCCTTAGTACAAGCCATACAAAGTAAAATACATGTCGTGCATATCATATCATCATAACTGTCATATCATATCATCATAATGTCATGTTCTTGTCTTAACATGAAGAGTGCTCTTAATCCCAACTTAAGGGAAGCAACCCTTAGCCATTTTCTTATCATATCATAAGGCATACATACTTGGGCACATAGCCATCATAAAAATCATTTTCATGCCTGGTTCATAAGCTTACATAAATGAGCATGCAACATATTTGAAATCATATATGCTTGCATACATAATCATCATAAGAATCATTTCATGCATAGTTCATAAACATACATAAATAGGCATGTTACTTGTCTTATCATAAAGCATGCATACTTAAGTATAAAACACATCATAAGAGTCATCATCATGCATAGTTCATGAGCATACTTAAATAAGCATATAAAGCATCATAGAAAACATAATCATACATGGAAAACATTTACTAGACTCTCCTAATTCATATCCTAGTATGTGAGACACCTAGCAAAATCATAATTGGGTCCCTAACCCTAATTACATATAGTGGCCGAAAGTTACCATGCTTAGTTTTAGGTTACAACAACATATAAGCATGTGAACCTTAAATCAATTTCATATCATAAACTATAAAGAATATCATGAGCATAGGTAGTAGGTTCTAAGCTTCCTAGGCCTTTTAACTTGGTTGTGGCCGAACCTTTAAGAGCATGAAACTAAGTTCTATACAAGCATAAGGATACCAAGCTAACGTCATATCATATCACAAGGGAAATCCATGAGCTTGCTAAGTTTAAATTTAAACTTCCTTGAACCCTAGAATATAGTCATGGCCGAAGGTTCATGAAAGGGAAATAAACTTCTAAGCAACATACAAACATGAATACCAAGCCAAGTTCATGTCATATCATAAAGAAGTCTATGAGCATGTTAAATTAGGTTTTAAGCTTCATGAAACCCTAAAATCTCTCATGGCCGAAACTTCATAAAAGAAGAAATAAACTTCTAAACAACATACAAACATGAATACCTAACCAAGTTCATATCATATCATAAAGAAGTCTATGAGCATGTTAACTTAGGTTTTAAGCTTCATGAAACTCCATACCTTATCATGGCCGAAACTTCAAGGAAAGGAGAAATAAATTCCAAGCAACATACAAACATGAATACCTTACCAAGTTCTTATCATATCATAAGGGAGTCTATAAGCATGTTAGAGTAGATTCTAAGCTTCTTGGGACCATAGCTCCATCATGGCCGAACCTTTACATGAAGGAAAATAAAATTTCCAAGCAACATACAAGCATGAATACTTAGTCAAGTTCATATCCTATCATAAAGGAATCTATAAGCAAGTTAAATTAGGTTTTGAGCTTCTTGAAACCCTAGATCCATCATGGCCGAACCTTTACATAAAGGAAAATAAAATTTCCAAGCAATATACAAACATGAATACCTAACCAAGTTCTTATCATATCATAAGGTAGTCTATAAGCATGTTAGATTAGGTTCTAAGCTTCTTGAAACCCTAAACCCATCATGGCCGAACCTTTACTATAAAGGAATTAAAATTTCCAAGCAACATACAAACATGGATATTTAGTCAGGTTCATATCATATCATAAAGGAATCTATAAGCAAGTTAAATTAGGTTTTGAGCTTCTTAAAGCCCTAGAATCTATCATGGCCGAAACTTTACATAAAGGAAAATAAAATTTCCAAGCAACATATAGACATGAATACCTAGCCAAGTTCTTATCATATCATAAGGGAGTCTATAAGCATGTTAGATTAGATTTTTACGCTTCTTAAGGCCCTAAAGCATTCATGGCCGAAACATATAAAGAAGAAGATTATGCTTTAAACAGCATCCAACATAAATCTTTAACTAAGTTCATATCATAACATAATGAGATCCATGAGCATAGGTTTCTTTCTTTTATTTTTATTTTTAAGCATTTTAACCTCACGGAAATTTCGTAAGCGACATGTACCACAGGTGAGGGGATACTTACCTCCTTGTGTTTGATTTCCTTAGAGAAGTAATCTTGATTGTGGAGCCTTCCTAAAGAGGAGTCCTCCTTTGTTTTTGGATTTCGGCAATGGAGGTGGGGAGAGGGCTTGGTCACGGTGAGGAGAAGGAGGGAGGAGGAAGAGGAGAAAATGAAATCTCTTCTTTAATTTCCCCTTTTATTCTTCATGAGGGGAGGAAGGGAAAATGCACTTTTCCTTCTCCTTTCTTTTACTCCTCCTTTAATGAAAAGAGGAAGCAAGAATCCTCTTTTCTTTTGAGAGGAAGAAGGCTACTCTAACTTCTCCTTCTAAATGAAAGAAGCTCTTTTCTTACTCTTAACTATATTGTCACTTCTCTCTCTAACAATAACTTCTCTTGGTCTATTGGTTAACACATACATGTATCTAGTAAGAGATCCAAGGTTCAAACCTTGGTCATCTCTTTTTGGTTCTATTTTTTTTTATTTTTGCAAATTTACACATAAGGCCTATTTTTATTCATGATAAAAAATTATCTAAAATCTTGCTAAGTACTCTATGGGTGTTACATCTTAATCATTCCTAGTCGAGTATTAACATTCAGAGACAATGTTAATGCAATAAGACTAGCATGTAGGTCAACTCGATGACTTGATCTCACAAGTCATTGATATAGAGATATCAAGTTGACACATGGGTATGCATTGGAGAATGTATATTGGATGACCTGCCATGAGAAAGTATTATGGATCGTTATATGAGTGTCATATACTTTCTCATGTGACTATTAGTATGACTACTAGTTCTTAGACCTGAAGTCACCATGGTTCCCTACATAAGGAGTTATGTACTTTGGTTTCGTCAAACGTCACCCGTAACTGGGTGGACTATATAGGCGATTACTAGGTATGTAACAAATTATACGGAGGGATGTAAGTGATGTAGATGGGATCTATCCCTCCTATATGACGGGAGTGACATCGATATTCTTGATAGAGTGAGACCACGAAGTGCATGGCCATGCCTAAATGAGTCAATATGAGATATTGAGCTCATTTGATTTAGTGAGTCTACTTGGAGTTCAAGATTTAGATTGATTAGAGGATGACACGGTCTATGCCTCACATTGATCAATCTAGATGTCTAGGATAGAAGGACAATGTCATATATTGTGAGGATTCACAATTAGTAGTCACAAGGTGATGTTGGATCTCAACATTCTTGTAACTTGGGTAGTAATGATGTGTTGCTAGATACCGCTCATTACTTATGCTTCTAAATGAGTTTAGGAGCATTGCCAACGTTACAAGAACCTATAGGGTCACACACAAAGGACAATTAGATGGAGATTAGGTTCATATGATGAACCAAGAGGGTTAGATTCATATGATGAATCAAATTGGATTAAGAGTAATTCTAATTGAACTAATTGAGTTGGACTCAAGTTGATTCATGTCTTCAATGAGTCTAATTTAGATTATGACTCATTGAATCGATTTAATTAAATGAATTAGATTCATTATATTAAGTTGGCTTGAATCAAATGGTTGGATTTGATCAACCATGGTAGTTATAATGTCAAGTTTGACTTGATTTGAGAGGAAGAGGAAGAGTCATGTTTGACTTGACTATTTGCCACCTCATTTGTGAGTTGGCATTAGGAGGACTAATGATGATGTGCCACATCATCATTGTGGGCACATGTGTGTGCCACCTCATGGAGGTTACAAGTTCCCTCTTTAATGGCCTCCACATTTAATGAAAAGGAGTTACACCCCTTAATGTGGCCGACCACTTATTGTGGTGGAATGAAACTGATTTTTCATTCAAGCCAATTCCATCTTCTTCTCAAGCTCTCAACCTCATCTCCCTCTCCTCTCTTGGCCGAACCTTACCAAGGTGCTGGCACACCTTTGTGTTAGGTTTCTCCACCTATTTGTTCGTGTGGATACTTCTAGAGGGTTGTACACTTGACAACCTCGAGATCCGGCATCACTTGGAAGAGCGGGATACGCGAAGGGCTTCATATCAAGGGTAAAGATCTTCTCCTTTGTAGATTTAGTGTAAATCTATGTAAGAAACTCATACTCGTAAATTTTTGTTTTATTTTACTTTGCACGGATCCGGTGACGGGGGTTTCGGGGTTTCCGCGACGCGAAAAAGCGGTTTTCACGGCCCGAAAAACCCAACAGTGGTATCAGAGCCACGTGCGAAGTCTTGTACAAGTTTATTTTGTATTTTTATGAAAAATAGCATTTCTGTAATATTCTATAAATTTCCTATTTTTATAGTTTTTATGGGTATTTTTCTCGTAGAAGCGAAGCACAAGTGTTTCGACACTTGTAGGCTTCAACTACCGGGAAGATTTTTCTGAAACGGCAAGGTTTCACCCCAAATCTTTTTGGTACAGTGGGTTAAGGTGATGTAGGATCGCTAATGAACACTCACGATGGTTAGATCGCGGGTAGGGGCGCTGCCCCTGGCCCCACAAGGGGATTCGTTCCACGATTGCGCCCGAAAACCCGCTAAACGGAACTGCCGGGAATTTTACTCATAAAAATTATAAAAATTATAGTAAAAATTTATAGAAAATTATAGAAAATACATAATTTAGAATTATGTATCATTTTTTTATAGTCATAACCCAAAAAGACCCAATTTGATTGGAAATGTGTTGTAATTCATAATACGGCCTGCGTGCCGTCATGTGATGTGCGTGTTGTATATTTGATTCGCAACCTGCGCGTCTTGCCTTTCTCTATTTTATATTCTTATTATAAATTAGTTTAGACTCGAATGTAACTCGAGTTTCAAAATTATAATGTACAAAATTGGAGCGGTGGAAGGTCCACTCGAGACGAAGTTACGAGGAAGGTGCGAGCAACACAAGGTGGTCAAAGGGAGGAGCTTGAGAAGCTGTTTACCTTAGGTTGACCATCCGATCTTCTCATTGGCTTGAGAAGATCGTAGTAGGGACATAACAAATCACAAATAATTTAATTAGTTGCTTAAGTGTATGTGATGCATAATTAGTAATTAATTAGTGCCTAACAATTAGATTAGATCTAAATCGTGTACAAGATGCACCCTCTCGATTAGATTAGATCTCAATCGCGTCAACTCAAATGCCTACCATGCCGTGATACCTATCACTATCTCGATCACATGTGTTGTTGAATCTACCAAAGCAGAGCAACACATATTATCTTGGTAGGGTACGGAGGGACAATCTTGGTCCCGCTTATCAACGCATGGGTGAATACAAACTCAATTAGATTGAGTATTCCTATTTAACTCGGTTGGATCGAGTACAACTATAGGCATTCTTTCAACGGTTGGAAAGATAGGACATAAATCACATTTATATTAATTCTTGGGCGTATTAGCCAAAGCTAACTCAAGTTTTAATATAACTGCGGATAATGATCCTATAAACAAGAGTTGCATAGAGATATAATTGATAAATCATTACCTACCGATCATACTAAATATTGGGCGTATTAGCCAAAGCTAACTCAAGGGTTAGTATGATGTGGATCTTGTCCCACATGAATTATAGAATTCAGTGGGAGCATTGTTTAGTTAAAGGCCTAATTAAATGATTTAAAAGAATATGATATTTATTTTCTGTATTTTTCTGTTGTAGATAACCATAACGTCGAATACGAACTCTTTTTCCCTGTGTTCTGTCCTTGAGAAAGATAAGCTCAATGGAGCAAATTTCCTGGACTGGTACATGAACTTGAGAATAGTTCTCACCCAAGAACGTAAACTAAATGTTCTGGAGTAGCCCATTTCGGAGGCTCCTCCTGCCACTGCCACGCGAGCTGACCGAAATGCTTACAAGAAGCATCAAGATGATGCATTAGATGTGTCCTGTCTGATGCTCGTGACTATGAACTCTGAGCTTCATAAGCAACATGAGTTGATGGGAGCTTACGATATGGTTGAACATCTTCGTCAACTATATCAGGGACAAGATAGGCACGAGAGATTCGAGATCTCAAAGGCACTGTTTCAGTGCAAGATGTCAGATGGGGCTCCCGTAGGCCCATATGTACTAAAAATGATTGGGTACATAGAAAACCTACAGAGGTTGGGATTCCCGCTTGGCCAAGAGCTAGCCATTGACCTGATCTTGCAATCCTTGCTGGATAGCTATAGTTAATTCGTTCTAAACTACAACATGAATGAAATTGACAAGCTACTGCCCGAGCTGCTTAGCATATTTAGAACTACTGAGCTGAACCTTAAGAAGGTTAAGCCCAACTTTGTTCTGATGGTTCAGAAACATAAGGGCAAGGGCAACCCCAAAGGTAAGGGAAAGTCTCAAGCCAAGGGCAAAGGCGAGAAACTGAAGCCTAAAGGAGGGGTCACCAAGGATGCTACCTGCTTCTACTGCGGTCAGACTGGGCATTGGAAGAGGAATTGCAAGGTGTACTTGGAAGATCTTAAGAAGAAGCGAAGTGAGACTTCCACTTCAGGTATATATATTATAGATGTTAATCTATCTATTTCTTCATCATGGGTATTAGATACCGGATGTGCTTTTCACATTTGTACTAATGTGCAGGCGGTGAGAAATAGCAGGGCATTGGCAAAGGGTGAGGTGGACCTATGCGTAGGCAATGGAGCACGGGTTGCTGCTGTTGCTGTAGGGACTTATTTTCTATCTCTGCCCTCTGGGCTTGTACTAGAGTTGGATGATTGTTGTTATGTGCCTACTTTAACTAAAAACATAATTTCAGTTTCTTGTTTGGACAAGAAAGGTTTCTCTTTTATAATAAAGGACAAATGTTGTTTTGTTTATTTAAAAGATATGTTCTATTGTAGTGCACCTCTGAAGAATGGACTCTACATTCTAGACCTTGAAAGCCCTATCTATAACATAAATACCAAGATGTTCAAGTCAAATGATATGAACCAAACCTATCTCTAGCACTGTCGCTTAGGTCATATAAATGACAAGCACTTATCCCAGCTCTATAAGGATTGTTTGCTGGACTCATTTGATTTTGAATCTTATGAGACGTGTGAGTCATGCCTACTAGGCAAGATGACCAAGACTCCCTTTAGTGGGCACAGCGAAAGAGCGACTGATTTGTTAGGACTTATACATAGTGATGTATATGACCCTTTCAATGTCGCTGCTAGAGGCGGTTATAGGTAGTTCATTACATTTACTGATGACTTCAGTAGATATGGTTATGTGTACTTGATGACACATAAGTCAGAATCCTTTGAATAGTTCAAAGAATTCAAGAATGAAGTACAAAACCAGCTTGGCAAGAGTATTAAGATACTTCGATCAGATCGAGGTGGTGAATACCTTAGCCATGAGTTTCGTGACTATCTAGCTGAGTGTGGAATTCTATCTCAACTCACTCCTCTTGGAACACCACAGTGGAATGGTGTATCTGAAAGGAGGAATCGTACTCTATTAGATATGGTACGGTCTATGATGAGTCACACAGATCTTCCTGCATTCCTTTGGGGCTATGCTCTAGACACAGCAACCTTAATTCTCAACCGAGTTCCATCCAAGGCAGTGATAAAGACACCATATAGGATATGGACTGGGAGAGATGCCCAGGTGTCTTTTATGAGGATTTTGGGTTGTGAGGCTTACGTTCGACGTTAAGTCTCACACAAATTAGGACCCAATTCTGATAAGTGCTACTTTATTGGATATCCCAAGGAAACTAAGGGATATTACTTCTACATTCCCAGTCAGTACAAGGTAGTTGTGGCAAAGACTGGGGTCATTCTAGAAAGGGACTTTGTTTCTAGAAAGACAGGTGGGAGTACGTTCAATCTTGAAGAAGTTAAGATGCGGACCATAGCATTGAAGCATCGATGGAAGTTGAACTGGAACCACAAAGTGTTGTGGATGATGTTCCACAAAGAGTTGAGGAACAACAACCAGTTCAAGTAGACATACCTCTTCGCAGGTCAAATAGGGTACGTCGTCAGCCTAAGAGATACTCATTTCTCTTGTCTGACCATGATGACGTTGTGCTCATAGAGGATGAGCCTACCACCTATCAGGAAGCTGTGATGAGACCAGATTCCGAGAAATGGTTAGAGGCCATGAGATCCGAGATGGAATCCATGTACACCAACCAAGTATGGACTTTGGTTGATCCACCTGAAGGGGTAAAACCAATTGGGTGTAAGTGTGTCTTTAAGAAAAAGACTGACATGGATGGACTTATGTATAAGGGTCGCTTGGTAGCTAAAGGTTTCAAGCAAATTCATGGTATTGACTATGATGAAACCTTTTCTCCAGTAGCGATGTTTAAGTCCATTCGGATCATGCTTGCTATTGCAGCATTCCATGACTATGAGATATGACAGATGGATGTCAAAACCACATTTCTGAATGGAAACCTTCACGAGGATGTGTACATGACACAACCTGAGGGTTTTGTAGATCCACATCATACTAGCAGAGTATACAAGCTGCATAGGTCCATTTATGGACTAAAGCAAGCTTCTCAGAGCTGGAATCTTCGATTCGATGATGCAATCAAATAGTTTTGTTTCATTAAGAATGAAGATGAACCTTGTGTCTACAAGAAGATTGCAGGGGATATAATTGTCTTCCTCATATTGTATGTGGATGACATACTACTCAATGGGAAAGACATCCCTTTGCTTCAGTCTGTCAAGACCTGGCTAGGGAGTTGTTTCTCAATGAAGGACTTAGGTGAAACATCTCACATTCTTGGCATACAGATCTATAGAAATAGATCTAACAGATTGCTTGGCCTAAGTCAGAGTACATATATTGTCAAGGTACTCCTTTAGTTTGCCATGTAGAACTCCAAGAAGGGATTTTTGCCGATGTCACATGGCGTGAGTCTTTCGAAGACTCAAGGTCCCTCTTCTAGAGAGGAAAGAGACCGCATGGATCAGATCTCTTATGCCTCAGCCATAGGATCTATCATGTACACCATGCTATGTACTCGTCCTGATGTCTCGTATGCTTTGAGCATGACGAGTAGATACCAGTCAGATCCAGGTGAAAGTCACAGGATAGCGATCAAGAATATTCTTAAGTACTTGAGAATGACTAAAGAATATTTCTTGATATATGGAGGCAATGATGAGCTAGTTGTAAAGGGTTACAGTGATGCTAGCTTCCAGACCGACCAGGATGATTATCGATCGCAGTCAGGGTTCGTGTTTTGCATAAATGGTGGTGCTGTGAGCTGGAAGAGTTCGAAGCAGGACACAGTTGCTGATTCTACAACAGAGGCCGAGTACATTGCTGCATCAGAGGCAACAAAGGAGGCAGTTTGGATCCATAAGTTCATCACTGAACTTGGGGTGGTTCCTAGTATCGCTGACCTTATTGAGCTCTATTGTGACAACAATGGAGCTATAGCACAGGCTAAGGAACCTCGCTCACACCAGCGGACCAAACACATATTACGGCGCTTCCATATCATTCGAGAGATTATCAAGAGAGGAGATGTGAAGATTTGCAGAGTACCTACAAAGGCTAACATTGCAGATTCCTTGACCAAGGCTTTGGCACAGAGAAAGCATGATGGTCACACTAGGTCATTGGGGCTTAGAGCCTACACTGATTGGCACTAGTGCTAGTGGGAGATTGTTAGTTAGAGCCCTAGAGCCAATCATTTGATGATTGTTGTATGGACTCATTGTATCATATTCTTGTATATTAATAAAGGCATTTTTTATTATTATTATTCTTACTTGTATTGATGTCAAATAAACTAAGTATAATAGTGTCCTTGAGTAGAGGGTTCTTACCTATATCAATCGGTTAGTTGAACCGAGAGTGAGATGATATAGGGAACACTACTCTTAATCAATTCTAGTCGAGTATTAACATTCAGGGACAATGTTAATGCAATAAGACTAGCATGTAGGTCAACTCGATGACTTGATCTCACAAGTCATGGATATAGAGATATCAAGTTGACACATGGGTATGCATTGGAGAATGTATACTGAATGACCCGCCATGAGAAAGTATCATGGATCGTTATATGAGTGTCATATACTTTCTCATGTGACTATTAGTATAACTACTAGTCCTTAGACCTGAAGTCACCATGGTTCCCTACATAAGGAGTTATGTACTTTAGTTTCGTCAAACGTCACCCGTAACTGGGTGGACTATAAAGGTGATTACTGGGTATGTAACAAATTATGCGGAGGGATGTGAGTGATGTAGATGGGATCTATCCCTCCTATATGACGAGAGTGACATAGATATTCTTGATAGAGTGAGACCACAAAATGCATGGCCATGCCCAAATGAGTGAATATGAGATATTGAGCTCATTTGATTTTGTGAGTCTACTTGGAGTTCAAGATTTAAATTGATTAGAGGATGACATGGTCTATGTCTCACATTGATCAATCTAGATCTCTAGGACAGAAGGACAATGTCATATATTGTGAGGTGTTAGTTAGAGCCCTAGAGCCATTCATTTGATGATTGTATGGACTCATGTATATCATATTCTTATATATGAATAAAGGCATTTGTTTGGTTATTATACTTATTTGTATTAGTGCCAAATAGACTAAGTATAATAGCGTCCTTGAGTAGAAGGTTCATACCTTTGTCAATCGATTAGTTGAATCGATAGTGAGATGATATAGGGAATACTACTCTAAATCATTCCTAGTCGAGTATTAACATTCAGGGACAATGTTAATACAATAAGACTAGCATGTAGGTCAGCTCGATGACTTAATCTCACAAGTCATGGATATAGAGATATCAAGCTGACACATGGGTATGCATTAGAGAATGCATACTGAATGACCCGCCATGAGAAAGTATCATGGATCGTTATATGAGTGTCATATACTTTCTCATGTGGCTATTAGTATGACTATTAGTCCTTAGACCTGAAGTCACCATGGATCCCTACATAAGGAGTTATGTACTTTGGTTTCGTCAAACGTCACCCGTAACTGGGTGGACTATAAAGGCGATTACTGGGTATATAACGAATTATGTAGAGGGATGTGAGTGATGTAGATGGGATCTATCCCTCCCATATGACGGGAGCGACATCGGTATTCTTGATAGAGTGAGACCACTAAGTGCATGGCCATGCCCAAATGAGTCAACATTAGATGTTGAGATCATTTGATCGAGTGAGTCTACTTGGAGTTCAAGATTTAGATTGATTAGAGGATGACACGGTCTATGCCTCATATTGATCAATCTAGATGTCTAGGATAGAAGGACAATATCACATATATTGTGAGGAGTCACAATTAGTAGTCACAAGGTGATGTCGGATCTCGACATTCTTGTAACTTGGGTAGTAATGATGTGTTGCTAGATACCGCTCATTACTTATGCTCCTAAATAGGTTTAGGGCATTGCCAACGTTACAAGAACCTATAGGGTCACACACTAAGGACAATTAGATGGAGATTTGGTTCATATGATGATCCAAGAGGATTAGATTCATTTGATGAATCATATTGGATTAAGAGTAATCCAAATTGGGCTAATTGAGTTGGACTTAAGTTGATTCATGTATTCAATGAGTCTAATTTAGATTATGACTCATTAAATCAACTTATTTTAATGAATTAGATTCATTATATTAAGTTTGCTTGAATCATATGGTTGGATTAGATCAACCATGAGAGAGATTTGATCAAGTTTGACTTGATTTGAGAGGAAGAGAAAAAGTCATGTTTGACTTGCCTTTTTGCCACATCACTAGTGAGTTGGCAAGATGTGGACCAATAGGATTGCTCCACATCATCAATGTGTGCCACCTCATGGAGGTTACAAGCCTCCATAGCATTTAATGTGGCCGGCCCACATTAAATGAGGAGGTTACACTTGTTGCCATGTCATTTAGTGAGGTGGCAAGATGTGGACCAATAGTGTTGATCCACATCATCCTAGAGTGCCACCTCATGGGGGTTACAACTCTTTAATGGCTCCACATTAATTGCACTTAATGTGGAAATGGGAGTTACACATGAGAAGGTGGCCGACCACTTGAATGAGGAGAATAATTTTCATTTGGAAAATTATTCCATCATTTCATTCCTTGTTCTTCCTCCTAGAGTTCTTCTTGCTCTCTCCCTCTCCTCCTTCCTTGGCCGAACCACATAGGTGCTAGCACACCTTGGTTTTTGGTCACCTCCATCTAGTGTGTCCGTGTGGATACTTCTAGAGGACCGTACGCTTGACGGTCTTGAGATCCGGCACCATTTGGACGAGCAGGATTCGTGTGGGGCACGCATCAAGGGTAAAGATCTTCTTCATGTAGATCTAGTTTTTTGTAACTCGTACTCGTATGTTTTTCGAATTTTTCCTTGCACGGATCCGTTGGCCTTGGGTGATTCAGGGTTTCCGCGACGCGAAAAGCGGTTTTCGCGGCCCGAAGAACCCAACAGTGGTATCAGAGCCACGTGCAAGGCTTGTACGAGTTTGATTTTTGGTTTTATAAAAACTAAAGTTTCTGTAATTTTCTGTAAAATTATGATTTTATAGTTTTTATGGGTAATTTTTCCTTAGAAGCGAAGCACAAGTGTCTCGGCACTTGTAGGCTTCGGCTACCGGAAAGATTTTTCCAAAACGGCTTCGTTTTGCCGCAAATCCGTTTGGGACAGCGGGCTTGGGTGCCATTAGATCGCAAAGGAGCAACTCACGATGGTTAGATCGTGGGTAGGGGTACTGCCCCTAACCCCGCAAGGGGATTTGCTCCGCGATTGCACCCGAAATCGCTAAAAACGAACCCGCCGGGAAGATTTTTCCGAAACGGCAATGTCTCGGCCCAAATCATTTTGGGACAGTGGGTTTAGGCGCTGTTGGATCGCAAAGGAACCCTCGCGATGGTTAGATCGCGGGTAGGGGCGCTACCCCTGGGCCCCGCAAGGGGATCCGTTCCGTGATTGCGCCCGAAACCGCTAAACGGGACCGCCGGGAAATTTTACTCGTAAAAATTGTAAAAATTAATTTTAAAATTATAGAAAATTATGAAAATATATAATTTTGAATTATATATAAATTTTGTGATAGTCATGGCCCAAAAACCCAATATGATTGGTTGTGTTGTAATTCATAATACGGCCTGCGTGACGTTATGTGTTTGCGCGTGTTGTATGTTTTTATTTATTCGCGACCTGCGCGTCGTGCCTTCTCTAATATTCTTGTTGTAAATTAGATTTAGACTCGAATGTAACTCGAGTTTCAAATTGTAATGTACAAATTGGAGCCGTGGAGGGTCCACACGAGACGGAGTTCCGAGGCGGGCACGAGCAACACAAGGTGGTCAAAGGGAGGAGCTTGGAGAAGCTGTTGACCCTAGGTTGACCAATCGATCTTCTCATTGGCTTGAGAAGATTGTAGTAGGGCCATGACTAAATCACAAATAGATTAATTAATTGCTTGTGTATGTGATGCATATTTAATAAGTAGTTAATTAATTAGTGCCTTACGATTAGATTAGATCTAAGTCGTGCACATGATGCACCTTTGCGATTAGATTAGATCTAAGTCGTGAACAAGATGCATCCTTTTCGATTAGATTAGATCTCGATCGAACCAACTCTAAATGCCTAACCGTGCCGTGATACCTATCACTACCTCGATCACATGTATTGTTGAATCTGCCAAAGCAGAGCAATACATATTATCTTGGTAGGGTACGGAGGGACAATCTTGGTCCCGCCTATCAACGCATGGGTGAATACAAACTCAATTAGATTGAGTATTCCTAGTTACTCAGTTGGATCGAGTCAACTATAGGCATTCTTCCAATAGTTGAAAAGGTAGGACAAAATCACGTTTATATTAACTCTCGGGCGTATTAGCCAAAGCTAACTCGAGTTTTAATATAAATGCGGATATTGATTCTATAAACAAGAGTTGCATAGAGATGTAATTGGTAATCGTTACCTACCGATCATACTAAGACTTGGGCGTATTAGCCAAAGCTAACTCAAGGGTTAGTATGATGTGGATCTTGTCCCACAAGAATTATAAAATTCAGTGGGACCATCATTTAATTAAAGGCCTAATTAAATGATGTTTAAAGAATATGATATTTATTTCTGCAAATTTTCTGTTGTAGATAACCATGACGTCGAACACGAATTCCTTCTCCCTGCGTTCTGTCCTTAAGAAGGACAAGCTCAACGGAGCAAATTTTCTGGACTGGTACAGGAACCTGAGAATAGTTCTCACTCAGGAACGTTCTGGAGCAGCCCATTCCGGAGGCTCCTCCTGCCACTGCCACGCGAGCTGACCGGGATGCTTACAAGAAGCATCAAGATGACGCATTAGATGTGTCCTGTCTAATGCTCGTAACCATGAACTCTGAGCTTCAGAAGCAACATGAGTTGATGGGTGCTTACGACATGGTTGCACATCCTCGTCAACTATATCAAGGACAAGCAAGGCACTGAAAGAGGAACTTCACAGGATACCTAGAAGATCTTAAGAAGAAGAGAAATAAGATTTCTACTTCAGGTATAAATGTTATAGAAGTCAACCTCTCTATTTCTTCGTCGTGGGTATCAGATACCGGATGTGCTTCGCACATTTGTACTAATGTACAAGCATTGAGAAATAGCAGAGCATTGACAAAGGGCGAGATAGACCTACGAGTAGGCAATGGAGCACGGGTTGCTGCTATTGCTGTAGGGACTTATTTTCTATCTCTGCCCTCTGGGCTTGTACTAGAGTTAGACGATTGTTGTTATGTGCCTGCATTGACTAAGAACATTATATCAGTTTCTTGTTTGGACAAGAAAGGATTCTCGTTTATAATAAAGAACAAATGTTGTTCTGTCTATTTAAACGATATGTTCTATTGTAGTGCACCTCTGATGAACGGACTCTATATTCTAGATCTTGAGAGCCCCATCTATAACATAAATACCAAGAGATTCAAGTCAAATGACATGAACCAAACCTACCTCTGGCACTGTCACTTAGGTCATATAAATGACAAGCGCTTATCCCAACTCCATAAGGATGGTTTGCTGGACTCATTTGATTTTGAATCATATGAGATATGCGAGTCATGCCTACGAGGCAAGATGACCAAGACTCCCTTTAGTGGGCACAGCGAGAGAGCGACTGATTTGTTAGGACTCATACATAGTGATGTATGTGGCCCTTTCAATGTCGCAGCTAGAGGCGGTTATAGATACTTCATCACATTTACTGATGACTTCAGTAGATATGGTTATGTGTACTTGATGACACATAAGTCGGAATCCTTTGAAAAGTTCAAAGAATTCAAGAATGAAGTACAGAACCAGCTTGGCAAGAGTATTAAAATACTTCGATCAGATCGAGGTGGTGAATACTTAAGCCATGAGTTTCATGACTACTTAGCTGAGTGTGGGATTTTATCTCAACTCACTCCTCCTAGAACACCACAGTGGAATGGTGTATCCGAAAGGAGGAATCGTACCTTATTAAATATGGTACGATCTATGATGAGTCACACAGATCTTCCGACATATCTATGGGGATATGCTCTAGACACGGCAGCTTTCATTCTCAACCGAGTTCCATCCAAGGCCGTGATAAAGACACCATATAGGATATGGACTGGGAGAGATGCCCAGGTGTCTTTCATGAGAATTTGGGGATGTGAGGCTTACGTACAATGTCAAGTCTCAGACAAATTAGGACCCAATTCTGACAAGTGCTATTTCATTGGATATCCCAAGGAAACTAAGGGATATTACTTCTACATTCCCAGTCAGCAAAAGGTAGTTGTGGCAAAGACTGGGGTCTTTCTAGAAAGGGACTTTATTTCTAGAAAGACTAGTGGGAGCGCGTTCGATCTTGAAGAAGTTCAAGATGCGAACAATAGCACTGATGCCTCGATGGAAATTGAACTGGAACCACAAAGTGTTGTGGATGATGATGTTCCACAAAGAGTTGAGGAACAACAACCAGTTCAAGTAGACATACCTCTTCGCAGGTCTGATAGGGTACGTCGTCAGCCTGAGAGATACTTATTTCTCTTGTCTGACCATGATGACATTGTACTCATAGAGGATGATCCTACCACTTATCAGGAAGCTGTGATGAGACCAGATTCCGAGAAATGGCTAGAAGACATGAGATCCGAGATGGAATCCATGTACACCAACCAAGTATGGACTTTGGTTGATCCACCTGAAGGGGTAAAATCCATTGGGTGCAAGTGGGTCTTTAAGAGAAAGACTGACATGGATGGACTTATCTATAAGGGTCGCTTGGTAGCTAAAGGTTTCAAGCAGATTCATGGTATTGACTATGATGAAACTTTTTCTCCAGTAGCGATGTTTAAGTCCATTCGGATCATGCTTGCTATTGCAGCCTAGCATGACTATGAGATATGGCAGATGGATGTCAAAACTGTATTTCTGAATGGAAACCTACTCGAGGATGTGTACATGACACAACCTGAGGGTTTTATAGATCCACAGCATACTAGCAGAGTATGCAAGCTGCATAGGTCCATTTATGGACTAAAGCAAGCTTCTCGGAGCTGGAATCTTCGATTCGATGATGCAATCAAACAGTTTGGTTTCATCAAGAACGAAGATGAGCCTTGTGTCTACAAGAAGGTTGTAGGGGATATAGTTGTCTTCCTCATATTGTATGTGGATGACATACTACTCATTGGGAAGGACATCCCTATGCTTCAGTCTGTCAAGACTTGGCTAGGGAGTTGTTTCTCAATGAAGGACTTAGGTGAGGCATCTCGCATTCTAGGGATTCAGATCTATAGAGATAGATCTAAGAGATTGCTTGGCCTAAGTCAAAGTACATACATTAACAAGGTACTCCTTCGGTTTGCCATGCAGAACTCCAAGAAGGGATTTCTACCGATGTCACATGGCGTGAGTCTTTCGAAGACTCAAGGTCCCTCTTCTAGAGAGGAGAAAGACCGCATGGATCAGATTCCTTATGCCTCAGTCATAGGATCGATCATGTACACCATGCTATGTACTCGACCTGATGTCTCGTATGCTTTGAGCATGACGAGCAGATACCAGTCAGATCCAGGTGAAAGTCACTGGATAGCGGTCAAGAATATTCTTAAGTACTTACGAAGGACTAAAGAATATTTCTTGATATATGGAGGCAAAGATGAGCTAACTGTAAAGGGTTACAGTAATGCCAGCTTCCAGACCGATCAGGATGATTACCGATCGCAGTCAGGGTTCGTGTTTTGCTTAAATGGTGGAGCTGTGACCTGGAAGAGTTTGAAGCAGGACACAGTAGCTGATTCTATAACAGAGGCCGAGTATATTGCTGCATCAGAGGCAGCAAAGGAGGAAGTTTGGATCCGCAAGTTCATCACTGAACTTGGGGTGGTTCCTAGAATCGCTGACCCAGTTGAGCTCTATTGTGACAACAATGGAGCTATAGCACAGGCGAAGAAACCTCGCTCACACCAGCGGACCAAGCACATACTACGGCGCTTCCATCTCATTCGAGAGATTATCGATAGAGGAGATGTGAAGATTTGCAGAGTACCTACAGAGGCTAACATCGCAGATCCCTTGACCAAGGCTTTGGCACAGAGGAAGCATGATGGTCACACTAGGTCATTAGGCCTTAGAGCCTATACTGATTGGCACTAGTGCTAGTGGGAGATTGTTAGTTAGAGCCCTAGAGCCAGTCATTTGATGATTGTATGGACTCATGTATATCATATTCTTGTATATGAATAAAGGCATTTGTTTGGTTATTATACTTATTTGTATTAGTGCCAAATAGACTAAGTATAATAGCGTCCTTGAGTAGAAGGTTCATACCTATGTCAATCGATTAGTTGAATCGATAGTGAGATGATATAGGGAACACTACTCTAAATCATTCCTAGTCGAGTATTCACATTCAGGGACAATGTTAATACAATAAGACTAGCATGTAGGTCAGCTCGATGACTTGATCTCACAAGTCATGGATATAGAGATATCAAGCTGACACATGGGTATGCATTAGAGAATACATACTCAATGACCCGCCATGAGAAAGTATCATGAATCGTTATATGAGTGTCATATACTTTCTCATGTGGCTATTAGTATGACTATTAGTCCTTAGACCTGAAGTCACCATGGATCCCTACATAAGGAGTTATATACTTTAGTTTCGTCAAACGTCACCCGTAACTGGGTGGACTATAAAGGCGATTACTGGGTATATAGCGAATTATATAAAGGGATGTGAGTGATGTAGATGGGATCTATCCCTCCCATATGACGGGAGCGACATCGGTATTCTTGATAGAGTGAGACCACTAAGTGCATGGCCATGCCCAAATGAGTCAACATTAGATGTTGAGCTCATTTGATCGAGTGAGTCTACTTGGAGTTCAAGATTTAGATTGATTAGAGGATGACACGGTCTATGCCTCATATTGATCAATCTAGATGTCTAGGATAGAAGGACAATGTCACATATATTGTGAGGAGTCACAATTAGTAGTCACAAGGTGATGTCGGATCTCGACATTCTTGTAACTTGGGTAGTAATGATGTGTTACTAGATACCGCTCATTACTTATGCTCCTAAATAGGTTTAGGGCATTGCCAACGTTACAAGAACCTATAGGGTCACACACTAAGGACAATTAGATGGAGATTTGGTTCATATGATGAACCAAGAGGATTAGATTCATTTGATGAATCATATTGGATTAAGAGTAATCCAAATTGGGCTAATTGAGTTGGACTCAAGTTGATTCATGTATTCAATGAGTCTAATTTAGATTATGACTCATTAAATCAACTTAATTTAATGAATTAGATTCATTATATTAAGTTGGCTTGAATCATATGGTTGGATTAGATCAACCATGAGAGAGATTTGATCAAGTTTGACTTGATTTGAGAGGAAGAGAAAAAGTCATGTTTGACTTGACTTTTTGCCACATCACTAGTGAGTTGGCAAGATGTGGACCAATAGGATTGCTCCACATCATCAATGTGTGCCACCTCATGGAGGTTACAAGCCTCCATAGCATTTAATGTGGCCGGCCCACATTAAATGAGGAGGTTACACTTGTTGCCATGTCATTTAGTGAGGTGGCAAGATGTGGACCAATAGTGTTGATCCACATCATCCTAGCGTGCCACCTCATGGGGGTTACAACTCTTTAATGGCTCCACATTAATTGCACTTAATGTGGAAATGGGAGTTACACATGAGAAGGTGGCCGTCCACTTGAATGAGAAGAATAATTTTCATTTGGAAAATTATTCCATCATTTCATTCCTTCTTCTTCCTCCTAGAGTTCTTCTTGCTCTCTCCCTCTCCTCCTTCCTTGGCCGAACCACATAGGTGCTAGCACACCTTGGTTTTTGGTCACCTCCATCTAGTGTGTCCGTGTGGATACTTCTAGAGGACCGTACGCTTGACGGTCTTGAGATCCGGCACCATTTGGACGAGCGGGATTCGCGTGGGGCGCGCATCAAGGGTAAAGATCTTCTTCATGTAGATCTAGTTTTTTGTAACTCGTACTCGTATGTTTTTCGAATTTTTTCTTGCACGGATCCGTTGGCCTTGGGTGATTCGGGGTTTCCGCGACGCGAAAAGCGGTTTTCGCGGCCCGAAGAACCCAACATGAGGAGTCACAATTAGTAGTCACAAGGTGATGTTGGATCTCAACATTCTTGTAACTTGGTTAGTAATGATGTGTTGCTAGATACCGCTCATTACTTATGCTTTTAAATGAGTTTAGGAGCATTGCCAACGTTACAAGAACCTATAGGATCACACACAAAGGATAATTAGATGGAGATTAGGTTCATATGATGAACCAAGAGGGTTAGATTCATGTGATGAATCAAATTGGATTAAGAGTAATCCTAATTGAACTAATTAAGTTGGACTCAAGTTGATTCATGTGTTCAATGAGTCTAATTTAGATTATGACTCATTGAATCAATTTAATTTAATGAATTTCATTCATTATATTAAGTTGGCTTGAATCAAATGGTTGGATTTGATCAACCATGGGTGTAAAATATCGAAAATATGCGAATATTATTAAGGGAAATTTAGGGAATTTTAGGAAATTATTCGAGAATTTTTCGGAACTCGTATGGACGAGTTAACGAGGATAAAATTTGGGTTCCCGAAAAGGCCTGTTTAGGCTACCCATTTAAGTGAGGAATTGTTTATTTTATAAATTCCTTTTTGTTATTTCTTTTCCTTTATTTTCTTTTTCATTTCTTTTTTCCTCGTTGAAATCATTTTTCCCCCTGCGTGCCGCCTGCCCGAGCCCTCGCCGCGCGCCCGACTCCTCCGAGCCCTAACCGCCGGCCACGGCAGTTTCCATCTTCCTCGCGACGCCCATCTTCACTGCCGCCAGCCGACGCGGATCACCGACCCTAGCGCCAGCCACTGCGTGCCCTAGCCATGCCCTAGATCCACCGCCGGCCACAACTCACAGAGCCGACATCGCCGTTCCTCCACAGCCCTAGCGCTGGCCACTCTGTGCTCTAGCATCTCCGCCGACGCCGGGCAGTGTCGGCTTTCCCTCCTCTACTTCCCGATTCCCCTTTTCCTCCTCTGTGCCGAACCTAGTGCCCAACGTCGTTTTGTCGGCCGAGGTTCATCTGTGCTCTAGTTTAGGGTTCACAGCCGCCAGTACCGCACAGAGCAGCATCGACGTCGAACTTCTTCACCGCTGTGCTCGTGCCCTAGCATTGTTGTCACCTTTGTTTGTCCTGACTCAACACCACAGTGGCATTGGGATTTCACCAGAGGAAGCTTCGGACCTGATTGGGGTATGATGTGTTTGGTATCAGGCTTGTAAGGATCTGATCGCATTTTTTTGTGTGGATACTATGTTTAATTGGTTGATCAATCTTTGTAGTTTCAGCCATTTCTAAATACAGATCAGGTCGTTGAGTTCCGATCACAAATTCCTCCGGTTGTGAGCCATCAGTGAACATTATCGCGTTAGGTGAGTTTTGGATTAGTTCATGTATTAATCTAATCCAATTTGATTGTAGATAATTGGGGATACCTAATCCATTGTAATGGTGAAATGGGTTAAGTTAAAACTAGTTGAATTTGGATTAATGGTTGGTTAGCTAATTAAATGCATAAGGGTATTAGCTAAATCCGTATATGTTTGATATCACAGGACATTAATTTATGACGAGCACTTTGACGCAGAGGTTGTCTAGCTCGATCTATATTGGAGGCGGGTACTTTGACTTATGTCATTTGATATGCATAATAATGTGTTTAACATATAGCAAGATTGTGTTTTCCATCTGTTTTCGGTTGGTCACTACATAACTTATTACATGTTTGCTTGTTTACTCATTATGCACTGCATGTTACCATTTACCTGATCATACATGCTTTAGGTAGTGACCCAACCATATGATACATTATGTTCAGGACCTAGGGTTTATTTGATACCCTATCTGTTTGTGTACCTTCCATCTGATACATTGACTTGTGGTACACCTTTTATTTATGTATGGAACTTGCTATACTATTCATGATATTGTCATGTTTTAGTGTCATGCATCATCTTGCATGATTGCATGCTGTGCGATTGTCTTCTCCATTGTTGAGAGCGCATCGCCAGTTACATGTATCTGTATACACCACCACTCATGGGTTAGTGGTATATCAGACAGGTGTGTGGCAGTTCTGCTGTTTGGCTCCGTTGGTCTAGCGACTCAGCGTGGTAGCCGACAGACAGTTCCGCTCTGTTTGGCTCCGTTGGTTTAGTGTAGCAGCGTTGTAGCCGGCTGGCAGTTGGACTTTGTTTGGCTCCGTTGGTCCGCTCATGGGTAGTGTGACTCAGCGTGGTAGTCGGCAGAGAGTCCTCCCCGTCATCGTGTACCGGGAGATGAGAGCATTGCGCTTCCCCATTTATTATTTCGGAGTAGGAGTATGTGTGTACTCCGACAGCATCCCGTCCACTCGGTCACTCATCAAGGGCAGTGATGTCAGAGTGCACAGTTGTCATAGCCCTACCCACTCGGACTCACCATTGTGTGTGAGATGGCTGACTGGCGTCAGGGGTGACCATGTCATTGGCATCATATGCATGATGCATTTATTGTTTGTGTTTACTTCATTTACTTGCTGCATTTATTTGGATGCATATGATTGACATGCATACAGGATTATGACACTCTCGGTCTGATGACCCAATTACCTTTATACCTTGATCCTGGTTAGTACAGTTTTCTCCTGTTTTTGTTCCAGTTGCGTTTATCCTTCTCGTATTCAGGAAACTGTACGCATGATTAGTGTTGTCTATTATTTACTTTATTTTACATATCAGTTGTACCTGCTGAGTGTTGGACTCACCCCGCCTCCATTGTTGTTATATTTACAGGTTGAGGCTGTCCGGAGCAGTTCCAGTCGCTAGTCCCCATCTGCACATAGTGCTAGTCCTCTGCTGGTCTTGAGTTGTTATTTTATCTTAGTTTCTCTATCAGATTTTGTTTTTAGTCATGTATTGTTTTACTTATGGATATTGTATGGATTCTTATCGTTTGATGGATTTTTGGTATGATTTGGATTTACTCTACTACATGCCTGCCTGGACGGCAAAAGAGGTGAGTTCATCAGATTTGAGCTTTACGAGTGTAGTTGAGTAGGGTTGATTTTGAGTCATGGTATTACTGCTTGGGTTTGCTTATATTTATATAAACTACATGGTGATGGTTTATTTACATGTTATTATTCCAGCCGCATGTGGCTGAAGTATATGAGGATGTAGAAAAGTTTCAGATTGTCCGACGTACAGGGGAGATGCTGTCGAAATTTTCTCGGACAGGGACTCCTCCGGGGTGTGACAATGGGAGTTATAATGTCAAGTTTGACTTGACTTGAGAGGAAGAGGAAGAGCCAAGTTTGACTTGACTATTTGCCACCTCATTTGTGAGTTGGCATTAGGAGGACTAATGATGATGTGCAACATCATCATAGTTGGCACATGTGTGTGCCACCTCATGGAGGTTACAAGTCCCCTCTTTAATGGCCTCCACATTTAATGAAAAGGAGTTCCACTCCTTAATGTGGCCAACCACTTATTGTGGTGGAATGAAATTGATTTTTCATTCAAGCCAATTCCATCTTCTTCTCAAGCTCTCAACCTCTTCTCCCTCTCCTCTCTTGGCCAAACCTTACCAAGGTGCTAGCACACCTTTGTGTTAGGTTTCTCCACCTATTTGTTCGTGTGGATACTTCTAGAGGGTTGTACACTTGACAACCTCGAGATCCGACATCACTTGGAAGAGCGGGATACGCGAAGGGCTTCGCATCAAGGGTAAAGATATTCTCCTTTGTAGATTTAGTGTAAATCTATGTAAGAAACTCGTACTCGTAAATTTTTTGTTTTATTTTACTTCGCATGGATCCGGTGACGGGGGTTTCGAGGTTTCTGCTACGTGAAAAAGTGGTTTTCGCGGTTTGATAAACCCAACACAAGCCGCCTCCAGCTCAGATTTCTATTCCCAAATTCAAGGACTCGATAACCTCCACATTCTGCAAATTTCATCGATCTGAAGCCGCCTTCAAGCTTACGGAAGGCGCTTTCCATCTAGTCTCCAAGGCACCTTCAGGCGCATGGAAGGTGTCTCCACACCTCTCCGTGTGAGCCTTCTGGCAAGGTGCTCGAGGCACCTCCAACACCATGGGAGGCGCCTTGAGCACTGTTCATTCGAAAGCAACTTTTGTGTTTCAACTCCTGCAAAACACCTTAGTCCAAATATACATAAATACCCTATAAAATAGAGTTATCATAATAAAATATGATTAATAAAATATTTGATAGTCTCTGAACTATCCGGTTATGACTTTCATATTTTTCAAAATCCTTAGGTCAAATTGGCACTTACTATTCCCTCAACAGGGAATGTATCTTCACCTACTACTCTCAGGAGAAATTACCTTTTGCCAGACCAGTTCTTTAGACTTTTGAACTTTTTCTCAGCGTTTGAGACTTCAGTACTTTATGCTAAATGTCCAATTCATGACCCGTCTAGTCTTCCATCTAATGTCCGTGACCCCCAGGAGCACCTAGAGTCCTTGACTCTAGGATTTCGCCCAAAGTCTTCAACTCGCCATGACTTCACCCAATCCCTTGGACCATGATTTTATTGCCTAAATGTAGCTAGGACTTTCTACTTACCTAACCATACCTAGGACTTTCCTTTGCCTAAGATCACTTCGGACTTTCCTGCACATTTAATTCAACTTGTTAGACAACAAGACATCTTAACTTTGAACCCCCTTTGCCATTATCAAAACATAGGTTCGATAATCTAGTGCTCCTTATACCAACAATCTCCCTCTTTTTGATTATGACAACCTAGTTCAAAAGTTAAGTAAAAATATACAAAATAGTAAGGCATGAAGACCAAGCAACAAGTAAATTTCAAGTAATATTTTTTTTCAAGGAAAAAATCAAATGTTACTCACTCCTCCTGAAATGTTACATTTTTTTTCTTAACATAAAACTTTTTACTTTACTTTTAACACTTTTCTCCCCCTTTGACATATATTGAAAACTACTAAGTAGAGAGAAAAGCTGTAAAAAAAACTTTAAATGTGAAAAATTAACTTTTTAATCTTTTTTCCTTTAAGCTCCCCTTGAAGGTAGCACTTAACTTTTCAAAAAATGTGTTTAGCTTAAAAAATCTTAGCTAAATACTTAGCTTTGAAAAGAATTTTTTTGAAAAATACTTTAGCTAAACACTTAGCTTTAAAGCTTTAAAAAAATTCTTTTAAAATTTTAAAGAAGTAATTGATTTTGAAAGAGATTAACTTATAAACATTCTTTTGAAATATAACCCCAAAAGAAAACTTAATTTTTGAAAATATTCAAATTAAAAAAAAAATAAATCCCTATTTCTCTCTCTCTTAAAAAGTAATTTGTAGGAGTAGTGAGCTTAAATAATAATGCCTTGATTAATGACTAAGACCCTAGAGTCCAAGCATGAAAAACTTAGGTTTAAAAGTATGGAAGTAATTATCTATTTTTTTGATTTTCCATCTCACCCATTCTATGTTATGAAACATGTTCAGCTTATGTGTTTGTGTGAGATGGAGTTAAGTTAATTTTAAAGTTCATTTTAAGTTTGAGAATATTAACTCTGATTTTGAAAAATATTTAAATTTAATTTTTTTTAATATTTAATTTTAAAATTTGAAAAATATTTATGTTTGTATTTCAAAAATATCTAAGTTTGAATTTTAAAATATTTAAGTTTAAATTTACAATATTTAAGTTTGAATTTTAAAATATTTATGTTTAAATTTTAAAAATATTTAAGTTTGAATTTCAAAATATTTAAGTTTGAATTTCAAAATATTTTAGTTTGAATTTCAAAAATATTTAAGTTTGAATTTTAAAATTGTTTAACTATGAATTGAAAATAATTAAGTTTTTGAAATATATTAATAATTATGGTTTTTGAATTTTAATTAAGTTTGATTAGATTTAAATTTTAATTATCTAATTTTAAATTTAAATGCATCTCACCCTTTTGCTAGATTATCAATCAGGGAACCTTATCTGTTTTGTGAGATGGTTAATTTTATCTTCAGTTTTGATTCAAATCTAAGGATTGATTTATACTTGAGTTAGACTAAAGTTTAACAGTTAATCAACTAAACATTCATTTTAATAATTGACTTCTAGACTGTGACGAGGTACTAGGCCTTCTTGGATATTAGAACAACAATCACTTCTAAACAAAGTCTTTTGAAGAAATTAAATATTTTTTTTAAGAATCCTTGGTCTAATTAATCAAGTGTCGATCAACCCTAAGTCTTTATCTATCCTAATCTAAGCATAAATGAAGAAAGCGGTAAATCAAGCATCAAGCAATTCTATTTAATAACAAAATAGTCATTTTATTGGCTCCCCCTAGATCATAGCCTCAATAAGGTTTATCAAGGTAGTAGATTTGATCCATGGGGATCCAATATTGATTAAGTCCAACTTGATTAATCAAGTTAGACTTAGGGACCCATACTTGGACTAATTTTCTATCGGTTCAATTAACTAAGGACAAGTAAGATTTAAGTTTGTGTTTGTATGTATTTCCAAGTCCGGATCTATTGTATATGACTCTTTATTTTCCAAGGATCATGTTAAGATTCTTGGAACCTAAAGTGAACCATTCCAACGAGTCCCTAAGTTCCTTGACTTAACTTTTCAAGTTAAAATTTTCTTCCTCAATTTATTAGACTTGAGTTGAAGTTCTATCTTGAACAGACTCGATCAAGAGATTTAGGTTAGTCATTTCCTTAAGGGTTGTTATCTCCTTTTGGAGTGACTTAACCTGGATGTTGGATTTTGCCAGTTTTCAAGACAAGTAAGAGATTAAATTTTGTAATCTAATTATTGATGGACTTACAGTGGAATCATCTTTTGAGCTAGATTCAGATTCTAATTTAGCTCCAGTTCTGGACTCAAACTCAGTTTCTACAACGTAAGCTTGTACGGGTAGAGCAAGGAAGCTCGCTTGCTCATGTTCTTCATCGGAGTCTTCTGAGGATTTATACCATGTTCCTTTCAAAGCCTTCCTTATTCTTTGCTTCTAGTTTAGATAATCCGATTTGTAGTGTTCCTTCTTGTTGCAGCCATAGCAGGTAACTTTGGACTTGGCCTTTTGTGTTCGATTGATTCACCTTCTTGATCTCTTGTTTAGTGAAACCCTTCTTCTTCTTGTACAGTTTTCATACCAGTTTTATGAGGTCGGCAGTGATTTCATTATTGTCTTCTGAGTCTAATTTGTCTCTAGACTCGAATTTGGTATGGTGCTTAGTTTTTGATTCCCTTGTTCTACTTGTACCTGCGACCAAAGCAATACCTTTCTTGACTGGTAGTGCATTAGTTTGTTCATGAAGTTTGAATTCAGAAACTAACTCATCTAATTTAATTAAGGAAAGGCCCTTAGATACCTTGTAGGCATCTACCATTGATGCCCATAATGTATTCCTCAGAAAAGGGTTTAGCGTGTACCTGATGATGTCGTGATTCTCCACTTTTTGTCTAATCGCGTGGAGGCCATTCAGAAGATCTTGGATACGAGCGTGTAACTGGCTCACCGACTCATCTTCCTACATTTTAATGTTGTACAATTTATTAAGAATTAAATCTCTCTTACTTACCTTTGTGTTGGAGGTCTCCTCGTGCAGTTCGATGAGTTTATCCCATAAGTCTTTTGCGCTTGAGAAAGGACCGCCCAAATTCAACTCTTCTTTAGTTAAACCACATTGTAGGGTACATGTCGCTTTTGCATCCGCCTCGATCTTCCTCTTTGTTGGTGCATCCCACTTATCGCAAGGGATGAGTACTCCGTCTTTTGTGGGAAATGTAGATCTAGTTTAGATTATGATCCGCATTTCCATTTGGATCTTGAGATGGTACTCCATCTGGCTTTTCCAGTATCTGAAGTACTCGCCAGAGAAAAGATTTGTGTGGGCGAGATGGTACTCCATCCGGCTTTTCCAGTACCCTTCTTGGTGGGCCATTGTAGTGAAGATCTTGCAATGACAAAAATAATGAAACTTGTCCTATATGATCATATGCTGCGCGAGGGGGGGGGGGGTGAATAACATTTTTCTTCAAAAATCGAGAGTTAAAACAAGTTATGTAGTTGAATAAAGAAAATAAAAAATAACGCGAACACAGATGATTTTACTTGGTTCAGAGCCTATGATAACTCCTACTCCAAGGCTCACACTCATTGCTCATTGAGTGCTTTCGTTGGGAAATCACTATAATCATGAAGCAATTACAGAATTTAAGTGCAATTGCTGAAATTAAATTATACAAACAATACAACTTAGAAAACTTGAGCACAGGTTGTCGATGTAGCTTTTAGGTATCCAAGAGACCTTTTCGGAGCAGCGCGTGAGGACAAAAGTTGTAGCAAGTGTTGTTCTGAAATTCCTAGTCAAAGGCTCTTATATAGACCCATTCTGAGCGCCTGGAACCCCTCTAGGCGCTTGGACCATGCTAACATGGCGACCTCTCGTTGAAACTTCATCCATGATGTTTTATCCACCTCCGGGCGCACAAACCCTAGCTTGGTTCCCGGACCCCCTCTGGGTGCCTGGACCATTAAAGTGGACTTGGCCAGTCGATGCACTCTAACCCCATCTGGGTACCTGGACCAATTCAGGGTGCTTGGTGTTGGGATGTATACTATAAGCCTAACTTTTGTATGAACATCTGTTTTAAAATATTTTGAAATGAGAATCACTTTGGTCAAATGTTTGTATTTTATATTTATATATATGTCAATGTAGTTGTCCATTAAATTTATATTGTAGATAATATGGTGTGTGGTGCCACATAGAAGATCATGTTATCAGTTCCTTATAAATTATAAATAGTGTTAGTTAGAGCCCTAGAGCTAATCATTTGATGATTGTTGTATGGACTCGTTGTATCATATTCTTGTATATAAATAAAGGCATTTGTTTTTGGTTATTATACTTACTTATATTTGTGCCAAATAACTAAGTATAATAGCGTCCTTGAGTAGAGGGTTGTTATCTATATCAATCGGTTAGTTGAACCGATATTGAGATGATATAGGGAACACTACTCTTAATCATTCCTAGTCGAGTATTAACATTCAAGGACAATGTTAATGCGACGAGACTAGCATGTAGGTCAACTCGATGACTTGATCTCACAAGTCATGGATATAGAGATATCAAGTTGACACATGGGTATGCATTGGAGAATGTATACTGAATGACCCACCATGAGAAAGTATCATGGATCGTTATATGAGTGTCATATACTTTCTCATGTGGCTATTAGTATGACTTCTAGTCCTTGGACCTGAAGTCACCATGGATGCCTACATAAGGAGTTACGTACTTTGGCTTCGTCAAACGTCACTCGTAACTGGGTGGACTATAAAGGCGATTACTGGGTATATAACGAATTATGCAGAGGGATGTGAGACCATGAAGTGCATGGCCATGCCCAAATGAGTCAATATGAGATATTGTGCTCATTTGATTGAGTGAGTCTACTTGGAGTTCAAGATTTAGATTGATCAGAGGATGACACGGTCTATGCTACACATTGATCAATCTAGATGTCAAGGATAGAAGGACACTTGTCATATATTGTGAAGAGTCACAATTAGTAGTCACAAGGTGATGTTGGATCTCAACATTCTTATAACTTGGGTAGTAATGATGTATTGCTAGATACCGCTCATTACTTATGCTTCTAAATGGGTTTAGGAGCATTGCCAACGTTATAAGAACCTATAGGGTCACACACAAAGGGTAATTAGATGGAGATTAGGTTCATTTGATAAACCTAAAGGATTAGGTTCATGTGATGAACTAAATTGGATTAAGAGTAATCTAAATTAGGCTAATTGAGTTGTACTCAATTTGGTTCATGTATTAAATGAGTCTAATTTGGACTTAGACTCATTGAATCAATTTAATTCGATGAATAGGAATTCATTAAATTAAAATTGACTTGAACCAATGGTTAGATTTGATCAACCATGGGAGAGAAGTGGTCATGTTTGACTTGACTTGAGAGGAAGATGAAGAGTCAAGTTTGACTTGACCTTTTGTCACCTCATTGGTGAGTTGGCAAGAAGTGGACCAATGATGATGCTATACATCATCATGGTTGATTAAGTGAGATGCCACCTCATGGGAGTTACCAAGAGTTGTGACTCTTGGCATCCCATGGAGGTTACATTCTCTCTTAAAGTGGCCAGCCACTTTAGATGAGGGAGTTAGTGCATTTTGTGGGCTTGGTGAGTAACTCCTTCTTCTTCCTCAAGCTCTTCTCTTCTCTCCCTCTCCTCCACCAGTACTGATCTTCTAAGGTTGCTAGCACATCCTTAGAGGTTCTCTCCATCGAGTTGTTCGTGTGGATACACATAGAGGAGTATCTACTTTGATACTCTCGAGATTCGGCGACGAACCTTGGACGAGTGGGATTGCGAAGGGCTTCGCATCAAGGGTAACCTTTTTCTTTTGTAGATTTAATGTGGATCTAGGAGTAGAAAACATATATATGAAAGTTTTACATAATTTTATTTCTTCGCACGGATCCGTGGCATGGGGGTTTCGGGGTTTCCGCAATGCAAAAAGCTATTTTTACGGTCCGAAAAACCCAACCGTGGTATCAGAGCCACGTGCGAAGCGTATACATGTTTTATTTTGAATTTTCTAAAATTCTACAGATCTGTAAGTTTTTGTATTTTTATGATTTTTGTTGATTTTATGGATAATTTTCTCGTAGAAGCGAAGCACAAGTGTTTAGACACTTGTAGGCTTCGACTACCGAGAAGATATTTCCGAAACGACAAGATTTTGCCCCAAAACCTTTTGGGACAGCGGACTAAGGCGCTGTAGGATTGCTTTGGAACACTCGCGATGGTTATATCGCGGGTAGGGGCGCTGCCCCTGACCCCGCAAGGGGCTTCGTTCTGCGATTGCGTCCGAAAATCGCTAAACGAGACCGCCGGGAATTTTTACTCATGAAAATTGCAAAAATTGTAAGAAAAATTACAAAAATTTATAGAAATTACATAATTTAGAATTATGTATTATTTTGTGATGGTCATGACCCAAAAGACCCAATTATATTGGAAATTTTGTGTTGTAATTCATATTATGGCTTGCGTGCCATTTTCTGAGATGTGCGTGTTGTATGTGATACGCGACCTACGCGTCGTGCCTTTCCTATTTTTTTTCCTGCTGTAAATTAGTTTAGACTCGAATGTAACTCGAGTTTCACTTTTGTAATATATAAAATGGAGCGGTGGAAGGTCCACTCGAGACGGAGTTACGAGGAGGGCGCGAGCAACACAAGGTGGTCAAGGAAGGAGCTTGAGAAGCTGTTGATCTTAGGTTGACCATCCGATCTTCTCATTGGCTTGAGAAGATCGTAGTAGGGCCATGACTAATCACAAAAATATTTAATTAATTGCTTATGTGTGTATATGTGATGCATGCTAGAATAAGTAATTAATTAGCGCCTTAACGATTCGATTCGATTCGATCAATCGTGTATATGATACACCTCGACGATTAGATTAGATCTAAATTGTAGGGTTTTTCGGGCCACGAAAATTGCGTTTTCGCGTCGCGAAAACCCCGAATCACCCATGCCACTGGATCTCGTGCGAAGAAAAATTCAAAAAACTACGAATACGAGTTTCACACTCTAAATCTACAGTAGATAAGAGTTATACCTTCGATGCGTGCCCTTCGCGAATCCCGCTCGTCCAAGGTACGACGGATCTCGTGATTGTCAACGTAGACAATCCTCTATAAGTATCCACACGAACAAGATGTGTTCTCTAACACACAAGGATGGAGAAGAGAGCACCACAAGTGTGCTAGCACTCTCTAGGGCTCTCGGGTAGGATTGAAAGAAGAAGAAAGGAAAAGAAGAGAACACACTCCTCTAAAATCTCTATGTGACTTTCACTAACCTTTCTTCTTGGATTAGATTCACTCTCCTTTCTTCTCCCTTGCTTGAAACCCACGACCAAGAGAAGAGAAGGAGCAAGAAGAGAGCTTAGGAGGAGGAAGATCACTTGAATGAGAGTTACACTTGCAAAATGAAACTCTTTTCATCTAACTAAGTGGTTTGTAACCTCCATGGGATACCAAGAGTCACAACTCTTGATAACTCCCATAAGGTGGCACTTCACTTAAGTAACCATGATGATGTGGAGCATCATCATTGGTCCACTTAATGCCAACTCACCAATGAGGTGGCATAAAGTCAAGTCAAACTTGACTCTTCATCTTCCTCTCAAGTTAAGTCAAACTTGACTTAATCTCTCTCATGGTTGATCTAATCCAACCATTTAATTCAAGCCAATTTAATATAATGAATCTAATTCATTTAATTAAATTGATTCAATGAGTCATAATCTAAATTAGACTCATTGAACACATGAATCAACTTGAGTCCAACTCAATTAGCCCAATTAAGATTACTTTTAATCCAATTTGATTCATCAAATGAATCTAATCCTCTTGGTTCATCATATAAACCTAATCTCCATCCACTTGTTCTTTGTGTGTAACCCAATAGGTTCTTGTAACGTTGGCAATGCCCCTAAACTCATTTAGAAACATAAGTAATGAGCGGTTTCTAGCAATACATCATTACTACCCAAGTTACAAGAATGTTGAGATCCAACATCACCTTGTGACTACTAATTGTGACTCCTCACAATATATGACAAGTGTCCTACTATCCTAGACATCTAGATTGATCAATGTGACGCATAGACCGTGTCATCCTCTAATCAATCTAAATCTTGAACTCCAAGTAGACTCACTCAATCAAATGACCTCAATATCTCATATTGACTCATTTGGGCATGGCCATGCACTTCGTGGTCTCACTCTATCAAGAATACCGATGTCTCTCCCATCATATAGGAGGGATAGATCCCATCTACATCACTCACATCCCTCCGCATAATTTGTTACATACCCAGTAATCGCCTTTATAGTCCACCCAGTTACGGGTGACGTTTGACGAAACCAAAGTACATAACTCCTTATGTAGGGAACCATGGTGACTTCAGGTCTAAGGACTAGTAGTCATATTAATAGCCACATGAGAAAGTATATGACACTCATATAACGATCCATGATACTTTTTCATGGCGGGTCATTCAGTATACATTCTCTAATGCATACCCATGTGTCAACTTGATATCTCTATATCCATGACTTGCGAGATCAAGTCATCGAGTTGACCTACATGCTAGTCTTATTGCATTAACATTGTCCCTGAATGTTAATACTCGACTAGGAATGATTAAGAGTAGCGTTTCCTATATCATCTCACTATCGGTTCAACTAACCGATTGATATAGGTGAGAACCATCTACTCAAGGACGTTATTATACTTAGTTTATTTGGCACCAATACAAGTAAGTATAATAACCAAAAACCAAATGCCTTTATTTATATAGAATATGATACAACAAGTCCAAAATACAATCATTAAATGATTGGCTTTAGGGCTCTAGCTAACAATCTCCCACTAGCACTAGTGCCAATCAGTGTAAGCTCTAAGCCAAATGACCTAGTGTGACCATCATGCTTCCTTTGTGCCAAAGCCTTGGTCAAGGGATCTGTGATGTTAGGCTCTATAGGTACTCTGCAAATCTTCACATCTCCTCTCTCGATGATCTCTCCAATGAGATGGAAGCGTCGTATTATGTGTTTGGTCCACTGGTGTGAGCGAGGTTCCTTCGCCTGTGCTATAGCTCCATTGTTGCCACAATAGAGCTCAATAGGGTCAGCAATGCTAGGAACCACACCAAGTTCAGTGATGAACTTGCGAATCTAAACTGTCTCCTTTGCTACCTCTGATGCAGCAATATACTCGGCCTCTGTCGTAGAATCAACTACTGTGTCTTGCTTCGAACTCTTCCAGCTCACAGCACCGCCATTAATGCAAAACACGAACCCCGACTGTGATCTATAGTCATCCTGGTCGATCTGGAAGCTAGCATCACTGTAACCCTTTACAACTAGCTCATCATTGCCTCCATATATCAAGAAATATTCTTTAGTCCTTCTTAAGTACTTAAGAATATTCTTGACCGCTATCCAGTGACTTTCACCTGGATCTGACTAGTATCTGCTCGTCATGCTCAAAGCATACGAGACATCAGGTCAAGTACATAGCATGGCGTACAAGATCGATCCTATGGCTGAGGCATAAGGGATCTGATCCATGCGGTCTCTCTCCTCTCTAGAAGAGGGACCTTGAATCTTCGAAAGACTCATGCCATCTGACATCGGCAGAAATCCCTTCTTGGAGTTCTGCATGGCAAACCGAAGGAGTACCTTGTCAATGTATGTACTCTGACTTAGGCCAAGCAATCTCTTAGATCTATCTCTATAGATCTGTATCCCTAGAATGCGGGATGCCTCACCTAAGTCCTTCATTGAGAAGCAACTCCCTAGCCATGTCTTGACAGACTGAAGCATAGGGATGTCCTTCCCAATGAGCATTATGTCCTCCACATACAATATGAGGAAGACAACTATGTCCCCTACAACCTTCTTGTAGACACAAGGTTCATCTTCGTTCTTGATGAAACCAAATTGTTTGATTGCATCATCGAATCGAAGATTCCAGCTCTGAGAAGCTTGCTTTAGTCCATAAATGGACCTATGCAGCTTGCATACTCTGCTAGTATGCTATGGATCTACAAAACCCTCAGGTTGTGTCATGTACACATCCTCGAGTAGGTTTCCATTCAGAAACACGGTTTTGACGTCCATCTGCCAGATCTCGTAATCGTGGTAAGCTGCAATAGCAAGCATGATCCGAATGGACTTAAACATCGCTACTGGAGAAAAGGTTTCATCATAGTCAATACCATGAATCTGCTTGAAACCTTTAGCTACCAAGCGACCCTTATAGATAAGTCCATCCATGTCAGCCTTTCTCTTAAAGACCCACTTACACCCAATGGGTTTTACCCCTTCAGGTGGATCAACCAAAGTCCGTACTTGGTTGGTGTACATGGATTCCATTTCGGATCTCATGGCCTCTAGCCATTTCTCGGAATCTGGTCTCATCACAGCTTCCTGATAGGCTCATCCTCTATGAGCACAATGTCATCATGGTCAGACAAGAGAAATGAGTATCTCTCAGGCTGACGACGTACCCTATCAGACCTGCGAAGAGGTATGTCTACTTGAACTGGTTGTTGTTGTCCTCAACTCCTTGTGGAACAACATCATCCACAACACTTTGTGGTTCCAGTTCAATTTCCATCGAGGCATCAGTGCTATTGTTCGCATCTTGAACTTCTTCAAGATCGAACGTGCTCCCACTAGTTGTTCTAGAAAAAAAGTCTGTTTCTAGAAAGACCCCAGTCTTTGCCACAACTACCTTGTGCTGACTGGGAATGTAGAAGTAATATCCCTTAGTTTCCTTGGGATATCCAATAAAATAGCACTTGTCAGATTTGGGTCCAACCTTGTCTGAGACTTGACGTCGAACGTAAGCCTCACAACCCCAAATCCTCATGAAAGACACCTGGGCATCTCTCCCAGTCCATATCCTATATGGTGTCTTTATCACGGCCTTGGATGGAACTCGGTTGAGTATAAAAGCTGTCGTGTCTAGAGCATAACCCTAAAGGTATGTCGGAAGATCTGTGTGACTCATAATAGATCGCACCATATCTAATAGGGTACGATTCCTCCTTTCTGATACACCATTCCACTGTGGTGTTTCAGGAGGAGTGAGTTGGGAAAGAATCCCACACTCAGCTAGGTAGTCACGAAACTCATGGCTAAGGTATTCTCCACCTCGATCTGATCAAAGTATCTTAATACTCTTGCCAAGCTGGTTCTGTACTTAATTCTTGAATTCTTTGAACTTTTCAAAGGATTCAGACTTATGTGTCATCAAGTACACATAACCATATCTACTGAAGTCATCAGTAAATGTGATGAAGTATCTATAACCGCCACTAGCAGCAATATTGAAAGGGCCACATACATCACTATGTATGAGTCCTAACAAATCAGTTGCTCTCTCACTATGCCCACTAAAGGGAGTCTTGGTCATCTTGCCTTGTAGGCATGACTCGCATATCTCATATGATTCAAAATCAAATGAGTCCAACAAACCATCCTTATGGAGCTGGGATAAGCGCTTGTCATTTATATGACCTAAGCGACAGTGCCAGAGGTAGGTTTGGTTCATGTCATTTGACTTGAACCTCTTGGTATTTATGTTATAGATAGGGCTCTCCAGGTCTAGAATATAGAGTCTGTTTCTCAGAGGTGCACTACAATAGAACATATCGTTTAAATAGACGGAACAACATTTGTTCTTTATAGTAAACGAGAAACCTTTCTTCTCCAAACAAGAAACTGATATAATGTTCTTAGTTAATGTAGGCACATAACAACAATCAACTAACTCTAGTACAAGCCCAGAGGGTAGAGATAGAAAGTAAGTCCCTACAGCAACAGCAGCAACCCGTGCTCCATTGCCTACTCGTAGGTCCACCTCACCCTTTGTCAATGCCCTACTATTTCTCAGCGCCTGCACATCAGTACAAATGTGAGAAGCACATCCAGTATCTAATACCCATGATGTAGAAATAGAGAGGTTGACTTCTATAACATGTATACATGAAGTAGAAATCTTATTTCTCTTCTTCTTAAGATCTTCTAGGTATTCTTTGGAGTTCCTCTTCCAGTGCCTTGCTTGTCCTTGATATAGGTGACAAAGATGTTCAACCATATCGTAAGCACCCATCAACTCATGTTGCTTCTGAAGCTCAGAGTTCATGGTCGCGAGCATAAGATAGGATACATCTAATGCGTCATCTTGATGCTTCTTGTAAGCATCTCGGTCAGTCTCCGGAATGGGCTGCTCCAGAACGTACAGTTTACGTTCTTGGGTGAGAACTATTCTCAGGTTCCTGTACCAGTCCAGGAAATTCGCTTTGTTGAGCTTGTCCTTCTTAAGGACAGAACGCAGGTAGAAGGTGTTCGTGTTTGACGTCATGGCAATTCTACAACAGAAAGAAATGCAGAAATAAATATCATATTCTTTTAAATCATTTAATTAGGCCTTTAACTAAATGATGCTCCCACTAAATTATATAATTTTGTTGGACAAGATCCACATCATACTAACCCTTAAGTTAGCTTTGGCTAATACGCCCAAGATTTAGTATGATCGGTAGGTAACGATTACCAATTACATCTCTGTGCAACTCTTGTTTATAGGATCAATATCCGCATTTATATTAAAACTCAAGTTAGCTTTGGCTAATACGCCCGAGAGTTAATATAAACGTGATTTTGTCCTACCTTTCCAACCGTTGGAAGAATGCCTATAGTTATACTCGATCCAACCGAGTTAACTAGGAATACTCAATCTAATTGAGTTGTACTCACCCATGCGTTGATAGGCGGGACCAAGATTGTCCCTCCGTGCCCTACCAAGATAGTATGTGTTGCTCTGCTTTGGCAGATTCAACAACAACATGAGGTCGAGGTAGTGGTAGGTATCACAGCATGGTAGGCATTACGAGTTGAGGTGATTTAGATCTAATCTAAACGATGATGCGTATTATATACTCGATAGATCTAATCTAATGGAAGGGTGCATCATGTGCACGACTTAGATCTAATCTAATCGTAAGGCACTAATTAATTACTTAATTAACTAGCATGCATCATATGCACACACAAAACAATTAATTAAATAATTAATCAAATAATTTTGTGATTATGTCATGGCCCTACTACGATCTTCTCAAGCCAATGAGAAGATCGGATGGTCAACCTAAGGTCAACAGCTTCTCAAGCTCCGTCCTTTGACCACCTTGTGTTGCGCGCACCCTCCTCGTAACACCGTCTCGAGTGGACCTTCCACAGCTCTAATTTTGTACATTACAATTTTGAAACTCGAGTTACATTCGAGTCTAAATCTAATTTACAACCAGAATATAAGAGAAAGGCACGACGCGTAGGTCGCAAATAAAATAAAAATAAAAAAAAATACAGCACGCACATCACATAACGGCATGCAGGCCGTATTATTAATTACAACACATTTATTCCAATCCAATTGGGTCTTTTGGGCCAAGACTATCACAAAATTAATATACAATTCTAAATTATATATTTTTCATAATTTTCTGTAATTTTCATAATTTCTACTATTTTATGAGTAAATTTTTCCCGGCGGTCCCGTTTAGCGTTTTCGGGCGTAATCGCGGAACGAATCACCTTGCGGGGCCAGGGGCAGCGCCCCTACCCGCGATCTAACCATCGCGAGGGTTCCTTTGCGATCTAACAACGCCTAAGCCCACTGTCCCAAAAAATTTTGGGGCGAAACATTGCCGTTTCGGAAAATTCTTCTCGGTAGTCGAAGCCTACAAGTGTGTAAACACTTGTGCTTTGCTTCTACGAGAAAAATACCCATTAAAACTATAAAAACATGAATTTACAGAAAGTTTACAGATCTATATTTTTCATAAAAATATGAATCTAAACTCGTACTCGCTTCGCACGTGGCTCTGATACTATTGTTGGGTTTTTCGGGCCACGAAAATCGCGTTTTCGTGTCGCGGAAAAACCGAATCACCCATGCCACTGGATCTCGTGCGAAGAAAAATTCGAAAAACTATGAATACGAGTTTTACACTCTAAATCTACAGTAGATAAGAGTTATACCTTCGATGCGTGCCCTTCGCGAATCCCGCTCGTCCAAGGTACGCCGAATCTCGTGATTGTCAACGTAGACAATCCTCTAGAAGTATCCACACAAAAAAGATGTGTTCTCTAACACACAAGGATGGAGAAGAGAGCACCACAAGTGTGCTAGCACTCTCTAGGGCTCTCGGGTAGGATTGAAAGAAGAAGAAAGGAAAAGAAGAGAACACACTCCTCTAAAATCTCTATGTGACTTTCACTAACCTTTCTTCTTGGATTAGATTCACTCTCCTTTCTTCTCCCTTGCTTGAAACCCACGACCAAGAGAAGAGAAGGAGCAAGAAGAGAGCTTAGGAGGAGGAAGATCACTTGAATGAGAGTTACACTTGCAAAATGAAACTCTTTTCATCTAATTAAGTGGTTTGTAACCTCCATGGGATACCAAGAGTCACAACTCTTGGTAACTCCCATGAGGTGGCACTTCACTTAAGTAACCATGATGATGTGGAGCATCATCATTGGTCCACTTAATGCCAACTCACCAATGAGGTGGCATAAAGTCAAGTCAAACTTGACTCTTCATCTTCCTCTCAAGTCAAGTCAAACTTGACTTAACTCTCTCATGGTTGATCTAATCCAACCATTTAATTCAAGCCAATTTAATATAATGAATCTAATTCATTTAATTAAATTGATTCAATGAGTCATAATCTAAATTAGACTCATTGAACACATGAATCAACTTGAGTCCAACTCCATTAGCCCAATTAGGATTACTCTTAATCCAATTTGATTCATTAAATGAATCTAATCCTCTTGGTTCATCATATGAACCTAATCTCCATCCACTCGTTCTTTATGTGTGACCCAATAGGTTCTTGTAACGTTGGCAATGCCCCTAAACTCATTTAGAAACATAAGTAATGAGCGGTATCTAGCAATACATCATTACTTCCCAAGTTACAAGAATGTTGAGATCCAACATCACCTTGTGACTACTAATTGTGACTCTTCACAATATATGACAAGTGTCCTTCTATCCTAGACATCTAGATTGATCAATGTGAGGCATAGACCGTGCAATCCTCTAATCAATCTAAATCTTGAACTCCAAGTAGACTCACTCAATCAAATGACCTCAATATCTCATATTGACTCATTTGGGCATGACCATGCACTTCGTGGTCTCACTCTATCAAGAATACCGATGTCTCTCCCATCATATAGGATGGATAGATCCCATCTACATCACTCACATCCCTCCGCATAATTTATTACATACACTGATTGGCACTAGTACTAGTGGAAGATTGTTAGTTAGAGCCCTAGAGCCAATCATTTGATGATTGTTGTATGGACTCGTTGTATCATATTCTTGTATATAAATAAAGGCATTTGTTTTTGGTTATTATACTTACTTGTATTGGTTCCAAATAACTAAGTATAATAGCGTCCTTGAGTAGAAGGTTCTTACCTATATCAATCGATTGGTTGAATCGATAGTGAGATGATATAGGGAACACTACTCTTAATCATTCCTAGTCGAGTATTAACATTCAGGGACAATGTTAATGCGACGAGACTAGCATGTAGGTCAACTCGATGACTTGATCTCACAAGTCATGGATATAGAGATATCAAGTTGACACATGGGTATGCATTGGATAATGTATACTGAATGACCCGCCATGAGAAAGTATCATGGATCGTTATATGAGTGTCATATACTTTCTCATGTGGCTATTAGTATGACTACTAGTCCTTGGACATGAAGTCACCATGGTTCCCTACATAAGGAGTTACGTACTTTGGCTTCGTCAAATGTCACCCGTAACAGGGTGGACTATAAAGGCGATTACTGGGTATGTAACAAATTATACGGAGGGATATGAGTGATGTAGATGGAATCTATCCCTCCTATATGACAGGAGTTACATCGATATTCTTGATAGAGTGAGACCACTAAGTGCATGGCCATGCCCAAATGAGTCTATATGAGATATTGAGGTCATTTGATTGAGTGAGTCTACTTGGAGTTCAAGATTTAGATTGATTCGAGGATGGCACGGTCTATGCCTCACATTGATCAATCTAGATGTCAAGGATAGAAAGACACTTGTCATATATTGTGAAGAGTCACAATAAGTAGTCACAAGGTGATGTTGGATTTCAACATTCTTATAACTTGGGTAGTAATGATGTGTTTCTAGATATCGCTCATTACTTATGCTTCTAAATGGGTTTAGGAGCATTGCTAATGTTATAAGAACCTATAGGGTCACACACGAAGGGCAATTAGATGGAGATTAAGTTCATTTGATGAACCTAAAGGATTAGGTTCATGTGATGAACCAAATTGGATTAAGAATAATCCAAATTAGGCTAATTGAGTTGGACTCAATTTGGTTCATGTATTAAATGAGTCTAATTTGGACTTAGACTCATTGAATCAATTTAATTCGATGAATAGGGATTCATTATATTAAAATTGACTTGAACCAATGGTTAGATTTGATCAACCATGGGAGAGAAGTGGTCAAGTTTGACTTGACTTGAGAGGAAGATGAAGAGTCAAGTTTGACTTGACCATTTGCCACCTCATTGGTGAGTTGGCAAGAAGTGGACCAATGATGATGCTCCACATCATCATGGTTGCTTAAATGAGATGCCACCTCATGGGAGTTGCCAAGAGTTGTAACTCTTGGCATCCCATGGAGGTTACATTCTCTCTTAAAGTGGCCGGCCACTTTAGATGAGGGAGTTAGTGCATTTTGTGGGCTTCGTGAGTAACTTCTTCTTCTTCCTCAAGTTCTTCTCTTCTCTCCCTCTCCTCCACCATTACTGACCTTCTAAGGTTGCTAGCACATCCTCAGAGGTTCTCTCCATCAAGTTGTTCGTGTGGATACACATAGAGGAGTATCTACTTTGATACTCTCGAGATCCGGCGACGAACCTTGGACGAGCGGGATTGCGAAGGGCTTCGCATCAAGGGTAACCTTTTTCTTTTGTAGATCTAATGTAGATCTAGGAGTAGAAAACATGTATATTAAAGTTTTACATAATTTTATTTCTTCGCACGGATCCGTGGCATGGGGGTTTTGGGGTTTTCGCAGTGCAAAATACGGTTTTTACGTCCCGAAAAACCCAACAAATAGTAGCTCACAACCAAGATGGATTGGGACAAATCATTGGAATGGTTATAGTGTAATTTGGTATTAGTCTGTCTTGACTATAAAATTACACTAGTACACTATGTGTGTATTGAGCAGGATCATTTGAGGTTATTTGATTTGTACTGACTACATAAAAGAACAAAACCTCTGTTATTATGGATGTGCGTCCTTTTAATACCTATATAATATCAAGCACGTATACTTAGTATTTATTTCTTTAATTTATCAATGGGTAATATTTATTCATTAAATCAAATAGGCCCGATGAGTTGGGAGATAGTACTATTTATATGGTGTGTTGTTAATTATAGAAGGAATCTGTGTCCTAATTATTTAGGCTGATGATGTCCCCTTGTGGAGCTCATAAGGATTATCATGTAAACCCTGCAGGTGGACTTAGTCGGCATGATAATAAAGTTGAGTGGTACTACTCTTGGAATCATATGTTAATTAATTAAGTTGTCAGTAACTCATTTAATTAACGGACATACGATATCTTAAATACAGGGAGATTAACACACTCATGATAAGAAGGAGCACATATTGTAATATGGGATTGGTGCAGAGTTCAATAATAACCCTTTAGTGGTATGGGTTATTATTGATGGACTTGAGTTGAGTGTTCAGGTTGAACACAGGAATCCCAAGCCCATCAGGAGGCCGAAACCAATTCAAGTGGTATCAGAGCAAGGTTTCTGACTCTGTGTGATTGGTTTTCGGTTAAATTATGCACTGCTCATACACTACAACAAAAACCCTCATAGACATCGGTTTTCCACCGCTGTCTATTACATTTTCGACAGATGTCTATGAAGGCGATGTAAAAGGTCTGTCATTTTAGACATCGGGTTAAAACCGGTGTAGTATCACTTAATGACATCGGGTGTAAAACCGATGTAATATTATATGTTAATAACACTAGTTTTGGCAGCGGTATACGACTGATGTAATATTAGTTAATGACATCGGTTTTGCAGCGGTGGAAAACTGATGTAATATCAGTATTGTTTAACGACACAAATTTGATTTCCGAAACAGTGAAAAATCGACAATATCCAAGAAAATACACAAATATTCGCAAATTACACAAATATTCTTCTTCCAACAATATCTATAAAATACACAAATATTCACAAATTACATAAATATTCTTCTTACAACAGTTTCCAAAAAATACACTAATATTCTTTTTACAACATCAAAAGCTAATAGATTCCAAATATCATAAGCTTTTGCTATCATTATGAAACCTGGAAGCATGAATAACTTTTGCAGTGAGAACTACCTCATCCTTCTCACCAACCAACACTTTAGCCAATGCATATACTTCATCAACTTTTAGAGACGCAAAAGCAAGCCCTTGATCTCAGTATCCAGTTTAATTTGTCTCGTTGACAAGGTCGACAGCCGTGTACACAAAGTTGAGACAACAAGCTTATCTACATACAAACATTAAATAATATCAGCTGCATTTTGAAGAAAAACAAGAATTAGAAAGAAAGAAAAGGCATTACACCAATACGACCTTTTCCAACAATGGCCTCGAGACTCACAAGTGTGCTGAGAGAGGATGCAAAATCATTTGCCCGAATGTTCCTTCTATCAACAACTCCGACAACAAGATATTGGCTAGCGGGGAAGCTACTATATTACAAAGTGGAACAAACAATCATAAAGATGTACTTTCTATTATTTATATAGATATCAATTTCAAGTGATAGACTCCACTGGATTACACACTTAAAAGATATATTTCACAGATAAAAACTTATAGACTGAAGAGTTTGTGATCTCAAATCCTTCTTTGGTAAAGTGGCTTGCCGAAAAAAAAAATGATATATTTCACCATGCAAGTATAACTCATTTGCTATCCTGGAAAATATAGAAAGTTTTTACATGTTAGGACCAAACGAGTAGATACCTCTATAGATCGATCTTAATGTTAAATTAGCACTATCACAGTGATTGGTATTAATTGACCTGGTCCCCGGGAAATGTAGAAAGCTAGTAAGAAAATTGAATTTCCCTACAATCACCATGATATCTCATTTCCAACACATGTTTACTCAAAATAGAATGCAAAGAAATTACTAGTACACAAGCAAAATAATGACACAGTAAACACATTTGATGGATGAAAGTGTGACAGAGAATAAATTAACTAGTACTTGAGAATAAATTCTTTTAAGATGATTTCATATATCAACAATAGTATCAAAAGATTGAAGACTCGATGCAATAACAAGTTCAATCGAGTTGAATATCCAAGTAATAATCTGTACATTCATTGTTTTCTAATTCATCTCAACACCTTTTTTACTCCGATCCATCAAGAATTTAAGATAATCCCTTATCTTCAACAAAAACCTAAAAATGAAATTCCCAAAGTGTAAAATTTTTTCCATTGAATTTGACAAATACAATTGGGAATCTGTTTGTATTGATGAAGATTAATCAAAAGTTTTGGCAAGATTGAACAGATCCTCTAAAGGATACAAAAATGAGGAAAAATATTTTCAATAGAACACAAGCTACAGTAAAAAAAAGAATTACTCAATGGCTCTGAAACCGTAATAACAATTGAAGCAGAAAACTCAATTTAATCTTCATTACAAAGGATATTTGCATATTTATATACAAACTTATATCTATCCCTATAAAACCCAATAAAACAAGGATTAATAAATAAGGAAATATACAACAATAATATACAATTATAATGCCAAAATATTATGTGACATTATCTTTCTTTATCATTTGCAAGATTTTCTTTGATTGTTGACCAGATCTTTTTCATTGGACATTTTCTCCATTCGAACAACAACCTAATTAATAGATAAGACACAAATGTCCACCTCAACATCCAGTGCACAAGCATAACTGGGATATTTTAACCCTGTGATAGAGAGTTGTTTCCTACTTTCCTCTTTCAACAACAATTAACTTAGTATGACAAACAAAATTTGCACATCATCATTATACCAATAAATAAACTATGAGTCATTCATGAATCATCACCTAAACCCTAAACCGTATTAGGAACTATTTAGATGGATTCAGAAATTCACAAAATCATAATTAACTTGGGCATGAATCGATTTAATAAGAAGGTCAAAAGAAAATACTCACTTAATGATCAAAGCCTTTAAGTTGTATATGTAGCGCGTCTAAGAAGCCCAACACACAAATCCTGTAGAAACAACAACAACAAAAAGAGGTAAATTTATAAACCAGAAAACATGGCATATCAGTGAAAAGAATTAGCATAGACATAAAATAAACTTGATAGTTCAAGGAATACATAAAACCAACTTAGCAACAGGAAATAACAACTTCTCAATCTAGCAAACAAAAATGATAAAATCAATTTAGGATAGTGTTTGAGGAAATTCATCAAACACATTGCATGCATCAATTAATTAATACTTGCAATCAAGAGATCAAGAAGATGAAACTGTCGAAGATGAGGAAGGACTTTAGTAGTGACGATGGATAAAATGAGGCACATATCACATAATGGTTGTGCCCTGTCAATACAGAAATGCTGATGGTGTTGAGGGAATTTGATGTCCAGTTGCATGTTACACAGCTCAAGACACATGGCATATTGTTGGCAAGCAAGGATTCTCTACGTATAAGTTTGAAATTCCAGTTTTTAATAAGCTATGAGAATATTATATCATTTGCATTAATGGCAGGCACCATCATTGTTTACTGTGTTAAAATTAATGTCTGCCTTTGAAGAAACTTCTTCACCTGCTTTAAGCAACCAATTCTTTGTTCAGTCTGCTTAACCACAGCATTTGCAAGGAGACTCTGCTCGAGTTTGGATGAGACAATTCCTAAATGGTCGACTATTGCCACAACTGCTTCACATATGTTGCTCTTTGTCCCCTCCAAAATCCTAATTTTACACTAATGCACATCAACCTCCTGAAATTGTTTGTTGATGCAGGGAAAAGAAAAGAAAAGAAATGAAATGAAATGAAAGGAAGAAGAAATTAACAGCTCACATCTTCTTCTGCTGGGCTGAGGAAAATGCACGCTCACAATGTTATGCCGCATGGTGAAGCTGAGACCGCAGGTCTTTCAGCTCCTGCAATGAGAAATTAGTAGCAGAAACAATTAATTTAGTAGGAAAAAAAATAGAGATGTTGTAAGACCAGCAAAGCGTTGTGGAAGCCCTCCTCCTCTCTCCCATTCTCTTCATACTGTGTGGATGGAGATTTAGGCAATGGCATTACGAAGCTGGCTGTTGCTCTGGAGTGCTCCACGTCTTTGCCTTCCTTTATAGATGTGCACAGAGGTGGAAGAAGAGTGGCTGCGTGGGGAACTGAGGATTGAGTGCTTTGAGAGTCGAGGGAGGCACGAGATGGAGGACGAGAAGAAGACAAAAATTGTAGAATCTCGTGAGTACTCCACTCTTCTTGGTAGCGGAGCGACTGGAGTCAATCGCACGTTGACTACTCTTCTTGCAGTAGGCGATCACCCCTTGGATCGAGGTCTCTGCATCATAGCTCGTGCTGCTGCTCCGTCTCAGCATGGACTTATCACCGCTGAACTCGCTGGAGAAGGACGACGACTTGGAAGAAGCAGCGGAGGACTTGCTCCAGCTCTCGTCTTCCGCCATGTTTGGATTTTGATGGCGTCTCAAGGTTTTTGGGCCTTCCAATTTGTCATTTGTGGGTCGAGATCTATGGAACATGGATTTGAAATAAGATCTGGAAGCTTTGACTTTGAGGTTGAGAGTGGCCTCCTTGAGCTTCTTGGCCCATGATTTATTGGGGTTGAGCTCGGCGAAGCTGTCTTGGAAGTAGTCCTCTTCCTCGGGATTGAGCTCATCGCCATTGTGAAGGCTGGCAAGGACCCAGGGATGTTTGCTGTGGAAGCTCACACTCTTCACCCGGTTGCTCTTCGTCTCGAATTTGGTCAACATATCTGCCAGATCAAAAACATAGCAGACAAACGCAAATCAAAATGGAGGAAGAGGGGGTGCACACCGGAAAACAGATCTAGGGCTCGAATCCGAAGCCAGATCTATAGAAGCTTCTTCTGACTAGGAATTTAAGAACTGGATCTCAAGACTAGATCGCTGCCGACGGAGATCTGGAGGGGAGACGACAAAATTGAAGGGGTAGCCTGACGACCAGAGATGGACACAGAGACGGAGAGAGGAAGCAAGGACGTCGTGTGTTGATCCTAATCTGGAGAGGAAGGGGCGTCGATCTACGAAGGGGAAGAGGGAGATGAAGTTGAGAGAGATGGTCAGAGATTTAGGTTTAGGTTTATGCTGAGAGAGATGGTCGGAGGAAGGGGCGCGATATAGGTTTAGGTTTGGAGGGAACTTCATAGTGTTGCAAATTTTGGCTGGTGGGAATATTGAAATATTTTATTTTGGTTCATTAACATCGGGTTTTAAAAACATCTATTAAAATCGGTGTCTATTAACGAAAAAAAGGCGCTCACAGACATCGCCTAAAAAACCGACGTCTATGAGCGAAAATCTGCACTCATAGACACCGGTTTTTGGAAAAACCGGTGTAAAATACTCAAAGACATCGGTTTTTGCTTAAAACCATTGTTGTTCCACGGATGTTTATGAGGGTTTTTGTTGTAGTGATATATAAGTTTAGGTAGGATAATAGTAGGATGTGCAAGAAAGATTAACTCTGTGGTTGCAGGCATCCTAGGTCCAACTATTATAACTTTTTATGTTTATGTATGATTTGAACCCTCGGACATGTCGAGGTTATTTTGTGTTGTGCATGATTGTAATAATTAAGTACAGCCTATTGCTGTATTATTTTTTACATTTTGTTTGATCTAGATTACATGTAAATTCTTTTGTGGAATATAGGATCGATAAATGTAAATTTTTTATTTCTTTTTGTTGCGGCTTGTATTCTTGCTATGCATGGTGTTATTTTGAGGATCGGAGGTGTGGTGAAAAAGGAAGCAAGATAGACGCGATGGCTTGATCCATTGGTGGCGTATTGGAGGACAGCGATGGATGAAGCCATAATAGTTGGTAATTTTATTTTCATATTTATTGCCTTTATATGATGTTTTTATGTGTTGTGATGTGTGTTTATGTTAAAATTCCTCAATTTAAATAACTAAGTAGGAAAGAGATTATTTAAATAAATTCCATGGTCTCTATTACTGGTTTGTAAGTGATGCATTCAAACTTGCGTGTTGGCTTTAAGTGTCTTCCTCCATATCGGATGAGTTTGTTTGCAGATCACTAGATCAAACTTCCTCTATGGATGATTATAGGAAATTATTTAGGTATGTGTGATCTTCTCCATCTGAAGGGGCGCGATCCTAATTAATGGACTAAGTATCAAGTAATAGTATACACTTAGGCACATTTAATAGTATCCTCTCCATCGGAGTAACTGCTATTATTTATATGGTCGAAGATGAACCAACTATTAATTTTATTTGTCATAAAGTTAGGTTGACAAGATAATAAAATTAATGGGTAAATCTACTCTTATAAATGTTTGAATTAGTATACGTCCACACTATCGTGGCATACGAAATTCACGATATTTTGAGGTGTTGGAGAATTTAAATTATATTGTTTGAGGAATCAATATTATTTTAAATTCTAAAGTTTTGACTAAATATTTTATTTTGTAATTCTCAGGATTTCAAAATGATTTTCAATCCTCTTGCTGTTATTTTAAAAGAAAGCAAACTTACTAGTCCAAATTATGTTGATTGGAAATTGAACTTAGACATTGTCTTAACTATTGAAGATTATAAGTTCATACTTTTTGAGGTCTATCCTAGCGTGCCTGATAAGGATTCTAGTGAAGAGGAGATAGAGAGACATTGGTAATGGGTCAAGGCAGATGAGATGGCGCGGTGTTATATTTTGGCTTATATATCAAATGTGTTGCAACATCAGCATCAGGCCATACCCACTGCCTATGACATGATGCTCAATCTCAAAGAACTCTTCAGACACCAGAATTGGGTTGCTAGGCAGGAGGCCATGAGAAACTTAATGATGACCACCATGACTGAGGGGACACCCGTAAGGGTTTCTCAAGATGATGGCTCATTTGAATGAGATGGAAGTCCTTGGAGCTGAAATCAATGGGGAAACCTAGGTCGATATAATTCTGCAAACGTTACCCAAGAGTTTTGAGCAGTTCCGCCTGAACTACAACATGAACAAAAGGGTTTATTCATTGGCGGGACTTCTGACAGAACTCCAAGCGACAGAAGGGATATTTTGTCAATGTTTTCAAGTTCACATTGCTGAAAACGTTTCTATCTCAAAGCCGAAAGGTGGAAAGAAGAAGAAGAAACAAGTTGGTTCGGCAATGAAAGTGATTCAATCTCAAGGGACTAGGCCGCAGGCAGTTGTGAAGAAGCCAAAGGGCAAGTGCTTCACATGTAAGTAGTCTGGGCATTGGAAGGTGGACTGTCCTCGCAGAAAGGAGAACAATAAAAGTATATCCTATTCATTAGTTGCTGAAACATGTTTACCGGTGTTATCTACTGATACCTGGTGTGTAGATACGGGAGCCACTGATCATGTATGTAATTCATTGTAGGGGTTCCAGGAAACTAGACGACTACATGAAGGGGAGATCACCGTCTATATGGGCAATGCTACAAGAGTGGTGGCTATTGCAGTGGGAGATGTTTATTTATCTTTTGATAGGAATAAAACTTTGATTTTAAAAAATTATCTTTATGTACCATGTTTTAGAAAGAACTTGATTTCAGTTTCTAAATTATTTATGGATGGATATTCTATTTCTTTTGATGACAAAGTGGTTGTCAAGAAAAATAGGGTGGTTATCTGTTCTGGTGTGTTGGTTGGCAATTTGTATACTCTTAATCCAATAACTCCCACGATGCAACAAATGGAAATCAATAACCCATCTTCTAATTCTAATAAGAGAAAGCAACCTTCGGAAATGAACCAAACATATCTTTGGCATTTAAGGTTGGGGCATATTAACTTGAGTAGGATTCAAAGGTTAATAGCCGATGGACATTTAGTTCATTGGCAGTGGAAAACTTTCTAACCTGCGAGTCTTGCTTAGAAGGAAAAATGACCAAGAGGCCTTTTAAGGCAAAGGGCATAGATCCAAAGAAGTGTTGGAATTGGTTCATTCAGATTTGTGTGGGCCTATGACAATCCAGGCAAGAGGTGGTTTTGAATATTTTGTCTCTTTTATAAACGACTATTTGAGATATGGGTATATTTACTTGATGCGTCACAAGTTTGAGTGCTTTGATAAGTTCAAAGAGTACAAGGCTTATATGGAGAAACACCATGTTAAAAGTATCAAGACACTACGGTCTGATCATGGTGGAGAGTTTAGGAGTTATTTATTAGAGGCCGAGATTCAATCCCAATTGTCTGCACCTGGTACACCTCAACAGAATGGTGTGGCAGAATGAAAGAATATGACTCTTATGGAAATGGTTAGATCAATGATGAGTTATTCAGAATTACCAAATTCATTTTAGGGATATGCTCTGGAAACGACAACGTACATTCTGAACTTGGTAGCTTCTAAGTCAGTACCCTCTACTCCCACAGAATTGTGGAATGGGCGTAAGCCTAGTTTGAAACACATTCAGATTTGGGGTAGTCTAGCACATGTGTTGAAGGGAAACAATGAAAAGTTAGAATCACGTACAGAAGTTCGCTTGTTCGTGGGATATCCTAGAGGAACAAAAGGTGGTTTGTTTTATAGTCCTAAAGATCAGAAGGTCATTGTTAGCACCAATGCTCAATTTTTAGAAGAGGACTATATAATGAACAACAATCACATGGGTAAAATTATTCTTGATGAAATAAGAGAGGACACTTCTACTTTAGTACCAACGGTACAAGATGAGATACCACGAGTAACTACAACACGTGTCACAAATGATGCACAATTACAAATAGTGCCTCGTCGTAGTGGGAGGGTTGTCAGACAACCTTAAAGATTCATGTTTTTGGGAGAGTCTTTGGACTTGATCCTTGGTGAACATGAAGCTGATCCCTGGACATATGATGAAGAACTCCAAGATAAAGATGCGTCATCTTGGCAAAGTGAAATGAACTCTAAAATAGAATATATGCATTCTAACCAGGTATGGGAGCTTGTAGAACCACCAAATGGTGTAAAAGACATTAGATGTAAATGAGTCTACAAAAGGAAAAGAGGAATAGACGGGAAGGTGGAAACCTTTAAAGCGAGGCTTGTTGAGAAGGGGTATACTCAGAAAAGAGGGAATCGATTATGAGGAAACTTTTTCGTCGGTAGTCATGCTTAAGTATATTCGGATTCTTTTATCTATTGTTGCTCATATGGATTATGAGATTTGGCAAATGGATATCAAGAAAGCTTTCCTTAATGAAAGTCTTGAAGAAAACATCTATATGAAGCAATCAGAGGGATTCATTGCGAAGGGCAAAGAGCATCTTGTATGTAAGCTCAATCGGTCCATTTATGGACTGAAGCAAGCTTCGAGATCTTGGAACATCCGATTTGATGAAGTGATCAAGTCTCATGGATTCATTCAGTGTATGGGTGAGTCTTGTGTATACAAGAAAAGTGATGAAAACATGGTGGTATTTCTTATACTATATGTAGATGACATTTTGCTCATTGGCAACAATGTAAAAGTGTTGTCAGACGTAAGGGTATGGATGTTCAAGCAGTTTGATATGAAGGACTTGGGAGAATGTGGACATATTCATGGGATCAAAGTAATAAGGAATCATAAGAAAAGGATGTTGTGCTTATCCTAAACTTCATATATCGATATTATCCTAGCTCGTTTTAGCATGCAAAACTCCAAGAAAAGTTTTATACCTTTTCGACATGGAGTACCTTTATCTAAAGAGATGTGTCCTAAGACACCAAAGGAGATAGAGGAGATGAAGGCAGTTCCTTATGCTTCGGCTGTAGGAAGCCTACTGTATGCAATGCTATGTACGAGACCGGATATCTATTATGTCATGGGCATAGTTAGCAGATATCAAAGTAACCCAGGGCTAGGACATTGGACTTGTTAGTTAGATCCCTAGACCTAATCATTTGATGATTGTATTATGGACTTGTTGTATCATATTCTTATATAAATAAAGGCATTTATTTTTGGTTATTATACTTACTTGTATTGGTGCCAAATAAACAAAGTATAATAGCGTCCTTGAGTAGAAGGTTCTCACCTATATCAATCGGTTAGTTGAACCGATAGTGAGATGATATAGGGAACACTACTCTTAATCATTCCTAGTCGAGAATTAACATTCAGGGACAATGTTAATTCAATAAGACTAGCATGTAGGTCAACTCAATGACTTGATCTCACAAGTCATGGATATAGAGATATCAAGTTGACACATGGGTATGCATTGGAGAATGTATACTGAATGACCCGCCATGAGAAAGTATCATGGATCGTTATATGAGTCTCATATATTTTCTCATGTGGCTATTAGTATGACTACTAGTCCTTAGACCTGAAGTCACCATGGTTCCTTACATAAGGAGTTATGTACTTTGGTTTCGTCAAACGTCACCCGTAACTGGGTGGACTATAAAGGCGATTACTGGATATGTAACAAATTATGCGGAGGGATGTGAGTGATGTAGATGGGATCTATCCCTCCTATATGACGGGAGAGACATTGATATTCTTGATAGAGTGAGACCACGAGGTGTATGGCCATGCCTAAATGAGTCAATATGAGATATTGAGCTCATTTGATTTAGTGAGTCTACTTGGAGTTCAAGATTTAGATTGGTCAGAGGATGACATGGTTTTTGCCTCACATTGATCAATCTAGATGTCTAGGATAGAAGGACACTTGTCATATTTTGTGAGGAGTCACAATTAGTAGTCACAAGGTGATGTTGGATCTCAACATTCTTGTAACTTGGGTAGTAATGATGTGTTGTTAGTTACCGCTCATTACTTATGCTTCTAAATGAGTTTAAGATCATTGCCAACGTTATAAGAACCTATAGGGTTACACACAAATGACAATTAGATGGAGATTAGGTTCATATGATGAACCAAGAGGGTTAGATTCATGTGATGAATCAAATTGGATTAAGAGTAATCCTAATTGAACTAATTGAGTTGGACTCAAGTTGATTCATGTGTTCAATGAGTCTAATTTAGATTATGACTCATTGAATCAATTTAATTAAATGAATTAGATTCATTATATTAAATTGGCTTCAATTAAATTGTTGGATTAGATCAACCGTGAGAGTGATTAAGTCAAGTTTGACTTGACTTGAGAGGAAGAGGAAGAGTCAAGTTCGACTTGACTTTATGCCACATCATTTGTGACATGGCATTAAGTGGCCAATGATGATGTTCCACATCATCATAGTTGGCACATGTGTGTGCCAACTCATGGAGCTTACAAATTCCCTCTTTAATGTCCACTTAATGCAAAAAGGGGGTTACACTTCATGAGTGGCCGACCACTTTTGCAGAGGAATGAAAATTGATTTTATTCAAGGATTATTCACATCATCTTCTTCCTTGCTGTCTCTTCTTGCTCCCCCTCTCCTCATCTTGACGAGACCTTCTTGGAGTGCTAACACACTCTAAGGTTCTCCCTCCATCGAGTTGTTCGTGTGGATACTTCTAGAGGGTTGTCTACTTTGACAATCTTGAGATCCGGCATCTTGGACGAGCGGGATTCACGAAAGGCATGCATCAAGGGTAAAACTCATACTTTAATGTAGATCTAGAGTTTATAAACTCGTACTCGTAAGTTTTTCGAAAGTTTTATTTTTCGCACGGATCCGGTGGCGTGGGTTTCGGGGTTTCTGGGACGTGAAAAAGCGGTTTTCGCGGCCCAAAAATCCCAACAGTGGTATAGAGCCACATGCGAAGACTTGTGCGAGTTTAGTTTGAATTTTTATGAAAAATATAGATTCTGTAACATTCTGTAATTTTAAGTATTTTATGGTTTTTATGGGTAATTTTCTAGTAGAAGCGAAGCACAAGTGTTTCATCACTTGTAGGCTTCGACTACCGAGAAGATTTTTCTGAAACGGCAAGGTTTCGCCCCAAAACTTTTGGGACAACGGGCTAAGGCGTTGTAGGATCGCTAAGGAACACTTGCGATGGTTAGATCGCGAGTAGGGGTGCTGCCCCTGGCCCCGCAAGGAAATTCGTTCCGCGATTGCGTCCGACAACCGTTAAACGGGACCGCCGGGAAATTTTATTCGTAAAAATTGTAAAAATTAGTATTAAAATTGCAAAAAAAATTGGAAATTACATAATTTAGAATTATGTATAATTTGTGATAGTCATGGCCCAAAAAGACCCAATTTGATTAGATTTGTGTTGTAATTCATATTACGGCCTGCGCGCCGTCATTTGTGTTGTGTGTGCTGTATATTTGATACGTGACTTGCGCGTCGTGCCTTTCTCCATTTATTCTTGTTGTAAATTAGTTTAGACTTGAATGTAACTCGAGTTTCAAAATTGTAATGTACAAAATTGGAGCGGTGGAAGGTCCACTCGAGACGGAGTTACGAGGACGGCACGAGCAACACAAGGTGGTCAAAGGGAGGAGCATGAGAAGCTGTTGACCTTAGGTTGACCATCCGATCTTCTCATTGGCTTGAGAACATTGTAGTAGGGCCATGACTAATCACAAATAAATTTAATTAATTACTTGTGTGTATGTGATGCATGATTAGTAATTAATTAGTGCCTAACGATTAGATCAGATCTAAATCGTGTACAAGATACACCCTTTCGATTAGATTAGATCTATCGCGCATTTGATATACATCGACGATTAGATTAGATCTAAATCGTGTCAACTCTAATGCCTACCGTGTCGTGATACCTATCACTATCTCGATCACATGTGTTGTTGAATCTGCCAAAGCAGAGCAACACATATTATCTTGGTAGGGTACGGAGGGACAATCTTGGTCCCGCTTATCAATGCATGGGCGAATACAAACTCAATTAGATTGAGTATTCCTAGTTAACTCGGTTGGATTGAGTACAACTATAGGCATTCTTCCAATGGTTGGAAAGATAGGACATAAATCACATTTATATTAATTCTTGGGCGTATTAGCCAAAGCTAACTTAAGTTTTAATATAACTGCGGATAATGATCCTATAAACAAGAGTTGCATAGAGATGTAATTGGTAAATCGTTACCTACCGATCATACTAAGTCTTGGGCGATTTAGCCAAAGCTAACTCAAGGCATAGTATGATGTAGATCTTGTGATGTGCGTAGATTATATACTCTTTTATGCATGTTTTTACGCACATTTACATACTTTGAGCATGCTTAATCTATGCATTTTTATACTTCCAGCTTTCCTTTTAGCATATTTACTCTTTTGGTTCGGAGATCTGCTTTTTGTGCATTTTCTGTACACAGGAGTCGAAATTGGTGAAGATTATGCGTCCTTGGGCAAGCTTGGAAGGAATTGAAGGGAGAGAGCATCAGGCCGTGTACCACACACGGCCGTGTAGTTTTAACAGGAAGGGAAGAGGACATGGCCGTGTGAATCTCACACGGCCGTGTCTTGATTTGAAGAAATTAGAGCAGATGCCTTACATGGCCGTGTACATCTACACGGCCGTGTGAGGTTTCCAGAGGCCAAGCAGGTGGTGGCCATGTGCACCACACGGCCGTGTAGCATTTCCAGAGAACAGAAGGGTCCTGGCCGTGTGGAGTCACACGGCCGTGTGGAGTCACACGGCCGTGCAGCTTTTGTTGGAGTGTATACTGAAAGTCTAAGCTTTTGTAAACATTTGTCTTGAATAAAGAATCACATTTGGTCAAATTATCTACATTTGTTTGTAGTTGTTCAATTAATTTATATTGTAGATAACATAGCTTGTGGTGTCACATGCAGAAGATAATGTTATCAATACCTTATAAATTATAAACAGTAGCTCACGACCAAAATGGAAATGAACAAACCATTAGAAGGTCGTAATGTAATTAGGTATCAGTTTATCTTGACTGTATAATTACACTAGTACACTTAGAGTGTATTGAGTAGGACCATTTGAGGTCGTTTCTTTTATACTGACTTTATAAAGAAACAAAGACCTCGGTTATTATGGAAGTGTGTGCTCTTAATCCTGATATAATAACAAGCACATATATTTGATATTTATTTCTTTAATTTATCAATGGGTGAGATTTAGTTCGATGAATCAATAAGCCCGATAAGTTGGGAAATGGTATTACTTATAGTGTGTGTTGTTGATTATAGAAGGAAACTGTGTCCTAGAGATACTAGGTTGATACTGTCCTCAAGAGGAGCTCATAAGGATTGTCATGTTAAACCCTGCAGGTGGACTTAGTCCGACATGACGATAAGGTTGAGTGGTACTACTCTTGGACTTAGATATTAATTAAATGAGTTGTCAGTAACTCACTTAATTAGTGGACATTCGATATCTTAAACACAGGGAGACTAACACACTCATAATAAGAAGGAGCCCAAAAATGTAATTTGGGATTGGTGCGGTAGTTCAATGATAGTTCTCTAGTGGAATGAATTATCATTGATAAAATTAAGTTGTGTGTTCGGGCCGAACACGGGATGCTTAATTTTATCGGGAGACCAAAACCAATTCCTCCTCTCGGTCCCTATCGTAGCCTCTTAGTTATAGAGTTCTATACCCACCTATACCCACCTTCTATACCCACCCAATAGGGGCCGGCCAAGCTAGCTTGGGAAACAAGCTAGGGTCGGCCTAGGTATAAGATTGGGTGGCCGGCCCTAGCTTGAACCCAAGCTAGTAGGGCCGGCCAAAATAAAATTAAAAAGAATTTTTAATTTTAATTTTTATTATGTGGAAGAAATAATTTATTAAAGAGAATTTAAATTAAAATTATCTCTCTTGTAAAATTTACAAAAGATTAAAGAAAGAGATTTGATCTCTTTCCTTATTTGTAGATTGGTGAGATATTTTATTTTTCTCTTTAAAAATTATTCACATATTGTAAAATTAAAATTATGGAAATTTCTTTTTATTAATCATGTAGAGATTTTTAAAGAGAAATTTTATTTTTTAAAATTTCCGGAAACAAATTAGGAAGTTTTTAATTGTTGATTAAAACTTGTCCAATTTGTTCTCCAATGATGTGGCCGGCCATGAGATTGTAATTGGGAAAATTTTATTTTATTTTTTCTCAATTAAATCATGATAAGGAAATTGAGGAAATTTTATTGTAATTAAATTTCCTAATTTGCCTAGGCCAAGGAATATAAAAGAAGGGGTGAGGGTGGCTTCAAAAAACAACCTCTATTGTTTTCTCTCCCTCTTTTCCTTGGTGTTGTGGCCGGCCATCATCCTCTCCCTCTCTTCTTCTTGTGGTGGCCGAATACTTCATCCCTCTTGGAGTTCTTGTGGTGGCCGGATACTACTTGGAGAAGAAGAAGAAGAAGGAGAGAAAGTTAGCATCTCTTGGAGTTTGGTTAGTATTTTGGTTTTCTTCTTTGGTGAAGTTCTTCCATTGTGGCCGAACCTTGCTTGGAGGAGAAGAAGGTGGTTGGTGGTTTCTCATCTCGGTAGATCGTTGCCCACACAACGTCCGAGGTTAGAAGAGGAATACGATAGAAGATCAAGAGGTATTTCTACAAGGTATAACTAGGAATTTTTATTTCCGCATCATACTAGTTATTTATGGAAATAATACCAAATACAAGAGGCTTACGTTCTAGTATTTCGAATATGTTTTTCGAAGTTGTGTTCTTTTGTTTTATTTTTCCTTGTGATTTGATTGTTCTTTTTAGTTAACCTAAAGTTATTTTAGGAAATTAAATATTAGCTTTCTATAAAAGGTTTTGTCTAGTCGGTGGTGGTTGCTCCCATATCAAAGAAGGACATGTGCCTCGCCACGTCAGTACTGGGAACCAATTATGGAAATTAATATTTAATGGAATTAATAACTTAAGGTGATTTGGGTCGAACGTGTTAAGTTCCGCAGGAGACCCAAGTCAAAACCTAAAAGAATGAATAGATTAAGTTTTGGATCAAACGTGTTAAGTTCCGCAGGCGATCCAAAATTTAATTTAAAAGAACACATGGTAACTAGGAAAAGGTTCAGACCTTTGTACAAAATTTTTGTACAGTGGAACCTCTAGGTTTTCCGAGTAGCAACCAACAGCTTTGGCAGAGAAGGAACTGGACATGGCAGTGTGAATCTCACACGACCGTGTCATGGGGCCGTGTGGCGCCCGATTTCCTCCTCTATTTAAACCCTCCGTCATGAATTGAAAGGGGATCTCTCCCCCTTTGGGAGAAGGCAAGATTTGGTGGTTTCCTCCCATTCTTGGGAGGATTTCTGGGCGATTCGAGGGGAGTTCTTGACGATTTCGACTCCGGAGCGAGGATTGGATTCGAAGATGAGGCTTCTTCGTAGATAAGTTTTCTCTTTCCCCCTTTTCTTGATTTCTTGGATTGGAGATTTAAGAAATGCTTGTAATCTTTATTTCTTCGGGTATTCTTCCTCGATTCATGGAGTAGATCTTATATTCTAGGATTAAGGGAGTATTTGTATGATGGATTGATGTAATCTCTTATGGATTTGCCAATTTCTTGTTTCAATGACATTGTCTTGCTTGTATCAATTAGATCTTGAATGATTAATGGTGATTTGTGCTTAATTCTTATTCTTGATTGATTGTTTGGATTTCTTGTGGACTTTGTAAAGATAAACTCTCACTCGATCATCCGAGGGATCCACGTGACAGGTGCAAGCCCGTGTAAGGACGTTTAAGAGATAATCTTGAAGAGGAAATAGGAATATTCAAGAGAGTAGGATGGATCTTGTGATTAGTTTCTTGTATCTTGATAGATTAATAAGTTGTAGGCTTCTATGTTGATATCCGAGGAAGGCATAGTAATAGGTGCGCTTCTGTTTAAGGACAACGTAGGTTCACGTCTAATTGATCATATTTAGATACATTTCTCAGTCCTTAGCCGGTTATCTATTGCAAGAGAGAATCGGCAACTTTCTACAAGTGTTTGGCAATTGAGAGATAAGAATTGGTGAACCATTTACATTCAAGAAATCTTACAAAGAAACTGAAACTCCTAGAATCTCCCTTTATCATAACCCAAAACACTAAACTCTTGTTTGTTGATCTTTAATATTAGATTTGTTTACCTTCACTTTGCATTTGAAACAATTGGATAGTTGTTTAGCTAATTCGCATTGAGACATTTCTAGTGCTTATTCTAGTCCCTGTGGATACGATAATCTTTTATATTACTTGCGACATTTCTGTACACTTGCGGATGGCGTCGTTGCCGGGGACTGCGCTATAACATTAGGAATTATCAATTGAGTTAGACTAAACATAACATTTGTTTTCCTTTCATATTGCATAGTTGTAACTAATCATTAGATTTCTGTTTTTACTTTCTTGTATAACTTCTACTTCTTGTTAATTCTTTTTGTACAAATTCAATTCTGCATTTTTGACTCTTTTATTTTTCTTTTTCTGTTGAATTGTCATTTGCTATCTTGTTCTTGTGTATGCGAAGATCTAACTCTGCAGGGGAATTCTTTCCTTTTGACCTTGAGATTGACAGAACTTTCCATAAAAGAAGAATTCTGCAAAGGCAAATTGAAGAACAAGAATATCTAAACATGGTGTGCAAGTCACTAGGAGATTATGGAGCTCCGAAGTCTACAAAACAAATGGGAGCAATTGTTTACCCTAACATACAAGCAAGAAATTTTATACTCAAACCATCTTTTGTTTCCATGGTTCCGAAAACTCAGTTTGGAGGATTGGAGATTGAGAACCCTTATTCCCATTTGATGGAGTTTTATAGATATTGTTATACTTTGAAATATGAAGAAGTTTCATCTGATATTGTTCAGCTGCTTGCTTTTCCTTTTAGTCTGAAGGATGCTGCAAAAAGATGGTATAATTCTCTAAAGTCGCAAAGTATCAAAACATGGGATGAGTTAGAGCAAAAATTCCTTGACCAATATTTCCTTCCAAGGAAAACTACTTATTTGAGAAGTCAAATTTTAAATTTTAAGCAATTGGATGGAGAAAAATTATACCAAGCCTGGGAAAGATATTCTTCTCTTCTGCAGTTATGTCCACATCATGGAATTGAGAAATGGTTAATTATGCATTTGTTATATGTTGGGCTTTCTTTCTCAAATAAGAATCAACTGAATTTAGCATCTGGAGGATCATTTTTGAAAAAAAGTCTAGAAGAAACTTTTGAGATAGTTGGCAGAATTACGCAAAATTCCAATGATTGGGCAGAGCAAGATAGCTCATTCTTAACAATGGATATCATTAGAGAAAAGGATGATGTTGAAAAAGGGCTTATCTTGAATCAAAATGATTTCCAAACATTATTTCCTTGGTGCTGTGAATCATTATCAAAAATGTTTGGTGAAAAAGCATTTTCAACAGAAAAGGGGGGATGTCTTGGTGATCATAAGGAGGATGATCTGTCTTTAGATAATGAAGAGTTTTTAGAAGAAAGCTTGGCTAAGGAGGAGACTATGTTGATAGAACAAGAGCCAGTTTTACCAGAAATAGACCACCTCAACTTGAACTTAAACCATTACCACCAAATCTTAAGTATGAATTTCTTGGGTCGAATTCTACTTATCCAGTTATAATTAATGCTCAGTTAAATGAGTTTGAAACAAAGAGACTATTGGATGAGTTAAGGTTGCATAGAAAGGCCATTGGATATACAATTGATGATATAAAAGGGATTAGTCCATCTCTTTGTATGCATAGAATTTTACTTGAAGAGGGGTACAAGAACTCAATTGAGCATCAAAGGAGACTAAATCCAAATTTAAAAGAGGTAGTAAAGAAGGAAGTGATTAAACTTCTTGATGCAGGGATTATTTACCCAATTTCGGATAGTGAATGGGTGAGTCCAGTCCACATGGTTCCAAAGAAAGGAGGAATGACTGTTATCAAGAATGAAGAAGATAAGCTAATTTCAACACGAACAGTGACGGGGTGGCGAATGTGCATTGATTATCGGAAGTTGAATAAAGAAACAAGGAAGGATCATTTCCCTTTACCATTTATTGATGAAATTCTTGAAAGATTGGCTAAACATTCCTACTTTTGTTACTTAGACGGATATTCTGGATTTTTTTCAAATTCCAATTCATCCTCAAGACCAGGAGAAGACTACTTTTACTTGTCCTTATGGTACCTTTGCTTATCGTTGGATGCCATTTGGGCTTTGTAATGCTCCAGCCACTTTTCAGAGATGCATGATGGCAATTTTTTCAGATTTAATAGAAAAAATTATGGAGGTTTTCATGGATGACTTCTCATTTTATGGAAATGACTTTGATTCTTGTTTGTCAAATCTTTCTACTGTTCTAAAAAGGTGTGAAGATACAAACCTAGTGTTGAACTGGGAAAAATGTCATTTTATGGTTAAGGAAGGAATAGTTTTGGGGCATAAAATTTTAGAGCGTGGTATTGAGGTAGATCAAGCAAAAGTGGAAGTAATAGACAAATTACCCCCACCCATCAATGTAAAAGGAGTTAGGAGTTTTTTAGGACATGCTAGTTTCTATAGACGTTTTATTAAGGACTTTTCAAAGATTTCCAAGCCATTGACTAATCTGTTGATTAAAGATGTTGAGTTTTGTTTTGATAACGAATGTATTGAAGTCTTCAATAAAATCAAGAGTGCTCTTACAACAGCTCCAGTCATTCAAGCACCTGATTGGGATCTTCCTTTTGAAATAATGTGTGATGCTAGTGATTTTGCTGTAGGAGCAGTTTTGGGACAACGAAGAAATAAGATTTTACATGCGATCCATTATGCAAGTAAAGCACTTGATGCAGCCCAAGTAAACTATTCTACTACAGAAAAAGAATTATTGGCAGTGGTATTTGCTATTGATAAATTTAGATCCTATCTAGTAGGATCAAAAGTAATAGTATATACTGATCATGCAGCTATTCGGTATCTACTTGGAAAGAAAGACGCTAAACCAAGGTTAATCAGGTGGATTTTACTTTTGCAAGAGTTCAACCTTGAGATTAGGGATAAGAAAGGAGCTGAAAATGTAGTAGCGGATCATTTGTCTAGAATATCTCAAAAGTCAGAAAATGAGGTGGATTTTGATTTACCTATTGATGACATATTCTCAGATGAACACTTATTAGCTTTATCAAGTGTGAAAACTCCTTGGTACGCAGATTTTGTGAATTTCCTTGCTAGTGGAGTGTTACCTCCGGATTTTTCTCATCAACAAAGGAAAAAGTTTTTTTCAGAAGTTAAGAATTATGTTTGGGATGAACCTCTCCTGTATAAGAAGTGCAATGATGTGATTTATCGAAGATGTATACCTGAAGAAGAAGTTAGAGATATCTTGTTTCATTGCCATTCTTCGTCCTATGGAGGACATTTGGGTAGTTCAAAAACGATTACGAAAATTCTTCAAGCAGGATTTTATTGGCCAACCTTATTCGAGGATGCTAAGTTGTTTGTTCAGTCTTGTGATCAATGTCAGAGAACTGGGAATATAACTAAAAGAAATGAAACGATGTTAAATTACATTCTTGAGGTTGAGTTATTTGATGTTTGGGGAATTGATTTCATGGGACCTTTCCCTCTTTCATATGGGAATAGGTATATTCTTGTGGCGGTAGATTATGTGTCCAAATGGGTAGAAGCTGTGGCATCTCCTACGTGCGATGCGAAAACAGTTATCAAATTATTTAGGAGTATTATCTTTCCAAGATTTGGGGTGCCAAAGGCAGTCATTAGTGATGGAGGATCACATTTTATAGAGAAACAGTTTGAAAACTTACTTAGAAGATATGGAGTGAAGCATAAAGTAGCAACACCTTATCATCCTCAAACTAATGGGCAAGCTGAGATATCTAACCGGGAAATTAAGTCCATATTGGAAAAGACTGTATCCACTTCAAGAAAGGATTGGGCATTGAAATTAGATGATGCTTTATGGGCATATCGAACTGCTTATAAAACTCCCATTGGGATGACCCCATTTCGATTAGTTTATGGTAAGCCTTGCCATCTTCCAGTTGAACTAGAACATAAGGCTTATTGGGCAATTGCAAATTTGAATATGGATTTAAAGGAAGCAGGGGAGAAAAGGAAGCTTCAGTTGAACGAACTTGATGAATTAAGGATGGATGCATATGAGCATGCTAAATCTTACAAAGAAAGGACGAAGAAATGGCACGATCAGCACATTCTTCGTAAAGACTTTAATGTAGGAGATTTGGTTTTGTTGTTCAATTCAAAATTAAAACTTTTTCCTGGGAAGCTTAAGTCAAGGTGGACGAGTCCATATGAGGTAAAGAAGGTTTATCCTTTTGGAGCTGTAGATATTTGGAACAAAGATTTTGGGATAATTAAGGTAAATGGTCAACGTCTGAAAAAATATATTCATGGTACGAAAATAGAAGAGGTACAAAAGTTGTATTTTTCTGAACCTCACCTTCCAGATTGAATTCTTTTAGCTAGTATAAATTCATTTTGTTGGTTTTTACTTGTTTTTGATTTTGTTTTCAGGTTAGGTGCAAAACAGAGCCCGGCCGTGTGCTATACACGGCCAGGCAAAGGTTGCAGAGAAGGGAAGTGCTTGGGCCGTGTCATCCAGACACGGCCGTGTAGGATCTCCTGAGGAGAAAAAGGTCTAGGCCGTGTCTCAAACACGGCCGTGTAAAGAATCCCGAGGAGAAAGATGGAGAGGCTGTGTCCCAGACACGGCCGTGCGAAGAAACCCGTGAAAGAAGAGGTTTAGGCCGTGTCCCAGACACGGCCCGTGTCTGGAATCCAGAGAAGAAAGAGAAGGGGGCCGTGTCACAGACACGGCCGTGCGATGAGAAATGAATATGGCCGTGTGATATCACACAGCCTGATCCACATCTTCTTAGGGAATTAGGGCACGGGGTGTGGGCGGCACACGGCCGTGTACCGCCGCTCGTTCCTCTTTCCTATTTTCCCATTTCTAAAGGTTTAAACTACTTCTTCTAATTTTTCTTTCTCATTCTTCTTAAGGAGATTTGATTTTCTTCCATGGAAAATGTGATTGAGGAGATTTCGTCCATAAGAAAAGGGAAGGAGAAGGTGGTTGCAAGAAAGGAGAGGAATGTTTGCTTTAAAGGTATTTCTAATGACTTTGGTATTGTTTTCTCTAGTGATGAGCAACGGTATAGATATTCTTCTTTATGTAAATGACCTCGTTTAGGCACTAGGTTTCTTGATGTTGAAACTTTAGAAACTTTGGGGTTTAAGGATAATTTAGTTTGGTTATTTGAAAGGATAGGATGGAGTGGTTTAGTGAACATAAAATATCCTACTTATCCTAGAATTATTTTTGAATTTTTAAGCTCAATAGAGGTTGATAATGTTCAAGGTGGGGGGAAGGTTAAATTTTGTTTGTTTAATGAAAGTTATGAATGGACGTTGGGAGATTTTAATACTTGTTATGAATTGCCAAAGAATGATGTGTGTGTGATTTTGCCCCAATTTGAGAATTCACATTTTTGGCGACAAATTTCTGAACAACCGCTATTTGATCCTCATAATTCTAGAGTTTTCCAAATTATCAATCCTATTTTTAAATATGCTTACTTATTCATGAAAAACACTATATTTGGAAGGGAGGACAAAGAGGGATCAGTAAGACTTATAGATTTGTATTGTTTGTGGGCAATGGTCGAAAATGTTCAAATTAATTCTGGTTATTTCTTTGTTAGACATTTGGCAAAATTAGGGAAATCAAATTCTACCACACCTATTATTTTGGGGGGATTACTTACTCAATTGGCCTTAGTATTAGGATGTGATTTGAGTGAATTAGAGGTGGTGGAGAATTCTTGTACATTGGATTTCAATTCATGTTTAGCAATGAAAATGATTAAGCATGAAGAGCATGGATTTAGTTTATTCATTAAAAATGGTTTCCCTTTAAAATTGCCCAATCATGATTTTACTACAATTCATAATAAAGAGAATTGGTGTTTAAAGTTAGCTAGGCAACAATCTAGAGCTTTGTCAACTTTTACTCCAAGAAATGTTTCTAAGGGTAACCAAGACATTCATAGTTTTATGTTTCAAGAACTTAATTCTGCTTTAAAGAATATTCATAGTGATTTAGATTCAGCTAATGAATTTCTTGAGAATAAGAAGCTTATGGAGGAGGAACTATTTAAAAAGCTACAAGATTGTTTCAAGAGTGAAAGAGAATTGTGTGATAAGATTTCTAAAATGATGAATGATTATAAGGCTAAAATAGAATTTCATGAAGATCTTAGAGGTTTTATGAGATTTGTGCAGGATGATATTGATAAATTGTTTGAGTATTTGTTAAAGATTTTGCATTTTCCTTCCCTGATTTTCCTGATTTTCCACCTCCTCCACCATATTGATTTCATCGAGACGATGAAAAGTTTAAGTCTGGGGGGGTGTCATGTACTGTTTAGTTTGGTTTTCAGTTTTTAGTTTTTGTTAGTTTTTCATGTTGGTTCTTATTTTCATTGCTTGTTGCTTTATTTTGCTTGTTTTTGAAATAATCATGGCAAAAAAAAATTTTTTTGAGAACATCAAATCTTCACTTATATGCTTTCTTGGATTCAAGTGAAATGTTAGCACGATTATTGTCTTGATTCATGATGTTCGAATGATGCTAGTAGTAAACTTTGTGTAGTTTTTTTTCTCTCTTGGGAAGCATTAATAAGCTAAAAATCTTATGGTGATGAGTTTTAGTTTTGGTTCAACCTTAAGGATTTTATCTTCACTACACTTGTGCTTGATGCTTGAATAGTTGATGTCATTGAAATAGTCATGATTCATCTTGTTTGATTAGTACTTGGTTTCCATGGTGATTTCTCAACTTTCATTTTGGTTACTGGATGAGGCTCAAATCATTAAAGCTCATTTGGAAAAATCAAAATATCCCAACATGTGTGCTAAAAGTACATTTGTGAATAAGTTTTGCACAATGCAAACACTTATATATATATAAAAAAAAAAAAGGGATATAAAAAACAGTTGTCATGAGTGGAATCTAGCAAGTCACCCCTTTGAGACCGAGTTAGGTTACTGGGGAAATCACTGCTTAGCTTCCCTTGAGATTGAGCACACCTTTGAGACCTTGGGTTAGTTGAGAAATATGAACTAAGTGAATGGTGAGTAAGTGCCTATCACTGGTTACTTGTCTTTCACTGGAAACACTAGGAATTCAAATTTGATGACGACTTGACTAGGACATGGATTGAAACTTGAAGGGTGTTGAGTTACTTTTACACTGTGCACAAGATTCTTATGCTTGAACCATACTTTACTTGTTTCCGTGATCACGCTTGTTAATGAAACTTTTTGATAGAGTTAGGAAAGTGCACTAGGTTTTATGAATGTGTTGTAGAACATATGAATTTAGACTGTAGCATTTTGCTTGAGGACAAGCAAAGGTTTAAGTCTGGGGGTGTGATGTGCGTAGATTATATACTCTTTTATGCATGTTTTTACGCACATTTACATACTTTGAGCATGCTTGATCTATGCATTTTTATACTTCCAGCTTTCCTTTTAGCATATTTACTCTTTTGGTTCGGAGATCTGCGGAGATCTGCTTTTTGTGCATTTTCTATACACAAGAGTCGAAATTGGTGAAGATTATGCGTCCTCGGGCAAGCTTGGAAGGAATTGAAGGGAGAGAGCATCAGGCCGTGTACCACACACGGCCGAGTAGTTTTAACAGGAAGGGAAGAGGACATGGCCGTGTGAATCTCACACGGGCATGTCTTGATTTGAAGAAATTAGAGCAGATGCCTTAAATGGCCGTGTAGATCTACACGGCCATGTGAGGTTTCCAGAGGCCAAGCAGGTGGTGGCCGTGTGCACCACACGGCCGTGTGGCATTTCCAGAGAGCAAAAGGGTCATGGCCGTGTGAATCTCACACGGCCGTGTCACGAGGCCGTGTGGCGCCCGATTCCCTCCTCTATTTAAACCCTCCTTCATGAATTGAAAGGGGATCTCTTCCCCTTTGGGAGAAGGCAAGATTTGGTGGTTTCCTCCCATTCTTGGGAGGATTTCTGGGCTATTCTAAGGAAGTTCTTGACGATTTCGACTCCGGAGCGAGGATTGGATCTGAAGACGAGGCTTCTTCGTAGATAAGTTTTCTCTTTTCCCCTTTTCTTGGTTTCTTGGATTGGGGATTTAAGAAATGCTTGTAATCTTCATTTCTTCGGATATTCTTCCTCGATTCATGGAGTAGATCTTGTATTCTAGGATTAAGGGAGTATTTGTATGATGGATTGATGTAATCTCTTATGGATTTGCCATTTTCTTGTTTCAATGACATTGTCTTGCTTGTATCAATTAGATCTTGAATGATTAATGGTGGTTTGTGCTTAATTCTCATTCTTGATTGATTGTTTGGATTTCTTGTGGACTTTGTAAAGATAAACTCTCACTCGATCATCCGAGGGATCCACGTGACAGGTGCAAGCCCGTGTAAGGACGTTTGAGAGATAATCTTGAAGAGGAAATAGGAATATTCAAGAGAGTAGGATGGATCTTGTGATTAGTTTCTTGTATCTTGATAGATTAATAAGTTGTGGGCTTCTATGTTGATATCCGAGGAAGGCATAGTAATAGGTGCGCTTCTGTGTAAGGACAACGTAGGTTCACGTCTAATTGATCATATTTAGATACATTTCTCAGTCCTTAGCCGATTATCTATTGCAAGAGAGAACCGACAACTTTCTACAAGTGTTTGGCAATTGAGGGATAAGAATTGGTGAACCATTTGCATTCAAGAAATCTTATAAAGAAACCGAAACTCCTAGAATCTCCCTTTATCATAACCCAAAACACTAAACTCTTGTTTGTTGATCTTTAATATTAGATTTGTTTACCTTCACTTTGCATTTGAAACAATTGGATAGTTGTTTAGCTAATTCGCATTGAGACATTTCTAGCGCTTATTCCAGTCCCTGTGGATACGATAATCTTTTATATTACTTGCGACATTTCCGTACACTTGCGGAGCGTAACATCTTGTCCCACATGAATTATAGAATTCAGTGGGAACATCATTTAGTTAAAGGCCTAATTAAATGATTTAAAAGAATATGATATTTATTTTCTGTATTTTTCTGTTGTAGATTACAATGACGTCGAATACGAACTCTTTCTCCCTGCGTTATGTCCTTGAGAAGGACAAGCTCAACGGAGCAAATTTCCTGGACTGGTATAGGAACTTGAGAATAGTTCTCACCGAAAAACGTAAACTGTACGTTCTGGACCAGCCCATTCCGGAGGCTCCTCCTGCCACTGCCACACGAGCTGACCGAGATGCTTATAAGAAGCATCAAGATGATGCATTAGATGTGTCCTGTCTGATGCTCACGACCATGAACTCTGAGCTTCAGAAGCAACATGAGTTGATGGGAGCTTACGATATGGTTGAACATCTTCGTCAACTATATCAGGGATAAGCTAGGCACGAGAGATTCAAGATCTCAAACGCACTGTTTCAGCACAAGATGTCAGATGGGGCTCCCGTAGGCCCATATGTACTCAAAATGATTGGGTACATAGAAAACCTACAGAGGTTGGGATTCCCGCTTGGCCAAGAGCTGGCCACTGACCTGATCTTGCAATCCTTGTCGGATAGCTATAGTCAATTCGTTCTAAACTACAACACGAACGAAATCGACAAGCCACTGCCCGAGCTGCTTAGCATGTCTAGAACTGCTGAGCTGAACCTTAAGAAGGTTAAGCCCCACTCAGTTGTTCTAATACCATGGCTATGAGATATGGCAGATGGATGTCAAAACCGCGTTTCTGAATGGAAACCTGCTCGAGGATGTGTACATGACAGAACCTGAGGGTTTTGTAGATCCACAGCATACTAGCAGAGTATGCAAGCTGCATAGGTCTATTTATGGACTAAAGCAAGCTTCTTGGAGCTGGAATCTTCGATTTGATGATGCAATCAAATAGTTTGGTTTCATCAAGAACGAAGATGAGCCTTGTGTCTACAAGAAGTTTGTAGGGGATATAGTTGTCTTCCTTATATTGTATGTGGATAACATACTACTCATTGGGAAGGACATCCCTTTGCTTCAGTCTGTCAAGACCTGGCTAGGGAGTTGCTTCTCAATGAAGGACGTAGGTGAGGCATCTCGCATTCTAGGGATACAGATTTATAGAGATATATCTAAGAGATTGCTTGGCCTAAGTCAGAGTACATATATTGAAAAGGTACTCCTTCGGTTTGCCATGCAGAACTCCAAGAAGGGATTTCTGCTGATGTCACATGGTGTGAGTCTTTCGAAGACTCGAGGTCCTCTTCTAGAGAGGAGAGAGACCGCATAGATCAGATCCCTTATGCCTCAGCCATAGGATCTATCATGTACGACATGCTATGTACTCGACCTGATGTCTCGTATGCTTTGAGCATGACGAGAAGATACCAGTCAGATCCAGGTGAAAGTCATTGGATAGCGGTCAAGAATATTCTTAAGTACATAAGAAGGACTAAAGAATATTTCTTGATATATGGAGGTGATGACGAGCTAGCTGTAAAGGGTTACAGTGATGCTAGCTTCCAGACCGATCAAGATGATTATCGTTCAGAGTCAGGGTTCGTGTTTTGCATAAATGGTGGTATTGTAAGCTGGAAGAGTTCGAAGCAGGACACAGTAGCTGATTTTACGACAGAGGCCGAGTACATTGTTGCGTCAGAGGCAGCAAATGAGGCAGTTTGGATCCGCAAGTTCATCACTGAACTTGGGGTGGTTCCCAGTATCACTGACCCTATTGAGCTCTGTTGTGACAACTATGGATCTATAGTATAGGCGAAGGAACCTCGCTCACACAAGCGGACCAAACACAGACTACGGCGCTTCCATCTCATTCGAGAGATTATCGAGAGAGGAGATGTGAAGATTTACAGAGTAGCTACAGAGGCTAACATCGCAGATCCCTTGACCAAGGCTTTGGCACAGAGGAAGCATGATGGTCACACTAGGTCATTGGGGCTTAGAGCCTACACTGATTGGCACTAGTGTTAGTGGGAGATTGTTAGTTAAAGCCCTAGAGCAAATCATTTGATGATTGCATTATGGACTTGTTGTATTATATTCTTATATAAATAAAGGCATTTATTTTTGGTTATTATACTTACTTGTATTGGTGCCAAATAAAATAATTATAATAGTGTCCTTGAGTAGAAGGTTCTCACCTATATCAATCGATTAGTTGAACCGATAGTGAGATGATATAGGGAATACTACTCTTAATCATTCCTAGTCGAGTATTAACATTCAGGGACAATGTTAATTCAATAAGACTAGCATGTAGGTCAACTCGATGACTTGATCTCACAAGTCATGGATATAGAGATATCAAGTTAACACATGGGTATGCATTGGAGAATGTATACTGAATGACCTACCTTGAGAAAGTATCATGGATCGTTATATGAGTGTCATATACTTTCTTATGTGGCTATTAGTATGACTACTAGTCCTTAGACTTGAAGTCACCATGGTTCCCAACATAAGGAGTTATGTACTTTGGTTTCGTCAAACGTCACCCGTAACTAGGTGGACTATAAAGGCAATTACTGGGTATGCAACAAATTATGCGGAGGGATGTGAGTGATGTAGATGGGATCTATCCCTCCTATATGACGGGAGAGACATCGATATTCTTGATAGAGTGAGACCACGAAGTGCATGGCCATACCAAATGATTTAATATAAGATATTGAGCTCATTTGATTTAGTGATTCTACTTGGAGTTCAAGATTTAGATTGATCAGAGGATGACATAGTTTATGCCTCACATTGATCAATCTAGATGTCTAGGATAGAAGGACACTTGTCATATTTTGTGAGGAGTCACAATTAGTAGTCACAAGGTGATGTTGGATCTCAACATTCTTGTAACTTGGGTAGTAATGATGTGTTGCTAGTTACCGCTCATTACTTATGCTCCTAAATGAGTTTAGGGGAATTGCTAACGTTACAAGAACCTATAGGGTCACAAACTAAGGACAATTAGATGGAGATTAGGTTCATATGATGAACCAAGAGGATTAGATTCATGTGATGAATCAAATTGGATTAAGAGTAATTCTAATTGGGCTAATTGAGTTGGACTCAAGTTGATTCATGTGTTCAATGAGTCTAATTTAGATTATGACTCATTGAATCAATTTAATTAAATGAATTAGATTCATTATATTATATTGGCTTGAATTAAATGGTTGGATTAGATCAACCATGAGAGAGATTAAGTCAAGTTTGACTTGACTTGAGAGGAAGAGGAAGAGTCAAGTTTGACTTGACTTTATGCCACATCATTTGTGACTTGGCATTAAGTGGCCAATGATGATGTGCCACATCATCATAGTTGGCACATGTGTGTGCCACCTCATGGAGGTTACAAATTCCCTCTTTAATGGCCACTTAATGCAAAAAGGGGGTTACACTTCATGAGTGGCTGGCCACTTTTGTAGAGGAATGAAAATTGATTTTATTCAAGGATTATTCACATCATCTTCTTCCTTGCTCTCTCTTCTTGCTCCCCCTCTCCTCATCTTGCCGAGACCTTCTTGGAGTGCTAGCACACTCTATGGTTCTCCCTCCATCGAGTTGATCGTGTGGATACTTCTAGAGGGTTGTTTAATTTGACAATCTTGAGATCCGGCATCTTGGACGAGCGGGATTCGCGAAAGGCACGCATCATGGGTAAAACTCATACTCTAATGTAGACCTAGAGTTTATAAACTCGTACTCGTAAGTTTTTCGAAAGTTTTATTCTTCGCACGGATCCGGTGGCGGGGGTTTCGGGGTTTCCGCGACACGAAAAAGCGGTTTTCGCGGTCCGAAAATCCCAACAGGTCTGTCGTAAAGCATATATTAAAGTACATGAAAAGGACAAGAGATTATATTCTGGGTTACCAGGTAGATGATTTACTCCCTGTGGGTTACACAGATTCAGACTTCCAATCAGATAGGGGCAGTAGTAAATCAACCTCGGGGTATGTGTTTACTTTGGGAGGTAGGGCCATAGCATGGAGGAGTGTTAAGCAGAAATACGTTTCAGACTCCACCATGGAAGTTGAGTATGTCGCAGCCTCTAAGGCAGCCAAAGAAGTTGTATGACTCAGAAACTTCTTGATGGACTTAGATGTGATTCCTAGTTTGCCCAAATTTATCAGAATTTATTGTGATAACAGTGGTGCAGTAGCAAACTCGAAGGAACCATGAGCCCATAAGGCAAGTAAACACATTGAGTGCAAGTACCACCTGATACGAGACATCATAAAATGAGGAGAGGTTGTTGTCGCCAAGATTACATTAGCAGATAACCTGGCAGATCCTTTCACTAAGGCCCTTCCGGGGAGAGCTTTTGATAGGCATGTAGAGGGGATGGAAATCAGATATATGACAACATTTACGACAACATAGTCTTTTAATATAAGTGGGAGTTTATTGGGGTGTATACTATAAACCTAACTTTTGTATGAACATCTGTTTTGAAATATTTTGAAATGAGAATCAACTTGGTCAAATGTTTGCATTTTATATTTATATATATTAATACAATTGTCCATTTAATTTATATTGTAGATAACATGGTGTGTGGTGCGACACAGAAGATCATGTTATCAGTTCATTATAAATTATAAATAGTAGCTCGCAACCAAGATGGATTGGGACAAACCATTGGAACGGTTGTAGTGTAATTTGGCATTAGTCTGCCTTGACTATAAAATTACACTAGTACACTATGTGTGTACTGAGCAGGACCGTTTGAGGTTGTTTGATTTGTTGGGATTTTCGGGCCGTAAAAACTGCTTTTTTGCGTTGATGAAACCCCGAATCTCCCATGCCACCGGATCCGTGCGAAGTAAAATAAAAAAAAAATGCGAGTACGAGTTTCTTACATCTAGATCTATATTAGGAGAAGATCTTTACCCTTGATGCGAAGCCCTTCGCGTATCCCGCTCTTCCAAGTGATGCCAGATCTCGAGGTTGTCAAGTGTACAACCCTCTAGAAGTATCCACATGAACAAATAGGTGGAGAAACCTAACACAAAGGTGTGCTAGCACCTTGGTAAGGTTCGGCCAAGAGAGGAGGAGGAGAAAGGTTTAGAGCTTGAGAAGAAGATGATGGAAATAAATTGGCTTGAATGAAAAATCAATCTCATTCACTGACAAAAGTGGCCGGCCACATGTGTAACTCCTTCTCATTTAATGTGGCTGGCCACATTAAATTGAAAGGGGATTTGTAACCTCCATGAGGTGGCACACACATGTGCTAGCCTTGATGATGTGGCACATCATCATTTGTTCTCCTAATGCCAACTCACAAATGAGGTGGTAATGGTCAAGTCAAACTTGACCTTTCATCTTCCTTCTCAAGTCAAGTCAAACTTGACCAAATCTCTCTAATGGTTGATCTAATCTAACCATTTGATTCAAACCAATTTAATATAATGAATCTAATTCATTTAATTAAATTGATTCAATGAGTCATAATCTAAGTTAGACTCATTGAACACATGAATCAACTTGAGTTCAACTCAATTAGCTCAATTAGGATTACTCTTAATCCAATTTGATTCATCACATGAATCTAATCCTCTTGGTTCATCATATGAACCTAATCTCCATCTAATTGTCCTTTGTGTGTGACCCTATAGGATCTTGTAACCCATTTAGAAGCATAAGTAATGAGCGGTATCTAGCAACACATCATTACTACCCAAGTTACAAGAATGTTGAGATACAACATCACCTTCTGACTACTAATTGTGACTCCTTACAAAATTTGACATTGTTCTTCTATCCTAGACATCTAGATTGATCAATGTGAGGCATAGACCGTGTCATCCTCTAATCAATCTAAATCTTGAACTCCAAGTAGACTCACTCAATCAAATAAGCTTAATATCTCATATTGACTCATTTGGGCATGGTCATGCACTTCGTGGTCTCACTCTATCAAGAATATCGATGTCGCTCCCGTCATATAGGAGGGATAGATCCCATCTACACATTCCTCCGCATAATTCATTACATATCAGCATCGCCTTATAGTCCACACGACGGTGACGCTGAAAGTACATAACTCCTTAGGAACCATGGTGACTTCAAGTCTAAGGACTAGTAGTAATAGCCACATGAGAAAGTATATGACACTCATATACGATCCATGATACTTTCTCATGGTGTTCTCTAATGCATACTCATGTGTCGACTTGATATCTCTATATCCATGACTTGTGAGATCAAGTCATCGAGTTGACCTACATGCTAGTTTTATTGCATTAAGATTGTCCCTGAATGTTAATACTCGACTAGGAATGATTAAGAGTAGTGTTCCCTATATCATCTCACTATCGGTTCAACTAACCGATTGATATAGGTAAGAGCCTTCTACTCAAGGACGCTATTATACTTTGTTTATTTGGCACCAATACAAGTAAGCATAATAACCAAAACAAATGCCTTTATTAATATACAAGAATATGATACAATGAGTCCATACAACAATCATCAAATGATTGGCTCTAGGGTTCCAATTAACAATCTCCCACTAGCACTAGTGCCAATCAGTGTAGGCTCTAAGCTTCAATGACCTAGTGTGACCATCATGCTTTCTCTGTGCCAAAGCCTTTGTCAAGGGATCTGCGATGTTAGCCTCTGTGGGTACTCTGCAAATCTTCACATCTCCTCTCTCGATAATCTCTCGAATGAGATGGAAGCGCCGTAGTATATGTTTGGTCCGCTGTTGTGAGCGAAATTCCTTCGTCTGTGCTATAGCTCCATTGTTGTCACAATAGAGCTCAATGAGGTCAGCGATGCTAGGAACCACTCCAAGTTCAGTAATGAACTTGCGGATCCAAACTGCCTCCTTTGCTGCCTCTGATGCAGCATATACTCGACCTCTGTTGTAGAATCAGCAACTATGTCCTGCTTCGAACTCTTCCAGCTCATAACACCACCATTTATGCAAAACACGAACCCTGACTGCGATCGATAATCATCCTGGTCGGTCTGGAAGCTAGCATCACTGTAATCCTTTAGAGCTAGCTCATCATTGCCTCCATATATCAAGAAATATTCTTTAGTCCTTCTCAAGTACTTAAGAATATTCTTGACCGCTATCCAGTGACTTTCACCTGGATCTGACTGGTATCTACTCGTCATGCTCAAAGCATACGAGACATCAGGATGAGTACATAGCATGGCGTATATGATAGATCCTATGGCTGAGGCATAAGGAATCTGATCCATGCGGTCTCTCTCCTCTCTAGAAGAGGGACCTTGAGTCTTCGAAAGACTCACGACATGTGACATCGACAGAAAACCCTTCTTGGAGTTCTGTATGGCAAACCAAAGGAGTACTTTGTCAATATATGTACTTTGACTTAGGCCAAGCAATCTCTTAGATCTATCTCTATAGATCTGTATGCCTGGGACAATGGACTTGTTAGTTAGAGCCCTAGAGCCAATCATTTGATGAGTGTATTATGGACTTGTTGTATCATATTCTTATATAAATAAAGGCATTTGTTTTTGGTTATTATACTTACTTGTATTTGTGCCAAATAAACTAAGTATAATAGCATCCTTGAGTAGAAGGTTCTTACCTATATCAATCGATTGGTTGAATCGATAATGAGATGATATAGGGAACACTACTCTTAATCATTCCTAGTCGAGTATTAACATTCAGGGACAATCTTAATGCAATAAAACTAGCATGTAGGTCAACTCGATGACTTGATCTCACAAGTCATGGATATAGAGATATCAAGTCGACACATGAGTATGCATTAGAGAATATATACTGAATGGCCCACCATGAGAAAGTATCATGGATCGTTATATGAGTGTCATATACTTTCTCATGTGGCTATTAGTATGACTACTAGTCCTTAGACTTGAAGTCACCATGGTTACCTACATAAGGAGTTATGTACTTTAGTTTCGTCAAACGTCACCCGTAACTGGGTGGACTATAAAGGCGATTACTGGGTATGTAACAAATTATACAGAGGGATGTGAGTGATGTAGATGGGATCTATCCCTCCTATATGATGAGAGAGACATCGATATTCTTGATAGAGTGAGACCACGAAGTGCTTGGCCATGCCCAAATGAGTCTATATGAGATATTGAGCTCATTTGATTTAGTGAGTCTACTTGGAGTTCAAGATTTAGATTGGTCAAAGGATGACATGGTCTATGCCTCACATTGATCAATCTAGATGTCTAGGATAGAAGGACACTTGTTATATTTTGTAAAGAGTCACAATTAGTAGTCACAATGTGATGTTGGATCTCAACATTCTTATGACTTGGGTAGTAATGATGTGTTTATAGATATCGCTCATTACTTATGCTTCTAAATGGGTTTAGGTGCATTGCCAATGTTATAAGAACCTATAGGGTCACACAAAAAGGACAATTAGATGGAGATTAGGTTCATATGATGAACCAAGAGGATTAGATTCATGTGATGAATCAAATTGGATTAAGAGTAATCCTAATTGGGCTATTTGAGTTGGACTCAAGTTGATTCATGTGTTCAATGAGTCTAATTTAGATTATGACTCATTGAATCAATTTAATTAAATGAATTACATTCATTATATTAAATTGGTTTGAATCAAATGATTAGATTAGATCAACCATGAGAGAGATATGGTCAAGTTTGACTTGACTTGAGAAGGAAGATGAAAGGTCAAGTTTGACTTGACCATTTGCCACCTCATTTGTGAGTTGGCATTAAGTGGCCAATGATGATGTGCCACATCATCATATTTAGCACATGTATGCCACCTAATGGAGGTTACAAATCCCCTCTTTAATGGCCACATTAAATATGAATGGAGGTTACAATTCCATTATGTGGTCGGCCACTTTTGTGATAAATGGAATTTTGATTTCATTCAAGGCATTCATTCCATCGTCTTCTTCCTTAAGCTCTCAACCTTTCTCCCTCTCCTCTCATGGCCGAACACTTCATAGGTGCTAGCACACCTTTTGTTTGGCCTCTCCACCTAGTTTGTTCGTGTGGATACTTCTAGAGGATCGTACGCTTGACGATCTCGAGATCCAGCGAACCGTTGGACGAGTGGGATTGCGAATGGCATTGCATCCAGGCTAATTTCATTCTCCTAGTGTAGATCTAGATGTAGTAAACTCGTACTCATAAATTTTATTTTACTTTACTTCGCACGGATCCGGTGACGGGGGTTTCGGGGTTTCCGCGACGTGAAAAAGCGGTTTTCGCGGCCCGAAAAATCCAACAGTGGTATCAGAGCCACATGCGAAGTCTTGTACGAGTTTATTTTATATTTTTATGAAAAATAGAAGTTCTGTAATATTCTATAAATTTTCTATTTTTATATTTTTTATGGGTATTTTTCTCGTAGAAGCGAAATACAAGTGTTTCGACACTTGTAGGCTTCGACTACCGAGAAGAATTTTCCGAAACGGCAAGGTTTCGCCCCAAATCTTTTTTGGAAAGCAGGCTAAGGCACTGTAGGATCGCTAAGGAACACTCGCGATGGTTAGATCGCGGGTAGGGGCGCTACCCCTGGCCCCGCAAGGGGATTCGTTCCGCGATTGCGCCCGAAAACCCGCTAAACGGAATCGCCGAGAATTTTACGCATAAAAATTGTAAAAATTGTAGTAAAAATTACAGAAAATTATAGAAAATACATAATTTAGAATTATGTATTATTTTGTGATTGTCATGGCCCAAAAAAACCTAATCTGATTGGAAATGTGTTGTAATTCATAATACAGCCTGCGTGCCGTCATGTGATGTGCGTGTTGTATAATTGATTCGCGACCTGCGCGTCGTGCCTTTCTCTATTTTTATATTCTTGTTGTAAATTAGTTTAGACTCGAATGTAACTTGAGTTTCAAAATTGTAATGTACAAAATTGGAGCGGTGGAAGGTCCACTCGAGACAGAGTTACGAGGAGGGCGCGAGCAACACAAGGTGGTCAAAGGGAGAAGCTTGAGAAACTGTTGACCCTAGGTTGACCGTCCGATCTTCTCATTGGCTTGAGAAGATTGTAGTAGGGTCATGACTAATCACAAAATTTAATTAATTGCTTGTGTGTGTGTGTGTGATGCATGCTAGATTTGTAATTAATTAGTGTCTAACGATTAGATTAGATCTAAATCGTGTACAAGATGCACCCTCTCGATTAGATTAGATCTCAATCGCATCAATTCAAATGCCTACCGTGTCGTGATACCTATCACTACCTCAATCACATGTGTTGTTGAATCTACCAAAGCAGAGAAACACATATTATCTTGGTAGGGTACGGAGGGACAATCTTGGTCCCGCCTATCAACGCATGGGTGAGTACAACTCAATTAGATTTTGTAACTTGTTAACTCAATTGGATCGAGTTTAACTATAGGTATTTTCCAATGGTTGGACGATAGGTCAAATTCACATTTATATTAATTCTTGGGCGTATTAGCCAAAGCTAACTCAAGTCTTAATATACATGCGGATCTTGTCCTATAAACAAGAGTTGCATAGAGATGTAATTGGTAATTAGTTACCTACCGATCATACTAAGTCTTGGACGATTTAGCCAAAGCTAACTCAAGGTTTAGTATGATACGGATCTTGTCCCACATGAATTATAGAATTCAGTGGGAACATCATTTAGTTAAAGGCCTAATTAAATGATTAAAGAATATGATATTTACTTTCAGCTTTAATTTCTGTTGTAGATTACAATGACGTCGAATACGAACTCTTTCTCCCTGCATTCTGTCCTTGAGAAGGACAAGCTCAACGGAGCAAATTTCCTGGACTGGTACAGGAACTTGAGAATAGTTCTCATCTAAAAACGTAAACTGTACATTCTGGAGCAGTCCATTCCGGAGGCTCCTCTTGCCACTGCCACACGAGCTGACCGAGATACTTATAAGAAGCATCAAGATGATGCATTAGATGTGTCCTGTCTGATGCTCGTGACCATGAACTCTGAGCTTCAGAAGCAACATGAGTTGATGGGAGCTTACGATATGGTTGAACATCTTCGTCAACTATATGAGGGACAAGCTAGGCATGAGAGATTTGAGATCTCAAAGGCACTGTTTCAGTGCAAGATGTCAGATGGGGCTCCCGTAGGCCCATATGTACTCAAAATGATTGGGTACATAGAAAACCTACAAAGGTTGGGATTCCCGCTTGGCCAAGAGCGGGCCACTGACCTGATCTTGCAATCCTTGTCGGATAGCTATAGTCAATTCGTTCTAAACTACAACATGAATGAAATCGACAAACCACTGCCCGAGCTGCTTAGCATGTTAAGAACTGTTGAGCTGAACCTTAAGAAGGTTAAGCCCCACTCTGTTCTGATGGTTCAGAAACACATGGGCAAGGGCAAGCCCGAAGGAAAAGGAAAGTCCCATGCCAAGGGCAAAGGCAAGGCACTGAAGCCTAAAGGAGGGGTCGCCAAGGATGCTACCTGCTTCCACTGTGGTCAGACCGGGCACTGGAAGAGGAACTGTAAGGTTTACCTGGAAGATCTTAAGTAGAAGAGAAGTGAGACTTCCACTTCAGCTATATATGTTATAGAAGTCAATCTATCTATTTCTTCATCATGGGTATTAGATACCGGATGTCCTTCTCACATTTGTACTAATGTGCAGGCGTTGAGAAATAGCAGGGCATTGACGAAGGGCGAGGTGGACCTACGCGTAGGCAATGGAGCACAGGTTGCTGCTGTTGTTGTAGGGACTTATTTTCTATCTCTGCCCTCTAGGCTTGTAGTAGAGTTGGATGATTGTTGTTATGTGTCTGCTTTAACTAAGAACATAATTTCAATTTCTTGTTTGGACAAGAAAGGTTTCTCTTTTATAATAAAGGACAAATGTTGTTCTGTTTATTTAAAAGATATGTACTATTATAATGCACCTCTGATGAACGGACTCTACATTCTAGACCTTGAAAGCCCTATCTATAACATAAATACCAAGACGTTCAAGTCAAATGACATGAACCAAACCTATCTCTGGCACTGCCACTTAGGTCATATAAATGACAAGCGCTTATCCCAGCTCCATAAGGATGGTTTGCTAGACTCATTTGATTTTGAATCTTATGAGACGTGTGAGTCATGCCTACTAGGCAAGATGACCAAGACTCCCTTTAGTGAGCACAGCGAAAGAGTGACTGATTTGTTAGGACTTATACATAGTGATGTATGTGGCCCTTTCAATGTCGCTGCTAGAGGCGGTTATAGGTACTTCATCACATTTACTGATGACTTCAGTAGATATGGTTATGTGTACTTGATGACACATAAGTCTGAATCCTTTGAAAAGTTCAAAGAATTCAATAATGAAGTACAGAACCAGCTTGGCAAGAGTATTAAAATACTTCGATCAGATCGAGGTGGAGAATACCTTAGCCATGAGTTTCGTGAGTATCTAGCTGAGTGTGGGATCATATCCCAACTCACTCCTCCTGGAACACCATAGTGGAATGGTGTATCCGAAAGGAGGAATCGTACCCTATTAGATATAGTACGGTCTATGATGAGTCACACAGATCTTCCGACATTCCTTTGGGGCTATGCTCTAGACACAGCAGCTTTTATACTCAACCGAGTTCCATCCAAGGCTGTGATAAAGACACCATATAGGATATGGACTAGGAGAGATGCCTAGGTGTCTTTTATGAGGATTTGGGGTTGTGAGGCTTACGTACGATGTCAAGTCTCAGACAAATTAGGACCAAAATCCGTCAAGTGCTACTTTATTGGATATCCCAAGGAAACTAAGGGATATTACTTCTACATTCCCAGTCAGCACAAAGTAGTTGTGGCAAAGACTGGGGTCTTTCTAGAAAGGGACTTTGTTTCTAGAAAGACTAGTGGGAGTACGTTCGATCTTGAAGAAGTTCAAGATGTGGACCATAGCACTGAAGCCTCGATGGAAGTTGAACTGGAACCACAAAGTGTTGTAGATGATGTTGTTCCACAAAGAGTTGAGGAACAACAACCTGTTCAAGTAGACATACCTCTTCGCAGGCCTGATAGGGTATGTCGTCAGCCTGAGAGATACTCATTTCTCTTGTCTGACCATGATGACGTTGTGCTCATAGAGTATGAGCCTACCACCTATCAGGAAGCTGTGATGAGGCCAAATTATGAGAAAATGGAATCCAGAATGGAATCCATGTACACCAACCAAGTATGGACTTTGGTTGATCCACCTGAAGGGGTAAAACCCATTGGGTGTAAGTGAGTCTTTAAGAGAAAGACTGACATGGATGGACTTATCTATAAGGGTTGCTTGGTAGCTAAAGGTTTCAAGCAAATTCATGGTATTGACTATGATGAAACCTTTTCTCCAATAGCGATGTTTAAGTCCATTGGGATCATGCTTGCTCTTGCAACAAACCATGACTATGAGATATGGCAGATGGATGTCAAAACCACATCTCTGAATGGAAACCTACTCGAGGATGTGTACATGACACAACCTAAGGGTTTTGTAGATCCACAACATACTAGTAGAGTATGTAAGCTGCATAGGTCCATTTATGGACTAAAACAAGCTTTTCGGAGCTGGAATCTTCGATTCGATGATGCAATTAAATAGTTTGGTTTCATCAAGAATGAAGATGAACCTTGTGTCTACAAGAAAGTTGTAGGGGAGATAGTTGTCTTCCTCATATTGTATGTGGATGACATACTACTCATTGGGAAAGACATCCCTTTGCTTCAGTCTGTCAAGACCTGGCTAGGGAGTTGTTTCTCAATGAAGGACTTAGGTGAAGCATCTCGCATTCTTGGCATACAGATCTATAGAGATAGATCTAAGAGATTGCTCAGCCTAAGTCAGAGTACATATATTGACAAGGTACTCTTTCGGTTTGCCATGCAGAACTCCAAGAAGCGATTTCTACCGATGTCACATGGCATGAGTCTTTCGAAGACTCAAGGTCCCTCTTCTAGAGAGGAGAGAGACCGCATGGATCAGATCCCTTATACCTCAACCATAGGATCTATCATGTACGCCATGCTATGTACTCGACCTAATGTCTCGTATGCTTTGAGCATGACGAGAAGATACCAGTCAGATCCAGGTGAAAGTCACTGAATAGCGGTCAAGAATATTCCTAAGTACTTAAGAATGACTAAAGAATATTTCTTGATATATGGAGGTGATGACGAGCTAGCTGTAAAGGGTCACAGTGATGCTAGCTTCCAGACCGATCAGGATGATTATCGTTCGCAGTCAGGGTTCGTGTTTTGCATAAATGGTGGTGTTGTGAGCTGGAAGAGTTCGAAGCAGGACACAGTAGCTGATTCTACGACAAAGGCTGAGTACATTGCTGCATCAGAGGCAGCAAAGGAGGTAGTTTGGATCCGCAAGTTCATCACTGAACTTGAGGGAGTTCCTAGTATCGCTGACCCTATTGAGCTCTATTGTGACAACAATGGAGATATAGCACATGCTAAGGAACCTCGATCACACCAGTGGACCAAACACATACTACGGCGCTTCCATCTCATTCGAGAGATCATCGATAGAGGAGATGTGAAGATTTACAGAGTACCTACAGAGGCTAACATCGCAGATACCTTGACCAAGGCTTTGGCACAGAGAAAGCATGATGGTCACACTTGGTCATTGGGGCTTAGAGCCTACACTGATTGGCACTAGTGCTAGTGGGAGATTGTTAGTTAGAACCCTAGAGCTAATCATTTGATGATTGTTATATGGACTCATTGTATCATATTCTTATATAAATAAAGGCATTTGCTTTTGGTTATTATACCTACTTGTATTGGTGCCAAATAAACTAAGTATAATAGCGTCTTTGAGTAGAAAGTTTTTACCTATATCAATCGATTGGTTGAATCGATAGTGAGATGATATAGGGAATACTACTCTTAATCATTCCTAGTCGAGTATTAACATTCAGGGACAATGTTAATGCAATAAGACTAGCATATAGGTCAACTCGATGACTTGATCTCACAAGTCATGGATATAGAGATATCAAGTTGACACATGGGTATGCATTGGAGAATGTATACTGAATGACCCGCCATGAGAAAGTATCATGGATTGTTATAGGAGTGTAATGGCCACATTAAATATGAATGGAGGTTACAATTCCATTATGTGGCGGGGCACTTTTGTGATGAATGGAATTTTGATTTCATTCAAGGCATTCATTCCATCATCTTCTTCCTCAAGCTCTCAACCTTTCTCCCTCTCCCACTACAACAAAATCCCTCATAGACATCAGTGGAACAACACCGTTTTTAAGCAAAAACTGATGTTTTTGAGTATTTTACACCGGTTTTTCAATAACTGGTGTCTATGAGCGCAGATTTTAGCTCATAGACATCGATTTTGTAGGCGATGTCTATGAGCGCCTTTTTTTTGTTAATAGACACCGGTTTTAACAGCGGTTTTTAAAACCCGATGTTAATGAACCAAAATAAAATATTTTAATTTTTCCACCAATACTTAACCAAAATTTGCAACATTTCATTCTTCCCTCCAAACCTAAACCTATATCTCACCGTCCATATACCGTCACGACTCCACCACCACTTTCCTCCTCGCCGCTAGGCATCCAGCCATCTCTCTCAGCCTCATCTCCCTCTTCCCCTTCCTCATCTCTCTCAGCCATCTCTTAGCCTCATTTCAACACACGGCTTTCTGCCTTTTCTAGCTTGCCCACAAATCCGGCCAAACCCTCACACAAATAACCCCCGAGTCCTCAGCTACTGGAGCATTCACAGACGTAGGGAATAGAGATTGTTAGATCACAAAGGGAATCGACTCATGCTGCCGCCTCGACAACGTCGGCTAAACTCTCTTTCTACCACTCCGCGCCTGCGCTCGAGGTTCGACTTGAAGATTTTGAACTCTACGGCATAGATCGCCTCCGAGGTACCTTGCAAAACCTCATCTTTTCCCATTTCTAAGGTTTGTGGTTTGTTGTATACTCCCTCGAGGTCCGGCTGGAAGATTTTGAACTCTACGCCATAGATCGCCTCCGAGGTACCTTGCAAAACCTCATCTTTTCCCATTTCTAGGGTTTGTAGTTCGTTGTCTACTCCCTCGAGGTCCGGATGGAAGATTTTGAACTCTATACCATAGATCGCCTCCGAGGTACCTTGCAAAACCTCATCTTTTCCCATTTCTAGGGTTTGTGGTTCGTTGTATACCTCCCCTTCCTTGATCAACTTCCCTATCCTACGTTTGTTTGGCTCTGCTGAGTAATCGGAGAAGAGCTCAAGAAGCTTTGAGTAGTTGAAGGATAACTTAGGGAACTTCTGCACATTTGGAGGAGAGAGTTCAGAGAGCTCTGTGTAATACCCACTTGTACTCTAAGATCTAGCAACTTGGGATCACATTCCTCTAATACCACCTGTTCACCACTTGATACAACTTATTATCTCAGACCATGTAGATATTATCTTGTGCTTTAAAAATGTAGAATTACCTCCACCACATGTCCATGTTGTGGGATCTTCAACTCTTAAGGTTGAATAACACAATCACAGTAAATGGAACAAAATCAATTTAATATGGTTTGAAGTAAGCTCACAACATTTGAAGCCAGATTTGGTCCAAGTGTGATTGTGTTCTTGGTTATTATCATAAACTCCTTTTAGTCTATGAAAACCATTTGTTGTCGTTGTCTCTCCACATTTGCTCATTTTCTCTCAATATTAAGTCTTAGATGTTGGAATCCTGATTTATTTATTTCATTTGGCAACATCTCACAAGTTATGATTTCATCCTCAACAACAACAACAACAACCAAACCTTATCCCACTAGGGCTATTATCATTTCATCCTCACAAATTTCAAAATCCACAATTCATTAAATTTGAAGGGAAGTAAAAGGAAGAAGATCGCCATAAACCTCAACCAATCATCAATGCAAGGTTGTTGTGCTAGTTTTGGCATTTTCATTTTCATTGTTATCATGTCTCAGTTCATTTTATCTTTTTCTTCTGTGAGATCTTGTTTAATTTACATAATAAGCTGGATATAGATACCATTTATATTATAGCTTGAGGAGGAGGACTGTGTGACATAATATAATTTTTCATTCCTCTCAATAGTTGGTTAATCCTACTTGGACAAGTTCACACTCAGGCCTTAAAGCATCTAGACCAATTGATCATGACTTAATTACATGTGGTTTTTCATTGGAATCTATTAACCACCTACACATCAACTCTTATTGCTTCTCAAGGATTGAACACACTTAAGGATGTCAGAATGATCTATCAAATGCATCTAATTTTAGTGTAAGATTATGATTTATCATGCTACACATTTTCTTTTGAACCTTTGACTTATCATTTCCAGATTTCTAAAGGCATGAGGGTTCAATATTGAAAAAGCTACTCATATGTGGTCTGAGATGCTCCAGTGGAGGATCAACTTTGGTGCTGATACTATCATTCATGTGAGATTAGTTAATGTACATTTTCCTTTCCTACTTTCTTGTAGCAAAAGTAATGAGCACAGTCAAGAGCTTCGACTAATGATTTGCAGGTTAATAGCTTGGCATGGATTTGAACTTTTTTTTCCCTTAAGGATCTAAAGTTCTCTAGGCTTTTGACTGGAAGTCCCACATTGGGCTTTAGATATTATCAGTGAAGTAATGTGCCAAGCTACATGGTATAAATTCTGGATTTATCGTGGAAACGTGCTATGTAGAATTTTGAGTTTTAGACTTATTACAAAGTCTTGCATACCTATATCTATGTTACGAGTACTTGTGGTTCAAATGCTAAACCACTCATGGGGAAATCTGAATGAAATAGAACAAACCTTGCCCTTAATTAAAATGTGTTCCACTTGTTATTTGATTGATAATTCTGTCTTAAAGATGACATTTGACAACCACAAAGCACATTAAAATAAATTCATAGTTGGAAATAATTCCAACAGAAACTTGGTTTGGAATATAAATCTCATAAACCTCATATATACTTGTTTTTTTTATCTTTCACGACGAGATGTCACCACACTGCATTGGATATGAGAACGACAAGGTTAAAAACTAACATATACATTGTTTGATATTTGAAGAGTGATAATTTGAGTTTAGAGTTTACCAATGTTTCAAAAGGTTATTATGCCTTCCATTTTCTAACAGATTAAGTTTACTTAGGATTTTGTATTTGATGAACTCGACGAAGTCCTCCATTATTAAGATTTTGAACTCTACGCCATAGATCGCCTCCGAGGTACCTTGCAAAACCTCATCTTTTCCCATTTCTAGGGTTTGTGGTTTGTTGTATACCTCCCCTTCCTTGATCAACTTCCCTATCCTGCATCTCTTTGGCTTTGTTGGTAACTTATATTCGATTGTTTTCATGAAGTCCTGCAGGGTATTTCAGATGGTTTGCCTTGAGGAAAAAGGCCCGAAGAGATGGAGAAATTGGTATTGCCTGTGATTTTGTTTGGATCGTTCATTTTACTTTTAAATATATGTTTTATTTTGGGAAAATTAGGTAACTGAACTATGGAGGGCACATATGAGGCATCAAGATCCATCAGAGGTCATGAACAAAGATATCATTTCACACTTCGTTCTTCGTCTTGCATATTGTAGAATGTAGGTTTTGATTTTTATGGTCATGTTTTATTTTGATATCACACTATCTTTCCTGAGTGTTATCTCCTTCACCTCCTAGGGATGAATTAAGGAAATGGTTTCTTTCCATGGAGACTTCTCTTTTCCGCTATCGATTCCGACTAGAAAGCCCCGAGTCATAGGTATATTCTGGATACCTTGTATGAGGTTTGGAGCTCTTATCTAATTTAATTTACCAAAATTATGTTCTATTGCTCGTAGAGGTCACTCATGTCTGAATTTCAGCTACCCTATAAGGCTATTAGTCATGCAGAATTCGAGGTATGACTGCAAATTTATGCACCATATTTCTGGTCATATTACAATACTACAAATTTTTAGACATCTCTTTCTATCGAGATGCATTTTTCTCATGTTCTTTGGCCATGGTTTTATCTAGGATGTCTTTTAGTACTTATAGGAAAATATTTTTTATTGCATTGCAGACTGTAAAGGAAAAATTGAACCAAGTTGCGCATTCTATTGGTCAACCGTTGAATGGTATGTCATTACCTACCAGATTTACATTTGTGATGCTACTAGTAACTAGTAATGGGCAAGATTGAACTTCAATAAGTCATCTTAAAACTCTTGTGATGCAATATATATTTGTCAATTTATCTTCTTATCAAATTCCAGGGAACTGATTATAAATTGTTTTGTTCTGTTTGAAAGTAACACAGATACCAGTTGCTCAATCATTTATAGCTTTTACTGTTATGTCTAGTAATTTGACAAATTTTTATTGTTTTTTGTAGCTGATACACTCTTTTTTAAGGTACCATTTATCTACTTGTTTTTAGTCTAAACTCTCTTTTTTACTACAACAATGTTTCCTTAGTTTCTACTGACCTGTGTCTACTTGCAGGCACCCTTTGAAGAAGTGCCAGAATTATTTGTTGGCTGCAGGGTTTTCCTTAAAAAGGTTTAGCTTATGTTGCGATGCATCAGGTCCATGTTAAATTTATCTTTATACTTTCAAACTCCACAAGATGTGATTATAACTTTATACTTAGTTGGAACTTTTTTTATTTTCATACTAGATCGTTAAAACCTAACAAGTTTTTTGGATGCTGAGTCACACTCTGTTATCTTTTTCATGGTATTGTAGATGTGCAGTAACATTTGATAAATGATCTAATATCCCGCCTTGTGAGGCAGCAAGCAGTTCTTCTGATCAAGCAAATAGGTACTGATTTTATTTTAATTGAACTATTAAATCATGCTCACACTGACTTGTTAGTGTATGATTAATTCCTTGCATTTGTTCATCAGGAGACAACATTGTATCTTTGATGTTGATTAGATTTTTGTCCAAGAAGTTTTAGAGTTTTGATCCCAAATGACTCACTAACATCTATTAACCAGTTTTTTTATGTTACTCAAAATACCATGCATTCTCACAAGCAGCTAATCGGTTTATAGTTCTCACTTCAATAAATGTGTTCCTGAAATAAAAGACAGTAGTACCAATACTGCAAAGAGAGGGGGGCTTCTGGCTCCATCGACAAGATGCAGAGTGGATGTCTTTTTTTCACCCTGATTGTTTCTGTTTAAATTTTGTATCTATTTCTCGCATAGATTTCATTTCTAGGTAAAGTTAGCCAGTAGCTTGGCGTTACCATAATGCTCTCATTTTCATCATGATGATATGTTAATCTTATTTTTGCATTGAATTCTATTCAAGACTATTGTCACTTCTAATGCTACATTATAAAAACAGAACGCCAATCAAGTGATATAATATCGATAGGCATTTGGTTAATCTTTTTTGGTTGACTAATGTACCATGATTGATTATTTTCTAGGCAGTAGATTCTAGTGGAAATGCAGCAAAGGCACGACTTAGGGCTGGAGACCAAGTATTGTACACAAGCAGCTTCTTTGGGGATGAGTTGTGGCCTGTTGATAAGCTGGGTTTTACCAAAACAGTTATCCAAGCAAAGCCAGACTCTATTTATTTTGTAGTAAACAGGTATGATCTACCGGGGTCGTGTTATGCTGTAACGCCCGAAAATTCTCAAAACTATATTAGAAATATTCTATAATTATTATGGAATTTTTAGATATTTTTCCGGAATTTTTAGAGTAGCGGAAGTAGCAAAAATAAATAGAAAACGAAAACGGCCTAAGCGGGGATTGAACCCGAGACCTATGGCTTAAGGATAATGCTAGTAACCAGTTGAACCCAGCAAGGCCGTGCTGAAAGGAAAGGGAACCAATAAAATTTATATTGGAGTTGGGTGAATTAATTCTTTAATATAAATAGGAAAATTAATAAGTGGGGAGAGGATTTGGATCGTGATTTCTCCTCACCCTAGCCCTCACGCCGCCCCCTTCTCTTCTCCCTCCTTCTCTCGGCGCCAACCACAAGGAAGCCTAGGGTTTCATCCCTAGGGCCCTAGGAGCACATTCCGGCGACAACTTCGACGCGAGGATGCTCCCCTCCGCGAGAGGAACGTGTAGACGCGAGAAGATCGTCGAAAGGATCGTCTCCATCAGAATTCTAGCGAATAGAATTGTAAGAAATTAGCGTACGAGGTAAGAAACCCCTCACCTGCAGTATAAGTAGCTTCCGTGTGAATTTCATGTGTTAGTTTGATAGTATGTACATTTCCGACACAAAGGATGCGAATTAGCGCGTGCCAAGTGTTTGATTAATTGTTATGTTCAGCAAAATGCAACCTAGGCATTTTAGTAGGTAGATAAATGCAATAGAAGCATTTGTACAGTTTATCTAATCTTGTTTAAGCTTTTACCGGACTAGATGTCCAATGGGTGGGCTCCCACAGTCGCCTCTAGGTTTAGATAACCTAGTTCTAGGTTCAGATAACCTAGTAAAAGCAAGATAAATTAGTTAGCTAGGATTCAGTATTTTATTTTCAGTAAGGGCACTGTACAGGATTAGATATCCATTGGGCTGGGCTCCCATAGTCGGTCCCTAGGTTTAGATAACCTAGTAAACCTTGCTAAATTCGGGATTTGCAACCCCGGGTCTGTTAAGGATGTGCGCATAGCATGTACAGTTGCCGGGCCCATTAGCATTATGATTATGTATTTTAATCTATTATGTTATTAGTTTTCAAAACTCACAAAGATTAGTTATGATAGTTGAGTTTGAATTCAGTTCCAGCTTAGCTCAGTTCATGTTCAGTTTAGTCTTCTTTATTGATATATATGATAGTTTATCATTAACTTGTATGCCATGATTTAGTGTTCATGTTCAGTGATTTCAGTATGCCATGTGTAGCAAGTTTGACATATGTTTAATAACATGTTTTCAAAATCATAAATGCATCGTATGCATGTTTTAGTGAGGTAGATGGTTTCTTACTAAGCGAAAGCTTATAGATACTTTCTTTTCCTTATACTGCAGATAAAGGTAAAGGAAAGATGGATTAGCGGAGGCTGGAGGGCAATGCTGCGAAGATGTGTGTGGGCAGGAACTTAGGGAACCTTAACAAGCTTTGTTTCAAACATTAGAACTTTTCAGTGTTTTTATCATTTGCACTTTAGTATGTTAGTTGTCATGAATTTGGTAACTAGGCACTCTATTATGCTTAGAACACTTCCTTTATGACGTTAGAATGTTATTTATCCCTGGTAGAGTGTTTCCTAGTCATTTTAGAACTTGTAATGTGATTGAGGCACGAAACAGTGCTGAAATCAGAGCTTAACTACAAAAATTAGAAACCTCAATCGATCGGTGGATCGATTGGGGGTTCCCAATCGATCAGCTGATCGATTGGGCAATCTGTTCCGCGAACAGTAGGCTTCTGGATCGATCAGCCGATCGATCCGGCAATTTCTGTCGCGAACAGAAGGCTTTGGGATCGATCACTGGATCGATTGGCCAATCTGGATCGATCAGCCGATCGATCCAGAATATCGTCCCGAGCACAGTAGCGTGCTGGATCGATCACTGGATTGATCCAACCTATGTCCCGCATATAGTAGTCGGCTGAATCGATCACCGGATCGATCCGACTATTCCAATCGATCGGTGGATCGATTGGGAGGTCTGATAACAGCGAAAAAATGTTTAAGTTCAGTTCCTTGACCATGGGGAAGGTAAAAGATGTTATGAATAGTTAGTTTACACCCCTTAGCATGTATAGAACCAAGAAATGTTAATAGTTTAGCAAAATTTCAGTTAGTACAGCTTCCGCACCTAGATCTAATGGTGGTCAGGGAATAGTTTAGCACAGCATAATGTGACGATCAGCCTCACAGCCTAGCTAGTAGAAAGCGGGTCGTTACAGAGTGGTATCAGAGCCGTGTTCCATACTTCCTACACACACATCAGCATTGAACCTACAGCTTCCAAGTAAGAAACGTCTCTCACTTTATTATGTTCTTTCTTTCATGTTTATAGATACTGTAGCATGTTGATTGATGATAGTACCTAACATGTTAGTGATTGTAGTTACATAAACATGATTGTATTAGTTATGTATGTCCTCTATGTCTTTAGAAATGTCACGAGGATGCCCAGCTAGAAGGGCACCAGCCACTGAACCCCAGCATGAGGTAGGCAGTTCAGTGCCTCCCCCAGACCTTACAGCACTAGTGGCTCAGTTACAGCAGCAGCTAGCTGAACAACAACAGGAAATAGCCACCTTAAAGGCTAGTCAGCAGAACACTCCCACTGTCACCCCGGAGCCAAACTTGGCAACACCAGTAGTCTTAGAGGTTCCACCAGTCCAGCCTACAGCACCAGTAGCCCCAGCAGCAGTAGAGGCAAAGAGAGAAGCCTACTTGATCCAGTGGCAGAGAGTCAAGCCCGAGAACTTCTCAGGCACCAGTGAACCATGGGATGCACAAGCCTAGTTCAAAACACTGGAAAGTACGATGGAGCTTTTGGACTGGCCAGAACACGAGAAGGTGAAGTGCGCCTCCTTCTGCTTGACAGGAGATGCACGTATGTGGTGGGAGAGAATCAGAGTGAAGCGTCCAATAAATCAGATGATATGGGCAGACTTCGAGGAAGAATTCTTTGAGGAGTTCTTTCACACGCGGGTCACCAACCGCCACTACGACGAGTTCACCGAGTTTCGCCGGGGCAACCTCTCAGTGGAGGAAGCCGTGAAGAAATTCAACAGATTGGCTCGTCTATGCCCTGAGTTAGTCAGCACAGAAGGGGAACGAATCCGGTTGATGCTCAAGATGCTGAGGCCGGAAATAGCAATAAACGTGGCTCGTGGCGTTCATAGGCCACAAACCACCGAAGAGCTAGTGAGCAGTGCTCTAATCACTGAGCATTACCAGAATAGCATCAAGCAGCAGAAGCAAGTCCTCTCAGAAGCTAAAGGTCAAGGAGGCTCAGGCACTCAGAAACAGCAGGGCCACAGCTCTCATGGCTCTAACTGGAAAGGGAACTCTAATAACAAGCGCAAACCAGGGAGTTACCTAAAAGGAGGGCCAGCCAGCAGGCAGCCCAGTTATCCAAAGTATACTACTTGTGGGAAATTCCATCCTGGAGTTTGTCGTAAGGGCACACGAGGATGCTTTGAATGCGTACAAGAAGGGCATATGGCCAAGCAGTGTCCAAATAAGATCAGTCTTCCTCAGCCACAGCCGATTCAGTATGGAGGCCAGCCAGCTCAGTTACATCAGATGCAGGCCGCTTTAGATGGTCCACATATCAGCCAGGGCAGATTAGAAGCCCCTCCAGGTACGACCAATGCGAGGATCTACTCACTCACCAGAGAGGACGCAGCAAATGCCTCGACAGTTTTACAGGTCAGATTAGTATTTTTCAGCAAATAGCAACGGTCTTATTCGATACTGGGGCAACCCATTCTTATATAGCCAAGGTATTCGTAAACAAGTTAGCAGTACCTCCAGAGGTACTCAGTAGCCAGTTTCTTACGACGTTACCCTCAGGAGAAATCATGGCATCCACGCACTGGCTCAGAGCAGTGCCGGTCATTATAGCAGACAGAGAGCTCTTTTGCGACCTGATAGTACTTAATATGACCGACTACGATGTCATCTTCGAGATGGACTTCTTGATCAAATACGGTGCCTCCATAGAGTGCCGTAAACAGAAAGTCATATTCCAACCTGAAGCAGAAGTGCAGTTTGAGTACATTGGAGAACCCAAGAGAAAGGCCAAGAGGTTTCTCTCAGCTATGAAGGCACAGAGATTAATGGATTCAGGATGTACGGGATTTTTAGCACATGTAGTCAGTACCAGTCAGGACAAGGACCAACAGCTAGCAGAGGTCCGAGTCGTATGTGACTACCCAGCAGTCTTCCCTGAGGAGTTACCAGGTCTAGCACCAGACAGGGAGATTGAATTTGAGATAGAGCTCATTCCCGGTACAAATCCTATCTCCAAAGTACCTTACCGCATGGCTCCAGCAGAACTGAAGGAACTTCATGAGCAACTACAGGAGCTGCTTGACAAAGGCTTCATACGCCCTAGTCACTCACCATGGGGAGCACCTGTATTGTTCGTGAAGAAGAAGGACGGTAGCATGCGCCTGTGCATAGATTACAGAGCACTGAACCAAGTCACAATCAAGAACAGGTATCCTCTTCCCAGAATAGATGACCTGTTTGATCAGCTAAAGGGAGCAGTAGTGTTCTCTAAAATAGACCTCAGATCAGGTTATCATCAGGTGAAAGTCAAGGAAGGGGATATACCCAAGACAGCATTCAGGACTAGATACGGACATTACGAGTTCGTAGTCATGCCCTTTGGCGTGATAAATGCTCCAGCTACTTTCATGGACCTCATGAACAGGGTATTCAGAGAATATTTAGATAAGTTCGTTATCATGTTCATCGATGACATTCTTATCTATTCAGGAACTCAGGAAGAACACGCAGAACACCTGAAAACAGTATTACAGACCCTTCAGCAGAATCAGCTGTACGCCAAGTTCACAAAATGTGAATTTTGGCTAGATCAGGTGTCCTTCCTGGGTCACATCATCTCAAAGGATGGTATCATGGTAGACCCCAGTAAGATAGAAGCTGTGAGCAACTGGAAAAGACCCAAGAACGCTAGTGAGATCAAAAGCTTTCTGGGATTAGCAGGTTACTACAGGAAATTCGTAGAGGACTTCTCCAGGATAGCCTCCCCACTGACAGCTCTCACCAGAAAGAACAGAAAGTTTCAGTGGACCGAGGACTGTGAGAACAGTTTCAGCGAGCTGAAAAAGAGATTGACCAGTGCACCTATTCTAGCTCTACCAGAGAACATAGACAGCTTCGACATTTATAGTGATGCCTCTAAGTTGGGACTAGGAGCAGTGCTGATGCAAGATGGCAAGGTGATCGCCTACGCCTCTAGACAACTCAAGGATTATGAGAAGAACTATCCTACTCATGACCTTGAGCTTGCAGCAGTAGTGTTCGCTCTCAAAATTTGGAGACATTACTTGTATGGAGCTCAGTGCAGAGTGTATACAGATCATCAAAGTCTGAAGTACTTCTTCACTCAGAAGGATCTGAATATGCGACAGTGCAGATGGCTAGAGCTGGTCAAAGACTACGATATAGACATCCTCTACCACCCGGAAAAGCAAATAGGGTAGCAGACGCACTCAGTAGGAAGTCCAGTGCTGCCCTATTATCTCTAGCAGCCATGTCACCGCCCCTACAGAAGGAGATCTCAGATTTCGGTCTCGAACTCATAGTCAGACAACTCTCTACTATGACACTAGCATCCACCCTACTTGATGATATCCAGACAGCTCAGGAGCAGGATCCTGAAATTCAGAGAATCAAGCAAGGGATAGCAGAATCAGGAGGTGGAGAGTTAAGAGTGTCCAATAGCGGGGTAGTGTACTTTGGCGACAGACTCTGTGTTCCAGATCAGGAGGAACTACGGAGGCAGATTCTAGATGAGGCTCACAGGACTCCTTATGCGATGCATCCAGGCTCCACCAAAATGTACCAGGACTTGAAAAAGCATTTTTGGTGGGCTGGGATGAAGAGAGACATCGCTCGATACGTCAGCACCTGCCTAACCTGTCAGAGGGTTAAGGCAGAACATCAGAGACCAGAAGGAGTCTTGCAGCCTATTCAGATCCCAGAATGGAAGTGGGAAGACATTTCTATGGATTTCATCGTGGGATTACCCAGAACCACTAATGGTTTTGATACCATTTGGGTAATAGTCGACAGATTGACTAAATCAGCCCACTTCTTAGCTATCAGAATATCCTACTCCATGGAGCAGCTAGCTCAGTTGTATCTCAAGGAGATCGTTAGATTACATGGAGTCCCACGAACCATTATTTCAGACAGGGACAGTAGGTTCTCATCACACTTCTGGGAGTGTGTACAGTCAGCTTTGGGCACGAAGTTAAAGTTCAGCACAGCTTTCCATCCTCAGACAGATGGACAGACAGAGCGAGTAAATCAGGTACTCGAAGATATGCTCCGAGCATGTGCCCTAGATTTCAAAGGAAGTTGGTGCAAATATCTGAGTCTAGCAAAATTTGCATACAACAACAGCTATCAGGACACTATCGGTATGGCACCTTATGAGGCTCTCTATGGGCGGAGGTGTAGATCTCCAATCTGCTGGTATGAGAGTGGTGAACAGAAAGAGCTAGAACTTCAGATAGATCTAGTGGTAGATACCACAGCAGCTATACAGCAGATCCGCCAGAGGATAGAAACAGCTCAGAGCCGCCAGAAAAGTTATGCTGATATACGGCGCAGACCTTTAGAGTTTTCAGTTGGGGATACAGTGTTCCTCAGAGTAGCTCCCATGAAGGGAGTAATGCGTTTTGGGAAGAAGGGCAAGCTAAGTCCCAGATATGTGGGACCATACCTCATCAGCAGAAGAGTGGGCAAGGTAGCATATGAGCTAGAGTTACCCCAGGAAATGTCAGCTGTCCACAACGTATTTCATGTCTCTATGCTGAAGAAGCATACCCCAGATGCCACCCAGGTGATTGAGCCCCAGTCGGTACAGATCCGCGAAGACCTCAGCTATGACAGTCGGCCTATTCAGATAATAGACCGAGCAGTTAAGAAATTGCGGAACAAGGAGGTACCATTAGTCAAGGTTATTTGGCACAGTCACACAGCAGAAGAGGCAACTTGGGAGACAGAAGCCAGCATGAGACAGAAGTACCCAGAGTTATTCTAAGTTCAAGGACAAACTTTTTATAATGTATGGGGGATTGTAATGCCCGAAAATTCTCAAAACTATATTAGAAATATTCTATAATTATTCTGGAATTTTTAGATATTTTTCCGAAATTTTTAGACTAGCGGAAGTAGCAAAAATAAATAGAAAACGAAAACGGCCTAAGCGGGGATTGAACCCGAGACCTATGGCTTAGGGATAATGCTAGTAACTAGTTGAAACCAACAGGGTCGTGCTGAAAGGAAAGGGAACCAATAAAATTTAGATTGGAGTTGGGCGAATTAATTCTTTAATATAAATAGGAAAATTAATAAGTGAGGAGAGGATTTGGATCGTGATTTCTCCTCACCCTAGCCCTCACGCCGCCCCCTTCTCTTCTCCGTCCTTCTCTCGGCGCCAACCATAAGGAAGCCTAGGGTTTCATCCCTAGGGCCCTAGGAGCACATTCCGGCGACGACTTCGACGCGAGGACGCTCCCCTTCGCGAGAGGAACGTGTAGACACGAGAAGATCGTTGAAAGGATCATCTCCACCGGAATTCTAGCGAATAGAATTGTAAGAAATTAGCGTACGAGGTAAGAAACCCCTCACCTGCAGTATAAGTAGCTTCCGTGTGAATTTCATGTGTTAGTTTGATAGTATATAAATTTCCGACACAAAGGATGCGAATTAGCGCGTGCCAAGTGTTTGATTAATTATTAAGTTCAGCAAAATGCAACCTAGGCATTTTAGTAGGTAGATAAATGCAATAGAAGGATTTGTACAGTTTATCTAGTCTTGTTTAAGCTTTTACTGGACTAGATGTCCAATGGGTGGGCTCCCACAGTCGCCTCTAGGTTTAGATAACCTAGTTCTAGGTTCAGATAACCTAGTAAAAGCAAGATAAATTAGTTAGCTAGGATTCAGTATTTTATTTTCAGTAGGGGCACTGTACAGGATTAGATATCCATTGGGCTGGGCTCCCATAGTCGGTCCCTAGGTATAGATAACCTAGTAAACCTTGCTAAATTCGGGATTTGTAACCCCGGGTCTAGTTAAGGATGCGTGCATAGCATGTACAGTTGTCGGGCCCATTAGCATTATGATTATGTATTTTAATCTATTATGTTATTAGTTTTCAAAACTCACAAAGATTAGTTATGATAGTTGAGTTTGAATTAAGTTCCAGCTTAGCTCAGTTCATGTTCAGTTTAGTCTTCTTTATTGATATATATGATAGTTTATCATTAGCTTGTATGCCATGATTTAGTGTTCATGTTCAGTGATTTCAGTATGCCATGTGTAGCAAGTTTGACATATGTTTAATAACATGTTTTCAAAATCATAAATGCATCGTATGCATGTTTTAGTTAGGTAGATGGTTTCTTACTAAGTGAAAGCTTATAGATACTTTCTTTTCCTTATACTGCAGATAAAGGTAAAGGAAAGATGGATTAGCGGAGGCTGGAGGGAAATGCTGCGAAGATGTGTGTGGGCAGGAACTTGGAATAGAGATCTTAGGGAACCTTAACAAGCTTTGTTTCAAACATTAGAACTTTTCAGTGTTTTTATCATTTGCACTTTAGTATGTTAGTTGTCATGAATTAGGTAACTAGGCACTCTATTATGCTTAGAACACTTCCTTTATGATGTTAGAATGTTATTTATCCCTGGTAGAGTGTTTCCTAGTTATTTTAGAACTTGTAATGTGATTGAGGCACGAAACAGTGTTGAAATCAGAGCTTAACTGCAAAAATCAGAAACCTCAATCGATCGGTGGATCGATTGGGGGTTCCCAATCGATCAGCTGATCGATTGGGCAATCTATTCCGCGAACAGTAGGCTTCTGGATCGATCAGCCGATCGATCCGGCAATTTCTGTCGCGAATAGAAGGCTCTGGGATCGATCACTCGATCGATTGGCCAATCTGGATCGATCAGCCGATCGATCTAGAATATCGTCCCGAGCACAGTAGCGTGCTGGATCGATCACTGGATCGATCCAACCTATGTCCCGCATACAGTAGTCGGCTGAATCGATCACCGGATCGATCCGACTTTTCCAATCGATCGGTGGATCGATTGGGAGGTCTGATAACAGCGGGAAAATGTTTAAGTTCAGTTCCTTGCCATGGGGAAGGTAAAAGATGTTATGAATAGTTAGTTTACACCCCTTAGCATGTATAGAACCAAGAAATATTAGTAGTTTAGCAAAATTTCAGTTAGTACAGCTTCCGCACCTAGATCTAATGGTGGTCAGGGAATAGTTTAGCACAGCATAATGTGACGATCAGCCTCACAGCCTAGCTAGTAGAAGGCGGGTCGTTACATATGAAGTCTGGCAGAAATACCTAAATATGAAATGGTGAAAATATTTGTTAGGGCTTTCCATCCATTAATATATCCATGTACTTTTCTTCTTGAAGAGAGGAACATTTAAATGTTCAGAATATTAGGGAGTTTGTAGACACAATGTTTGCACTTTTCCTAATACGTTCTTTATCTTTTATCTGATTCTTATTCTCCTTGTTGCATTTCTTTACACTCTAACAGGGGAGCAGAGGTAGATGTAAAAAGACTAACTAAGAGGCCTGCTCCTCCTCGATTTGGTCGCACCTTGACTGAAGCACAAAAGGCAAGCTAATTATTTTGCCTCAGTCTCGATGTTGTCCTGTGACTAATTTCTTTAATTTTTTTTGATTGATTGACATTTCTTTGAATTGTTTCTGATGTGTTCAAATCATACGTTGTCCAAGTTATCTAGTTTAACTTTATTGCTATTACTTAAATTCAAAATTCATCCTGTCATCCTGTCATTAAACATTAAATGTGTGGGAATTTACTAGAATCTACTCCTACATGAAGCAAATGAATAAAAACTACAAGTAAAGTTTACCTACCCTGTTATGACTTCAGAAGAACATGCTGAATTTTCCATGTATGCTGGCCTTTAATATAGAGGGCTACAAGAGGATTATATCTTAGGTCAAGACACTCCAAATCCATCATAAACCAAAGGGAAAATAGTTTCTACTTACTAGAGGATTGAATGGACCCAAAAGGAAGCTCTAACTTGCTGTTTTGGGTGCTGAACTAAGGAGCTAGCTGCCTTCTTGCCACACTCCTTGCTGCTGTGGTTGGTAGCAGAAATCACAGAAAATAGGGAGCTTAGTGCAGGATATTCAGGATACCAAGATGGCATCAGAGGTAGTACAATAAATAGTATATCTCTTCATCAGAGGTAGCTTTGTTCTTCTATGCTTCCTTCACTGGATTTGTTGTGTAGTCATATTTCTTTGTTCAACCATTATCATGCCTAGTAAGTTGTTGTATGATGCTGTCGGTTCTTATCAATCTGTGCACTTGAATTAGAAGGAGCAAATTATCTATGTTATATTCTAAGCAGCATATACTAAGTGTCATATATGAAAGTTTTAGATTCTATGTTATATTCGTTATCTTCCACAGCAGCTTTTAAAAACTCAGTATTCTATTTTATTTGATACATGTACACATTTCTTTTAGTTATTTGACATATGGTGGATTTATGTGTTTTTTCAGTTTACAAATCTCAAGTACTTCAGAGTTGAAATTGATGAAGTGCGGTTCGAGTGGACTGAATGCATGCTAGATTACATTAGAAGTGCGGTTCTACCTTGATGTGTTAAAAGAATGTTCTACCTTGATTTTGATATCTATTAGCTAGCTTTTAATGTAAAAAGAATGTTTGGATATTTTATGGATATTGTTGTAAGAAGATTATTTATATAATTTGTGAATATTTGTGTATTTTATGGATATTATTGAATGAAGAATATTTGTATAATTTGTGAATATTTGTTTATTTTTTTTGTTATTGTCGGTTTTTCATTGTTTCGGAAATCAAATTTGTGCTGTTAAAAAATATACATATTACATCGATTTTCCACCGCTGCAAAACCGATGTTATTAACTAATATTACATCGGTCATTTACCGCTGCCAAAACTGGTGTTATTAACATACAATATTACATCGGTTTTACACCGTTGATGAAACGGTGTCGTTAAGTGATACTACACCGGTTAATAACCGATTCAAAGACCGGTGTCGTTAAGTGATACTACACCGGTTTTTACCCGATGTCTAAAATGGTAGACTTTTAACATCGGCTTCATAGACATCGGTCGAAAATGAAATAAACACCGGTGGAAAACCGATGTCTATGAAGGTTTTTGTTGTAGTGTCCTCTCTTGGCCGAACACTTCATAGGTGCTAGCACACCTTTTTGTTTGGCCTCTCCACCTAGTTTGTTCTTGTGGATACTTCTAGAGGATCGTACGCTTGACGATCTCGAGATCCGGCGAACCGTTGGACGAGCGGGATTGCGAAGGGCATCGCATCGAGGGTAATTTCATTCTCCTAGAGTAGATCTGGATGAAGTAAACTCGTACTCGTAAATTTTGTTTTATTTTACTTCGCACGGATCCGGTGATGAGGGTTTCGGGGTTTCCGCGACGCGAAAAAGCGGTTTTCGTGACCCGAAAAACCCAACACATTAGTCCATAAATGGACCTATGCAGCTTGAATACTCTGCTAGTATGCTGTGGATCTACAAAACCCTCAGGTTGTGTCATTTACACATCCTCGAGCAGGTTTCCATTTAGAAACGCGGTTTTGACATTCATATGCCATATCTCTTTGTCATGGTATGCTGCAAAAGCAAGCATGATCCGAATGGACTTAAACATCGCTACTGGAGAAAAGGATTCATCATAGTCAATACCATGAATCTGCTTGAAACCTTTAGCTACCAAGCGACCCTTATAGATAAGTCCATCCATGTCAGTCTTTCTCTTAAAGACTCACTTAGACCCAATGGGTTTTACCCCTTCAGGTGGATCAACCAAAGTCCAAACTTGGTTGGTGTACATGGATTCCATCTCGGATCTCATGGCATCTAGCCATTTCTCGGAATCTGGTCTCATCACAACTTTGTGATAGGTGGTAGGCTCATCCTCTATGAGCACAACATCATCATGGTCAGACAAGAGAAATGAGTATCTCTCAGGCTGACGACTTATCCTATCAGACCTGTGAAGAGGTATGTCTACTTGAACTGGTTGTTGTTCCTCAACTCTTTGTGGAACAACATCATCCACAACACTTTTTGATTCCAATTCAACATCCATCGAGGCTTCAGTACTATGGTCCGCATCTTGAACTTCTTCAAGATCGAACGTACTCCCACTAGTCTTTTATGAAACAAAGTCCCTTTCTAGAAAGACCCCAGTCTTTGCCACAACTACCTTGTGCTGACTGGGAATGTAGAAGTAATATCCCTTAGTTTCCTTGGGATATCCAATAAAGTAGCACTTGTCAGATTTGGGTCCTAATTTGTCTGAGACTTAACGTCGAATGTAAGCCTCACAACCCCAAATCCTCATAAAAGACACCTGGCCAAATCTCCCAATTCATATCCTATATGGTGTCTTTATCACGACCTTGGATGGAACTCGGTTGAGTATAAAAGTTGTCGTATCTAGAGCATAGCCCCAAAGGAATGTCGGAAGATCTGTGTGACTTATCATAGATCATACCATATCTAATAGGGTATGATTCCTCCTTTCGGATACACCATTCCACTGTGGTGTTCTAGGAGGAGTGAGTTGGGATAGAATCCCACACTCAGCTAGATAGTCACGAAACTCATGGCTAAGGTATTCTCCACCTCGATCTGATCGAAATATCTTAATACTCTTGCCAAGCTGATTCTGTACTTCATTCTTGAATTCTTTGACCTTTTTAAAGGATTCTGACTTATGTGTCATCAAGTATACATAACCATATCTACTGAAGTCATCAGTAAATGTAATGAAGTACCTATAACCGCCTCTAGCAGCGACATTGAAAGAGCCACATACATCACTATGTATAAGTCCTAACAAATCAGTCGCTCTTTCGCTGTGCCCACTAAAGGGAGTCTTGGTCATCTTGTCTAGTAGGCATGACTCACACGTCTTATAAGATTCAAAATCAAATGAGTCCAGCAAACCATCCTTATGGAGCTGGGATAAGCGCTTGTCATTTATATGACCTAAGCGACAGTGTCAGACATAGGTTTGGTTCATGTCATTTGACTTGAACCTCTTGGTATTTATGTTATAGATAGGGCTTTCAAGGTCTAGAATGTAGAGTCCGTTCATCAGAGGTGCACTACAATAGAACATATCTTTTAAATAAACAGAACAACATTTATCCTTTATTATAAAAGAGAAACCTTTCTTGTTCAAACAAGAAACTGAAATTATGTTCTTAGTTAAAGCAGGCACATAACAACAGTCATCCAACTCTAGTACAAGCCCAGGGAGCAGAGATAGAAAATAAGTCCCTACAACAACAACAGCAACTCGTGCTCCATTGCCTACGCGTAGCTCCACCTCGCCCTTTGTCAATGCCCTGCTATTTCTCAGCGCCTGCACATTAGTACAAATGTGAGAAGTGTTGGTTGCTACTCGGAAAACCTAGAGGTTCCACTGTACAAAATTTTGTACAAAGGTTTGAACCTTTTCCTAGCTACCATGTGTTCTTTTAAATTAAATTTTGGATCGCCTGCGGAACTTAACACGTTTGATCCAAAACTTAATCTATTTGTTCTTTTAGGTTTTGACTTGGATCTCCTACGGAACTTAACACGTTTGATCCAAATCACCTAAGTTATTAATTCCATTAAATATTAATTTCCAAACTAGTTCCCAGTACTGACGTGGCGAGGCACATGGCCTTCTTGGATATGGGAGCAACCACCACCGGCTAGACAAAACCTTTTAAGGAAAGCTAATATTTAATTTCCTAAAATAACTTTAGGTCAACCGAAAAGAACAATCAAATCACAAGGAAAAGAAAAACAAAAGAACACTATATCGAAAACAAATTCGAAACACTAGAATCGTATGCCTCTTGTATTTAGTATTATTTTCAAAAATAAATAGTATGATGCGGAAAGAAAAATTACTAGTTATACCTTTTAGAAAGACCTCTTGATCTTCTACCGTATTCCTCTTCTAACCTCGGACGTTGTGTGGGCAACGATCTTCCGAGATGAGAACCACATAGGCACCTTCTTCCTTCTTCCTTCAAGTTTCGGCCAAGCACAAGAACTTTCAAAGGATGAAGAATTTTCCACCAATCAAGCTCCAAGGGATGCATGCTTTCTCTCCTTCTTCTCCTTCCTTGATCCGGCCACATCCTCCAAGCTCCAAGAGATGATAGATTTCGGCCACAACAAGAGGAGAGAAGAGAAAGGGAAGGGCCGGCCACCACACCAAGGAAAATATGGAGAAAAATAGAATAGAGTCCTTAGCCTTGAACCCTCCTCTACCCCTCTTTTATAATCCTTGGTCTTGGCAAATAAGGAAAATTTAATAAAAACTTCCTTAATTCTTTTGCCATTGAAAAGGAAAATTTATTTAATTAAAATAATTTTCTCTTTTCAAATTACAATGGCCGGCCATAACAAATAAAATCTCCAAGCAAATAAAATTTTAAACACCAATTAAAACTTCCTTATTTGCTTCCGGAAATTTATAAAAATTTCTCAAATAATTTTATCCCTTCATGATTGGTTTATAAAAAGGAAATTTAATAAATTAAAATCTTTCTTTTAAACATGTGGATAAAAAGAAAGTTATCTCTATAAATTAAAATCTCTTTTAATCTACAAATAAGGAAAGATATCAAATCTTTTCTTAATCTTTTGTAGAAACTTATAAAAGAGAATATTTAATTTTAAACTCTCTTTTAAATCATGAACATGGTTAAAAAGGAAAGTTTTCTTAAAATTTAAAATCCTCCTTTAATCAACAAATAAGGAAAGATTTCAAATTTTAAACTCTCTTTTAAACAAGTAGATGATTTACAAATAAGGAAAATTTTTACCAAAAATTAAAACCATCCTTTTAAACTACAAATAAGGAAAGAGATTAATCTCTTCTCTTAATCTTTTGTAGAAAGCTATAAAAGGAAATTTTTAATTTTAAACTCTCTTTTAAAATCATGATATCCACATAAGAAATAATTTTAATAAAAATCCTTTTTAATATTCTAGTGGCCGGCTACCTATGTGGCTCATCCACTTGGTCTTGGCCGGCCCTAGCTTGGGTTCCAAGCTAGCTTGGCCGGCCCCATTGGATGGGTAAGAAGGTGGGTATGCGGTGGGTATAAATCTCTATATACTAGAGGCTATGATAGGGACCGAGAGGAGGAATTGGTTTTGGTCTCCCGATAAAATTAAGCATCTCGTGCTCGCCCTGAACTCACAACTTAATTTTATCAATAATAATTCATTCTACTAGAGAACTATTATTGAACTACCACACCAATCCCAAATTACATTGTGGGCTCCTTCTTATCATGAGTGTGTTAGTCTCCCTGTGTTTAAGATAACAAATGTCCACTAATTAAGTAAGTTACTGACAACTCACTTAATTAATATCTAGCTCCAAGAGTAGTACCACTCAACTTCATCGTCATGTCGGACTAAGCCCACCTGCAGGTTTAACATGACAATCCTTATGAGCTTCTCTTGGGGACATTCTCATCCTAGATTACTAGGACACAGTTTCCTTCTATAATCAATAACACACACTATAAGTGATATCATTTCTCAACTTATCGGGCTTATTGATTCATCGAACTAAATCTCACCCATTGATAAATTAAAGAAATAAATATCAAATATATGTGCTTGTTATTATATTAGGATTAAGAGCACACACTTTCATAATAACTGAGGTCTTTGTTCCTTTATAAAGTCAGTATAAAAGAAACGACCTCTAATGGTCCTACTCAATACACTCTTAGTGTACTAGTGTAATTATATAGTTAAGATAAACTAACACCTAATTACACTACGACCTTCCAATCGTTTGTTCCTTTCCATCATGGTCGTGAGCTACTGTTTATAATTTATAAGGTACTGATAACATGATCTTCTGTGTGTGACACCACACACCATGTTATCTACAATATAAATTAACTGAACAACTACATTTATCATAAATGTAGACATTTGACCAATGTGATTCTTATTTCTAGATAAATGTTTTATACCAAAAGCTAGGCTTTTAGTATACATCCTAACAAGAAGCACATCCGGTATCTAATACTCATGATGAAGAAATAGATAGATTGACTTCTATAACATATATACCTAAAGTGGAAGTCTTAATCCTCTTGTTCTTAAGATCTTTCAGGTACACTTTGCAGTTCCTCTTCCAGTATCCGGTCTGACCGCAGTGGAAGCAGGTAGCATCCTTGGCGACCCCTCCTTTAGGCTTCAATGCCTTGCCTTTGCCCTTGGCTTGGGACTTTCCTTTGCCTTTGGGCTTGCCCTTGCCCTTGTGTTTCTGAACCATCAGAACAGAGTGGGGCTTAACCTTCTTAAGGTTCAGCTCAGCAGTTCTTAACATGCTAAGCAGCTTGGGCAGTGGCTTGTCAATTTCATTCATGTTGTAGTTTAGAACGAATTGACTATATCTATCCGGCAAGGATTGCAAGATCAGGTTTGTGGCCAGCTCTTGGCCAAGCGGGAATCCCAACCTCTGTTGGTTTTCTATATACCCAATCATTTTGAGTACATATGGGCCTACGGGAGCCCCATCTTGTTGGATCGAGACCGCGCTAGAGGGGGGTGAATAGCGCTCGTGGCTATTTCGTTTGAATTATCAGAATCGTTCGATTTAAAACGTACGAGTAAATGCAGCGGAAATAGAAAAGACAATCACACAAACACGGAGGATTTACTTTGTTCGGAGCCTGTGACGACTCCTACTCGAAGGCCCGCAATCCTTGATCGCTTTCCGTGGGCAACAACTATAAGCACGTAATTGTTACAAGAATGTTATAATTAGAACTATAAAGAAAAATAATACCGACAGTAAGTATATATCAAAGTCTGGAGCTCCGGGTCGTCAGTATGTCATAGCAGCACTTCGGGATGATCTCGTTAGTAGCACGTTGAAGAAAGGAAGTGTGGAATTTGTTGATTTGAAGTGCTGGTCGAAACCCCCTTATAAAGGGTGTTCAAGACGCCTTGAAGGCTGTTCAAGGCGCCTCCATGCTGCCGAGTCCTCCGCGTGGATCGAGCTTGAACTGGTCGAAGTTCATCTGCTTAATGCGCCTTAAACCTCACTCAAGGCGCCTTCCAAGGCGCCTTCTGCCTTCTTCAAGGCGCCTCCTGTAACGCCCGCCCTCCCTGCTAACCCTAAGGGACGGGGCTACGATACTCTACGTACATATTACAGCGGAAGACTTAAAATAATTTTTCTTAGTTTAATAAAACTTTTCTTTTGTTTTCAAATCCGAACTACACTAATATGGTTTCCATAACATGATAACAAGACAAATAGAAACATAACATCAAGTCACCCATATAATACTACAATTTACGAAACCAAAGCGTAATTCTTAAAAAGTTCTTAAAGCAGGTTCTTATTTGGTTGCCTAGCCACCGCCACACACATCTCCTTGCCTCTCCTGCTGCTCCTTTAGCTCATCCAGCTTTTTCCTTTATCTGTGGTACAAGGAAAGTAAGCTATGAGCACTCATGGCTCAGTAAGTTCCTTTCCTACTCACTAAAACCGAAAATCATCACATGATCAAAGAATGTTTCAACATAACATGATCACAACTAGTCATGGCATAACATATCACACTCTTTAAGCATATCATGCAACATAACAATATCATAACTAGTCAGGGCATATCATCTCTTAAAGCATAGCATGAAACATAACATGATCATATCTAATTATGGCATATCATAGTATCATCTTAAGATGGCATGGCATATCAAGCTCTTAAAGCATAGCATGAAACATAACATAATCATATCTAATCATGGCATATCATAAATCATCATAAGATGGCATGGCATATCAAGCTCTTAAAGCATAGCATGAAACATAACATAATCATATCTAATCATGGCATATCATAAATCATAGCATCATCACAACATGATCATAAGGTATATGCAATATGATTTTGAAAACATGTATCTGAAAAACATGTGTATGTCTCATGATCTTTAAAACCATTTCTTCTTACATATATACTTGAACATAATATCAACATAATTAGGGCCCCGGCTTGTACCACACATAGATAAATCACGTAGATAAGCGCGCTTCCTAAGTATATCCAAGGTAGCAAGTCTTGAATCATACTAGGAACTAGGTCAGGATCACACAGCCATAGACTTAGGGGCGTACTAAGGAGCCCATCCCTTTGTTTTTACTAGCCTGGATCACACAGCCAAAGGCCTAGGGACTGATTAGGAGCCCACCCTTGGTACAAGCCTTACAAAGTAAAGTAGCATGTATAAAAATGCATCATTTAGTCACATAGCATATCATAGAAGTATGCATCACTTAGGCATACGTTATGTCATAAAAGTATGCATCACTTAGGCATACATCGTATCATAAATAGTATGCATCACTTAGGCATACATCATGTCATAAAAAAGTATGCATCACTTAGGCATACATCATGTCATAAAAAGTATGCATCACTTAGGCATACATCATGTCATAAAAAGTATGCATCACTTAGGCATACATCATGTCATAAAAGCATGCATATTTTCACCACATAGCATATCATGAGAGCATGCATATTTTAGGCACATAGCATATCATCAAAGCATGCATATTTCTATCCATATAGCATATCATGAAAGCATGCATATTCTAAGCACATAGCATATCATCAAAGCATGCATATTTCTATCCACATAGCATATCATGAAAGCATGCATATTTTAAGCACATAGCATATCATCAAAGCATGCATATTTCTAAGCACATATCATTTCATGGAAAGTATAAATCACAAGCATACATGTTTAAGCATAAGGGTGTATCATGTGATTATACTATCATAAGAAATATGGTAACATAGTTATAAGCTTCCTAATCCCTTGGGTTCTTATCATGGCCGAACCCCCTTAGATCTCAATTTAGGTAAAAACAACCTCCAAGCATGTGGAACCTAAATTATCATCACATCAATTTCATAGGAAGCATTATAAGCATGATTAACTTGGTTTCTAAGTTCTCCAAGTCCCTAAACTTCATGTGGCCGAATCCTATCAGGTGTGAAACAAGGTCCCAAATGTTATGAAAGCATGGAAACCTTAAACCATATTTATAACATTTTTTCCAAGCAACATAGTAAGCATATTTGAGCTAGTTCTTAAGTTCTTCAAGCCCTTAACATATATCATGGCCGAAATTTAACAAGTATTCATTAGGGCCAAAAGCAAGCATACAAGCATGTGAACTTGAACTAACATTATGTATAAATTCATAATAAGTCATTATACAATGGGTATGGCCGAAACTTACCCTAGCTTCATTTAGGTCATTAAACAACATATAGCATGAGAACTTTGGCTTTCTACTTATCATATTTCATGTAGAGTGACATGAGCATATTTAATTTTTGTTCTAGGGTTTCTAGGGCATCTATCTCTTCATGGCCGAAACATACAATAGTCCATTTAGGTCATGGAAAAATTATACAAGCATGTGACACAATCAACATATTATCATATTTCCATAAGAAGCATTTTTAACACAACTGGTTTCAATTCTAAGGCCTCTAGGTCATTTAAACCCTACTTGGCCGAAACTCATCAGTAACTAAATTTGCTTCAAATAGCCTAAAATCATAGGAAGTCATACATGTTTCATAGCATGTATAAAGACAAGCATAATAAACATACATGTGAATTGTGTCTTAGGCTTCCTAGGTTTCTTTCTTTTTTTTTTCTTTTATTTTTCTTCATGGCCGAAACCTACCAACCTCTAAACTAGGTTTTAAGTGGCCTAAAGCATGGAAAAACTAAGTAAGTTTCATGGCAAAAATTACTAAGAACATCATATACAAATTTGGTTCATAAACAAGCTAGGACCCTTGTGATCTTACATGTCATATATCATGTAACTAAATTCTCTATGCCCTAATTAAGCATGAGAGCATTAAACAACTTTCATATCTTAATATCACAGAGGTCTTGAGCATGTTAAAATTTTGGTTGAGCTTTTCTAAGCTATCCATCTTATCATGGCCGAAAATCTTAGTGAAGAGTTCATGAATTTCTAGCAATATTCAACATGCAATTCTTTAAGAGAACTCTATATTCTATCATATAAACATGGTTACTTAAATTTAAATGTCTTCCTAACCCTAAGCTCTTTTCTTGGCCGAAACATATGAGTGGATTTCTTTTGGTTCCAAGTAACTTTCAAGCAAGAAAAACCAATAAAAGATCCTTAGTAATTCATGGAGGGAATCTTGTATTAGTTTGGTTAAACAATTATTTCCCTAACCTCTTTAAAATATTTTTGGCCAAAATTCTAGGGTTAGGTACTCCTCTGACCAAGCATCATATAGGTATAAAAACATGAAGGAAAACCTTCCTACATAGCATAGAAAAATATCATGAAATGAGGACTTGTTTAAACCTTCCTAGATTTGAAAACTCTTCTTTGGCCGAATTTTCTTAAATTCTATTCTAGGTTTTATAATCCTCATAAAATCCGAAAAACACATAAAACGCCTTGTACCACAGGTGATGGGAAGCTTACATCCTTTTCACTTGTGGTTCTAAGGTGTGGTGATGGAAGAAGTAGCCTCTTCTTCTAGTTCCCTTTCCTTGATTCCCTTGCTAAGTCCTCCTTGTAACTTAGGCTTTCTTAGGAGAAAACCTTGGCTTGGGGCCGAAGATGGAGGAGAGGGGACTGAGGTTCTCGGTGTGGGAGAGGGAAGAATGAGAGAAATGAGAGAAAAATTAGAATTCTTCTCTTTTCTTGCTCCCTTTTATGTTAAGGAGGAAGAGGTAGCAAAATTAGTTTTTGCTTTCCTTCTCCCTTAGCCTTTTTTTTCTATTTTCTTTTTATTTTTATTTATTTATTTATCCTCATCATTCATGGTGAAACAAGGGGGAATGAATCCCCTTAATCAACCTCTTTAATGTCACGGCAAGAAGAGGGAGAGGGAGAGAAAAGGAGGAAGGCAAGTTGCCTTTCTCTTGCTCTTTTCTTGCTTTCTCTTCTTAGGTCTTTACTCCTATCTTTATCATGCATTCCCTTTCCTTGCTATCAATATCTTCTCTCTATCCCAATTGGTTTCTACTAATTAATTCTATAAATTATAATATAAGAGGTTCAAGGTTTAATCCTTGACCTCCTCTTCTTTTTATTTCATTTTATTTCTTTTTGCTCCAACTCACTTCTTATTATTTTTCTAAGGCAAAATTCATCATTCTCTTATTTATCTTAAAAGCTTAGTGGGTGTTACACCTCCAATGGTGCTTCGCAGCCAGCTCTAACTTTGCATCCGAGGCGCCTCCAAGCTCTATGGAGGCGCCTCGGACACTGTTCATCCGAGGCTTTAGGTTCCTCCTTTGCACCTGCAAGATATGTTAGTCCCAAACACTATCCTGCAACACAAAGTTAGCACAATAAATATGATAAATGAAGTATAGACAGTCTCCGAACTGTCTGAGTCTGACTTCGGGTTTCCAACCAGAAACCCTAGGTCGACCCGACGCCTACTGTTCCCTCTACGGGAAACGCGTCCTCACCTACTCCCCTCAGGAGAGATTACCTGATGCCAGTCCGGTCCTCCAGACCGACTGGACTTTCCACCTAGGGTTACCACCCCCTAGGACCTAGGGTTACCGCCCCCTAAGGTTTTTCTCCACCTAGGGTTACCACCCCCTAGGACCTAAGGTTGCCGCCCCTTAGGATTTTCCTCCACCTAGGGTTACCGCCCCCTAGGACCTAAGGTTGCCGCCCCTTAGGGTTTTCCTCCACCTAGGGTTACCACCCCCTAGGACCTAAGGTTGCCCCCCCTTAGGATTTTCCTTCACCTAGGGTTACCACCCCCTAGGACCTAAGGTTACCCCCCCCCCCCCTTAGGATTTTCCTTCACCTAGGGTTACCACCCCCTAGGACCTAAGGTTACCCCCCCCCCTCCCCTTAGGATTTTCCCTTGCCTAACCGCAGTTAGGACTTTCCTGAAACCTTATTTAACCACGTTAGATAACAAGGAATCCTAACTTTGAATTCCTTTGCCATTATCAAAACTGAGGTTCGATCATCGGATGCTTACTGCACCAACAATCTCCCCTTTTTTGATTATGGCAACTGAAATTCAAAGTTAAGTAAAAATGCGATAAAGATACGCATAAATGAGCACAGGCATAAATAAAGCATAGGCACATTCACAATAAAATTTTCATTTTCATTTTAATTTATAATATTCTTTGAATTTCTTCCTACTCTCCCCCTTTGCCATATGTCAAAATACCCAAGAGAGTGAAGAAAATCTGGGCCTTAGCTTAACTTTCAAAGATAATTTTCAATCTTATCTTCCAATCTTTTAATTTACTTTTGATAAACACTTAGTTTTTCTTGTAAGACTTTTAGATAGGTGAAATCATAATTTTGAAAGTAAAATTCTTCCTTTAGTTTGAGAGATACTTTTAGCTGAGATAAAGTTATTTTGTCTTTAAACAGTAACTTAGCAAATTTTTGTGATTTCAAAAAGATTTAGTTTATTTAAAAAAATTGTTTTGATGAAATTTTGAGAATGCTTTGGAAAATACTTAGCTTTTCAGCAGAACTTAGCATTTGAAAACAATTGCCTTGAGAGATACTTAGCTAAATTTCTTTTTTTTTGTTTTAAACACTTTAAAAAGTACTTAGCTAAATGTTTTTGAAAAAAAATGTTTAGCTATATTTGAAAATACTTAGCTATGTTTTCAGCGTAAAAATGATTGCGTTGAGAAAATATCTTGCCAAGTAGCTAAGTTTAGAAAATAATTTAACTAAGTTTAGTTAGAGAAAACTTAATTAAGTACTTAGCTTTGAAAACATTTAGCTTATAGAGGAGTTGTAATTTAAAAGTCAGGTCATAAATAATTTTAATTTTAAAGTTAAGTTAAAAATAGCTTGAATTTTCGAAGATATGCCAAAAATAGTTTTTAATTTTAAGGTCAAGTTAAAAATTTTAAAGAAAAACTAATTTTAAAACCGACTCAAAATCACTCCCCCTTAATTAATGCCTTAATAAATTTTTGAGTCCAGGAGTTCAAGCATGAGAGGTTAAAAAATTATTTTCCTAATTTTCCATCTCACTCATTCTAGATTAACAAGCATGTTTAGCATATGAGTGAGTGTGAGATGGAGTTTACTTTAATTTACAACATTGAAAATATCAGTTAGAATTCCAAATAAGTGACCATTATTTTGAAGATTTTTCAAATCAATTTTCAAAGAATTTTGAAATTGAGTTTTAAAGATTTTGAAATGATTTTGAAAAGATTTTTCAATTAAATTTGAAAAGAATTTTGAAATTGAGTTTTAAAGATTTTGAAATGATTTTGAAAAGATTTTTCAAATAAATTTTAAAATAATTTTGAAATTAAGTTTTAAAGATTTTGAAATTAAGTTTTTAAAAAGATTTTGAAATTAAGTTTTAGAGAGATTTTGAAATTAAGTTTTAGAGAGATTTTGAAAGAATTTTTTTTTTTAAATAACTATCAGTTTGAATTTTTTTTTTTTTAATTCCTTAGTCATCTCACCCATCTAAATTTTCAATCAGGGAATCCTATAATTTTTGTGAGATGAATTGAGGTTCAATTTAAGGGTTTGGTTTAACTTTGTGTTAGATTCAGGTTTAGCTTTGGGTTCAACAAGTAAGCATTCTTTGGATAAACTTCTAGACTATGGTGAGTCACAAGGAACTCATTAAAGTAACCATGCCTTCGAGGTTTCCCAAATAGTCCTACCCATTGAGCTTAATACTAAACCTTGGTCTAACTAGTTAGGATCCATTTAAGGGTAGCTTCGGTCAGTTCCACTTGGCCAAATGCACCAGGTCGAAGCCATATCTTCCTAGACATGCGATGCCTAAGCTTCCCTAACGTACTATCATCCAAAAACTTCACCAGTACCGTTGGTTAAGTTAAACCTAATCCATTTTAATCTAACCTTAATTACCCTGCCGGGTAATCTACTCTTGTTTACCCTTATCGGGTGGATTAATTTCGGAGGTGCCAGCTATTCTGGAGCCTCCTCCTATGTTATTGATTTACGTTTTATTAAGTTAAGTAAATAAAAGGTACTTGATTATAACTTGGTTTGTACTGTTTAAGTTTTACTTTAGATTTATAACCCAAGTCTAGATTTCGTGATTTGACTAAATTATTAACAATCTTCTCTAATTTATCAATTTTATCTTTTAAAATATTATTTTGTATTTCTACTTTTCTAAGAGTTAATTTCTTATTTTTATTTGAATTAATTTTGTTCATTACATTATTAGCATGCATATCTAATTTTGAAGAGAAATCTAAACTAGAGCAAGCAGGATTAGTTAAGCTAGTGCGATCATGTATTACAAAAACTGGATTTTCATAAAATGTAAATGTACTAACCTTGATTTCTCCCTCTGGATTCTTGGGTCTTCTTTCTGGGCATTGTCTTTTGCAGTGACCCATTAGTTTGCATTTGGAGCATTTGATGTATTTCTTCCCTCTCTTGATCATTTTCTCCTTCTCCTCCGATTGTGCCGGTCGAGTCTTGCAAGTGGGGCAGTCGTTTCTATAGTGCCCTCTCTCCCTACACTTAAAACAGATTATGAGAGATTTACAATTTGAATTTACAATTTTACCTTTTAGATCCGTGATAGGACCCTCCCCCTTGACTGTTGCCATTTCAAATTCTGACTCAGATTCAGATATCTCGTCTTTGGCCATCAGTGCTATGATATCGGTTTGCTCTAATTCTTCTAAGTCTGGTTAGAAGGTTGACTCTGAGGATTCAATTTCAAATTCGGACTCAGGTTCTATTCGATCTTCTAACTCTGACGGGATCTCATAAAGCTTGAGCACTTTCTCCCAAAGCTCCTTAGCATTGTTGAACTTTCCAACTCGATCAAGATCTGAATTTGTTAGTCCGCATAGGAGAATGTAAGTTGCTTTTGCATTTGCCTCGAATGTCCTTATTGTTTGTGCATCCCACTTGTCATAGGTGATGAGTACACCTTCTTTGGTGGGGAGAGTGAATCTAATATGGACTATGGTCCATATTTCTGCTTCGGTCTTTAATTGATGCTCCACCTGATCTTTCCAGTATCTGAAGTTCTCGTCAGATAGCAGTGGTAGGCATGTGGAGTTGTACCCATCTTTGTAGGCCATTAGAAGGAATCTCGTAAAATAAACACAATAAAACTTGTTCCAAGACTTAGTCTTGGATTAGTAGTGCGGGAGAGAAATAAAGATAGTAATTCAGGAATTTCGAAAAAAAATAATAAAATATTATTAAAATAATATTAAAAAAATATTACCACAAATTTTGAAAATGCAATATTTCGCTAATTCTAACCAATGGTGAAAAGATGAAAATTAATTTTTCAAAAGCAGTTTTGGAGGGAAAAAAACGAAAGGCGTGAATTGAATGGTGGTTGCACCAGTTCAAAGCAACCCCGCTCTGATACCAATTGTTGGATCGAGACCGCGCTAGAGGGGGGGTGAATAGCGCTCGTGGCTATTTCGTTTGAATTATCGGAATCGTTCGATTTAAAACGTACGAGTAAATGCAGCGGAAATAGAAAAGACAATCACACAAACACGGAGGATTTACTTTGTTCGGAGCCTGTGACGACTCCTACTCGAAGGCCCGCGATCCTTGATCGCTTCCTGTGGGCAACAACTATAAGCACGTAATTGTTACAAGAATGTTATAATTAGAACTATAAAGAAAAATAATACCGACAGTAAGTATATATCAAAGTCTGGAGCTCCGGGTCGTCAGTATGTCATAGCAGCACTTCGGGATGATCTCGTTAGCAGCACGTTGAAGAAAGGAAGTGTGGAAGTTGTTGATTTGAAGTGCTGGTCGAAACCCCCTTATAAAGGGTGTTCAAGGCGCCTTGAAGGCTGTTCAAGGCGCCTTGAAGGCTGTTCAAGGCGCCTCCATGCTGACGAGTCCTCCGCGTGGATCGAGCTTGAACTGGTCGAAGTTCATCTGCTTAAGGCGCCTTAAACCTCACTCAAGGCGCCTTCCAAGGCACCTTCTGCCTTCTTCAAGACACCTCCAATGGTGCTTCACAGCCAGCTCTAGCTTTGCACCCGAGGCGCCTCCAAGCTCCATGGAGGCGCCTCGGACACTGTTCATCCGAGGCTTTAGGTTGCTCCTTTGAACCTGCAAGATACGTTAGTCCCAAACACTATCCTGCAACACAAAGTTAGCACAATAAATAAGATAAATAAAGTATAGAAAGTCTCCGGACAGTCCGAGTCTGACTTCGGGTTTCCAACCGGAAATCCTAGGTCGACCCGACGCCTACTGTTCCCTCTACGGGGAACGCATCCTCACCTACTCCCCTCAGGAGAGATTACCTGATGCCAATCCGGTCCTCCAGACCGATTGGACTTTCCGCCTAGGGTTACCACCCCCTAGGACCTAGGGTTACCGCCCCCTAGGATTTTTCTCCACCTAGGGTTACCACCCCCTAGGACCTAAGGTCGCCGCCCCTTAGGATTTTCCTCCACCTAGGGTTACCGCCCCCTAGGACCTAAGGTTGCCGCCCCTTAGGGTTTTCCTCCACCTAGGGTTACCGCCCCCTAGGACCTAAGGTTGCCCCCCCTTAGGATTTTCCTTTACCTAGGGTTACCACCCCCTAGGACCTAAGGTTACCCCCCCTTAGGATTTTCCTTCACCTAGGGTTACCACCCCCTAGGACCCAAGGTTACCCCCCCCCCCTTAGGATTTTCCCTTGCCTAACCGCAGTTAGGACTTTCCTAAAACCTTATTTAACCACGTTAGATAACAAGGAATCTTAACTTTGAATCCCTTTGCCATTATCAAAACTGAGGTTCGATCGTCGGATGCTTACTGCACCAACACATCAGACATCTTGCACTGAAATAGTGCCCTTGAGATCTCAAATCTCTCGTGCCACGCTTGTCCTTGATACAGTTGACGAAGATGTTCAACCATATCGTAAGCGCCCATCAACTCGTGTTGCTTCTGAAGCTCAGAGTTCATGGTCGCGAGCATTAGAAAGGACACATCTAATGCGTCATCTTGATGCTTCTTATAAGCATCTTTGTCAGCTCGTGTGGCATTGGCAGGAGGAGCCTCCGGAATGGGCTGCTCCAGAACGTACAGTTTACGTTCTTGGGTAAGAACTATTCTCAAGTTCCTGTACTAGTCCAGAAAATTTACTTCGTTGAGCTTGTCCTCCTCAAAAACAGAACGCAGGGAGAAAGAGTTCGTATTCGACGTCATGGTAATCTACAACAGAAATTAAAGCAAAAAATAAATATCATATTCTTTTAATCATTGAATTAGGCCTTTAACTAAATGATGCTCCCACTGAATTCTATAACTCATGTGGGATAAGATCCACATCATACTAACCCTTGAGTTAGCTTTGGCTAAAACACCCAAGACTTACTATGATCGGTAGGTAATGATTTACCAATTACATCTCTAAGCAACTCCTGTTTATAGGATCATCATCCACAGTTATACTAAAACTTGAGTTAGCTTTGGCAAATACGTCCAAGAATTAATATAAATGTGATTATGTCCTATATTTCCAACCATTGGAAGAATGCCTATAGTTGTACTCGATCCAACCGAGTTAACTAGGAATACTCAATCTAATTGAGTTTGTACTCACCCATGCATTGATAGGCAGGACCAAGATTGTCCCTCCGTACCCTACCAAGATAATATGTGTTGCTCTGCTTTGGCAGATTCAACAACACATGTTATCGAGGTAGTGATAGGTATCACAGCATGGTAGGCATTTTAGAGTTGACGCGATTGAGATCTAATCTAATCGTAGGGTGCATCTTGTACACGATTTAGATCTAATCTAATCGTTAAGGTGCTAATTAATTACTTTACTAGCACGCATCAAATACAGACACACAAGCAATTAATTATACTTTTTTTGATTAGTCATGGCCCTACTACAATCTTCTCAAGCCAATGATAAGATCGGATGGTCAACCTAGGGTCAACAGCTTCTCAAGCTCCTCTCTTTGACCACCTTGTGTTGCTCGCGCCCTCCTCGTAACTCCGTCTCGAATGGACCTTCCACCGCTCCAATTTTGTACATTACAATTTTGAAACTCGAGTTACATTCGAGTCTAAACTAATTTATAACAAGAATAACTGGAGAAAGGCACGACGCACAGGTCGCGTATCAAATATACAGCACACACAACACAAATGATGGCGCGCAGGCCGTAATATGAATTACAACACAAATATACTAATCAAATTGGATCTTTTTGGGCCATGACTATCATAGATTATACATAATTCTAAATTATGTAATTTCCATAATTTTCTGTAATTTTAATACTATTTTTTACAATTTTTATGAGTAAAAATTTCCGGCAGTCCCATTTAGCGGTTTTCGGGTGCAATCGCGGAACGAATCTCCTTGCGGGGCCAGGGGCAGCGCCCCTACCCGCGATATAATCATTGTGAGTGTCCCTAAGTGATCCTACAGTGCCTTAGTCTGCTGTCTGATAAGCGAATCTGTCACATCCGCTAATCAAATTGTATAAATGTATTTATTCACTGAACCCCTTAATTTCACATTAACGTTGTAGTAACGAGCCCAGGATCGATCCGAGGAACCAACGGTAGAATGTAATTTAGGATTGTCTTTTTATTCCTAATTTTTGGGGTTTTCGATATAAAAATGGAATTGGGGGGATTTAAGCTTTAAATCTAAATCTAATAAATGAAAAGCACAGCAAATAAGAAACTAATCTAATGCAAGAGTGAAACCTAACTATGTGCCAATGAACAAATCATTACGCATTGTCACACTACGTTGTGATAAATCCATCAACACACTTAAACTAAATATGAAATAACAAGACAGAAATAAAATCTAATCTAAGCAGAATTTAAACCCTAACTTAGAACTTGAACACTAAACAATTAACTAAGCATCAAACAAGAATTAAACTAAGCTTCAACAAGGAAAGAAATGCTAACTACTTGCATAAAAATATAATGAACATTAAAAGAAATCTGTCTAAGCTATAAAACAGTAAGAAAAAGAACTAAAATGAAATAAAAACCAATCCTCTCACAATCAACTCACAAACATCATACTCTTGCCGTCACACAAGAGTACCAAAATCGAAACCAGCCAATTTCGGACCTCAGTGGAGATTCTAAGCTGCAAATCAATTCGAGGAATGCTCACAAGTGCCGACGGACCACCCCCGACACGCTGGAAACAACCCAAACCCAAGAAAATGCCGAAAATGCTGGAAATCTGCTACCGGAGCTCTCTGAATCTGGATGGAAGTCGTGGAATGCAGATGGGCATCGGATGAAGCTCAATAACGCCGGCGGACCACCTCCAAGCGTCACTGATGGGAATCGGAGCGCAGATTTGGAAGACCACCTCCAAATCTGGCGAAAACAGAGAAGTCACCGTGAGCAGATTTTCCACCGGAGAGAACACTCGCCGGTGCTCCAGATGATCGGGATGAGCTACTAAGAAGTCTTCCACCAAGGTAGAAGCTCGGGAAATGGATTGGAGAAGGAAAGGGATCGAAATCCCGGCAAAAGCTCGCCGCAGGACGCGCAGCTGCGTGAGGAGATCGACGAAGGCACTGTAGCTACTGTAGCTTCTATTTAAATCAGATCTGGATCTGATCGGACGGCTGAGATGATTCCGGGCTAAATCAACGGTGAAAAGTCATCCAAATTCTGATCCGAAGGTACTGATGTTGATCTAGGGTCTGGATCTACCCTCCCGTAGGTCGGATTGATCAGATCATCACTGGATGGCCCAGATCTACCGATCTTCAATGAACGGCCCAGATTAATCCGGCTGGATCAATGGCTGGATGAACTCAGATCTGGATCAAAACTTCTGGATCTTCATCAATTGCTTAGATCTGCTCCCCATTAAGTTGGATCGGCCAGATCTTCAACGGATGGTCCAGATCTGTCCTATTCTTGATGAACGGCCCAAATCGATCCAAAGCTTGATCTTCTTGTTTCAACTCTGATTCGAGCCCAATTTCGGTCCAAATAGATCCAAATCTAAGATCCTTTGATGCCTACAAAATAAGAATCAAATATTAGCATCAAATAACACCAAAATAATATAATTTGTAATTAAGTCCAAAATCTATGCAATGCACAAAAATGTAATGTAACCATGATTTAAACTATGAAACCAACTTCAAAACCATGCATAAATGAATCAAAATAATGCAGTAAAATTATGGTTATCAAATCCCCCACACTTAGTCTTGAACATCCCGTGCAAGTAAAGAAAACTAAAAATCATCTCCATATAAATTTCCCTAGCAATACCTAGAAGATAGTAAAAAGAATTTAACTAAGACCATCTTAAGATTATAAACAATCATGAATACAATCCAAACAATAATCAGTAGGTATGGTAGTTTCAATCCAATTGAAAAATTAAGCAAGTTGCAACCTCACAAGGAATTTACCTAATCTATCTCTCACATTCAAACATGTGTATAAGTGGAGCTCACTCAATGTCACTCACAACATTTCACTACCATAAGCTTTGCTTATTTTCTAATTCTCCACCACTATAGACATAGCATACATGAATCAAAAGGAATTTATCATCAAGAATTGAAAATGGAAGTAAGAATAACAATGAAAGTGAATGAATTGGCAAAAGAAAAGTATTAAATGAAGAAAATGAGAAGATGAGAGTATTGGAGGAGTATACTTGATGAGTTGACCATTTTGATGTAAAAAGAGATGAATATCATTTGTCATTACCACTTCAAAGTATCAAGCTAATCTCCCCTTCAATTTGATGGCAAACCAAGAATCTTGATACTCTATCTTCCACTTGATACTCTCTTGATGTGCCAAAATTTTTTTTCCTCACTGTTTTTGCTCTTTTCCCACTTCAATTCCAGCATTTGAAACTCAAATCATCTCAAATCAACTAATGGATAAGGAATCCCTCCCCCACACTTAAAACATTGTCCGTCTCGGACAATTCAACAATTCTTGCATTGCAATTCAACAATTCTTGTCTTCATTCTGCATATTTTATTCTCTCTTCCTTTTTCTTTTCCATGTTTCTGTTCTTTTCCAGCAACTCTTGAAGAAATTTGGTGTTTCCAATTTTGATGGTCTTCCTTAGCTTTCCATTCCTGCACAGCAGCAATCTTCATTTCTATAAAATTCAGCACTGCAGTAAAATTAGCACAGCAGTTCCATCTCTACAGATTCAGATGATGCAGAAATTTCCAGTTTGAATTCTGGATTATGGAAGTCATCAACTTAAAATTCAACACCAGCAGAATTCAGCTACAATAAGCATAGCTTCAACACTCCAAACTGTCAACAAACTTCAAACATAAGTTGAACAATACAATCAGATTTAAAGGAATTCAATCCCAAATCATTTCTGCACTTCTAAAATTCAAAAACAAGTTTCTAATCCACCATTCAATACCACAGCAACAGTCAATAGTTAAAACACTCATCAAAAACAGATTTATACTCCAAGCTCCACTGAAATCAAATGACTCGGGTCACTTTGCAACTCAGAACATTACAACAGAAATGTCACTGCTGACATTTTCACTGCTACACACTTCAAATTCCAGTGAAATTGTTGTTTATTAAATACTTAATAAGATGAATTATGGAGTTTAAACTTTCAGTGATCTGTCAATGGATTGAAGTGAATCAGGGATTTGGCACTTGAGCAGGAATTACAAAGATTTAGCTCCACATTGTTGTTCACTTACAGCAACAATAACAATCTTTAATTTCAGTAGCTCTTGTAGGTTTGAATGTGGTCCCGGAAATCAGAGTTTTTAATAAACATCAATTGAAATTCAGTTTCTTCAAGCTCAAACACATTGAAATTCAGATTGGTACAACCCCACAAATCACATCTGCAATTCCTACTTTGTGGAGATTCCAACTTCAAGCTTGATACCATTTCTTTCCTGCATTGGCAATAAAAAAATTCAGTTTGAATTTAGCTTCCTCCCTCTTCATTTACAGACTAATACCCAAACTGTAGATTTAGGTGTCCAATTTCAGTTTCACAATTCTGTTTTAGCACTTAGAATTCTGTCCATTTAGTTTCCGAAAAACATAAAAAGATCACCATATGTTACTAAACATACCATAGCTTCACCCTGTGTTCACTTATAGCAGCAACAGATTCAACTTAATAGGATCTGAACTTAAGTTCCCAGATTCTACTACAAAATCAATTCTGTAAAATTTTCCAGCAAGTTGAGCTCTAGAAGGTAACTTATTCGACATTGAATCAAAAGGACTTTGAATTCCATCCATTTAGATTAGAGACATGAAGAAAACTTAGGCACACAAAAAAACTGCAAAATCAGTAACCAGACACACTAGCTCAACTTCTGATTTACTGCACACTGCAGTTTCAGCAATTATTTTCCTGCTGATCTCACTTAAAAATTCAAGCTTCAACATTTATATTCTTAAATTAACTGTCTCATCCACTTCATCATTTTAAGCTTGACCACAATCTACTCCAATTTGGAAACACAACTAAAACAAAACTACATAAATCCACTTCATCATTTCAATTCAGTTTCAGGTTTCCAAATTCCAGAATTCTGTTTCACTTTAAATTTACTGCATTCGGCTCAAACTTTGCTGTTAAATCTCTATGAATTATGGCATTCAATTACTCATTATCAATTAACTTGAATTCAATTCATTTGGCTAAAAACCGAACTCCAAAAATTGGCACAGAATACTGCCCAATGAATAGAATTCAGCAACTTCATTTGGTTTCCAGCAACTTAAGATTTTCAGAATTTAAGCCTTCCTTCCTCTTGGTTATCTGGACTGTAGAACATTCATTAAGCACTTAGTGAACAACAACTTGAAGTACTTCCTGAATTAAATAGTGCCCTACAATTGTAGTTCAAATCCTAACTCATAATCAGAGTTTCCTCAATTTTTCTGCACTGTCCTTTATATTATATCAAGTAGTTGTTCTTTTCCTTATTTCATCAGGATTTATGTTTCAATTTGAAATGATTTCTGAATGAAATGTCATTCACCATTTGCATTTCACATACTGATTCATTGTGGATAAATTCCAGCAGCCACAAAAACCCACTATTCCTGCATTCCCCTCAATGTTTTGAGCATTTCCAGCAATCTGATACTATCAAACTCCTGTCCAGCGGGTTTGTGAAGGAATGGAAATGAAGTGAACAACATTTTCTACTGATAATACAAGAGTTTCACTTAATTTTCCAATGATCTTAAGGGCTAATGATGAAAGATTGGTACACACTTGATACACAATTAAAACTGCATTCTGTTTTGTTTATTGCTGCCCTTACTGCATTTCTGCAGTTTTGTTGCTTCAATTTCAGCAAAATTTTCCAGCTAATAAACCCTGGAAGATAGCTGGCAGTAAGATTAACATCTTCTCTTGCAATAGCACAAAAATTCAGCTCGAATTTAACTTCCACCTGCTGCAATACCAATCCAAGACCCCAAGCTACAGATTCTTCAATTTCAGTTTTCAGCTTTGTTTCCTTGTTGAGTATCAAATTTATTGTCTAAAAAAAAATCTTGTAGCTCTTGAAAAGCAAGATAATCCTTTGTTAATACCGGATTGGCAGTTGAGTTTCAAAATTTTTAATGAACCCAATGCCTTGATTCCATTCTGCACAGCCACTGCTTAGCCATTTCTGCACATTCTGGTCTTTGTACTTGGTTGCTTTTGTGTAGCCACAAAAAAAATTCAATACTCCTTCTTCTTGTCTCTTAAGACCTTCTACAATGCATATCTGAGAGCTTTCCCTTTTCTAGCAGCTCTTTCTCATTTCAATCCTCTTCCCAAATTGGCACAGGAATGCCAAATTACTTGTGCTATATAATTCTGTATTTTCTGAATTCTGAATCTCTGTCAATTGAGTTACTGAATTTCGGATTCAGTTCCTGAATTTGTAGAGGACTTTAAAGGCTGAAATACTATTTGTTCTGCATCATATAAGAATAAATTCGAATTTCTTCCTTGTTTAGATGTTGCTACTAATCTTTTGATACTCCTTTGATACAAAGTTCCAGCATATCTCATATTCTGCAATTATCCTACTTCCGCATTACATTTGTTAATAACATACATCTTAAGCACCTCAAATTAATTTCTGAAATCACAACTAACAGTACCCTCTCGAATTCAGAAAGCTACAGCTCTTGTCTCATGTCAGAAATTCCACTTCTCTCAAATTCTCTGCATAAACTCTGACAATGCACAAATGATACAAATAAAAATTCCTTTTCTGACCAGACGATTAAACTTACTGGATATCCGTTTAAGAATTGAATTAATGCATTTAACAGCTCTTGAATAGCATGAAACTTATTCCTGATCAGAAATTGAGTTGAAAGGTTTGTACAACTAACTCATTTCCTGCATATCTCCTCATTGCTGCAGCTTTCAGAATTCGTGAAGTATCAGATTTGAAGTACTAGATATAATTCATATTCTCAAAACTCAGTTCAACAAATTTTCAGAAATGACCTTTCAACATAATGTTATCCAAGTTAAGTATCAGCACTTTCATTTCTTGCAGCCTCAAAGTTTTGCACACCAAAGAAACACAAAACTTTGACACATTAGAGACTTAGTTGATACATTCTTTCACAACAGCAATCTTCAACTTCTGCAGCTACCAGCTGGAATTTCTAGAAATCCAGTATCTAATCTAGTTCAGAATTCAGAATTGAAGCAATCTAAGTTTCAGAAATCAGAACCTATTAGAACCTTGCCCGAGGAATGAAGCTTGATAAAGAATTTCATACAGCAATGCCCGAGGAATGAAGCTTGATAAAGAATTTCATACAGCAATGCATTGGTTAGAACTTAAGTTCCAATTAATGTTGACCCACAACTACAGATTCTTTCTGCAGATTTCTGAAAACTGCAGTTATTTCAGCGAGTTACAGCTTATTGCAGCTACTAGCTAAAACTTCCAGAATTCCAGAACCCAGAACTGGATTGTAATTTCACATTGAAAATCATTAAGGTTAGTTTGGAAATTTTGAGAATCATTTGTTTCTTAACATTCCAGCTTCCTTGTTTCTGCACTTCCTGGTTCAGCAGATTTCCTTAAACAGTAAATCTTAGAGGTTAGTTCAATTGATATTAAATCAAAAAGTGCTTTTATATCATCCATTTTGAAATCATAATCAGCAAGCAATTTGGCTCTAACCAACAGATTCACTAAACTTCCCTGTTAACAGAGTTCAATCTCCAATTTGCAGCTGCACACTTTGCTCTTCCATTTTTACTTCCTTTACATCCTCTTTACACTTAACCTGCAGCAAGATTTAACCACTTTTCTTGCAATAGTACAAAAAATCAGTTCAAATTTGAACTTCCCAAGAATGCAATTCAGTAACCAAACCCAGATTGTAGAATTGAGTGCTAAGTTCCAGCTTCAACTGTAACTCTGATTTGTATTCAATTTTCAGTCTAAAAATCAGGTAAATTCTAGTGAAGCAATATCAACATCTATCAACACTAAAACAACAGCTGGGTTTCAATTTTTCCATGATCAAATAGCTTTAAACACTTTTCTACGCAGCAAGGTGCAGATTTCAGCATTTCCACTTAACTTTGTATCAACTTTACATTGTTTAGCCAACAAAAATCTCAATACTTCTTCGTCTTGTTTCTTAAGATCCCTATCAATGCATGCTCAAAAGACTTCCAAGTTTCATCAACTTAAGCTCACTACACTTCATTGCCACTTGGCACAGAAATGTTACATACTCCATTCTGCAGAATTCTGCATCTATGTTCATTTCTGTTTTTGGCAGCAACATGTCCTTTTGTTTTATCCAAACTCCATCATTAGCTTGATTTTACATCCCATCCATTAACAAATGAATCCAAGCATTCACAAGCTCTATACATCTCCCCCACACTTAAAACCTTGTCATCTTGCACAATCTAACTCATCAAGAATTCATCCAAACATATCAATGAAATAATGACAAGCAAAGATAATCAAGAGTTTGAATGCTAGATGAAATGAAATTGTTTAAAGAAAATTGTGGGAAAGAATTTAGAAAGTATGAAAAATTTATGATGGAACAAGAATGACAAATATCCTTTATCTCCATGCACACAAATGCTATTGTGACTTTGAAAAGAAACAAAGTAAGTTCTAGAGTTCAATTGTTGTAAGTGCATGCCACACACAAAAATATAATAGTGATTAGGCTTAAAGTGGACCTCACTAGGTAATATTCATGCAAACAACTCCATTAATCAAATTGGAATTCACCACCATTTTAACCAATATCATGTAAGAAAAGCATCCAATCATGTTAAATGACCTAAAATTGATGGTCAAATTTAAGAGACTTTTACCATCTTACAAATATTACTTAGAAAATTCCCATGGTGAATTTTATTCAAATGAAATGCTATGTACTAACTAAATGCAAAGTATGAAAGTAAAATACAAATTGCAGAGTATGGAACTAAAGAACGTATAAAGAATTTATTAAAGAAAAACTAAACACAACATGAATTTAAAATGCAAGAGCAAGCAAGATTGGAACCAACTCCCCTTTAATTCCCGGTGGTTGAAGAAAGTTTAGAAGTAATAGCCACCCCGGAAGTGGAGTAATCATGGTTCTACTCAAATTCTTCTTATTACTCATTTTCCCCTTCACCATTCTTTCTGGAGGTCTTAATCGGTTCAGTTTTAGCACCCACTCCGGAAGCTTATGTTCTCCTACAACATCAATAAAACAAAACACCTCCCACACACATGTGGGATTAAAAGAAAATAGGAGAATATTAGTGTGGGTTAAAGATATTTCAAGAAATGAATCACAACTAATAAAATCAATGAACGGTACCTCTATTAAATTTTCTGAAAAATCACAACAAATACTCACCTTGTCATCTTGAAAGGTACCTGGAGTGGTGTTTGTTACCTCTTTCTCCTCAAATAAATGCTCAGACTCCAGTTATGGCGAATGTTCAACTTCATGTAGTGATTCTTGGGTGCTTGGCTCCATAGCACAAGTCCCTACACTTACATCCTCCATTCTTGGTGATTCTTGAGGTAATGCTTCCAGTAAGCATTCCCCTACACTTATATCATCTTCTGCAACAATACCTGCATCATTCTCAACATCTAAAGCAACATCATTAGTAGTATCAGGAATTTTAACAACTACATCATCACAACAATAAAAAGTACTTAAAGAATCTAGTGAAGAAGTAGATGCAGTGTCAGGCCTGACAAGATCTCCACAATCCATCTCTTCACTGGCGTTTTGTGTTTGTAACTGATGAATAGATGATGCTATCTGATCTAACTGACTCTGTATATTCTGTATCCTTGCAAATTGTTGCTCTTGATGCTCTCTCATTTGTTGCATAACTTCATTGCATTTCCACATTGATTCTTCAATTTGTTCTTGTGCATCCTCATACCTATTCCGCTGCTCCATAGGTAGGTAGGACTGATAGAACTGAGTCTGAGGCTGATAAAAATAATTCTCCATCCCATCTCCAAAATACTGATGATATGGATCCATGGTCACATGAATTTCTTGTTCTTACACTGAAACACTAGCAAATAAAATCAGAAGACTCAGGAACAAATAAAATTAACACATGAATATATAATCATGAAAACAAACAAACAACAATCCTAAAATTACCAAACATTGCATATTAACGTTATCCCCGGCAACGGCGCCAAAATTTGATGTAAGCGAATCTGTCACATCCGCTAATCAAATTGTATAAATGTATTTATTCACTGAACCCCTTAATTTCACATTAACGTTGTAGTAACGAGCCCAGGATCGATCCGAGGAACCAACGGTAGAATGTAATTTAGGATTGTCTTTTTATTCCTAATTTTTGGGGTTTTCGATATAAAAATGGAATTGGGGGGATTTAAGCTTTAAATCTAAATCTAATAAATGAAAAGCACAGCAAATAAGAAACTAATCTAATGCAAGAGTGAAACCTAACTATGTGCCAATGAACAAATCATTACGCATTGTCACACTACGTTGTGATAAATCCATCAACACACTTAAACTAAATATGAAATAACAAGACAGAAATAAAATCTAATCTTAGCAGAATTTAAACCCTAACTTAGAACTTGAACACTAAACAATTAACTAAGCATCAAACAAGAATTAAACTAAGCTTCAACAAGGGAAGAAATGCTAACTACTTGCATAAAAATATAATGAACATTAAAAGAAATCTTTCTAAGCTATAAAACAGAAAGAAAAAGAACTAAAATGAAATAAAAACCAATCCTCTCACAATCAACTCACAAACTTCATACTCTTGCCGTCACACAAGAGTACCAAAATCGAAACCAGCCAATTTCGGACCTTAGTGGAGATTCTAAGCTGCAAATCAATTCGAGGAATGCTCACAAGTGCCGACGGACCACCCCCGACACGCTGGAAACAACCCAAACCCAAGAAAATGCCGAAAATGCTGGAAATCTGCTATCGGAGCTCTCTGAATCTGGATGGAAGTCGTGGATTGCAGATGAGCATCGGATGAAGCTCAATAACGTCGGCGGACCACCTCCAAGCGTCACTGATGGGAATCGGAGCGCAGATTTGGAAGACCACCTCCAAATCTGGCGAAAACAGAGAAGTCGCCGTGAGCAGATTTTCCGTCGGAGAGAACACTCGTCGGTGCTCCAGATGATCGGGATGAGCTGCTAAGAAGTCTTCCACCAAGGTATAAGCTCGGGAAATGGATTGGAGAAGGAAAGGGATCGAAATCCCGGCAAAAGCTCGCCGCAGGACGCGCAGCTGCGTGAGGAGATCGACGAAGGCACTGTAGCTACTGTAGCTTCTATTTAAATCAGATCTGGATATGATCGGACGGCTGAGATGATTCCGGGCTAAATCAACGGTGAAAAGTCATCCAAATTCTAATCCGAAGGTACTGATGTTGATCTAGGGTCTGGATCTACCCTCCCGTAGGTTGGATTGATCAGATCATCACTGGATGGCCCAGATCTGCCGATCTTAAATTAACGGCCCAGATTAATCCGGCTGGATCAATGGCTGGATGAACTCAGATCTGGATCAAAACTTCTGGATCTTCATCAATGGCTTAGATCTGCTCCCCATTAAGTTGGATCGGCCAGATCTTCAACGGATGGTCCAGATCTGTCCTATTCTTGATGAACGGCCCAAATCGATCCAAAGCTTGATCTTCTTGTTTCAACTCTGATTCAAGCCCAATTTCGGTCCAAATAGATCCAAATCTAAGATCCTTTGATGCCTACAAAATAAGAATCAAATATTAGCATCAAATAACACCAAAATAATATAATTTACAATTAAGTCCAAAATCTATGCAATGCACAAAAATGTAAATGTAACCATGATTTAAACTATGAAACCAACATCAAAACCATGCATAAATGAATCAAAATAATGCAGTAAAATCATGGTTATCACTGTCCCAAAAAGTTTTGGGGCGAAACCTTGCTATTTCGGAAAAATCTTCTCGGTAGCCGAAGCCTACAAGTGTCTAAACACTTGTGCTTCGCTTCTACGAGAAAAATACCCATAAAAATCATAAAAAATCTAAATTTACAGAAAATTACAGAACCTACATTTTTCATAAAAATGCAAACTAAACTCGTACAAGACTTCACACGTGGCTCTGATACCACTGTTAGGATTTTTGGGCCGCAAAAACCGCTTTTTCGCGTTGCGGAAACCCCGAATTTCCCGTGCCACCGGATTCGTGCGAAGTAAAATAAAACAAAAATGTGAATATGAGTTTCTTACATCTAGATCTACATTAGGAGAAGATCTTTACCCTTGATGCGAAACCCTTCGCGTATCCCGCTCTTCCAAGTGATGCCGGAACACGAGGTTGTCAAGTGTACAACCCTCTAGAAGTATCCACACGAACAAATAGGTGGAGAAACCTAACACGAAGGTGTGCTAGCACCTTGGTAAGGTTCGGTCAAGAGAGGAGGAGGAGAAAGGTTGAGAGCTTGAGAAGAAGATGATGGAAATAAATTGGCTTGAATGAAAAATCAATCTTATTCACTCACAAAAGTGGCCGGCCACATGTGTAACTCCTCATTTAATGTGGCCGATCACATTAAATTGAAAGGGGATTTGTAACCTCCATGAGGTGGCACACACATGTGCTAGCCTTGATGATGTGGCACATCATCATTTGTTCTTCTAATTCCAACTCACAAATGAGGTGGCAAATGGTCAAGTTAAACTTGACCTTTCATCTTCCTTCTCAAGTCAAGTCAAACTTGACCAAATCTCTCTCATGGTTGATCTAATCTAACCATTTGATTCAAACCAACTTAATATAATGAATCTAATTCATTTAATTAAATTGATTCAATGAGTCATAATCTAAATTAGACTCATTGAACACATGAATCAACTTGAGTCCAACTCAATTAGCTCAATTAGGATTACTCTTAATCCAATTTGATTCATCACATGAATCTAATTCTCTTGGTTCATCATATGAACCTAATCTCCATCTAATTGTCCTTTGTGTGTGACCCTATAGGTTCTTGTAACGTTGGCAATGCTTTTAAACTCATTTAGAAGCATAAGTAATGAGCAGTATCTAGCAACACATCATTACTACCCAAGTTACAAGAATGTTGAGATCCAACATCACCTTGTGACTACTAATTGTGACTCCTCACAAAATATGACATTGTCCTTCTATCCTAGACATCTACATTGATCAATGTGAGACATAGACCGTGTCATCCTGTAATCAATCTAAATCTTGAACTCCAAGTAGACTCACTCAATCAAATGAGCTCAATATCTCATATTGACTCATTTGGGCATGACCATGCACTTCGTGGTCTCACTCTATCAAGAATATCTATGTCGCTCCCGTCATATAGGAGGGATAGATCCTATCTACATCACTCACATCCCTCTGCATAATTCGTTACATACCCAGTAATCGCCTTTATAGTCCACCCAGTTACGAGTGACGTTTGACGAAGCCAAAGTATGTAACTCCTTATGTAGGGATTCATGGTAACTTCAGGTCCAAGGACTAGTAGTCATACTAATAGCCACATGAGAAAGTATATGACACTCATATAACAATCCATGATACTTTCTCATGGCGGGTCATTCAGTATACATTCTCCAATGCATACCCATGTGTCAACTTGATATCTCTATATCAATGACTTGTGAGATCAAGTCATCGAGTTGACCTACATGCTAGTCTCGTCACATTAACATTGTCCTTGAATGTTAATACTCGACTTGGAATGATTAAGAGTAGCGTTCCCTATATCATCTCACTATCGGTTCAACTATCCGATTGATATAGGTAAGAACCCTCTACTCAAGGACGCTATTATACTTAGTTTATTTGGCACTAATACAAGTAAGCATAATAACCAAAACAAATGCCTTTATTAATATACAAGAATATGATACAATGAGTCCATACAATAATCATCAAATGATTGGCTCTAGGGCTCTAACTAACATGATTTGTACTAACTACATAAAAGAACAGAACCTCTGTTATTATGGATATGCGTCCTCTTAATCCCTATATAATAACAAGCACATATACTTAGTATTTATTTCTTTAACTTATCAATGGGTGAGATTTATTCGTTAAATCAATTGGCCTGATGAGTTGGGAGATAGTACTGTTTATATGGTGTGTTGTTGATTATAGAAGGAATCAGTGTCTTAATTATTTAGGCTGACGATGCCCCCTTGAGGAGCTCATAAGAATTATCATGTAAATCCTATAGGTGGATTTAGTCCGACATGATAATAAAGTTGAGTGGTACTACTCTTGGAATCATATGTTAATTAATTGAGTTGTCAGTAACTCATTTAATTAACGGACATACGATATCTTAAACACAAAGAGATTAACACACTCATGATAAGAAGGAGCCCATATTATAATATGGGATTGGTGTGGTAGTTCAATAATAACCCTTTAGTGGTATGAGTTATTATTGATGGACTTGAGTTGAGTGTTCATGCTGAACACAGAAAGCCCAAGCCCATCAAGAGGCCTAAACCAATTGTTTCTCTATGTCTCTGTTGTAGCCTCTATATAAAGTCTCGCATCTACTCATCCATGGTTTGGTTAATCCCTCCTTCCTAGGGTCGGCGACAAGGGTTATAAAAGAGAGTAGGTGGCGCCCCCTAAAACATAATTTTCCCACAATTCTCTTCTCTTCCTTGCTAAGGCCGACACCTCCTCCTTGCTAGGGCCAGCGCCTCTTCTTCTCCTTGTGGGCGGCAGCTTGGAAAAGAGGAAGAAGAGGAGAAGGAGCCCCATCCTAGAGCCTCTCTTGGTGGCCGGCAGATTGGGAGAAAAGAAGGGAAGGGTGTTTGTTGTCTTGGTAGATCGTCGCCCACATGATGCCCAAGATGAGGAGAGGAATATGTTGGTGCGGGAAGCATCTGACGATCGAACTCATGTTTTGATAATGGAAAAGGATTCAAAGTTAAGGTGTATTGTGATCTAACAAGTCTTGTTGAGTATTTCAGGAAAGTCCTAGCTGCGGTGAGGCAAAGGGAAAACCCTAGGGGGTGGTAACCCTAGGTCATAGGGGGTGATAACCCTATGCGGAAAGTCTTGGCAGTTGATGGCTTCAGGCAAAATTCCTAGGGGGTGGTAACCCTAGGTGGAAAGTCCTGGTGTCGTGAACCAGGTGAAAGACTGGACTAGCCAGGAAGCGGATGTCCAGTAGAAAGTCCAGAAGCGTCGAGTGCTGAGCAAAAGTCCAGTCAATCTAGTGGATCGCACTGGCAACAGGTAAATCTCCTGAGTGGAGTAGGTGAGGATGCATTCCCCGTAGAGGGAACAGTAGGCGTCGGGTCGACCTAGGGTTTCTGGACGGAAACCCGAAGTCAGACCCGGATAGTCCGGAGACTGTCATTATCATATCTATTATGTTTTATGTGTTAACTTTGTGTTGCAGGGTATATTTGGGATTAATGTATCTTACAGGGACCAAAGTGCGAAGAACAGTGTCCGAGGCGCCTCCATGGAGCTTGGAGGAGCCTCGGGTGCTAAGGTGACGTGGCTATGCAGACCCCGCTGGAGGCGCCTTCATGGTGCGCGAAGGCGCCTTGGATGCTCCATTGGAGGTGCCTTAAAGATGGGTGAAGGCGCCTTCAAGGCGATAAGCGCAGAATGGTCAGCGCTCATCTGCACGGTGGACTCGGAGCTGTGGAGGCTCCTTCGGAGGCTTTCAAGGCGCCTTGGATGCCCTTTATAAGGGGACTTCGAGCAGTAGTGAGAGATATCTTCTTCCAAGCAATCCTTCTGCGACTAGCTGCTGACGACACGATCCCAAAGTGCTGCGACAACCACTCGGCGACCCGGAGCTCCGAATCTTCATTTATTAATTGTCGTCGGTATAAATAACTCTTGTCAATTATTGTACTTTAGCTTGTAATTATTCCGAACTTATAGTTGTTGCCCACGGAAAGCGATCAAGGATCGCAGGCCTTCGAGTTGGAGTCGTCACAGGCTCCGAACGAAGTAAATCTTTCGTGTCCTTTTTATTTACTTTCCGCTACGTTATTTCTGAACAAGTTTTTACGATTCCGATAATCGAACAAAATAGCCGCGAGCGCTATTCACCCCCCCCCCCCCTCTAGCGCGTCTCGATACAACAATTGGTATCAAAGCGGGTTCGCGTTGATCTGGTGCAACCACCAATCACGCATTTTTTCGTGATTATTTTCTGTTTTTTCGGAGTCAATTAGAATTAGCTACATTCTAATTATTTTACTAATCGGTTTTACTCGAAGCTGGTGCAACACCACTCGAGTTAATTATTTCTTATCCTTATCTTCCCGCACTGCTAATCCAAGACCTAGTCTTGGCACATTTCTTTTGTTTTTGTTTTACATATATTGTCGATATTACAAATGGCCCAACAAGAAGGATTCAGCACCGTTCGCCCCCCACTATTCTCCAGAGAAGATTTTGGGTACTGGAAGGGACAGATGGAGACGTTTCTAAAAATCCAGTTCGAGATGTGGATGATCATCCGAACTGGATTTCAACTACCGACTGGCACTGATGGCAAACCGACTCCCTGCGAAGACTGGGAACCCTCCTTTATCAAGAAAGTGGAAGCCAACGCCAGAGCTACCTGCACCCTCCAGTGTGGACTGACCAAAGAGGAGCTCAACAGAGTTGGTCCATTCTCATCAGCAAAGGAGCTTTGGGAAAAGCTGATCGAACTCCACGAGGGCACCTCGGAAACCAAGGTAAGTAAGCGTGACTTATTATTTAATAAACTGTACAATCTAAAAATGCAGGAAGGAGAGACGGCGAGTTCGCTCCACACACGGATTCAAGATATCCTCAACTCTCTTCATGCGATCGGGCAGAAAGTCGAGGATCGGGATGTCATAAGGTATGCTTTAAACTCATTTCCGAGGAATACATTGTGGGCATCAATGGTAGATACCTACAAAGTTTCCAAGGACTTGTCTTGTTTAAAATTAGATGAGTTATTTTCTGAATTTGAACTTCATGAGCAGACTAATGCACAGCCAACCGAGAAGGGGGTTGCTTTGGTTACAGGTACCAGTCGAACACGGGAACCGAGATTACGGCGTAAAACTGAACCAGAATTAGAAGACGAACCCGACTCAGAAGATGAAGAAGACGAACTGACCAGCGAACTTGTGAACCTCGTGTAGAAGCTCTACAAGAAGAAGAAGGGCTTCAACAAGAAAGACCCGAAGAAGGCGGTACAATCCAAGGAGGCCCAACCGAGTTCTAAGGTAAAATTTAAAGTAATCTGCTATGGATGAAACCAGAAGGGCACATCAAAGCCAACTGCCCCAACCAAAAGGAAGCAAAAAAGCAAAGAAGGAAGAAGGCCCTGAAGGCGACGTGGGACGTATCTTCTTCAGAGGACGACGATGACGAACTCAATCAGACGAGTTTACTCGTGTTGATGGCCCGGGACCTGATCGACAAATCCGAGAGCGAGAGTGAGTCAGAGGCCGAGTCCGAGCGAAGCCACGGATCTGCATCCGTTTCCGAAGGGCCAGACTCCGCTGTAAGTATTCCTAGACTTAATAATTTAGTCAATTATTTATTACGCAAGTTAGCTAAGTTAAACCTTAAGATTAAGTCACTTCTAAAGGAAGTAGTTGTCCTTAAAGAAGTGACTAACTCTAAATCCTTACCTGATCAAGTTCAGACTGGAAATTCAACTCAAGTTCAAAAACTTGAGGAAGAAAATTCTAGTCTGAAAAATTAGATCAAGGATTTGAAGTTAACATTAGAACGGTTTTCTTTAAGATCCAAGAATCTCGACCTAATTCATGGGTCACAAAGAGCCATCTACAATAAAAGTGGGCTAGGATATAAAACCAAAAAGAAATATAGATCTTATTTATCTTTAATAAGCAAACCAAATAGTAAATCAGTCCAAGCATAGGTCCCCAAGTCCAAATTGGTCAATCAAGTTGGACTTGGTCAATATTGGATCCCCAAAGATCAAATACACTACCTCGATAGACCATATCGAGGCTATGATCCAGGGGGAGCAAAAAGAAAAACGATCTTAATAAGACAAAATTCAAAATTCAAAATTAAAATTCAAAAATTCAAAATTCAAATTATAATTCAAAATTCGAAATTAAGCTAAAATTTAAAAATTCAGATTACAAATTTAAAATTTGAAATTAAATTAAAATTCAAAAATTCAAAATTCAAATTACAAATTCAAAATTCGAAATTAAATTAAAATTCAAATATTCAAAATTCAAATTACAAATTCAAAATTTGAACTTAAATCAAAATTCAAAAATTTAATTTAAATCAAATAAAAATTTAGAAGCAGGATCCAGAATAGCTGGCATCCCTAACTAAACTACCCGACTGGGTAACTGAACTTAATCTACCTGAAATAGGTACACAAGAGTAGACTACCCGGCAGGGTAATTAAGGTTAGAAAAAATGGGCTTGATTTAACCTGACCCACGGTACTAGTGAAGTTTTTGGATGATAGTACGTTAGGGAAGCTTGGGCATCGCAAGTCTAGGAAGATATGGCTTCGACCTGGTGCATTTGGCCAAGTAGAACTGACTGAAGCTATCCTTAAACGGATCCTAACCAGTTAGACCAAGGTTTTGTATTAAGTTCAATGGGTAGGACTATTTGGAAAACCTCGAAGGCATGGTTACTTTAATGAGTTTCGTGTCACTCACCATAGCCCAGAAGTTTATCCAAAGAATGCTTACTTGTTGAACACAAACCTAAACCTGAATCTAACACAAGGTTAAACCAAACCCTTAAATTGAACCTCAATTCATCTCACAAAAATTATAGGATTCCCTGATCGAAAATTTAGATCGGGTGAGATGACTAAGTAATTAAAATCAAACTGATAAATAATTCAAATTCAAATTAATTTCAAAATTATTTTAAAAACTTAATTTCAAAACTTAATTTCAATCTTAATTTTAAAACTTAAATTCAAAATTATTTTAAAAACTTAATTTCAAAACTTAATTTCAAAACTTAATTTTAAAACTTAATTTTAAAACTTAATTTTAAAATTATTTTAAAACTAAATTTTAAAACTTAATCTCAATATTATTTTAAAAACTTAATTTCAAATTAAATTTTAAAACTTAATTTCAAAATTATTTTAAAAACTTAATTTCAAATTAAATTTTAAAACTTAATTTCAAAATTATTTTAAAAACTTAATTTTAAAATTTAATTTCAAAATTATTTTAAAAACTTAATTTCAAAACTTAATTTTAAAACTTAATTTTAAAATTTAATTTCAAAATTATTTTAAAAACTTAATTTCAAAACATAATTTTAAACTTAATTTCAAAATTATTTTAAAACTTAATTTTTAAACTAAATTTCAAAATTATTTTAAAATTTAATTTCAAAACTTAATTTCAAATGTATTTTAAAAACTTAATTTCAAAATATTTTAAAACTTAATCTCAAAATTATTTTAAATCTTAATTTTAAAACTTAATTTAAAAATTATTTTAAAACTTAATTTCAAAATTATTTTAAAAACTTAACTTCAAAACTTATTTTCAAAATCTTTTAAAACTTAATTTCAAAATTATTGTAAAACTTAATTTTAAAACTTAATTTCAAAATTATTTTAAAAACTTAATTTCAAAACTTAATTTCAAAATTAATCAAACTTAATTTAAACTTAAAACTATTTTTCAAAATTATTTTAAACTTAAAACTATTTTTCAAAATTATTTTAACTTAAAATTAATTTTCAAATTTAATTAATGTAAAATTCTTTTTCAAGATTCTTTTAACTTAAATTTTTTTTTTCAAAATTAGTTTAACTTAACTTAAAAATATTCCAAATTTTTCAAACCATTAATCAATCATCTCACAATCACCCATAGGGTTAATTGATTACTAACTTAGATCAGGTGAGATGAAAAACTAGGGAACCTACTTCAATTAAGCTATCTTTAAATCCATTAAAAGAAACCAATTCAACTACTTCATGTGTAGGAGTTGGATCAATGGATGTTGGATAGTGGATGCTCCAGACACATGACTGGAGATAAAATGAAGTTTACTAAACTCAAATACAAGAATTTAGGATTGGTTACATTCGGCAACGACGGTAAACTGAAAGTAATAAGAAAAGGTAATATTGAACTTAGTTCTGACTTCATTATTCAAAATGTTTTATTGGTTAAAAATTTTAACTTTAATTTACTAAGTATAAGTCAATTGTGTGACAGTGGATACTTAGTCAATTTTGACAAATCTAGGTGTTTAGTTAAAAACATCGAAAACCCTGAAATCAGACTTAAGGGACTTTGAAAGAATAATATCTACAAAATTGACCTATCAATATCCTCAATAAAGTGTCTCATGACACAACAAGAGGAAACTCAACTGTGGCACAGAAGACTAGGTCACACTCACACTAGACTCATTTCAAAAATAAGTCAAAATGGCCTAGTTAGAGGTCTGCCAAAATTAAAATTCATTGAAAACTCAATCTGTAATGCTTGTCAACAAGGAAAACAAACCAAATCAACACACAAGTCAACGAATCTAGAAAGAACTAACTCTGTGCTTGAGCTCCTTCACCTTGACCTATTTGATTCACATGGAGCCAAGTCACTAAGCAAGAACCAGTATTGCTTAGTTATAATTGATGACTACTCTAGATTCACATGGGGTAAAATTTCTAAAAACAAAAGATGAACCCTTTGAAATATTTAGTAATTTCTGTAAATTAACAGAAAATGAAAAAGATACTAAAATTAAACGTATCAGAAGTGATCACGGAGGAGAATTTGAAAATAATAGGTTTACCAAATTTTGTAAAATAAATGGATACCAACATGAATTTTCATGTCCTAGAACCCCCCAACAAAATAGTCTAGTGGAACGTAAAAATAGAACCCTGCAAGAAGTAGCTAGAACCATGCTAAATGAGTATAACTTAAATCATCAATTTTTGGCCGAAGCCATAAATACAACAAATTATATTCAAAACAGAATTCTAATTAACAAACCTCACAATAAAACACCTTATTAACTTTATTACCATAAAATTCCCAACCTAAATTATTTAAAGATATTTGGGTGTAAAGTTCACATTTTAAATACTAAAGATTACTTAGGAAAATTTACACCCAAATCTAACCAAGGAATATTTTTAGGATACTCCTCAACCAATAGGACCTTTATGGTATATAATCAAAATACCTTAAAAGTGGAAGAAACAACTAATGTAATCTTTGATGAAGAAAACAACCTACATAATATAAATGAACATATTGACATCAATCCAAGAACTATAGAAGATGATGAAATCCAACCTAACCTTAATAAACCAGAAGAACTAGTTTCTGACCCACACATAAGACCAACTAGAGTAAGTACTTCTCACCCACTTGACCAGATTTTGGGTGACCCAAACCTAGGAGTCAGAACTAGATCCTTCTATAGAAACCTTAGTCAGATTGCCCTTATTTCTAAAATTGAACCTAAGACTATAGAAGAAGCCCTACCTGACCCAGACTGGGTTATTGCTATGCAAGAAGAATTAGCCCAGTTTGAGAGAAACCAAGTCTGGGACCTTGTACCTAAACCCATAGATAAGTCAATAATTAACACCAAATGAGTTTTTAGAAACAAGTTGGATGATCAGGGTGATATAATAAGAAATAAAGCTAGACTAGTAGCCAAAGAGTTTAGTCAAGTTAAAGGCTTAGACTATGATGAAACCTATGCACCAGTAGCTAGACTCGAATCCATTAGGATGTTATTAGCCTATGCAGCACATAAAGGGTTTAGGTTATACCAAATGGATGTTAAGTCAGCCTTTTTAAATGGGTTTATCAAGGAAGAGGTCTATGTAAGCCAACCCCCAGGATTTGAAGACTTGGACTACCCAAACCATGTATTTAAACTAAAAAAGGCTTTATATGGACTAAAACAAGACCCTAGGGCATGGTATGAAAGATTATCTAATTACTTAATATCCAAAGGCTTTAACCAAGGACAAATAGATCCGACCCTGTTTGTAAAATCTATAGAAAAAGACATCTTCATAGCCCAAATCTATGTTGACAATATAATTTTTGGCTCAACTAACTCTAAATTTTTAAAAGAATTCATTAGATTAATGGAAAATGAATTTGAAATGAGTATGGTTGGGGAACTCAACTTTTTCTTAGGCTTACAAATAAAACAAACTAAAGATGGAATCTACATTTATCAAACTAAATATGCTAAGGAGTTAATTAAAAAATTCTGCATGGAAAATTCAAAAATAATAAACACTCCAATGGCAACCAACATCAACATTGACTCTGACCTAGAAGGAAAACCAGTAGATCCAAAGTGATATAGGAGTGCCATAGGTAGCTTACTTTACCAAACTACAAGCCGACCCGATATATTGTTTGCAGTAGGTATGTGCGCAAGATACCAATCATGTGCAAAAGAGTCACACCTAACATATGTTAAAAGAATACTTAGATACATTAAAGGTACTCTAAATGTAGGACTTTGGTATCCTAGAACTTGCACATTTGACCTTTTTGGCTATTCTGATTCAGACTATGCCGGGTGCGAATTAGACAGAAAAAGTACAAGTGGTAGCTGCTAAATTCTAGGTCAATGCCTAGTAAGTTGGTCAAGCAGAAAGCAACAATGTGTTGCTTTATCTACTACAGAAGATGAATACATAACCCTAGGAGAATGTGCATCTCAACTGTTGTGGATGATGCATACATTAAAAGATTATCAACTAGAATATAAAAATACAAAAATCTTTATTGATAATATCAGCTCAATTAATCTGACCAAAAATCCTATTCACCATTCTAGGACTAAACACATAGAGGTAAAACACCATTTTGTAAGGGATCACGTAGCTAAAGGTGAAATTGAACTCAACCATGTTGAGTCCAAATCAAACCTAGCTGACATTTTTACAAAACCTTTACCTGAACTTGAGTTCAGTGCACTTAGAAGGAAAATAGGAATGTGTTGGGTAAAATAAGTTTTTTTTTCATCTTGCTTTTACGTGTGTTTTCAAATTCTAGGAAAAATAGTTTTCAAAATTCCAATTTATTAGATTTTTCAAAAGTTGGACTTAGCCTAGGCACTACCTTAGATATCCTGTCCCCCTAGATTTAAGCCAAAGCATCTCACAAACACCTAGGTATACCTTGATTGTGTTTGAAAAACATAGAATGACGTGAGATGCATAGGGTACAACCAGGACTCAAGAATGCTTATATTTGTGCATCAATATGAGTCTGGGCGTTAAACACGTAATATACATCAATCAAGTCAAGTTTTCTAGCTCTAGTCAAATTTATCTGGACCAAATTGACTTAACTTGACTAACCAAGTGAAATCTATTGCCCTCTAGGCAATCAGCAAGTAGCTAAAGGTTGGACAGTTGGTAAAGGATACTCAGTTTTCAAGTTAAGCATGTTTAATCTTTAGGGCTCTGATACCTCTTAAAGTAAAATTGGATAATTTGAAATCTATTGAACTTGACTCATGCTTGGACTTAAGGACCAAATGACTTTGAATAAATAACCTAAACCAAATTTTTAGCTACTCCACTCCCTCCTTGTCCTAAAATTTAACAAGTATTGTTCAAAATTAAGTATTGTTTAAAATTAAGCTAAGTTTTTTAACCTAAGCTATAGTTTTCAAAATCCAATACTTGCAAAAAGCTTAGCTAAGTTCCAATTTTTATTTACATAGCCATTTTTAAAACTTAGCCAACTTTGAAATCAAAATTTGTAAATTCTTGCTTTCCTAAGTAAAGCATAGTTTTCCTAAGTATCAAAAATTTCTACTAAAGAGCGACTTCAAAGATCAGTTGGCTCCAAATATTTCTCTAAACAAATTTTGAAAATATAAACAAGTACTTCTCTACGTATAGTTTTACTAGCTTTTCAACTTAGTTAAAGACTATCAAAAGGTTCCACCTTCTAGAGGTTTTATAATTTTAACTAAGTTTCCAAAGGGCTAACATCATCCTTTAAAATCAACCCTTATTAACTTTTAGATCTTTATTTCACCTAGCTAAAAGGTAAGAAAAGAAAATGTTAAATGTTATCAAAGTCTTGTTATCCCTCTTTAAAAATTGAATGACTATTTTGATTATTTTTGATATATGACAAAGGGGGAGAGTAGCAAATTCAAATAATAGCAAATTCAAATAATACTCAAATAATTATCAAATTCAAATTCAAAATTGAGAGTAGCAAATTCAAATTTAAAATAATAAATAACAAAATATTAAAGGGGAAGTAACATTTAAGGGGGAGCCTAAACTTGATGCTATGCTTTAAATTCATGGAGTTTACTTTAGCAAAATATTCATTGATGTTATGCTTGCTTTAAATGTTTTTTTTTTGCATCTATTCTTTATTTGATATCTGTTTACTTAACTTTGAATTTGAGTTGCCATAATCAAAAAGGGGGAGATTGTTTGTGTGGGAAGCATCCGACGATCGAACTCATGTTTTGATAATGGCAAAGGATTCAAAGTTAAGGTGTATTGTGATCTAACAAGTCTGCTTGAGTATTTCAGGAAAGTCCTAGCTGCGATTAGGCAAAGGGAAAACCCTAGGGGGTGGTAACCCTAGGTCATAGGGGGTGATAACCCTATGCGAAAAGTCTTGGTAAGTCGATGACTTCAGCCAAAAGTCCTAGGGGTGGTAACCCTAGGTGGAAAGTCCTGGTGTCGCGAACCAGGTGAAAGACTGGACTAGCCGGGAATCGGATGTCCAGCAGAAAGTCCGGAAGCGTCGAGTGCTGAGAAAAAGTCTAGTCGGTCTAGAGGATCACACTGGCAATAGGTAAATCTCCTGAGTGGAGTAGGTGAGAACACGTTCCTCGTAGAGGGAACAGTAGGCGTCGGGTCGACCTAGGGTTTTCGGACGGAAACCCGAAGTCAGACCCGGATAGTCCGGAGACTGTCATTATCATATCTATTATGTTTTATGTGCTAACTTTGTGCTGCAGGGTATATTTGGGATTAATGAATCTTGCAGGGACCAAAGTGCGAAGAATAGTCTCGGATGAACAGTGTCCGAGGCGCCTCCATGGAGCTTGGAGGCGCCTCGGGTGCTAAAGTGACGTGGCTGCGCAGACCCGCTGGAGGCGCCTTCATGGTGCGCGAAGGCGCCTTGGATGCTCCATTAGAGGCGCCTTAAAGATGGCTGAAGGCACCTTCAAGGCGATAAGCGCAGAATGGTCAACGCTCATCTGCAAGGTGGACTCGGAGCTGTGGAGGCGCCTTCGGAGGCTTTCAAGGTGCCTTGGATGCCCTTTATAAGGGGACTTCGAGCAGCAGTGAGAGATATCTTCTTCTAAGCAATCCTTCTGCGGCAAGCTGTTGACGACACGATCCCAAAGTGTTGCGACAACCACCCGATGACCCGGAGCTCCAAATCTTCATTTCTTAATTGTCGTTACTTCAACTTGTAATTATTCTGAACTTATAGTTGTTGCCCACAGAAAGCGATCAAGGATCATGGGCCTTCGAGTAGGAGTCGTCACAGGCTCCGAACGAAGTAAATCCTTCGTGTCCTTTTTATTTACTTTCTGCTCCGTTATTTCTGAATGAGTTTTTACGATTCTAATAATCGAACAAAATAGCCATGAGCGCTATTCAACCCCCCCTCTAGCGCGTTTCGATCCAACAGAATATAGCAGAAGATCAAGAGGTCTTTGGCTACAAAAGAAAGGTACAACTAGTTCTTTGATTCTACTGTGTAATTAATTTAGTTTTCTTTGTATCGATCCTGAATACCAACACAAGACGCCAGTGATCTTCTACTTCGATCAAGGTGTGATTTGATCTGTCAAGAACTTGCTTGATTGATCAAATATATGTCTGATTGAACATGCTGGTTGCTAGGAAAAGTTCAGTACTTGTACAATTTTTATATAGGGGAAATTGAAACAGAACGGAATTCCAGTGCCTTCACTTGGATCGCATGAGTGCATGTCCAGGCACTCGCCCCAACGAGCTGGTCTGGGCACCCAGACCAGCTACGGACACCCTTTTTTCAACACTTATTCCCGGCAAAAAATGTTAGTCCAGAAAATAAAAAATAAATTTATCTTGCAAAATAAAGTTAGCATAGTACAGTAGAATAGTAGTAATAATTAGATCTTATCTCCTCGAGACCAAGATCTAATCAAGATCTCAGCTTAGGTTTTCCAAATGGACCTAAGTTGGATTGATGTCTATAGTTCCCTCAATCAGGAACATGCCCTCACTAGATCTCTCTTCTAGTTGCTTATCTCCACTTACTAACTGCAGTTACTTGACTTTGTCTTTGACCCACCAGGTCTTACTGCCAGTTGTCAGGTCCCACAGACCCAAGTAATTTCAATTGATTGTTAGGTCCTGCGGACCCAACCAAACTTCTCGCCAGATATCGGGTCCCATAGACTTATCTAGACTTCGCACCAACTATTAGGTCCCATAGACCTACTTGGATTTCAGCTTGGTGTCAGGTCCTCCAGGCTCGTCAACTCTTGCACACTTGGTTAAGTAATTAGATTACAAATACTTTAACTTTAATCTATTTATCATTCATCAAAACCTGTGTTGATCATTAGTGTAAATTGTACCAACAATCTATCACTTTTTAATGCAATGACAACCTGGGTTAAAGTTAGAAAAAAAAACCATATTGAAAGACAATATGAATATGCAAACAAATGATCCAAGTTAGTTTTGAAATTGATTTTGTCACGCCTCGAGGTTAAGGTTATCTGATAAAAATTGGACAACACCTTCCCTATAGCAGTGACAAATGAAACATGTATACAATTGCAACAAGGCTACTCACAAGCTATCAATAGCCCACACGACAAGAAGTAAACACAACCATGTAGTTTATTAGCATCTCACACGGTTGGAAGTAAACACAACCATGCAGTTGATAAATAGCCAACACGGCTGAAACAAATCACAACGGAAAACATAAGTAAAACATTAAAACAACACAACATAATCGACTGACTGCATACTGACATGACTAACACTACAATAACACCCAAAACAAATAAAAGTATCCACAAGGCTCAAAACCATATACAAAACAACATAACACAATACCAAATCCAAATACAAAGTACTAATAGCGTAATACAAAATAGCATGGAAAGCTGATCTCAGATGTGACGTGGGACTGACAGCTAGGATCCTCCAAGCAACTCCTCCATTATCTACCTGTTACTTGGTGAAAGAAAAACCAGTACAAGGGGTGGTAAGTGTGGATTACTCAGCAGGTAATAAGAACATGGTAGCGCATGGACAAAAGTGTAAGGCCATTAAAGATATACAGTCTTAGTAGGAAATTAAGAACATGATCATATATGACATGATAAACATACATACCTGGACCGGTCTAACACAAACAGTATAATAATCAGTAACTCACTAGGGATCAATAATAAACCTACTCATAACAACTGGGCAATATATATGACAGTATAACCATGTATGATAAACAGTAATAGATCATCAAATATGATAGCATCGCTCCATCACAAGAATACGTCATATGTGGGAGCAACGCTCCACCATGAGCAATCCATCATATGTGGGAGCAACGCTCCACCACAAACAATCTATAATATGTGGGAATAACACTCCACCATAAACAATCCACAATATCTGGGAGCAATGCTCCACCACAAGCAATCCATAATATGTGGGAACAACGCTCTACCATAAACAATCTATAGTATGTGGGAGCAATGCTCCACCACAAACAACCACAAGTGACCAAGACATCTAGCTATCTATCTAGGGACTACGTGAGATCACTCTACCATAGATCACTGTGGGCAGTCCAAAATGTCAGGATCCCTATCTACGTGAGATAACTCTACCATAGATCCACTACAAGAAAATTGGGATTCTACAACACTTAAACGACAACGCTTTTTATAAAAAGCGTTGTCTATTTCATTATTTTCTTATTAATAGACATCGCTTTTCTAAAAACCGTTGTCTATTAGTGATTTTTACGGGTCAAAGACAACGCTTCGTAAAAAGCATTGTCTATTAGACTGATTTTTAGTGTCTACGACAATGTTTTATAAAAAGTATTGTCTATGTTTAAAATCTCATCTAAATCTTGATTAATACAAACCGTTGGATCTAAATCTTGATTAATACAAACCGTTGGATCTAGGTAAGGAGTAGAAAACCCGAACCCTTGTCCCAACTTCTATCTTCCGATCGTTTTTGATCCCGAACCCTTCTCCCAACTTCTCATCTCACACGGCCTTCTCCATCCAACTCCTCACTGGCAAACCCCTCTCCGCGAACCACTCCTTCGAACTCCTCTCCGTCAAGACCACACCTTCGTCAAGCGGCAGATCCCGGTGTTGAGGCGATCGACCACGACAAATCGACCCATCTCTTCGCCTTCGCAGCAGATCCCCTTGTCTTCTGGTATGCTACTGTACCCCCAATGATTCCTTGTCCTAGTACCTTTTAAGTTGTTCCTCCAAGCCTTGAAACTCCTTGTGAGAGTGATTTCATCTGGTATGCTACTGTAACCCTAATGACGCTGAGGCGGTGTGCTTTCGGTAGCTTCCTTGTGAGAATTTGAGACCTTTTGTGAAATTTTGAGATCTTTCTCAAGCTCCCTTCTTTGGTCTTATTTCTTTTTCCTTGTTGTTGTCCTTTGTCTTGCCATTCCATTCGAGTCCCAAATCAGCATTCAGTAGCCTCCAAGAAGTCAAAATACCAATTGTAATTTCACCCAAAAAAACAAAATCATTCTCTTTCATTAAATCCATCTTCTAATCCATGCTAATCATATAATAATTGCATCCAAGAAGTCAAACTTCATTCTCTAGCTGTTTAGATTTTCATCACAAGTGAAAAACTCAATTTTCCCTTATGTTTACAAAATATTAACCATCTACTTCTGTTGGGAGATATAAATTCTCCACTACATTAGCAAACTTATGCCTAGAAAACATAATTCATAAATATCTGCTGTTGTTTGCTGTTTTCTTTTGTTGATATTCTAAAATATTTGTAATTAATATCTGTTGTTATTTTTATTTTTGTTTTTTGTTATCTACCTTTCCTTTGTTATCTGTTGTTTTAAAACTTGTGTTTGTGTTAATATTTTGTATATTATTTACAACTATTTTGATAGTGATAGATGGGTTATGCAATATCACTCGCTTGTGTTTCTTCTTCAATGGGTTATGCAATAAAGTGATAGATGTCTCAAAGTTGGATGATATGCAAAGAGAGATTGTGACGATATTATGTTTACTTGAAAAGTATTTTCCTCAATTATTTTTTGATATAATGATTCATCTAACTGTTCATCTTGTACGAGAGGTGAAATTATGTGGACCAGTTTGGTATAGGTATATGTACCCATTTGAAAGATACATGAAGATTTTGAAAGGTTATGTGCGAAATCGCAATCGACCTGAAGGGTGTATAGCTGAATGTTATATTGCTGAAGAGGCTATTGAATTTTGCTCAGATTATCTTTGTAGTGTGCACACAATTGGGATCCCATTAAGTCATCGACAAATAGAACTTACTAAGCCATTATCGGGTGTTGTGGTGCACTCCACTAGTCACGATAAGTTGCAACAAGCACATCGTTACGTATTGGCATATTTGAATGCAAGATTTCGTCAAAGGGCTAAGTCCAAGAAGTGGTTACAAGATGAGCATAACCGAACGTTTGCTACTTGGTTACATGATAGTGTAAGTTCCTTTAGTATTACGTATTGACATACATTTATTATCATATTTATGCATAATTAACAATTTATCACATAAAAAATATAGGTTGCACGTGTAGACCCTTCCACTCATCAAGTACCAGAAAGATTGAAATGGATAGCGCGCGGACCTAACAAGCAAATCTTAAAGTACTCTAGTTATTTGATTGATGGGGTTACTTATGCTACAAAAGAGCGTGATGGTATACGAGTTGTACAAAACTCCGGAGTTAGCTTAGTCGCAAAGACAATGCAAATTGCTAGTGCAAAGGATAAAAAACCTATTGTGTCAGATATGGTTTTTTATGGAGTTATAGAAGAAATATGGGTAGTTGATTACACCAAATTTCAAATTCAAATGTTCAAATGTAATTGGGTGGAGAATAATAATGGTATTAAAGTTGATGATCTTGGTTTCACATTGGTAAACCTCAATCGAATTGGATTCAAATCCGACTCTTTTATCATGGCTAGTCAAGCAAAGCAAGTATTTTACATCGAAGATCCTGAAGATCCTTTATGGAGTGTTGTACTTGCAACTCCAAGCAGAGAGTACTTTGAATACATAAATGGTATAGAGTTTGAAGAAACTGCAATCCACTATCATTGTTTTAGCAGAGGGTTACCACCAATGGATGTTGACGGAGAAGATGATAATGAACCACCATGCATTCAGGATGACTGTGATGGGAATTGGGTCGACAATATTTAATTGTTGAACTTTTTACTTTTTAAGATGTAACACCCACTAAGCTTTTAAGATAAAATAAGAGAATGATGAATTTGCCTTAGAAAAATATTAGTAGAATGTTGAACCAAAAAGAAATAAAAAGAAATAAAAATAGGGAGTTGTCAAGGATTGAACCTTGAACCTCTCATGATGTAAATGATAGGATTAATGGGCAATAACCAGTTGGGATAGGAATAATATATTGATAGCAAAGGAGGGAAACTCATGATAAGGATGAGAGTAAAAGCTAGCCAAAAGAAAACAAGAAAAGAACAAGAGAAAGGCAACTTGCCTTCCTTCTTTTCTCTCCCTCTTCCTCTCTCTTTTTGCCGTGACTTAAAGAGGACCATTAAGGGGATTCATTCCCCCTTGTTTCATCATGAATGATGAGAACAAATAAATAAATAAAATAAAAATAAAATGAAAAAAAAGGGCTAAGGGAGAAGGAAAGCAAAAACCAATTTTGCTACCTCTTCCCCCTTAACATAAAAGGGAGCATGTGAAGAGAAGATTTGATTTTTCTCTCATTTCTCTCATTCTCCCCTCTCCATCACCGAGAACCTCAGCCCCCTCTCCTCCATTTTCGGCCCCCAAAACAAAGTTCCTCCTAGGATACAAAGGAGGGCTACCAAAGGAAATCAAAGGAGGAGAACAAGAAGAAGAGACCCTTTCTTCCATCACCACACTTTAAAACCACAAGCAAAAAGGATGTAAGTATCCCCTCACCTGTGGTACAAGTAGTTTTGATGTGTTTTTGGATTTTATGAGGATTTTAAAACCTAGAACAAAGTTGTGAAAAATTCGGCCAAAGGAAGGACTTGTGATCCTAGGAATGTTAAAAATAAGCCTTGATTCATGATAATTTTTCTATGCTTTGTAAGAAGGTTTTCTCTCATATTTTTATATATATGTGATGTTGGATTAGAGATGTATCTAACCTTAGAGTTTCGGCCAAAAAGGTTTTATAAGGGCTAGGGAATTTATTTGTTTACCTAACTTGCACAAAACCCTCTAAATAAATGGTTAAGGATCCATTATTGTTTTCATACTTGAAGGTTACTTGGAACCAAAAGTATCCCACTCACAAGTTTCGGCCAAGGAAGGGTTTAGGGTTAGGAATACTTTGAATTTAAACTCACCATGTTTATATGATAGAATATAGAGTTTCTTAAAGAAGTTGCATGCTTGTATGTTGATAGAAACTCATGAACACCACTCTTAATGTTTCGGCCATGGTAAGGTGGATGGCTTAGAATATCTTAAACAGATTTTTAACATGCTCAAAACCTCCATGACAATAAGATATGAAAGTTTTTTAATGCTCCCATGCTTAATTAGAGTATAGGAAAATTGGTTGCATGATATATGATAATTATGACCACAAGGGTCCTAGCTTGTTGTGAACCAAATTTATATGTATAGTTCTTTGATATTTTTGCCATAAAACTTGTTAGGTTTCCCATACTTTAGGCCACCTAAAACCTAGTTTAAAGACTTGGAAGGTTTCGGCCAAACATATGCTATGAGATAAAGAAAGGAAAAACCTAGGAAACCTAAGACACAATTTAAATGTATGCTTATAGTGCTTGCTTTTATACATGTTATGAAATGTGTTATGACTTTCTATGCTTTTATGCCATTTGAACAAATTCTATGCTTGATGAGGTTCAGCCATGTAGGGTTTAAAGACCTAGAAACCCTAAAATTTAGACCTCATGTGTTAAAGATGCTTCTTAAGAAATTGAGATAACATGTTGTTTGTGTTCACATGCTTATATATTTAACTATGATTCAAATGGACACCTTAAGGTCTCGGCCAGAAGGGATACATGCCCTAGAAACCCTAGAACTTACATTGAACATGCTCATGTCACTCTCCATGAAATATGAAATGTAGAAAGCTAAAAAATTCACATGCTATATGTTGTTAGTGACCTAAATTGATGCTAAGGGAAGTTTCGGCCATGACCACTTGTATGATGCCATTTATGAATTTATACATGATGTTAGAGTAAGTTCACATGCTTGTATGCTTGCTTGAAAACCTAAATGAGTACTTGTAAGTTTCGGCCAAGACATAAATTTAAGGGCTTAAAGAATTTAGGAACTAACTCAATGGTGCTTACCATATTTCTTGAAATGAATGCTATAAATATGGTTAAGGTTTCCATGCTTTATGTCCTTTAGAACCTTGTTTCACACTTGTTAAGATTCGGCCAAATGAGGTATAAGGACTTGGAGAACTTAGAGTCCAAGTAAATCTTGGTTATGATACTTCCTATGAAAATGATATGTGAATGAATGAGGTTCTACTTGCTTGGATGTGTTTAAAACCTAAATGGGCACCTAAGAGGGTTTCGGCCATGATAAGAACCCAAAGGATTAGGAAGCTTAGTACCCAAATTAATCATGTTACATTGTTCCTTATGATTGGATGAGCACATGATATACTTTTATGCTTAGACATGTATGCTTGTGAGCTATACCAGATGAGAATTTCTACGATATGTTATGAGTTCAAAATATGCATGTTTTATGTTATGATATGTGGGTAAATCTTACATGCTTTGGTGATATGATATGAGCTGAAAATATGCATGCTTATGTTATGATATGTGGTTAAATTATGCATGCTTTGATGCTATGTTTAGTGCTTAAAATATGCATGCTTTCATGATATGCTATGTGGTTAAATTATGCATGCTTTGATGCTATGTTTAGTGCTTAAAATATGCATGATTTCATGATATGCTATGTGGTTAAATTATGCATGCTGGATGATATGCTTTATGCTTAAAATATGCATGTTTTTATGATCCATGCCTAAGTGATGCATATTGTTATGATAGGATGTATGCCTAAGTGATGCATATTGTTATGATATGATGTATGCCTAAGTGATGCATACTTTTATGGTATGATGTATGCCTAAGTGATGCATACCTTTATGACATGATGTATGCCTAAGTGATGCATACCTTTATGATATGATGTATGCCTAAGTGATGCATACTTTTATGACATGATGTATGCCTAAGTGATGCATACTTTTATGATATGATGCGTGCCTAAGTGATGCATGCTTTTATGATGTATGATATGCATAAGTATGACATGTACTTTACTTTATATGGCTTGTACCAAGGGTGGGCGCCATAAGCGCCCCGGGGTCGATGGAATAAGACTCGTGCCTCGTTAGGGATGGGCTCCTAAGTGCCCCTAGGTCGATGGAGTAAGACTCGGGCCTAGTATGTTTGCCTTGTAGGGTTCAAGACTTGCTACCTTGGACCTACATAGGTTGCGCGCAATATGTAAGTGGTACATAGCCGGGATCCCCTTTAAGTTGAGATTATGTTCAAATATATATATATGTAAGAAGAAATGGTTTTAAAGATCATGAGACATACACATGTTTTTTCGGATACATGTTTTTCAAAATCATATGCATATACCTTATGATGATTTATATGCCATGGTTAGATATGATTATGTTATGCTCCATGATATGTTCATGTGTATGATATGCCATGACTCCTTATGATGATATGTCATGATTAGATACGATTATGTTATGCTTCATGCTATGCTTTACGCTATGATATGCCATGACTAGTTATGATTTCTTCATGTTGCATGATATGCTTAAAAGAGTATGTTACATTATGTCATGACTAGTTGAAGTGATGCCATGTTGAGACATTCTTTGATTATACTATGATTTTCGGTTTTAGTGAGTAGGAAAGGAACTTACTGAGCCATGAGTGCTCACAGCTTACTGTCCTTTTACCACAGATAAAGGAAAAAGCTGGATGAGCAAGAGGAGCAGCAGGAGAGGCAAGGAGATGTGTGTGGCGGTGGCTAGGCAACCAAATAAGAACCTGCTTTAAAACTTTTAAACAACTATGCATTGGTATCATGAATTGTAGTACCATATGTGTGACTTGATGTTATGTTTCTACTAAATTTATTATCATGTTATTGAGGCACCGATAGTGTAGTTCGGATTTGATAAAAAGGAAAACAAAAGAAAAGTTTTTATTAAACTAAGAAAATTATTTTAAGTCTTCCGCTGTTATTTGTACATAGAGTATCGTAGCCCCGTCCCTTAGGGTTAGCAGGGAGGGCGGGCGTTACACAAGATGAGTTTGTAAACAATTTAAATTGATATGTTATTTACCTTTGAAGAATGATATGTTGTGGACAATATTGTGTTAGTTAGAGCCCTAGAGCCAATCATTCAATGATTGTATTATGGACTTATTGTATCATATTCGTATTTATATAAATAAAGGCATTCATGTTTTGGTTATTATACTTACTTGTATTGGTGCCAAATAAACAAAGTATAATAGCGTCCTTGAGTAGAAGGTTCTCACCTATATCAATCGGTTAGTTGAACTGATAGTGAGATGATATAGAGAACACTACTCTTAATCATTCCTAGTCGAGTATTAACAATCAAGGACAATGTTAATGCAATAAGACTAGCATGTAGATCAGCTCGATGACTTGATCTCACAAGTCATGGATATAGAGATATCAAGTTGACAAATGGGTATGCATTGGAGAATGTATACTGAATGACCCGCCATGAGAAAGTATCATGGATCGTTATATGAGTGTCATATACTTTCTCATGTGGCTATTAGTATGACTACTAGTCCTTAGACCTGAAGTCACCATGGATCCCTACATAAGGAGTTATGTACTTTGGTTTCGTCAAACGTCACCCGTAACTGGGTGGACTATAAAGGCGATTACTGGGTATGTAATAAATTATGCAGAGGGATGTGAGTGATGTAGAGGGGATCTATCCCTCCTATATGATGGGAGCGATATCGATATTCTTAATAGAGTGAGACCATGAAGTGCATGGCCATGCCCAAATGAGTCAATTTGAGATATTGAGCTCATTTGATCGAGTGAGTCTACTTGGAGTTCAAGATTTAGATTGATCAGAGGATGACATGGTCTATACCTCACATTGATCAATATAGATGTCTAGGATAGAAGGACACTTGTCATATATTGTGAGGAGTCACAATTAGTAGTCACTAGGTGATGTTGGATCTCAACATTCTTGTAACTTGGGTAGTAATGATGTGTTGCTAGATACCGCTCATTACTTATGCTCCTAAATGGGTTTAGGGGCATTGCCAATGTTACAACAACCTATAGGGTCACACACTAAGGACAATTAGATGGAAATTAGGTTCATATGATGAACCAAGAGGATTAGATTCATTTAATGAATCAAATTGGATTAAGAGTAATTCTAATTGGGCTAATTGAGTTGGACTCAAGTTGATTCATGTGTTCAAAAAGTCTAATTTAGATTATGACTCATTAAATCAATTTAATTAAATGAATTAGATTCATTATATTAAATTGGCTTGAATTAAATGGTTGGATTAGATCAACCATGAGAGAGATTAAGTCAAGTTTGACTTCACTTGAGAGGAAGATGAAGAGTCAAGTTTGACTTGACTTTATGCCACATCATTAGTGACTTGGCATTAAGTGGCCAATGATGAGGTGCCACATCATCATGTTTAGCACATGTGTGTGCTGTTAGGATGTATACTAAAAGCCTAGCTTTTGATATAAATATTTATCTAGAAATAAGAATCACATTGGTCAAATGTCTACATTTATGATAAATGTAGTTGTTCAATTAATTTATATTGTAGATAACATGGTGTGTGGTGTCACACACAGAGGATTATGTTATCAGAACCTTATAAATTATAAACAGTAGCTCACGACCAAGATGGAAAGGAACAAACCAATGGAAGGTCGTAGTGTAATTAGGTATTAGTGTAACGACCACCCTTCTTACTACTACTACTCTCTAAGAATGACCGTTACTTACTACTAACTCTACTTAACCGATATGATTAAAAATCACATAGAAACTCTACCGAAAAATTTCGGCAGAGTCTCCCCTGTACCGGTGACCATATCCGTAAATACATACAGAGTATACTCAGCCACAGGCGGCTGAAACATATATTTTCACAACCACGCAGTTTAATAAATCAAATCATGTAAGTAATGAAAAGCGGAAACATAACTTCCTACTAAAAAATTTTCTTATCAACTTAATAAGAAATTAAGCTAAACAAATTCTTAAACTAAGTGAGTTCTTTAGCTAAGTCTCAAGGATCTCCATAGTCCACACATCACACACCGTCACAACATCTCCTTGTCGCCTTCTTCCTTATACTTTAGCTTTTCCTTTATCTGCAGTAGGAGGCAAATAGTATCTATAAGCTAAAAGCTTAGTGAGCGCTATCCTACTCACAAAAACTCGATATGCATGTATATAAATAAAAACATGCTAAAACTGAATGCTAACATGTAAAGCTACTCATGCTCATAAATAGCAAAGAAATCAACTAACTGAAAAGCTAACATGTATAGCTACTCATACTCATAAATAGCAAAGGAATCATGCTAACTGAAATACTAAACATGTATAGCTAATCATGCTCATAAATAGCGAAGAAACTAACTGAAAAGCTAACATGTATAGCTACTCATGCTCATAAATAGCAAAGGAATCATGCTAACTGAAATACTAAACATGTATAGCTAATCATGCTCATAAACCAATAAAGGAATCATACTAACTGAAATACTAAACATGTACAACTAATCATGCTCATAAATAGCGAAGAAACTAACTGAAAAGCTAACATGTAAAGATAATCATGGAACTATCATGTGTATCAATAAGAAACTGAATTGATACCTAAGCTAAACTAATTAATGCTAAACTGAGTCTAACTTGTATTCACATAACTAATTTGTGAAGTTTTGAAAACTATTTACATAATAGATTAAAATAATAATCATGCTGCTGATGGGCCCGACAACTGTACTTGCTGTGCGCGCATCCCTAACTAAACCCGGGATTGCAAGTTCCGAGTCTAGTAGGGTTTACTAGGTTATCTAAACCTAGGGACGACTGTGGGAGCCCAACCCAATGGACATCTGGTCCAGTACAGTGCCATTGCTAAAAGTAAAATACCGGATCTTAAACTAATTAACTTATCTTTCTTTTACTAGGTTATCTGAACCTAGAGGCGACTGTGGGAACCCACCCATTGGACCGTAGTCCCATATAAGCTGAAGCAAGACTAAATAAGTTATTTTAAATGCTTCTACTGCATTAACTGAGCTATTAAAATGCCTACTGTAGCATTATATTGAGCTAAGAATTTTATCAAGCACTTGGTGTGCACTAGAACACACCCTACGTACTGAAAATCTGTATACAAAGCTTAACATAAATCTGCATGCAAAGCTTAACAAAAATCTGCATATTAAGCCTATCAAAATTTGCATACTTTACTTATAAAAATCTGCATGCTATAAAAATAGAACTGCTCATGTTATTCCAATAGCAAATAGGAAACTAGAACAACTTAAGCATGCTGTGAAAGTAAAACCAATTTAACTACTAAGCATGCAATAGAATCTAGAAAATAAGAAATCGTTGTTGTATGGAATTAACAGAATATCATGCTTCACAGAACTTAAACTAGCTTCAAAGGAACTAACAAATGAAAATCTAACTCTTCTCATATCTAATTTCCTTTATGCAGAATTACGGCAGGTTGAGGAAGATATAAATGAACAATTAAAACCCACAGTAAGCTCCTCTGTTCGTGCCCCTCTTGTAACACAATTTAAGCTATAACCTACTGGAATTTAAGAGAAAACTAGGTGAAGCTTGTTCACAATAATTCTAACATACATAAATCTGTGCACAAATTTATAGCATTCACAACTCTGTCACAAGGTTCAGCAAGTACTAACTCGTTCATAAAAACAATTCCAGTATGTTAATCTGTTCCAGAGATTTCAGAACAATAGGAAGCTTAAGAATTATCTATCAAGACTAAACCCCCTAGCAATCTGTCCAAACAAATCCCACAGAATCCATCAACCTCTTGATCCAGAATCCCAAACTAATTGAAGGAAAATTGCTACTGAAAACCTAAATTTTATAACTGTTCTTCATGCTTAAAATCCCTATCTTCTTTCTTTAGGGTTCATGGCAGTAAGCATCAAAAACAAAACCCCTCAAACTTGCTCCGAAATCCAAAAGAAAACAAGAATCCGAAAGCCATGAAAACGAATCAAAGCTCGAAACAATTCCTACTGCAGGTGAGAAGCAACTCACCTGATTCTTGAATTCAAACCGAAGGAGAAAACCTCTAGGGTTCGCGGAGAAACTTCAAATTCCAACCCTTCCTCGTGCCCACGAGCTCCCATCAATGAGGAGACCTCGAATCTGTGAAGAACCGACGGAGAGGAGTGCTCCCCGACCGCCGGAGTTGAGCCCTAAGCTCGGCTTCGTTTCCGCCCGAGAAGGAATCGCCGCCGCGCCGTCGCAGAAGGGAAGAGGAGAAAAGGAGAGAAAGGTTCGGGGAAAAAGAAAACTTAAGTTCTCTTTTCTTATCACTAGGGTTTCAATTTTAACATATATATATATATCTCGCACCCTACCTTTTCACGAAATACTCGCGGAAGAGTTGGTTGGCTGCGGTTTTGACCAAGTCCCAGGTCGCAGCTTCGATTCCTCAGACGCGCACTTTTCGTTTCGATTTATTTTCAATGTTCCTAACTATACCTTATATAAATTTGTTCTCACATCTAGTTAACAAATCGAGCATAGCTCGGTTGGTCGGGCCAAGTTCTGCTTGGGCCGAGGAGCTCTGTTCGAAACCCAGCTTCTTCAACTTATTTTCCTTGCTATTATTCCCCATTACCATTTTCTACATCATATACATCTTATCTCATATATTATTAACAAAACAGCCATAGCCTAGATGGTTTAGCCACGTCCGGTTGGGTCGTGTCTGACCCGAGACCACGGGTTCGAGACCTAGCTTCAAACACATTCGGTTTTTTTTTTTTTTAAACTTCTTCCTCTTGGTAAAAAATACCAAACGAGCTCCAAAAATTACATAAAAATACTCTATAAATTCCTAAAAATCTCTAGAATATTTCTATAACATTTCTAGATTTTTATAAGGACCTTTAGAACTCGAAATAGGGAAAATTGGGTCATTACAATTAGTTTATCTTAACTATATAATTACACTAGTACACTTAGAGTGTATTGAGTAGGACCATTAGAGGTCGTTTCTTTTATACTGACTTTATAAAGGAACAAAGACCTCAGTTATTATGGAAGTGTGTGCTCTTAATCCTAATATAATAACAAGCACATATATTTGATATTTATTTCTTTAAGTTATCAATGGGTGAGATTTAGTTCGATAAATCAATAAGCCCGATAAGTTGGGAAATGATATCACTTATTGTGTGTGTTGTTGATTATAGAAAAAAACTGTGTCCTAGTAATCTAGGTTGAGAATGCCCCAAGAGGAGCTCATAAGGATTGTCATGTTAAACCCTGCAGGTGGACTTTGTCCGACATGACGATAAGGTTGAGTGGTACTACTCTTGGACTAAGATATTAATTAAATGAGTTGTCTGTAACTCACTTAATTAGTGGACATTCGACATCTTAAACACAGGGAGACTAACACACTCATAATAACAAGGAGCCCAAAATGTAATTTGGGATTGGTGCGGTAGTTCAATAATAGTTCTCTAGTGGAATGAATTATTATTGATAAAATTAAGTTGTGTGTTCGAGGCGAACATAGAATGCTTAATTTTATCGGGAGACCAAAAACCAATTCCTCCTCTCAGTCCCTATCGTAGCCTCTTGTATATAGAGATTTATACCCACCACATACCCACCTTCTTACCCATCCAATGGGGCCGGCCAAGCTAGCTTGGAACCCAAGCTAGGGCCGGCCAAGACCAAGTGGATGAGCCAAGTTGGTGGCCGGCCAAAGCTTGGGTCCCAAGCTTAGGTGGCCGGCCACTAAAATATTAAAAAGGATTTTTATTAAAATTATTTCTTATGTGGATATCATGGTTTTAAAAAAGTGTTTAAAATTAAAAATTTCCTTTTATAGCTTTCTACAAAAGATTAAGAGAAGAGATTAATCTCTTTCCTTATTTGTAGATTAAAAGGATTGTTTTAATTTTTGGTAAAAACTTTCCTTATTTGTAAATCATCTACATGTTTAAAAGAGAGTTTAAAATTTGAAATCTTTCCTTATTTGTTGATTAAAAGGTGGATTTTAAATTTTAAGAAAACTTTCCTTTTTAACCATGTTCATGATTTAAAAGAGAGTTTAAAAATTAAATATTCTCTTTTATAAGTTTCAACAAAAGATTAAGAAAAGATTTGATATCTTTCATTATTTGTAGATTAAAAGAGATTTTAATTTTTAGAGATAACTTTCTTTTTATCCACATGTTTGAAAGAAAGACTTTAATTTATTAAATTTCCATTTTATAAACCAATCATGAAGGGATAAAAATTATTGGAGAAATTTTTATAAATTTCCGGAAACAAATTAGGAAGTTTTAATTCTTGTTTAATTAAAACTCTCCTTGATTTGGGGAAATATGTGGCCTGCCATGTTATAATGAAAAGAAAAATTATTTTTAATTAAATAAAATTTTCCTTTTCATGGCAAAAGAATTTAGGAAGTTTTTATTTAAATTTCCTTATTTACCAAGATCAAGGATTATAAAAGAGGGGGTAGAGGAGGCTTTATGGGGAACGACTCTATTATTCTTTTCCTCCCTCTCTTCCTTGGTGGCCAGTCTCTTCCTCTTCTCTCTTCTCCTTCTTGTGGCTGAACCATCTTGTTCTCTTGGAGTCCTTGTGGTGGCCGGATCTAGCTTGGAGAAAAGGAGAGAAAGGAGGCTTTGCTCTTGCATCCCTTGGAGCTTGGTGGTGGTGGTCGAGCCTCATACTTCCTTGGAGTCATGTGGTGGCCGAACCTTGCAAAGAAGAAGAAGGTGCCTTGGTGGTTCTCATCTCGGAAGATCGTTGCCCACACAACGTCCGAGGTTAGAAGAGGAATACGGAAGAAGACCTAGAGGTTTTTACTTGCAAAAGAAAACGTATACTTGTATTTAATTTCGGCATCATACTAGTTTTATCTTTGTGTAAAAATCCCAAATACAAGAGGCATGTGATTCTAGTATTTCGAATTTGTTTTCGATGTTATGTTCTTTTGTTTTTATTTTCCTTGTGATTTGATTGTTCTTTTCGGTTGACCTAAAGTTATTTAAGGAAATTAAATATTAACTTTCCTTAAAAGGCTTTGTCTAGGTGGTGGTGGTTGTTCCCATATCCAAGAAGGTCATGTGCCTCGCCATGCAATCCTGGAAGCCAATTTTGGAAACTAATATTTTATGAAATTAATAACCTAGGTGATTTGGATCGAACGTGTTAAGTTCCGCAGGAGATCCAAATCTTAACCTAAAAGAACAAATAGATTAAACTATGGATCAAACGTGTTAAGTTCTGCAGGCGATCCAAGTTTAATTTAAAAGAACACATGGTAGCTAGGAAAAGGTTCAGACTTTTGTACAAATTTTTTGTACAGTGGAACCATTAGGTTTTCCGATTAGCAACCAACAATTTGTATCAGAGCTAGGGTTTTGCCTCTGTGTATTTGGTATTAGTTTAATTATGCACATGTCATACATAATTTAGGCAGGATAATAGTAGGATGTGCTAACTTTGTGGATGCAGGATCCAACTATTATGGCTTATAGATATTGTGTGTGTGATTGGACCCTTGGAGATGTCAAGGGCATTTTATTGTGTGTGCATGATTGTATTATAAAATACAGCAGGAGCTGTATTTAGTTTTATTAGGATTTTATTTTTTGATCTAGATACATGTACATTCCTTCGAGGAATATATAGGATCGGAAAATGTAAAATTCTATTTATGTCGCTAATCAAATCTTGAAAGGCGTGGAACCTTTTGAGGATCAGAGGCGCAGCGGAACAAGGAGCAAGATGGATGCGACAACTAGACCCGGTGGCGGTGGCCAAAGATGGCAGTAGCTAGGGTTGGCGATACACGGAGGACAGCAATAGATAAAAACCATAATAGTTGAAAATTAGCTATTCTATTTATTGCTTTTTATGCTGTGCTGTGTGTGCTTGTTAGTATGCATGTTAAGTAGGCTAGCATAGTCAAAATTCCTCACTTTAAATAACTAAGTGGGAGAGGGATTTATTTTTAAATAAATTCCACGGTCTCCATTACTGGTTTATAAGTGATGCAACAAGCTAGCATGTTGGCTCTGAGTGCCTTCCTCCATATCGGATGAGTTTATTTGTGGATCACTAGATTAAACTTCCATTTTGGATGACTATAGGAAGTTAATTAAGAGCGTGTGATCTTCCCCATCGGAAGGGGCACAATCTTATTAATGGACTTAGTGTCAAGTAATGGTATACACTTAGGCACGTCTAATAGTATCCTCCCCATCGGAGTCACTGCTATTATTTGTGTGACCGAAGAAAACCAACTATTAATTTGTCAAATAAATAAGTTGACAAGATAATAAAATTAAAACCCCTCTTACGAATGTTTGATTTTGTAAACGTCCACACTATCGTGGCATACAAAATTCACGGTGTTTGAGGTAATTTTATTTGTCATAAAGATTTATTGACAAGAAAATTAATGGGTAAACCCCTCCTCTTACAAATGTTTAATTTTGTATACGTCCACACTATCGTGGCATGCAAAATTCACAGTGTTTGAGGTGTTGGTGAATTCAAATAATATTGTTTGAGGAATCAATGTTATTTTAAATTCAAAAGTTTTGACCAAATATTTGATCAAAGACAGATCAACTATTAATTCGTCATAAAGTAAAGTTGACGAGATAATTAATGAATAAAATCTCCTCTTTGATTTTGTATACGTCCACACTATCGTGGCATACAAAATTCATGGGAATTTTAAGGAGTTGATCTTGACCAAATATATTTGTGACTCATAGGATTTAAAATATTTGTCAATCCCCTAGTTGTTATACTATAGAAAAGACTTAGTAGTCCCAATTGTAATTATTGGAAATAGGATTTGGACATTAAGGTAGACTGTCTTCTTAGAACAAAGAACAATATAGGTGTATTTAATTCATTAGTTGAAACATGTCTAGTGGTGTTATCTACCAGAACCTAGAGTGTAGATATAAATGCCATTAATCATGTCTGCAATTCATTGCAGGGTTCCAGGAAACCCGACAACTAAATGAAAATAAAAACACCGTCCAAATAGGCACTACTGCAAAAGTAGCAGCTGTTGTAGTAGGAGAGGTTTATTGTATAATAGGAATAAAATATGGATTATATGAAATTGTTTTTACATACTAAGTTTAGAAAGAACCTGATTTCAGTTTCTAAACTATTATAGAATAGATATTGTGTCTATTTTGATAACAAAGTTGTTATCAAGAAAAATAGGGAATTTATCTATTCTGGTATGTTGGTTGACAATTTATAATCCAATAACTCCCACGAGGCAACAAATGGAAATTAGTAACACATCTTCTAACTTTAAGAGAAAGTAACCTTCGGAAATAAACCAATTATATCTTTGGCATCTAAGGCTAGGTTATATTAACTTGAGTAGGATTCATTGGTAGCTGATGAACTTTTGGGTTCATTAGTAGTGGAAATCTTTCCAACCTGCGAGTCTTACTTGGAAGGAAAAATAACCAAGAAACTTTTAAGTCTAAGGGGTATGGAGCCAATGATATGTTGGAATTGGTTCATTCTGATTTGTGTGATCCTATGGCTATCCAGGCAAGAGGTAGTATCGAATATTTCGTCTATTTTATAGAAAACTATTCAAGATACAAATACATTTACTTAATGTGTCGCAAGACTAAGTACTTTGATTAGTTCAAAAAGTACAAGGCTGATGCGGAGAAACGTTAAAGTAAAAGTACCAAGTCACTATGGTAAGATCGTAGTGGTGAGTACCCCTTGGGACAATTTAGGAGTTACTTATCAAAAGTAGAGATTCAATACCAACTAACTGCACCTGCTACACCCCAATAGAATGGTGTAGTAGAAAGAAGGTATAAGGCTCTTATGGAATAATTAGATCGATGATGATTTATTACCAAATTTGTTTTAAGGATATACACTGGAAACAGAAGTGAACATAGTACCTTCTAAGTCAGAACTCTCTACTACCATAGAATTGCAGATTGGGTGTAAGTCTAGTCTGAAGCATATTCGGATTTGGGTGGTCTAGCACATTAGAGACACAGATAAAGTTGGACAGGAATTCACTTGTTTATGGGTTATCCTAGAGAAATGAAAGTAGGTTTATAGTCTTAAAAATCAGAAGGTCATTGTTAGCATCAATGACCGATTTTTAGAAAAGAACTATGTAATAAACCACGTGCCCATAAGTAAAGTTGTTCTTAAGGAAATAATAAAGGACATGTCTAATCTAGTACCAACTGTACAAGATGAAATATCACAAGAAACTGCAACACGTATCATAAATGATACACAATTACAGACAGTGCCTCATCATAGTGGGAGGGTTGTCAAGCAAACCTAAAAGATTCATGTTTTGGGAGAGTTTTTGGACTTGATCCCAAATGAACATGAGTCTGATCCCGAACATATGATGAAGCACTCCAAGATAAAGATGTAGCATCTTGGCAAAGAGCAATGAATACAGAATTAGAATATATGTATTCTAATAAAATCTAGAAGCTTGTAGAACCACCAGATGGTGTAAAAGCCATTGGGTAAAAATAGGTCTACAATAGGATAAGATGGATAGACAGGAAGGTGGAAACTTTCAAAGCAAGGCTTGATGAAAAAGGAAACTTTTTCACTGGTAGCCATGCTTAAGTCTATCTGGATTCTTTTATCTATTTGGCAAGTGGATGTCAAGACAACATTCCTTAATGGAAGTCTTGAAGAAAGCATCCATATTAAGTAACCAGAAGAGTTCATTGCAAAGGGCAAAGAGCATCTTGTGTGCAAGCTCAATCAGTCTATGGACTGAGGCAAAGCTTCAAGGTCTTGGAACATCAGGATTATCAAAATAATCCAGACCTTTGGATTTATTTAGTAACCGGATAAGTCTTGTGTATACAAAAAGTGTGATGAAAACGTGGTGGTATTTCTTGTACTATACGTAGATAACATTTTTGGTAGTTGGAAACAATATCAAAATGTTGTCAGAAGTAAGGGTATGGTTGTCCAAACAATTCGACATGAAGGACTTGGGAGAATGTATATATTCTTGGGATCAAAGTAATAAGGGATCGCAAGAAAAGAAATATTTTACTAATCCCAAGCTTCATATATTGAAAAAATCCTTGCTCGTTTTAAGCATGCAAATCTCCAAGAAAGGGTTCTTACCTTTTTAGCATGGAGTAACTTTATCTAAAGAAATGTCTCCATAGACATCAAAGCAGATAGAGGAAATGAAGGCAGTTCTTTATGCTTCGGCTGTCGGAAGCCTAATGTATGCTATGCACGAGATCATAAATCTGTTTTGCCAAGGGCATAGTTAGCAGATATCAAAGTAATCCTGGACAATGACGTTGGACTGCAGTAAAACATATATTGAAGTACCTTAGAGACACTAGAGATTATATGTTAGTTTACAAGGCAGTTAATTTGGTCCCTGTGGGTTGCACGGGTTTTGATTTCTAGTCGGATAGGGACAATAGTAAGTCAACCTCGGGGTTTTGTGTTTACTTTAGGAGGTAAAGTCATAACTATGGAAGAGTGATAAGCATAGGTATTTTTCTGGACTCCACCATAGAAGCTGATTATATGGCAAGCCTCTGAGGTAGCCATAAAAGCTGAATGACTCAATAACCTCAAGCTAGACTTAGATATGATTTCTGGTTTATCCAAAGATTATTACAATTTATTGTAATAATAGTGGTGCAGTAGCAAATTTGAAGAAACCATGAGTCTATAAGGCAAGTAAACACAATAGAGCGCAAGTACCACCCAATACGAGAAATCGTATAAACGAGGAGAAGTTGTTGCTGCCTAGATTGCATCAGATGATGACCTATAGATCTTTTCACTAAGGCCCTTAAGGCAAGAGCTTTTGATGGGTATGTTGAAGGGTTGAGAATCAGATGTATGGCAGCAGATATGACAGCTTAGTCTTTTAGTATAAGTGGGAGATTGTTAGGATGTATACTAAAAGCCTAGCTTTTGGTATAAACATTTATCTGGAAATAAGAATCACATTAGTCAAATGTTTACATTTATGATAAATGTAGTTGTTCAATTAATTTATATTGTAGATAACATGGTGTGTGGTGTCACACACAGAGGATCATGTTATCAGTACCTTATAAATTATAAACAGTAGCTCACGACCAAGATGGAAAGGAACAAACCATTGGAAGGCCGCAGTGTAATTAGGTATTAGTTTATCTTAACTATATAATTACACTAGTACACTTAGAGTGTATTGAGTAGGACCATTAGAGGTCGTTTCTTTTATACTGACTTTATAAAGGAACAAAGACCTTAGTTATTATGGAAGTGTGTGCTCTTAATCCTAATATAATAACAAGCACATATATTTGATATTTATTTCTTTAATTTATCAATGGGTGAGATTTAGTTCGATAAATCAATAAGCCCGATAAGTTGGGAAATGATATCACTTATAGTGTGTGTTGTTGATTATAGAAGGAAACTGTGTCCTAGTAATCTAGGTTGAGAATGTCCCCAAGAGGAGCTCATAAGGATTGTCATGTTAAACCCTGCAGGTGGACTTAGTCCGACATGACGATAAGGTTGAGTGGTACTACTCTTGGACTAAGATATTAATTAAAAATGAGTTGTCAGTAACTCACTTAATTAGTGGACATTCGACATCTTAAACACAGGGAGACTAACACACTCATAATAAGAAGGATCCCAAAATGTAATTTGGGATTGGTGCGGTAGTTCAATAATAGTTCTCTAGTGGAATGAATTATTATTGATAAAATTAAGTTGTGTGTTCGAGGCGAACACGGGATGCTTAATTTTATCGGGAGACCAAAAACCAATTCCTCCTCTCGGTCCCTATCGTAGCCTCTTGTATATAGAGATTTATACCCACCACATATCCACCTTCTTACCCATCCAATGGGGCCGGCCAAGCTAGCTTGGAACCCAAGCTAGGGCCGGCCAAGACCAAGTGAATGAGCCAAGTTGGTGGCCGGCCAAAGCTTGAGTCCCAAGCTTAGGTGGTCGACAACTAAAATATTAAAAAGGATTTTTATTAAAATTATTTCATATGTGGATATCATGGTTTTAAAAGAGAGTTTAAAATTAAAAATTTCCTTTTATAGCTTTCTACAAAAGATTCAGAGAAGAGATTAATCTCTTTCCTTATTAGTAGATTAAAATGATGGTTTTAATTTTTGGTAAAAACTTTCCTTATTTGTAAATCATCTACATGTTTAAAAGAGAGTTTAAAATTAGAAATCTTTTCTTATTTGTTGATTAAAAGGTGGATTTTAAATTTTAAGAAAACTTTCCTTTTTAACCATGTTTATGATTTAAAAGAGAGTTTAAAAATTAAATATTCTCTTTTATAAGTTTTTACAAAAGATAAAGAAAAGATTTGATATCTTTCCTTATTTGTAGATTAAAAGAGATTTTAATTTTTAGAGATAACTTTGTTTTTATCCACATGTTTGAAAGAAAGATTTTAATTTATTAAATTTCCTTTTTATAAACCAATCATGAAGGGATAAAAATTATTGGAGAAATTTTTATAAATTTCCGGAAACAAATTAGGAAGTTTTAATTCTTGTATAATTAAAACTCTCCTTGATTTAGGGAAATAAGTGGCCGGCCATGTTATAATGAAAAGAAAAATTATTTTTATTTAAATAAAATTTTCCTTTTCATGGCAAAAGAATTAAGGAAGTTTTTATTTAAATTTCCTTATTTGCCAAAATTAAGGATTATAAAAGAGGGGGTAGAGGAGGCTTTTTGGTGAACGACTCTATTATTCTTTTCCTCCCTCTCTTCCTTGGTGGCCGGTCTATTCCTCTTCTCTCTTCTCCTTGTTGTGGCCGATTCATCTTGTTCTCTTGGAGTCCTTGTGGTGGCCGGTTCTAGCTTGGAGAAAAGGAGAGAAAGGAGGCTTCGCTCTTGCATCCCTTGGAGCTTGGTGGTGGTGGCCGAACCTCATACTTCCTTGGAGTCATGTGGTGGCCGAACCTTACAAAGAAGAAGAAGGTGCCTTGGTGGTTCTCATCTCGGAAGATCGTTGCCCACACAACGTCCGAGGTAATAAGAGGAATACGGAAGAAGACCTAGAGGTTTTTACTTGCAAAAGAAAAGCTATACTAGTATTTAATTTCCGCATCATACTAGTTTTATCTTCATGTAAAAATACCAAATACAAGAGGCATGCGATTCTAGTATTTCGAATTTTTTTCGATGTTGTGTTCTTTTGTTTTTATTTTCCTTGTGATTTGATTGTTCTTTTCGGTTGATCTAGAGTTATTTAAGGAAATTAAATATTAACTTTCCTTAAAAGGCTTTGTCTAGGCGGTGGTGGTTGTTCCCATATCCAAGAAGGCCATGTGCCTCGCCATGCAGTCCTGGAAGCCAATTTTGGAAACTAATATTTAATGAAATTAATAACCTAGGTGATTTGGATCGAACGTGTTAAGTTCCGTAGGAGATCCAAGTCTTAACCTAAAAGAACAAATAGATTAAACTATGGATCAAACGTGTTAAGTTCCGCAGGCGATCCAAGTTTAATTTAAAAGAACACATGGTAGCTAGGAAAAGGTTCAGACTTTTGTACAAAATTTTGTACAGTGGAACCATTAGGTTTTCTGAGTAGCAACCAACAATTGGTATCAGAGCTAGGGTTTTGCCTCTGTGTATTTGGTATTAGTTTAATTATACACATGTCATACATAATTTAGGCAGGATAATTATAGGATGTGCTAACTTTGTGGATGTAGGATCCAACTATTATGGCTTATAGATATTGTGTATGTGATTGGACCCTTGGAGATGTCAAGGGCATTTTATTGTGTGTGCATGATTGTATTATAAAATACAGCAGGAGCTGTATTTAGTTTTATTAGGATTTTATTTTTTGATCTAGATACATGTACATTCCTTCGAGGAATATATAGGATCGGAAAATGTAAAATTCTATTTATGTCGCTCATCAAATCTTGAAAGGCGTGGAACCTTTTGAGTATCAGAGGCGCAGCGGAACAAGGAGCAAGATGGATGCGACAACTAGACCCGGTGGCGGTGGCCAAAGATGGCAGTAGCTAGGGTTCGCGATACACGGAGGACAGCAATAGATAAAAGCCATAATAGTTGAAAATTAGCTTTTCTATTTATTGCTTTTTATGCTGTGCTGTGTGTGCTTGTTAGTATGCATGTTAAGTAGGCTAGCATAGTCAAAATTCCTCACTTTAAATAACTAAGTGGAGAGGGATTTATTTTTAAATAAATTCCACGGTCTCCATTACTGGTTTATAAGTGATGCAACAAGCTAGCATGTTGGCTCTGAGTGCCTTCCTCCATATCGGATGAGTTTATTTGTGGATCACTAGATTAAACTTCCATTTTGGATGACTATAGGAAGTTAATTAAGAGCGTGTGATCTTCCCCATCGGAAGGGGCACAATCTTATTAATGGACTTAGTGTCAAGTAATGGTATACACTTAGGCACGTCTAATAGTATCCTCCCCATCGGAGTCACTGCTATTATTTGTGTGACCGAAGAAAACCAACTATTAATTTGTCAAATAAATAAGTTGACAGGATAATAAAATTAAAAACCCCTCTTACAAATGTTTGATTTTGTATACATCCACACTATCGTGGCATACAAAATTCACGGTGTTTGAGGTAATTTTATTTGTCATAAAGATTTATTGACAAGATAATTAATGGGTAAACCCCTCCTCTTACAAATGTTTAATTTTGTATACGTCCACACTATCGTGGCATGCAAAATTCACGGTGTTTGAGGTGTTGGAGAATTCAAATAATATTGTTTGAGGAATCAATGTTATTTTAAATTCAAAAGTTTTGACCAAATATTTGATCAAAGACAGATCAACTATTAATTCGTCATAAAGTAAAGTTGATGAGATAATTAATGAATAAAATCTCCTCTTTGATTTGTATACGTCCACACTATCGTGGCATATGTAACGCCCACCCTCCCTGCTATCAACAAGGGACGGGGCTACGATACTCTACGTACATATTACAGCGGAAGACTTAAAATTATTTTTCTTAACTTAATTAAAACCGAACTACACTAACATGGTTTCATAACATGATAACAAAATAAATGAAAACTTAACATCAAGTCGCCCATATTGTATTACATTTCACAAAACCAAAGCATAGTTCTTAAGGTTTTAAAGCAAGTTCTTAATTAGTTGCCTAGCCACCGCCACACACATCTTCGTTGCCCCTCCTGCTGCTCCTTTAACTCATCCAGCTTTTTCCTTTATCTGTGGTACAAGGAAAGTAAGCTATGAGCACTCATGGCTCAGTAAGTTCCTTTCCTACTCACTAAAACCAACAATCAGCACATAATCAAATAATGTCTCAACTTAACATGATCTCAACTAGTCATGGCATAACATATCATACTCTTTAAGCATATCATGCAACATAACAAACATTATAACTAGTCATGACATATCATCTCTTAAAGCATAGCATGAAACATAACATAATCATATCATGGCATATCATCTCTTAAAACATAGCATGAACATAACATAATCATATCATGGTATATCTCTTAAAACATAGCATGAACATAACATAATCTTATCATGGCATATCTTAAATCATAGCCTCAACACAACATAATCATAGATTATATGCATCATGATTTTAAAAACATGTATCCGAAAAAACATGTGTATGTCTCATGATCTTTTAAAACCATTTTCTTCTTACATATATATACTTGAACATAATATCAACATATTTAGGGCCCCGGCTTGTACCATACATACATAACATAGATGCGCGCGTCCTAAGTATATCCAAGGTAGCAAGTCTTGAATCATACTAGGAACTAGGTCAAGATCACAAAGCATGGCCTAGGGGCGTACTTGAAGAGTCCATCCCTTATTAGCCTAGATCACAAAGCAAGGCTTGGCCTAGATCACAAAGCAAGGCCTAGGGGTGTACTAAGGAGCCCATCCCTTATTAGCCTAGATCACAAAGCAAGGCTTATCCTAGATCACAAAGCAAGGCCTATAGACTGATTAGGAGTCCACCCTTGGTACAAGCCTTACAAAGTAAAATAGCATGTATAAAAATGCATCATTTAGTCACATAGCATAGCATAAAAGTATGCATCACTTAGGCATACATTATGTCATAAAAGTATGCATCACTTAGGCATACATCATATCATAAAAAGTATGCATCACTTAGGCATACATCATGTCTTGAGAAAGTATGCATCACTTAGGCATACATCATATCATAAAAAGTATGCATCACTTAGGCATACATCATGTCATAAAAAGTAGACATATTTTAAACACATAGCATATCATAAAACATGCATATTCTAAGTACATAGCATATCATTAAAGCATGCATATTTTTCTACTCACATAGCATATCATAAAAGCATGCATATTCTAAGCACATAGCATATCATTAAAGCTTGCATATTTCTAAGCACATAACATATCATTAAAACATGCATATCTCTATCCACATATCATATCATAAAAAGGTATAAATCACAAGCATACATAGTTAAGCATAAGGGTATATCATGTGATTATACTATCATAAGAAACATGGTAACATAGTTAACTTGGGTTCTAAGCTTCCTAAACCCTTGGGTTCCTATCATGGCCGAACCCCTTAGGTCTCAATTTAGGTAAAAACAACCTCCAAGCATGTGAACCCTAAATCATCATCACATAAATTTCATAGGAAGCATTATAAGCATGATTAACTTGGTTTCTAAGTTCTCTAAGTCCTTAAACTCATGTGGCCGAACCCTATTAGTATATAAACAAGGTACCAAATGTCATGAAAGCATGGAAACCTTAAACCATATTTATAGCATTTTTTTCAAGTAACATAGTAAGCATATTGAGCTAGTTCCTAAGTCCTTCAAGCCCTTAACGTATGTCTTGGTCAAATTTTTAACAAGTGTTCATTAGGGCTAAAAACAAACATACAAGAATGTGAACTTGAACTAACATCATGTATAAATTCATAACAAAACATTATACAACATGTATGGCCGAAACTTACCCTAGCCTCAATTAGGTCATTAAACAACATATAGCATGGGAACTTTGTCTTTCTACTTATCATATTCCATGTAAAGTGACATAAGCATATTTAATTCTTATTCTAGGGTTTCTAGGGCATCTAATCCTTCATGGCCGAAACATACAATGGTCCATTTAGGTCATGGAAAAATTATACAAGCATGTGACACAATCAACACATTACCCTATTTTCATAAGAAGCACTTTTAACACCTTTGGTTTCATTTCTAAGCCCTCTAGGTCTTTTAAACCCTACTTGGCTGAAACTCAACAGTATATAAACTTGCTTCAAATAGCCTAAAAGCATAAGAAATCATACAAGTTTCATAGCATGTATAAAGACAAGCAAAATAAACATACATGTGAATTGTGTCTTAGGCTTCCTAGGTTTCTTTCCCTTTTTCTTTTATTTTTCCTCATGGCCGAAACCTACCAATCTTTAAACTAGGTTTTAAATGGCCTAAAGCATGGAGAACCTAAGTAAGTTTCATGGCAAAAATTACTAAGAACATCATATATAAAGTTGGTTCATAAACAAGCTAGGACCCTTGTGATCTTACATGTCATATATCATGTAACTAATTTTCCTATACTCAATTTAAACATAAGAACATTAAACAACCTTCATATCATAATATCACAGAGGTCTTGAGCATATTAGAATTTTGTTTAAGCTTTTCTAAACTATCCATCTTATCATGGCCGAAAATCTAAAATAAGAGTTCATGAATTTCTAGCAATGTACAACATGCAAATCTTTAAGAGAACTCTATATTCTATCATACAAACATGGTTATTTAAATTTAAAGGTCTTCCTAACCCTAAGCCCTTTTCTTGGTCGAAACATATAAATGGATTTCTTTGGTTCCAAGTAACTTTCAAGCAAGAAAACCAATAAAAACCCTTAGTAGTTCATGGGAGAAATTTTGTACTAGTTTAGTTAAACAATATTTTTCCCTAACCTCCTTAACATATTTTTGGCCGAAATTCTAGGGTTAGGTACTCCTCTGATCAAGCATCATTTAAGTATAAAAACATGAAGAAAATCCTTCCTACATAGCATAGAAAGAATATCATGAATAAGGACTTGTTTAAATCATCCTAGATTCGAAAACCCTTTCTTTAGCCGAATTTTCTTAAATTCTTTCCTAGGTTTTCTAATCCTTATAGAATCCAAAAATCACATAAAAACCTTGTACCACAGGTGAGGGGAAGCTTAAATCCTTTTCGCTTGTGGATCTAAGGTATGGTGAAGATGAAGTAGCCTCTTCTTCTAGTTCCTTTCCCTTGATTCCTTTGCTAAGTCCTCCTTGTATCTTAGGTTTTCTTAGGAGAAAACCTTGGCTTGGGGCTGAAGATGGAGGAGAGGAGACTGTGGTGTTCTCGGTGAGGGAGAGGATGAATGAGAGAAATGAGAGAAAGAAATAAAATCTTCTCTTTACATATTCTCTTTTAAGTTAAGGAGGAAGAGGTAGCAAACTTAGTTTTTGCTTTCCTTCTCCCTTAGATTTTTTTTTCTATTTTATTTTTATTTTTATTTATTTATTTATCCTCATCATTCATGGTGAAACAAGGGGAATGAATCCCTTTAATCTCTTCTTTAAATTTTCGGCAAAATGAAGAAAGAAAGAGGGAGAGAATGAAGGAAGGCAAGTTGCCTTTCTCTTGCTCTTTTCTTGTTTTCTCTTCTTAGATCTTTACTCTTACCTTTATCATGAGTTTCCCTCCTTTGTTATCAACATCTTCTCTCTATCCCAATTGGTTTCTACTAATTAATTCTATGAAATATAATATAAGAGGTTCATGGTTCAATCCTTGACCTCCTCTTCTTTTTATTTCATTTTATTTCTTTTTGCTTCAACTCACTTCCTATTATTTTTCTAAGGAAAAATCCCACATTCATATATTTATCTTACAAGCTTAGTGGGTATTACAGCATACAAAATTCATGGGAATTTTAAGGAGTTGATCTTGACCAAATATTTTTGTGACTCTTAGGATTTAAAATATTTGTCAATCCCCTAGTTGTTATACTATAGAAAAGACTTAGTAGTCCCAATTGTAATGATTGGAAATAAGACTTGGACATTAAGGTAGACTGTCTTCTTAGAATTATGAACAATATAAGTATATTTAATTAATTAATTAAAACATGTCTAGTGGTGTTATCTACCAGAACCTGGAGTGTGGATATAGATGCCATTAATCATGTCTACAATTCATTGCAGGGTTCCAGGAAACCCGACAACTAAATGAAAATAAAAACACCGTCCACATGGGCACTACTGCAAAAGTAGCAGCTGTTGTAGTGGGAGAGGTTTATTCTCTAATAGGAATAAAATATGGATTATTAGAAATTGATTTTACATACTAAGTTTAGAAAGAACCTGATTTCAGTTTTAAACTATTATAGAATAGATATTGTGTCTAATTTGATTACAAAGTTGTTATCAAGAAAAATAGGGAAGTTATCTATTATGGTATGTTGGTTGACAATTTATAATCCAATAACTCCCACGATGCAACAAATGGAAATTAGTAACACATCTTCTAACTTTAAGAGAAAGCAACCTTCGGAAATGAACCAATTATATCTTTGGCATCTAAGGCTAGGTTATATTAACTTGGGTAGGATTCATTGGTAGCTGATAAACTTTTGGGTTCATTAGTAGTGGAAATCTTTCCAACCTGCGAGTCTTACTTGGAAGGAAAAATAACCAAGAAGCTTTTAATTCAAAGATATGTTGGAATTAGTTCATTCTGATTTGTGTGATCCTATGGCTATCCAGGCAAGAGGTAGTATCGAATATTTCATCTATTTTATAGACAACTATTCAAGATACAAATACATTTACTTAATGTGTCGCAAGACTAAGTACTTTGATTAGTTCAAAAAGTACAAGGCTGATGCGGAGAAATGTTAAAGTAAAAGTATCAAGTCACTATGGTAAGATTGTAGTGGTAAGTACCTCTTGGGACAATTTAGGAGTTACTTATCAAAAGTAGGGATTCAATCTCAACTAACTGCACCAGGTATACCCCAACAGAATGGTGTAGTAGAAAGAAGGTATAAGGCTCTTATGGAATAATTAGATCGATGATGAGTTATTACCAAATTAATTTTAAGGATATACACTGGAAACGGAAGTGAACATAGTGCCTTCTAAGTCAGAACTCTCTACTCCCATAGAATTACATATTGGGTGTAAGTCTAGTCTGAAACATATTCGAATTTGGGTGGTCTAGCACATGAGAGACACTGATAAAGTTGGACAGGAATTCACTTGTTTATGGGTTATCCTAGAGAAATGAAAGTAGGTTTATAGTCTTAGAAATCAAAAGGTCATTGTTAGCATCGATGACCGATTTTTAGAAAAGGACTATGTAATAAACCACGTGCCCATAAGTAAATTTGTTCTTAAGGAAATAATAAAGGATATGTCTAATCTAGTACCAACTGTACAAGATGAAATATCACAAGAAAGTACAACACGTATCATAAATGATACACAATTACAGACAGTGCCTCATCATAGTGGGAGGGTTGTCAAGCAAACCTAAAAGATTTATGTTTTGGGAGAGTTTTTGGACTTGATCCCAAATGAACATGAGTCTGATCCCGGACATGTGATAATGCACTCCAAGAAAAAGATGAAGCATCTTGGCAAAGAGCAATGAATCCAGAATTAGAATATATGTATTCTAATAAAATCTGGAAGCTTGTAGAACCACCAGATGGTGTAAAAGTCATTGGGTAAAAATAGGTCTACAATAGGAAAAGATGGATAGACAGAAAGGTGGAAACTTTCAAAGCAAGGCTTGATGAAAAAGGAAACTTTTTCACAGGTAGCCATGCTTAAGTTTATCTGGATTCTTTTATCTATTTGGCAAGTGGATGTCAAGACAACATTCCTTAATGGAAGTCTTGAAGAAAGCATCCATATTAAGTAACCAGAAGAGTTCATTGCAAGGGGAAAAGAGCATCTTGTGTGCAAGCTCAATCAGTCTATGGACTGAGGCAAAGCTTCAAGGTCTTGGAACATCCGGATTATCAAAATAATCTAGACCTTTGGATTTATTTAGTAACCGGATAAGTCTTGTGTATACAAAAAGTGTGATGGAAAAGTGGTGGTATTTCTTGTACTATACTTAGATAACATTTTTGGTAGTTGGAAACAATATCAAAATGTTGTCAGAAGTAAGGGTATGGTTGTCCAAACAATTCGACATGAAGGACTTGGGAGAATGTATATATTCTTGGGATCAAAGTAATAAGGGATCGCAAGAAAAGAAATATTTTACTTATCCCAAGCTTCATATATTGAAAAAATCCTTGCTCGTTTTAAGCATGCAAAACTCCAAGAAAAGGTTCTTACCTTTTTAGCATGGAGTAACTTTATCTAAAGAAATGTCTCCATAGACATCAATGCAGATAGAGGAAATGAAGGCAGTTCTTTATGCTTCGGCTGTCGGAAGCCTAATGTATGCTATGCACGAGATCAGAAATATGTTTTGCCAAGGGCATAGTTAGCAGATATTAAAGTAATCCTGGACAAGGACGTTGGACTGCAGTAAAGCATATATTAAAGTACCTTAGAGACACTAGAGATTATATGCTAGTTTACAAGGCAGTTAATTTGGTCCCTGTGGGTTGCACGTGTTTTGATTTCCAGTTGGATAGGGGCAATAGTAAGTCAACCTCGGGGTTTTGTGTTTACTTTAGGAGGTAAAGTCATAACTATGGAAAATTGATAAGCATAGGTGTTTTTCTGGACTCCACTATAGAAGCTGAGTATATGGCAAGCCTCTGAGGTAGCCATAAAAGCTGAATGACTCAATAACCTCAAGATAGATTTAGATATGATTTCTGGTTTGTCAAAAGATTATTACAATTTATTGTAATAATAGTGGTGCAGTAGCAAACTCGAAGAAACCATGAGTCTATAAGGCAAGTAAACACAATAGAGCGCAAGTACCACCCAATACGAGAAATCGTATAAACGAGGAGAAGTTGTTGCTGCCTAGATTGCATCAGATGATGACCTATAGGTCTTTTCACTAAGGCCCTTAAGGCAAGAGCTTCTGATGGGCATGTTTAAGGGTTGGGAATCAGATGTATGGCAGCAGATAAGGCAGCTTAGTCTTTTAGTATAAGTGGGAGATTGTTAGGATGTATACTAAAAGCCTAGCTTTTGGTATAAACATTTATCTAGAAATAAGAATCACATTGGTCAAATGTCTACAGTTATGATAAATGTAGTTGTTCAATTAATTTATATTATAGATAACATAGTGTGTGGTGTCACACACAGAGGATCATGTTATCAGTACCTTATAAATTATAAACAGTAGCTCATGACCAAGATGGAAAGGAACAAACCATTGGAAGGTCGCAGTGTAATTAGGTATTAGTTTATCTTAACTATATAATTACACTAGTACACTTAGAGTATATTGAGTAGGACCATTAGAGGCCGTTACTTTTATGCTGACTTTATAAAGGAACAAAGACCTCAGTTATTATGGAAGTTTGTGCTCTTAATCCTAATATAATAACAAGCACATATATTTGATATTTATTTCTTTAATTTATCAATGGGTGAGATTTAGTTCGATAAATCAATAAGCCCGATAAGTTGGGAAATGATATCACTTATAGTGTGTGTTGTTGATTATAGAAGGAAACTGTGTCCTAGTAATATTGGTTGAGAATGTCCCCAAGAGGAGCTCATAAAAATTATCATGTTAAACCCTGCAGGTGGACTTAGTCTGACATGACGATAAGGTTGAGTGGTACTACTCTTTGACTAAGATATTAATTAAATGAGTTGTCAGTAACTCACTTAATTAGTGGACATTCGACATCTTAAACACAGAGAGACTAACACACTCATAATAAGAAGGAGCCCAAAATGTAATTTGGGATTGGTGCGGTAGTTCAATAATAGTTCTCTAGTGGAATGAATTATTATTAATTAAATTAAGTTGTGTGTTCGAGGCGAACACGGGATGCTTAATTTTATCGGGAGACCAAAAACCAATTCCTCCTCTCGGTCCCTATCGTAGCATCTTGTATATAGAGATTTATACCCACCACATACTCACCTTCTTACCCATCCAATGGGGCCGGCCAAGCTAGCTTGGAACCCAAGCTAGGGCCGGCCAAGACCAAGTGGATGAGCCAAGTTGGTGGCTGGCCAAAGCTTGGGTCCCACTAAAATATTAAAAAGGATTTTTATTAAAATTATTTCTTATGTGGATATCATGGTTTTAAAAGAGAGTTTAAAATTAAAAATTTCCTTTTATAGCTTTCTACAAATGACTAAGAGAAGAGATTAATCTCTTTCCTTATTTGTAGATTAAAAGGGTGGTTTTAATTTTTGGTAAAAACTATCCTTATTTGTAAATCATCTACATGTTTAAAAGAGAATTTAAAATTTGAAATCTTTCCTTATTTCTTGATTAAAAGGTGGATTTTAAATTTTAAGAAAACTTTTCTTTTTAACAATGTTCATGATTAAAAAGAGAGTTTAAAAATTAAATATTCTCTTTTATAAGTTTCTACAAAAGATTAAGAAAAGATTTGATATCTTTCCTTATTTGTAGATTAAAAGAGATTTTAATTTTTAGAGATAACTTTCTTTTTATCCACATGTTTAAAAGAAATATTTTAATTTATTAAATTTCCTTTTTATAAACCAATCATGAAGAGATAAAAATTATTGGAGAAATTTTTATAAATTTCCGGAAACAAATTAGGAAGTTTTAATTCTTGTTTAATTAAAACTCTCCTTGATTTGGGGAAATAAGTGGCCGGCCATGTTATAATGAAAAGAAAAATTATTTTTAATTAAATAAAATTTTCCTTTTCAAGGCAAAAGAATTAAGGAAGTTTTTATTTGAATTTCCTTATTTGCCAAGATCAAGGATTATAAAAGAGGGGGTAGAGGAGGCTTTATGGTGAACGACTCTATTATTCTTCTACTCCCTCTCTTCCTTGGTGGTCGGTCTCTTCCTTTTCTCTCTTCTCCTTCTTGTGGCCAAACCATCTTGGTCTCTTGGAGTCCTTGTGGTGGCCGGATCTAGCTTGGAGAAAAGGAGAGAAAAGAGGCTTCGCTCTTGCATCGCTTTGAGCTTGGTGGTGGTGGCCGAACCTCATACTTCCTTGGAGTCATGTGGTGGTCGAACCTTGCAAAGAAGAAGAAGGTGCCTTGGTGGTTCTCGCCTCGGAAGATCGTTGCCCACACAACGTCCGAGGTTAGAAGAGGAATACGGAAGAAGACCTAGAGGTTTTTACTTACAAAAGAAAAGGTATACTAGTATTTAATTTCCGCATCATACTAGTTTTATCTTCATGTAAAAATACCAAATACAAGAGGCATGCGATTCTAGTATTTCGAATTTGTTTTCGATGTTGTGTTCTTTTGTTTTTATTTTCCTTGTGATTTGATTGTTCTTTTCGGTTGACCTAAAGTTATTTAAGGAAATTAAATATTAACTTTCTTTAAAAGGCTTTGTTTAAGCGGTGGTGGTTGTTCCCATATCCAAGAAGGCCATGTGCCTCGCCATGCAGTCCTGGAAGCCAATTTTGGAAACTAATATTTAATGAAATTAATAACCTAGTGATTTGGATCGAACGTGTTAAGTTCCGCAGGAGATCCAAGTCTTAACCTAAAAAAACAAATAGATTAAACTATGGATCAAACGTGTTAAGTTCCGCAGGCGATCCAAGTTTAATTTAAAAGAATACATGGTAGCTAGGAAAAGGTTCAGACTTTTGTACAAAATTTTTGTACAGTGGAACCATTAGGTTTTCCGAATAGCAACCAACAATTGGTGTCAGAGCTAGGGTTTTGCCTCTGTGTATTTGGTATTAGTTTAATTATGCACATGTCATACATAATTTAGGCAGGATAATAGTAGGATGTGCTAACTTAGTGGATGCAGGATCCAACTATTATGGCTTATAGATATTGTGTGTGTGATAGGACCCTTGGAGATGTCAAGGGCATTTTATTGTGTGTGCATGATTGTATAATAAAATACAGCAGGAGCTGTATTTAGTTTTATTAGGATTTTATTTTTTGATCTAGATACATGTACATTCCTTCGAGGAATATATAGGATCGGAAAATGCAAAATTCTATTTATGTCACGGATCGAATCTTGAAAGGCGTGGAACCTTTTGTGGATCAGAGGCGCAGCGGAACAAGGAGCAAGATGGATGCGAAAATTAGACCCGGTGGCGGTGGCCAAAGATGGCAGCAGCTAGGGTTGGCGACACACGGAGGACAGCAATAGATAAAAACCATAATAGTTGAAAATTAGTTTTTCTATTTATTGCTTTTTATGCTGTGCTGTGTGTGCTTGTTAGTATGCATGTTAAGTAGGCTAGCATAGTCAAAATTCCTCACTTTAAATAACTAAGTGGGAGAGAGATTTATTTTTAAATAAATTCCACGGTCTCCATTACTGGTTTATAAGTGATGCAACAACCTTGCGCGTTGGCTCTGAGTGCCTTCCTCCATATCGGATGAGCTTGTTTGCGGATCACTTGATTAAACTTCCATTTTGGATGACTATAGGAAGTTAATTAAGACCGTGTGATCTTCCCTATCGGAAGGGGCACAATCTTATTAATGGACTTAGTGTCAAGTAATGGTATACACTTAGGCACGTCTAATAGTATCCTCCCCATCGGAGTCACTACTATTATTTGTGTGACCGAAGAAAACCAACTATTAATTTGTCAAATAAATAAGTTGACAGGATAATAAAATTAAAAACCCCTCTTACAAATGTTTGATTTTGTATACGTCCACACTATCGTGGCATACAAAATTCACGGTGTTTGAGGTAATTTTATTTGTCATAAAGATTTATTGACAAGATAATTAATGGGTAAACCCCTCCTCTTACAAATGTTTAATTTTGTATATGTCCACACTATCGTGGCATGCAAAATTCACGGTGTTTGAGGTGTTGGTGAATTCAAATAATATTGTTTGAGGAATCAATATTATTTTAAATTCAAAAGTTTTGACCAAATATTTGATCAAAGACAGATCAACTATTAATTCGTCATAAAGTAAAGTTGACGAGATAATTAATGAATAAAATCTCCTCTTTGATTTGTATACGTCCACACTATCGTGGCATACAAAATTCATGGGAATTTTAAGGAGTTGATCTTGACCAAATATTTTTGTGACTCTTAGGATTTAAAATATTTGTCAATCCCCTAGTTGTTATACTATAGAAAAGACTTAGTAGTCCCAATTGTAATGATTGGTAATAGGACTTGGACATTAAGGTAGACTGTCTTCTTAGAACTAAGAACAATATAGGTGTATTTAATTCATTAGTTGAAACATGTCTAGTGGTGTTATCTACCAGAACCTGGAGTGTAGATATAGATTCCATTAATCATGTCTGTAATTCATTGCAGGGTTCCAGGAAACCCGACAACTAAATGAAAATAAAAACACTGTCCACATGGGCACTACTGCAAAAATAGCAGCTGTTGCAGTGGGAGAGGTTTATTCTCTAATAGGAATAAAATATGGATTATTAGAAATTGTTTTTACATACTAAGTTTAGAAAGAACCTGATTTCGGTTTGTAAACTATTATAGAATAGATATTGTGTCTATTTTGATAACAAAGTTGTTATCAAGAAAAATAGGGAAGTTATCTATTCTGGTATGTTGGTTGACAATTTATAATCCGATAACTCCCACGATGCAACAAATGGAAATTAGTAACACATCTTCTAACTTTAATAGAAAGCAACCTTCGGAAATGAACCAATTATATCGTTGGCATCTAAGGCTAGGTTATATTAACTTGAGTAGGATTCATTGGTAGGTGATGAACTTTTGGGTTCATTAGTAGTGGAAATCTTTCCAACCTGCGAGTCTTACTTGGAAGGAAAAATAACCAAGAAGCTTCTAAGTCTAAGGGGTATGGAGCCAAATATATGTTGGAATTGGTTCATTCTGATTTGTGTGATCCTATGGCTATCTAGGCAAGAGGTAGTGTCGAATCTTTCGTATATTTTATAGACAACTATTCAAGATACAAATACATTTACTTAATGTGCCGCAAGACTAAGTACTTTGATTAGTTCAAAAAGTACAAGGCTGATGTGGAGAAACGTTAAAGTAAAAGTATCAAGTCACTATGGTAAGATCGTAGTGGTGAGTACCTCTTGGGACAATTTAGGAGTTACTTATCAAAAGTAGGGATTCAATCCCAGCTAACTGCACCTGGTACACCCCAACAGAATGGTGTAGTAGAAAGAAGGTATAAGGCTCTTATGGAATAATTAGATCGATGATGAGTTATTACCAAATTTGTTTTAAGGATATACACTGGAAACGGAAGTGAACATAGTACCTTCTAAGTCAGAACTCTCTACTCCCATAGAATTGTAAATTGGGTGTAAGTCTAGTCTGAAGCATATTCGGATTTGGGTGGTCTAGCACATGAGAGACACTGATAAAGCTGGACAAGTATTGACTTGTTTATGGGTTATCCTAGAGAAATGAAAGTAGGTTTATAGTATTAAAAATCAAAAGGTCATTGTTAGCATCAATGACCGATTTTTAGAAAAGGACTATGTAATAAACCACGTGCCCATAAGTAAATTTGTTCTTAAGGAAATAATAAAAGACATGTCTAATCTAGTACCAACTGTACAAGATGAAATATCACAAGAAACTGCAACACGTATCATAAATGATACACAATTACAGACAGTGCCTCATCATAGTGGGAGGATTGTCAAGCAAACCTAAAAGATTCATGTTTTGGGAGAGTTTTTGGACTTGATCCCAAATGAACATGAGTCTGATCCCGGACATATGATGAAGCACTCCAAGATAAAGATGCAGCATCTTGGCAAAGGGCAATGAATACAGACTTAGAATATATGTATTTTAATAAAATCTGGAAGCTTGTAGAACCACCAGATGGTGTAAAAGCCATTGGGTAAAAATAGGTCTACAATAGGAAAAGATGGATAGACAGGAAGGTGGAAACTTTCAAAGCAAGGCTTGATGAAAAAGGAAACTTTTTCATTGGTAGCCATGCTTAAGTCTACCTGGATTCTTTTATCTATTTGGCAAGTGGATGTCAAGACAACATTCCTTAATGGAAGTCTTGAAGAAAGCATCCATATTAAGTAACCAGATGAGTTCATTGCAAAGGGTAAAGAGCATCTTGTGTGCAAGCTCAATCAGTCTATGGACTGAGGCAAAGCTTTAAGGTCTTGGAACATCCGGATTATCAAAATAATCCAGACCTTTGAATTTATTTAGTAACCGGATAAGTCTTGTGTATACAAAAAGTGTGATGGAAACGTGGTGGTATTTCTTGTATTATACGTAGATAACATTTTTGGTAGTTGGAAACAATATCAAAATGTTGTCAGAAGTAAGGGTATGGTTGTCCAAACAATTCGACATGAAGGACTTGGGAGAATGTATATATTCTTGGGATCAAAGTAATAAGGGATCGCAAGAAAAGAAATATTTTACTTATCCCAAGCTTCATATATTGAAAAAATCCTTGCTCGTTTTAAGCATGCAAAACTCCAAAAAGGGTTCTTACCTTTTTAGCATGGAGTAACTTTATCTAAAGAAATGTCTCCGTAGACATCAAAGCAGATAGAGGAAACGAAGGCAGTTCTTTATGCTTCGGCTGTCGGAAGCCTAATGTATGCTATGCACGAGATCAGAAATCTGTTTTGCCAAGGGGATAGTTAGCAGATATCAAAGTAATCCTGGACAAGGACGTTGGACTGCAGTAAAGCATATATTGAAGTACCTTAGAGACACTAGAGATTATATGCTAGTTTACAAGGCAGTTAATTTGGTCCTTGTGGGTTGCACGAGTTTTGATTTCCAGTCGGATTGGGACAATAGTAAGTCAACCTCGGGGTTTTGTGTTTACTTTAGGAGGTAAAGTCATAACTATGGAAGAGGGATAAGCATAGGTGTTTTTCTGGACTCCACCATAGAAGCTGAGTATATGGCAAGCCTCTAAGGTAGCCATAAAAGCTGAATGACTCAATAACCTCAAGATAGACTTAGATATGATTTATGGTTTGTCCAAAGATTATTATAATTTATTGTAATAATAGTGGTGCAGTAGCAAACTCGAAGAAACCATGAGTCTATAAGGCAAGTAAACACAATAGAGCGCAAGTACCACCCAATACAAGAAATCGTATAAACGAGGAGAAGTTGTTGCTGCCTAGATTGCATCAGATGATGACCTATAGATCTTTTCACTAAGGCTCTTAAGGCAAGAGCTTCTAATGGGCATGTTGAAGGGTTGAGAATCAGATGTATGGTAGCAGATATGGCAGCTTAGTCTTTTAGTATAAGTGGGAGATTGTTAGGATGTATACTAAAAGCCTAGCTTTTGGTATAAACATTTATCTAGAAATAAGAATCACATTGGTCAAATGTCTACATTTATGATAAATGTAGTTGTTCAATTAATTTATATTGTAGATAACATAGTGTGTTGTGTCACACACAGAGGATCATGTTATCAGTACCTTATAAATTATAAACAGTAGCTCACGACCAAGATGGAAAGGAACAAACCATTGGAAGGTCGCAGTGTAATTAGGTATTAGTTTATCTTAACTATATAATTACACTAGTACACTTAGAGTATATTGAGTAGGACCATTAGAGGTCGTTTCTTTTATACTGACTTTATAAAGGAACAAAGACCTCAGTTATTATGGTAGTGTGTACTCTTAATCCTAATATAATAACAAGCACATATATTTGATATTTATTTCTTTAATTTATCAATGGGTGAGATTTAGTTCAATAAATCAATAAGCCCGAAAAGTTGGGAAATGATATCACTTATAGTGTGTGTTGTTGATTATAGAAGGAAACTGTGTCCTAGTAATCTATGTTGAGAATGTCCCCAAGAGGAGTTCATAAGGATTGTCATGTTAAACCCTGCAGGTGGACTAAGATATTAATTAAATGAGTTATCAGTAACTCACTTAATTAGTGGACATTCGATATCTTAAACACAGGGAGACTAACACACTCATAATAAGAAGGAGCCCAAAATGTAATTTGGGATTGGTGCGGTAGTTCAATAATAGTTCTCTAGTGTAATGAATTATTATTGATAAAATTAAGTTGTGTGTTCGAGGCGAACACGGGATGCTTAATTTTATCGGGAGACCAAAAACCAATTCCTCCTCTCGGTCCCTATAGTAGCCTCTTGTATATAAAGATTTATACCCACCACATACCCACCTTCTTACCCATCCAATCGGGCCGGCCAAGCTAGCTTGGAACCCAAGCTAGGGCCGGCCAAGACCAAGTGGATGAGCCAAGTTGGTGGCCGGCCAAAGCTTGGGTCCCAATCTTAGGTGGCCGGCCACTAAAATATTAAAAAAGATTTTTATTAAAATTATTTCTTATGTAGATATCATGGTTTTAAAAGAGAGTTTAAAATTAAAAATTTCCTTTTATAGCTTTCTACAAAAGACTAAGAGAAGAGATTAATCTCTTTCCTTATTTGTAGATTAAAAGGATGGTTTTAATTTTTGATAAAAACTTTCCTTATTTGTAAATCATCTACATGTTTAAAAGAGAGTTTAAAATTTAAAATCTTTCCTTATTTGTTGATTAAAAGGTGGATTTTAAATTTTAAGAAAACTTTACTTTTTAACCATGTTCATGATTTAAAAGAGAGTTTAAAAATTAAATATTCTCTTTTATAAGTTTCTACAAAAGATTGAGAAAAGATTTGATATCTTTCCTTATTTGTAGATTAAAAGATATTTTAATTTTTAGAGATAACTTTCTTTTTATCCACATGTTTGAAAGAAAGATTTTAATTTATTAAATTTCCTTTTTATAAACCAATCATGAAGGGATAAAAATTATTGGAGAAATTTTTATAAATTTTCGGAAACAAATTAGGAAGTTTTAATTTTTGTTTAATTAAAACTCTCCTTGATTTGGAGAAATAAGTGGCCGGCCATGTTATAATGAAAAGAAAAATTATTTTTAATTAAATAAAATTTTACTTTTCATGGCAAAAGAATTAAGGAAGTTTTTATTTAAATTTCCTTATTTTCCAAGATCAAGGATTATAAAAGAGGGGGTAGAGGAGGCTTTATGGTGAACGACTCTATTATTCTTTTCCTCCCTCTCTTCCTTGGTGGCCGGTCTCTTCCTCTTCTCTCTTCTCCTTCTTCTGGCCGAACCATCTTGTTATCTTGGAGTCCATGTGGTGGCCGGATCTAGCTTGGTGAAAAGGAGAGAAAGGAGGCTTCGCTCTTACATCCCTTGGAGCTTGGTGGTGGTGGCCGAACCTCATACTTCCTTGGAGTCATGTGGTGGCCGAACCTTGCAAAGAAGAAGAAGGTGCCTTGGTGGTTCTCGTCTCGAAAGATCGTTGCTCACACAACGTCCGAGGTTAGAAGAGGAATACGGTAGAAGACCTAGAGGTTTTTACTTGCTAAAGAAAAGGTATACTAGTATTTAATTTCTGCATCATACTAGTTTTATCTTCATGTAAAAATACCAAATACAAGAGGCATGCGATTCTAGTATTTCGAATTTGTTTTCGATGTTGTGTTCTTTTGTTTTTATTTTCCTTGTGATTTGATTGTTCTTTTCGGTTGACCTAAAGTTATTTAAGGAAATTAAATATTAACTTTCCTTAAAAGGCTTTATCTAGGCGGTGGTGGTTGTTCCCATATCCAAGAAGGCCATGTGCCTCGCCATGCAGTCCTAGAAGCCAATTTTGGAAACTAATATTTAATGAAATTAATAACTTAGGTGATTTGGATCGAACGTGTTAAGTTCCGCAGGAGATCCAAGTCTTAACCTAAAAGAACAAATAGATTAAACTATGGATCAAACGTGTTAAGTTCCGCAGGCGATCCAAGTTTAATTTAAAAGAACACATGGTAGCTAGGAAAAGGTTCAGACTTTTGTTCAAAATTTTTGTACAGTGGAACCATTAGATTTTCCGAGTAGGAACCAACATGTGCCACCTCATGGAGGTTACAAATCTCTTTAATGGCCACACTTAATGTAAAAATGGGGGTTACACTTTGGGAAAGTGGCTGGCCACTTTTGTTGTGAATGAGAATTCATTTTTCTCAAAAAAAGGCAATTCACTTCTTCTTCCTCCTTGAGCTCTCTCTTCTTGCTCTCCTTCTCCTTCCTTGGTCGAACACCCTAGATGCTAGCACACCTTGTTTGGTCCTTCTCCATCTAGTGTGTTCGTGTTGATACGTGTAGAGGATTGTCTACGTTGACAATCTTGAGATCCGGCAAGCCATTGCACGAGCGGGATACGAAAAGGGAACGCATCGAAGGTATAAAAGGTTTCCCCTTTGTAGATCTACTATAGATCGAAGTTTTGAAACTCGTACTCGTATTTTTTGAAAGATTTTTCTTTGCATGGATCCGGTGGCTGGGGCTTTCGGGGTTTCTGCGACGCGAAAAGCGGTTTTCGCGGCCCGAAAAACCCAACAGTGGTATCAGAGCCACGTGCAAAGACTTGTACGAGTTTATTTTGTTTTTATTAAAAAATATAGCTTCTGTGATTTTCTGTAAATTTAGGTTTTTTTGGTTTTTATGGGTAATTTTCTTGTAGAAGCGAAGCACAAGTGTTTCGGCACTTGTAGGCTTCGGCTACCGGGAAGATGTTTCCAAAACGGCTTGGTTTCGCCCCAAAACTTTTTGGGACAGTGGGCTAAGGCACTGTTGGATCACTAAGGAACCCTCGCGATGGTTAGATCGCAGGTAGGGGCGCTGCCCCTGGCCCCGCAAGGGGATTCGTTCTGCGATTGCGCCCGAAAATCGCTAAACGAGACCGCCAGGAATTTTTACTCGTAAAAATTGTAAAAATTTGTATTAAAATTGCAGAAAATTATAGAAAATACATAATTTATAATTATGTATAATTTGTGATAGTCATGGTTCAAAAGACCCAATTGGATTGGAATAAATGTGTTGTAATTCATAATACGGCCTATGTGCCGTGGTGTGATGTGAGTGTTGTATTTTATTTTTCGCGACCTACGCGTCGTGCCTTTCTCTTTTATTCTTGTTGTAAATTAGTTTAGACTCGAATGTAACTCGAGTTTCAAAATTGTAATGTACAAAATTGGAGCTGTGGAAGGTCCACACGAGACGGAGTTACGAGGAGGGCGCGAGCAACACAAGGTGGTCAAAGGAAGAAGCTTGAGAAGCTGTTGACCATCCGATCTTCTCATTGGCTTGAGAAGATCATAGTAGGGCCATGACTAAATCACAAATTAATTTAATTAATTACTTGTGTATATGTGATGCATGATTAAGTAATTAATTAGTGCCTAATGATTAGATTAGATCTAAGTCGTGCACATGATGCATCCTTTCGATTAGATTAGATCTATCGAGTATATGATACGCATCATCATTTAGATTAGATCTAAATCACGTCAACTCTAATACCTACCGTGCCGTGATACCTATCACTACCTCGATCACATGTGTTGTTGAATCAGCCAAAGCAGAGCAACACATATTATCTTGGTAGGGTACAGAGGGACAATCTTGGTCCCGCTTATCAACGCATGGGCGAATACAAACTCAATTAGATTGAGTATTCCTAGTTAACTCGGTTGGATCGAGTATAACTATAGGTATTCTTCCAATGGTTGGAAAGATAGGACATAAATCATATTTATATTAATTCTTGGGTGTATTAGCCAAAGCTAACTCAAGTTTTAATATACCTACGGATAATGATCCTATAAACAAGAGTTGCATAGAAATGTAATTGGTAAATCGTTACCTACCGATCATACTAAGTCTTGGGCGTATTAGCCAAAGCTAACTCAAGGGTTAGTATGATGTGGATCTTGTCCCACATGAATTATAGTATTCAGTGGGAGCATCATTTAGTTAAATGCCTAATTAAATGATTTAAAGAATATGATATTTATTTTCTGCATTTTTCTGTTGTAGATAAACCATGACGTCGAATACGGACACCTTCTCTCTGCGTTCTGTCCTTGAGAAGGACAAGCTCAATGGAGCAAATTTCCTAGACTGGTACAGGAACTTGAGAATAGTTCTCACCCAGGAATGTAAACTGTACGTTCTGGAGCAGCCTATTCCGGAGGCTCCTCCTGCCAATGCCCCGCGAGCTGACAAAGATGCTTACAAGAAGCATCAAGATGACGCATTAGATGTGTCCTGTCTAATGCTCGTGACCATGAACTCTGAGCTTCAGAAGCAACACGAGTTAATGGGCGCTTACGATATGGTTGAACATCTTCGTCAACTGTATCAAGCATAAGTGCGGCATGAGAGATTTGAGATCTCAAGGGCACTATTTCAGTGTAAGATGTCAGATGGGGCTCCCGTAGATCCATATGCACTCAAAATGATTGGGTACATAGAAAACCTACAGAGGTTGGGATTCCCGCTTAGCCAAGAGCTGGCCACTGACCTGATCTTGCAATCCTTGCCGGATAGCTATAGTCAGTTTGTTCTAAACTACAATATGAACGAAATTGACAAGCCATTGCCCGAGCTGCTTAGCATGTTAAGACCTGCTGAGCTAAACCTTAAGAAGGCAAAGCCCCACTCTGTTCTGATGGTTCAGAAACACAAGGGCAAGGGCAAGCCCAAAGGCAAGGGAAAGTCCTAAGCCAAGGGCAAAGGCAAGGCACTGAAGCCTAAAGGAAGAGTCGCCAAGGATGCTACCTGCTTCCACTGCAGTCAGACCGGGCACTAGAAGAGGAACTGTAAGGTGTACTTGGAAGATCTTAAGAAGAAGCGAAGTGAGATTTCCACTTCAGGTATATATGTTATAGAAGTCAATCTATCTATTTCTTCATCATGGGTATTAGATACTGGATGTGCATCTCACATTTGTACTAATGTGCAGGCGCTGAGAAATAGCTGGGCATTGGTGAAGGGCAAGGTAGACCTACACGTAGGCAATGGAGCACGGGTTGCTGCTGTTGCTGTAGGGACTTATTTTCTATCTCTGCCCTCTAGGCTTGTATTACAGTTGGATGATTGTTGTTATGTGCCTGCATTAACTAAGAACATAATTTCTGTTTCTTGTTTGGACAAGAAAGACTTCTCTTTTATTATAAAGGACAAATATTGTTCTGTTTATTTAAAAGACATGTTCTATTGTAGTGCACCTCTGATGAACTGACTCTACATTCTAGACCTTGAAAGCCCTATCTATAACATAAATACCAAGAGGTTCAAGTCAAATGACATGAACCAAACCTATCTCTGGCACTGTCGCTTAGGTCATATAAATGACAAGCGCTTATCCCAGCTCCATAAGGATGGTTTGCTGGACTCATTTGATTTTGAATCTTATGAGACGTGCGAGTCATGCCTACTAGGCAAGATGACCAAGACTCCCTTTAGTGGGCATAGCGAAAGAGTGACTGATTTGTTAGGACTCATACATAGTGATGTATGTGGCCCTTTCAATGTCGCTGCTAGAGGCGGTTATAGGTACTTCATCACATTTACTGATGACTTCAGTAGATATGGTTATGTGTACTTGATGACACATAAGTCAGAATCCTTTGAAAAGTTTAAAGAATTCAAGAATGAAGTACAAAACCAGCTTGGCAAGAGTATTAAGATACTTCGATCAGATCAAGGTGGAGAATACCTTAGCCATGAGTTTCGTGACTACCTAGCTGAGTGTGAGATTCTATCCCAACTCACTCCTCCTGGAACACCACAGTGGAATGGTGTATCTGAAAGGAGGAATCGTACCATATTAGATATGGTACGATCTCTGATGAGTCACACAGATCTTCCGGCATACCTTTGGGGCTATGCTGTAGACACGACGACTTTTATACTCAACCGAGTTCCATCCAAGGCAGTGATAAAGACACCATATAGGATATGGACTAGGAGAGATGCCCAGGTGTCTTTCATGAGGATTTGGGGTTGTGAGGTGCAACGACCCAATTTTCCTTATTTCGAGTTCCAAATGTCCATAAAAATATTTGGAAATGCTTTTAAAATATTCTAGAGATTTTAAGAAATTTTTAGAGTATTTTTACGTAATTTTTGGAGGTCATTTAGTATGTTTACAAAAAGAAAGAAAGTTTGACAAAAACTGTGGAAGGCGAGGTTCGAACCCACGACCACGGGTCGGACTGACCTAAGCAAAATCGGCCCAACCAGCTGAGCTACAAGATTTTGTTAACCTTATATGGAGGAAATTAGGTTTATAGCATAGTTTTGATCAAAACCTGGATATAAGAAACAAAGTTAGGTTTTCATTTTTCGGAAAAAAATAAAACCTAAACATTTTCTCTCCTCCTCCCTCGCGACGGCGTCTTCTCTCCTCGGGCGAAGACCACAGCTCAAACCTAGGCGATTCCGGCGGCCGGCGAGCTCTCTCCTCCACGGATTCTTCACGAAGCCGAACTTCTCTCGGCAAGGAGAGCGCGCGGGCACAAGAAGAAGTCAAAAGTTTCAAGCCTTCGAACCCTAGGTCCCTTCCTCCGTCGGCTGTAAGTCATACAAGCAAGGGTAAGTACTACTCACCTACGGTAGGAGTTGCTCCGAGCTTCAATTTGATTTCCTTGCTTCCGGATTTCACAATGCCGAGTAGAATTTTGTGCCAGGGTTTTTCCTTCCTTGCTCTGTTTGTTAAGCCGAATGGTTATACCTAATTGCATGAGAGTTTTGAGTTTTGTAATGGAGATGCTCCAATTGTAGCAGACCGAACAACCCTTGTTTGAGGTCTTGTTTCTCCTTGTGTTTGAATCTGCCGAGAGTTCATCTAAGGATACATTCTTTTGGCTTGCTGTTGAATTCTTTGAGTTGTGTTTTATGCTTGAATCTCCTTGCTTTAAGATCATATTGTACAGAGTTAAGGTTGTTTAGGGATTAGTTTTGGACAGCATATTAAAGAAGCCTGAAGTTGTATTCTTTTGCTTTAGTTATGACATGTTTAGAAAGTTTAAAGTAGCATTCAGTTGTCTATTTTACAGCATGTTTAGAAAGTTCAAAGTTACATTCTTTTGCCCTATTTTTATAGCATGATTAGTAAGCTTAAAGTAGTTCTCTTTTGCTCCATTTTGTAGCATAATTAAGCAGGATCAAATTAGTTTTCTTTTTGCTCTATTTTGTAGCATGATTAATAGGGTTAGATTAGCTTTCTTTTGCTTTTATCATAGCATGTTTAGAAAGTCCAAGTTAGCTTTCTTTTGCTCTATTTTACAGCATGTGTAGAAAGTCCAAATTAGCTCTCTTTTGCTCTATTTTATAGCATGATTAGCAAGTTTGAATTAGCTTTCTTTTGCTTTATTTTATAGCATGATTAGCAAGTTTGAATTAGCTTTCTTTTGCTCTATTTTATAGCATGATTAGCAAGTTTGAATTAGTTTTCTTTTCCTCTATTTTATAGCATGATTAGTAAGATTAGATTAGCTTTCTTTGCTCTTATCGCAGCATGTTTTAAAAGTTCAAACTAGCTCTCTTTTGCTCTATTCTAGAGCATGATTAGTAAGTTCAGATGTGCTTTCTTTTCCTTTGTTTTACAGCATGTTTAGGAAGTTCAGATTTGGTTTTCTGTTGCTTTGTTATATAACATGCTTAGAGAGAGTCTAGATTTGTTTCCCTTGTATTGTTTTTATATAGCATGCTTAGTTAATTGTAATCCTACACTTGTTAGGTATATCTAAAGGATTCCAATAAACTCTAATAAAGGATTATGAGAAAACTGAGTAAAAAAGAAAAAAGGACCAAGGTCTAGTTAAAAAGAGATAACAAGTAAACTAAAGTAAGAGGCTAGTACCCGACTTCCGAGGTTGTCGTTAAACAAATCCAGGTGACCAATTCCGAGGTCTTGGCCCTGGTAAGACGGAGGTCTTTATCCTCATAGGGCTGGAGGCTCGCTACCCAAGTCACTATTAGAGAGCGCGCAAAACAAAGATGGTACTAAGTCTGGGCCCAAAGAAGAAAAAGAAGAAAAGAAAAAGAAGAAGAAGAAGAAAAGAAAAGTTAAAAAGAAGAAAGAAAGAAGAAGAAAGTAAAAGATAGAAGATAAAAGATTAATTTCTGTTACAAGGATATAGGAAATTGAAACAAGTTTTATGCTTAGATTAAATAAAAAGTTAGTTTCTTTAATTCTAAGCTTACAGTGTTAATTTCTTATTATCCTGTTAGATAGTGAGCATGTTTAGTATCCAGTTTCATTTTCTGTATACCATGAGCACATGCAGATTTGCTTTAGCATTTCAGTTTCAGTATTATTGCATTACTTTTTATGCACTTCGAGTTTTCGTGAGATAGATTAGTACTTACTAAGCGTTTCGCTTATAGATCTATTTTCTTTTCTGCTACTGCAGATAAAGGAAAAGCTAAGATATGAAGGGAGGCGACAGGGTGGTGGTGATGATGAATGTGTGTGGTGATTGGACTATGGAGGGATCCAGAGAGTGCTAGCAAACTTGTAGGACCTAATGATTAGAGTTTATGATTTAGTTCTTTTATTTAAATACTGTTATGAAGTTTATGTGATTGTGATTGAGTTTGATTCGTATTGTAGCTTATTTATGTCCTATTCTGGGAGTTGTGTTTAGTTCTTGTTGCTAGTCTAGTCTTTTGGTTATAGTATGAATTTATTACTGTGTGGTTGTGAATAAAATGTGTTCCAGCCGCATGTGGCTGCGTATATATCTTGTGTATTATAGATTTGGTCACCGGTACAGGGGAGGCTCTGCCGAAATTTTTCGGTAGGAATTCCTCTAAACCGTGATAAATCTAACTGACTTTAATAATAGCGTCAGTGACACTAGATAGAGAGTTGTTGTTAGGTAACATTCGCCCTTAGAGAGTAGAAGTAAGAAGGGTGGGTCGTTACAGTTGGTATCAGAGCAGTGTTCCATTTTCCAGCATCACACACACATCAGCATTATCCTCGCCGTCTCCAAATAAGAAAGTATTTAAATCCTTTCTTTATTCTGCTTTTCTTATCATTAATTACAGTATAGGGTACTTATTTTTTAAGTGCTTAAGTAAGATAGAAGATTTAGTTTCCCTTTCCTTTATTCATATTTATGTATGATTAGAAGGGTTAGAGAGAGGATACCAAATCTTTTTATTTGCATAATTAGATGTTAAGAAAAAGGATGTCCCCGTACCGTTCGTACTGAGAACCAAGGTCAGGAGAATGAAGAGCTTAGATCAACTGAGCCCAATCTCTCTGAAGTTGTTTCCTAACTTCAGAGACAAGTAGCAGAACAGCAGCATGTGATTGTCAATCTAACGGCCAATCAGAAGCCAGCTCCTCCCCCTCCTCCAGCTATCACTACAGAGGCTCCAGTGGTAATTGAGACTCCACCAGCTACTCAGGGAGCCGTCACAGCATCCCAGAGACCAGAAGCATACCTTATACAGTGGCTGAAGCTGAAACTAGAGTGCTTCTCAGGCACGACTGAGCCCTGGGATGCCCAGGCTTGGTTTAAAACACTGGAGAGCACTATGGAGCTTCTTGACTGGCCAGAAGTCGAGAAGGTCAAGTGCGCCTCTCTCTGCCTATCTGGAGATGCTCGTATGTAGTGGGAGAGGATAAAGACCAAGAGAGCAGCCGATCAGATGAGTTGAGCAGATTTTCAGTTAGAGTTCTATGAAGAGTTCTATCACCAAGAAGCACTATGAGGAGTTTATAGAGTTCAAGCCAGCCAAGATAGAAGACAAGACAGTACGGAGCCCGGAGCCCCAGTCAAGTAAGTGCAGAAGAACAGAAAGAAGGTAAGAAAGAGGGGGTTCGGGTGGTCTGTGAATATCCCGAGGTATTCCCAGCAGATCTACCTGGACTACCTCCCAATAAATGAGTGGATTTGAGATTGAATTGGTTCTTGGAACCGGTCCAATTTCAAAAGCTCTGTATCGCATGTCTCCAGCAGAGCTGAAGGAGTTACAAGAACAACTACAGGAGTTACTTGACAAAGGCTTCATTCGCCCTAGTCATTCACCCCAGGGAGCTTCAGAGTTGTTCGTTAAGAAGAAAGACGGATCCGTGCTAATATGCATAGATTTTAGAACGCAGAGCAAAGTAGCAGTTAAGGATAAGTACCCCCTTCCCAGGATCGATGACTTATTTGATCAGTAAAGAGGAGCAACAGTGTTCTCAAAGATAGACCTACGCTCTGGGTACCATCAGCTGAAGGCGAAAGAAAGAGATATACCCAGAATGACATTCAGAACCAGATATGGACACTACGAGTTTGTAGTTATGCCTTTTGGAGTGACTAATGCACCTGCGATCTTCATGGACTTAATGAACAGAGTGTTCAGAGAATATCTTGACAAATTTGTCATCGTATTCATCGACGACATTCTGGTCTATTCAAGGACCCCAGAGGAGCATGACACGCACTTGAGAATAGTACTGCAGACTCTTCAGCAGAAGCAGCTTTATGCTAAATTCTCCAAGTGTGAGTTCTGGTTAAATCAGGTGGCGTTTCTAGGTCACATAATTTCTAAAGAAGGCATTCAAGTGGATCTAGCCAAAGTGGAAGCGGTCAACAATTGGAGTAGACCCAAGAACGTCAGAGAGATCAGAAGCTTCCTTGGTTTAGCAGGGTACTATAGGAAATTCGTGGAGGACTTTTCCAGGATAGCTTCTCCACTAACAACCCTCACCAGAAAGAACAAGAGATTCGAATGGTCAGATAAATGTGAGCAGAGTTTCCAAGAGCTAAAGAAGAGATTGATCAGTGCTCCTATTCTGACTATTCCACAGAACGATAAGGGTTTCGACATCTACAGCGATGCTTCCAAGATGGGCTTAGGAGCTGTACTCATGCAAGAAGGAAAAGTCATAGCTTATGCTTCCAGACAACTCAAAGATTATGAGAAGAACTACCCTACTCATGATCTTGAGCTGGCAGCTGTGGTTTTTTCACTTAAACTCTGGCGACATTATTTGTATAGAGTTCAGTGTAGAATCTTCACAGATCATCAGAGTCTTAAGTACTTCTTCACTCAGAAGGACTTAAACATGAAACAGCGCAGGTGGCTGGAGTTGGTCAAAGATTACGACTGTGAAATTCTCTACCACCTAGGCAAAGCTAACAAAGTGGCAGATGCACTCAGCAGAAAATCTAGTGCATCACTGATGTCTTTGTCATCACTAGCCCTGCCACTGCAGAAGGAGTTGTCAGATTTTGGACTTGAAATTATCGAAGGACAACTCTCTGCATTGACCTTAGAGTCTACATTGCTTGTGGAGATACAGAGAAAGCAAAGTGAAGATCCGGACATCCAGAAGATCAAGCAGGGGATACAGAAAGAAGACAACTCAGAGTTTAGAGTAACAGATAGCGGAATTCTTTATCAGGGGAGTCGCATTTGCGTGCCCAATGATGAGGAACTGAGGAAGAAGATCTTAGAGGAAGCTCATAGTACACCATACTCCATGCATCCTGGTTCTTCCAAGATGTACCAAGATGTGAAACAGAGGTTCTGGTGGGCAGGACTCAAAAGAGATGTAGCTAAGTACGTCAGTACCTGCTTGACATGCCAGAGAGTCAAAGCAGAACACCAGAGACCAGGAGGAGTTCTTCAGCCCCTTCCGATACCAGAATGGAAATGGGAAGATATATCCATGGACTTCATAACCGGTCTTCCAAGAACCACCAATGGATATGATGCAATATGGGTAATAGTAGATCGATTGACCAAGTCTGCTCACTTCCTAGCCATCAAGATGTCCCACTCTATAGAGCAGTTGGCCCAGCTATATTTTAAAGAGGTAGTCAGACTTCATGGAGTTCCTAAATCTATCGTTTCTGATAGAGATGGGCGCTTCACCTCACACTTTTGGGAGTGCGTTCAGAATGCACTAGGCACCAAACTCAAGTTCAGCACAGCTTTCCATCCACAGACTGATGGACAGACAGAGCGAGTGAATCAGATTTTAGAAGACATGCTCAGAGCTTGTGCGCTAGATTTCAAAGGAAGTTGGTGCAAGTATTTGTGCTTAGCTGAATTCGGCTACAACAATAGCTATCAGGCCACCATCAAGATGGCACCTTATGAAGCACTATATGGCAGGAAATGCAGATCACCCATATGCTGGCAAGAAGCAAGAGAGAGAAAAGAGATGGAAGCAGAGCTGGGTATTCAGACAGAGCTGATAGACGAGACCACTCAAGCAATCCAGAAAATCAGACAGAGAATTATGACTGCCCAGAGCAGACAGAAGAGTTATGCTGACACACGCCGTAGGCCATTGGAATTCCGAGTATGAGATTCAGTTTTCCTTAAAGTCACTCCTATGAAGGGAGTGATGAGATTTGGCAAGAAGGGCAAATTAATTCCTCGCTATGTAGAACCTTACCCGATCATAGAGAGGATTGGGAAAGTAGCTTACAGGCTGGACTTACCACAAGACAGGTCAGCAATACATAATGTATTTCATGTCTCCATGCTAAAGAAGTGTCTCCATGACCCAAGCCAAGGGATTCAGCCTCAGTCAGTGCAGATCCAAGAGGATCTTAGTTATGAGAGCAGACCTACACAGATAGTGGACAGAGCAGTCAAGAGATTGAGAAACAAAGAAGTACCACTAGTGAAGGTCGTCTGGCAGAACCAGAAGCACGAGGAAATCACTTGGGAGCGGGAGGACAGCATGAGACAGAAGTATCCAGAGCTATTCTAAGTTCGAGTACGAACTTTTTATAAGGTATGGGGGATTGTAACGACCCAATTTTCCCTGTTTTGAGTTCCAAATGTCCATAAAAATATTTGAAAATGCTTTTAAAATATTCTATAGATTTTAAGAAATTTTTAGAGTATTTTTACGCAATTTTTGGAGGTCATTTAGTATGTTTACAAAAAGAAAGAAAGTTTGACAAAAACTGTGGAAGGCGAGGTTCGAACCCACGACCTTGGGTCGGACTGACCCAAGCAAAACCAGCCCAACCAGCTGAGCTACAAGATTTTGTTAACCTTATATGGAGGAAATTAGGTTTATAGCATAGTTTTGATCAAAACCCGGATATAAGAAACAAAGTTAGGTTTTCATTTTTCGGAAAAAAATAAAACCTAAACATTTTCTCTCCTCCTCCCTCGCGACGGCGTCTCCTCTCCTCGGGCGAAGACCGCAGCTCAAACCTAGGCGATTCCGGCGGCCGGCGAGCTCTCTCCTCCACGGATTCTTCACGAAGCCGAACTTCTCTCGGCAAGGAGAGCGCGCGGGCACAAGAAGAAGTCAAAAGTTTCAAGCCTTCGAACCCTAGGTCCCTTCCTCCGTCGGCTGTAAGTCATACAAGCAAGGGTAAGTACTACTCACCTGTGGTAGGAGTTGCTCCGAGCTTCGATTTGATTTCCTTGCTTCCGGATTTCACAATGCCGAGTAGAATTTTGTGCTAGGATTTTTCCTTCCTTGCTCTGTTTGTTAAGCCGAACGGTTATACCTAATTGCATGAGAGTTTTGAGTTTTGTAATGGAGATGCTCCAATTGTAGCAGACCGAACAACCCTTGTTTGAGGTCTTGTTTCTCCTTGTGTTTGAATCTGCCGAGAGTTCATCTAAGGATACATTCTTTTGGCTTGCTGTTGAATTCTTTGAGTTGTGTTTTATGCTTGAATCTCCTTGCTTTAAGATCATATTGTACAGAGTTAAGGTTGTTTAGGGATTAGTTTTGGACAGCATATTAAAGAAGCCTGAAGTTGTATTCTTTTGCTTTAGTTATGACATGTTTAGAAAGTTTAAAGTAGCATTCAGTTGTCTATTTTACAGCATGTTTAGAAAGTTCAAAGTTGCATTCTTTTGCCCTATTTTTATAGCATGATTAGTAAGCTTAAAGTAGTTCTCTTTTGCTCCATTTTGTAGCATAATTAAGCAGGATCAAATTAGTTTTCTTTTTGCTCTATTTTGTAGCATGATTAGTAGGGTTAGATTAGCTTTCTTTTGCTTTTATCATAGCATGTTTAGAAAGTCCAAGTTAGCTTTCTTTTGCTCTATTTTACAGCATGTGTAGAAAGTCCAAATTAGCTTTCTTTTGCTCTATTTTATAGCATGATTAGCAAGTTTGAATTAGCTTTCTTTTGCTCTATTTTATAGCATGATTAGCAAGTTTGAATTAGTTTTCTTTTCCTCTATTTTATAGCATGATTAGTAAGATTAGATTATCTTTCTTTGCTCTTATCGCAACATGTTTTAAAAGTTCAAACTAGCTCTCTTTTGCTCTATTCTAGAGCATGATTAGTAAGTTCAGATGTGCTTTCTTTTCCTTTGTTTTACAGCATGTTTAGGAAGTTCAGATTTGGTTTTCTGTTGCTTTGTTATATAACATGCTTAGAGAGAGTCTAGATTTGTTTCCCTTGTATTGTTTTTATATAGCATGCTTAGTTAATTGTAATCCTACACTTGTTAGGTATATCTAAAGGATTCCAATAAACACTAATAAAGGATTATGAGAAAACTGAGTAAAAAGAAAAAAGGACCAAGGTCTAGTTAAAAAGAGATAACAAGTAAACTAAAGTAAGAGGCTAGTACCCGACTTCCGAGGTTATCGTTAAACAAATCCAGGTGACCAATTCCGAGGTCTTGGCCCTGGTAAGACCGAGGTCTTTATCCTCATAGGGCTGGAGGCTCGCTACCCAAGTCACTATTAGAGAGCGCGCAAAACAAAGATGGTACTAAGCCTGGGCCCAAAGAAGAAAAAGAGGAAAAGAAAAAGAAGAAGAAGAAGAAAAGAAAAGTTAAAAAGAAGAAAGAAAGAAGAAGAAAGTAAAAGATAGAAGTTAAAAGATTAATTTCTGTTACAAGGATATAGGAAATTGAAACAAGTTTTATGCTTAGATTAAATAAAAAGTTAGTTTCTTTAATTCTAAGTTTACAGTGTTAATTTTTTATTATCCTGTTAGATAGTGAGCATGTTTAGTATTCAGTTTCATTTTCTGTATACGATGAGCACATGCAGATTTGCTTTAGCATTTCAGTTTCAGTATTATTGCATTACTTTTTATGCACTTCGAGTTTTCGTGAGATAGATTAGTACTTACTAAGCGTTTCGCTTATAGATCTATTTTCTTTCCTCCTACTGCAGATAAAGGAAAAGCTAAGATATGAAGGGAGGCGACAGGGTGGTGGTGATGATGAATGTGTGTGGTGATTGGACTATGGAGGGATCCAGAGAGTGCTAGCAAACTTGCAGGACCTAATGATTAGAGTTTATGCTTTAGTTCTTTTCTTTAAATACTGTTATGAAGTTTATGTGATTGTGATTGAGTTTGATTCGTATTGTATCTTATTTATGTCCTATTCTGGGAGTTGTGTTTAGTTCTTGTTGCTAGTCTAGTCTTTTGGTTATAGTATGAATTTGTTACTACGTGGTTGTGAATAAAATGTGTTCCAGCTGCATGTGGCTGCGTATATATCTTGTGTATTATAGATTTGGTCACCGGTACAGGGGAGACTCTGCCGAAATTTTTCGGCAGGAATTCCTCTGAACCGTGATAAATCTAACTGACTCTAATAATAGCGTCAGTGACACTAGATAGAGGGTTGTAGTTAGGTAACATTCGCCCTTAGAGAGTAGTAGTAAGAAGGGTGGGTTGTTACATGAGGCTTACGTTCGACGTCAAGTCTCAGACAAGTTAGGACCCAAATCCGATAAGTACTACTTCATTGGATATCCCAAGGAAACTAAGGGATATTACTTCTACATTCCCAGTCAGCACAAGGTAGTTGTGGCAAAGACTGAAGTCTTTCTAGAAAGGGATTTTGTTTCTAGAAAGACTAGTGGGTGCACGTTCGATCTTGAAGAAGTTCAAGATGCGAACAATAGCACTGAAGCCTCGATGGAAGTTGAACTGGAACCACAAAGTGTTGTGGATGATGTTGTTCCACAAGGAGTTGAGGAACAACAACCAGTTCAAGTAGACATACCTCTTCGCAGGTCTGATAGGATACGTCGTCAGCCTGAGAGATACTCATTTCTCTTGTCTGATCATGATGACGTTGTGCTCATAGATGATGAGCCTACCACCTATCAGGAAGCTGTGATGAGACTAGATTCCTAGAAATGGCTAGAGGCCATGAGATCCGAAATGGAATCCATGTACACCAACCAAGTATGGACTTTGGTTGATCCACCTGAAGGGGTAATACCCATTGGGTGTAAGTGGGTCTTTAAGAGAAAGACTGGCATGGATGGACTTATCTATAAGGGTCGCTTGGTAGCTAAAGGTTTCAAGCAGATTCATGGTATTGACTATGATGAAACCTTTTCTCCAGTAGCGATGTTTAAGTCCATTCGGATCATGCTTGCTATTGCAGCTTACCATGACTATGAGATATGGCAGATGGATGTCAAAACCGTGTTTCTGAATCGAAACCTACTCGAGGATGTGTACATGACACAACCTGAGGGTTTTGTAGATCCATAGTATACTAGCAGAGTATGCAAGCTGCATAGGTCCATTTATGGACTAAAGCAAGCTTCTCGTAGCTGGAATCTTCGATTCGATGATGCAATCAAACAGTTTGGTTTCATCAAGAATGAAGATGAGCCTTGTGTCTACAAGAAGGTTGTAGGGGATATAGTTGTCTTCCTCATATTGTATGTGGATGACATACTACTCATTGGGAAGGACATCCTTATGCTTCAGTCTGTCAAGACCTGGCTAGGGAGTTGCTTCTCAATGAAGGACATAGGTGAGGCATCCCACATTCTAGGGATACAGATCTAAAGAGATAGATCTAAGAGATTGCTTAGCATAAGTCATAGTACATATATTGACAAGGTACTCCTTCGATTTGCCATGCAGAACTCCAAGAAGGGATTTTTACCGATGTCACATGGCGTGAGTCTTTCGAAGACTCAAGGTCCCTCTTCTAGAGAGGAGAGAGACCGCATGGATCAGATCCCTTATGCCTCAGCCATAGGATCTATCATGTACGCCATGCTATGTACTCGACCTGATGTCTCATATGCTTTGAGCATGACGAGCAGATACCAGTCAAATCCAGGTGAAAGTCACTGGATAACGGTCAAGAATATTCTTAAGTACTTAAGAAGGACTAAAAAATATTTCTTGATATATGGAGGCAATGATGAGCTAGCTGTAAAGGGTTACAGTGATGCCAGCTTCTAGACCGATCAAGATGATTATCGATCGCAGTCAAGGTTCGTATTTTGCATAAATGGTGGTGCTGTAAGCTGGAAGAGTTCGAAGCAGGACACAGTAGCTAATTCTACGACAGAGGCCGAGTACATTGCTAGATCAGAGGCAGCAAAGGAGGCAGTTTGGATCCACAAGTTCATCACTGAACTTGGGGTGGTTCCCAGTATCGCTGACCCTATTGAGATCTATTGTGACAACAATGGAGCTATAGCACAGGCGAAGGAACCTCGCTCACACCAGCGGACCAAACACATACTACGGCGCTTCCATCTCATTCGAGAGATTATCGAGAGAGGAGATGTAAAGATATGCAGAGTACCTACAGGGGCTAACATCGTAGATCCATTGACCAAGGCTTTGGCACAGAGGAAACATGATGGTCACACTAGGTCATTGGGGCTTAGAGCCTACACTGATTGGCACTAGTGCTAGTGGGAGATTGTTAGTTAGAGCCCTATAGCCAATCATTCGATGAATGTATTATGGACTTATTGTATCATATTCGTATTTATATAAATAAAGGCATTCGTGTTATGGTTATTATACTTACTAGTATTGGTGCCAAATAAACTAAGTATAATAACATCCTTGAGTAGAAGGTTCTCACCTATATCAATCGGTTAGTTGAACCGATAGTGAGATGATATAGGGAACACTACTCTTAATCATTCCTAGTCAAGTATTAACATTCAGGGACAATGTTAATGCAATAAGACTAGCATGTAGGTCAATTCGATGACTTGATCTCACAAGTCATGGATATAGAGATATCAAGTTGACACATGGGTATGCATTGGAGAATGCATACTGAGCGACCCGCCATGAGAAAGTGTCATGGATCGTTATATGAGTGTCATATACTTTCTCATGTGGCTATTAGTATGACTACTAGTCCTTAGACCTGAAGTCACCATGGATCCCTACATAAGGAGTTATGTACTTTGGTTTTGTCAAACGTCACCCGTAACTGGGTGGATTATAAAGGTGATTACTGGGTATGTAACAAATTATGCGGAGGGATGTGAGTGATGTAGATGAGATCTATCTCTCCTATATGACGGGAGAGACATCGATATTCTTGATAGAGTGAGACCACGAAGTGCATGGCCATGCCCAAATGAGTCAATATGAGATATTTAGCTCATTTGATCGAGTGAGTCTACTTGGAGTTCAAGATTTAGATTGATCAGAGGATGACACGGTCTATGCCTCACATTGAACAATCTAGATGTCTAGGATAGAAGGACACTTATCATATATTGTGAGGAGTCACAATTAGTAGTCACAAGGTGATGTCGGATCTCAACATTCTTGTAACTCTGGTAGTAATGATATGTTGTTAGATACCGCTCATTACTTATGCTCCTAAATGAGTTTAGGGGCATTGCCAATGTTACAAGAACCTATAGGGTCACACACTAAGGACAATTAGATGGAAATTAGGTTCATATGATGAACCAAGAGGATTAGATTCATTTGATGAATCAAATTGGATTAAGAGTAATCCTAATTGGGCTAATTGAGTTGGACTCAAGTTGATTCATGTGTTCAATGAGTCTAATTTAGATTATGACTCATTGAATCAATTTAATTAAATGAATTAGATTCATTATATTAAATTGGCTTGAATTAAATAGTTGGATTAGATCAACCATGAGAGAAATTAAGTGAAGTTTGACTTACTTTATGCCACATCATTTGTGACTTGGCATTAAGTGGCCAATGATGAGGTGCCACATCATCATGTTTAGCACATGTGTGTGCCACCTCATGGAGGTTACAAATCTCTTTAATGGCCACACTTAATGCAAAAATGGGGGTTACACTTTGGGAAAGTGGCCGGCCACTTTTCTTGTGAATGAGAATTCAATTTTCTCAAAAAAAGGCAATTCACTTCTTCTTCCTCCTTGAGCTCTCTCTTCTTGCTCTCCTTCTCCTACCTTGGCCGAACACCCTAGGTTCTAGCACACCTTGTTTGGTCCTTCTCCATCTAGTGTGTTTGTGTGGATACGTGTAGAGGATTGTCTACGTTGACAATCTTGAGATCCGGCAAGCCGTTGGACGAGCGGGATACGAAAAGGGCACGCATCAAAGGTATAAAAGGTTTCCCCTTTGTAGATCTATTGTAGATCGAAGTTTTAAAACTCGTACTCGTATTTTTCGAAAGATTTTTCTTTGTACGGATCCGATGGCTGGGGCTTTCGTGGTTTCCGCAACGCGAAAAGCGGTTTTCACGGCCCGAAAAACCCAACATATTGATATGTTTTGTTTCTCATGTTGCGGTTAGTTTTTATTACTTTGTTTATTTACTTTTTTCTATGATTATTTTGTCAATTCTTGGTTCTCAAAGTTATCTCAAATGGATGGGTATAGTGGTATTTATAAATGAATGGCGAATCACTTGTTCCTGTAGTGTGAATTGTTAGAAAAGAGATCCATCTATAAATTCATGATTCAAGTTCTAATCTTTATTAAGAAGCCATCTAGGAAGTTCTTTAAGAACATGCTACATTATGTTTTGATCATGCTCATCCACTGGAATTGAAAAGAGATACAAGTCTGGCAGTGGAAAACATCACTATGGCAACCAGTCTTAGTTTCACAGTAGCCTAGTTTTGTGAACAACACCACACAAAACATCTAGGAAGTTCTTTTCTTGTATCTATTGTCTATTTAATTCTTTATATGATTATTTTTATCATGTTGTTGTGATCAGTAGAAGGTGTAGACTCCATGGAAACCTCTAGAAAGCATGCAAAAAAAGCTAAGGGTAAGGAAAAAAATTGAAACTCCAGCCACTACCGAGAGTTGGGATGGTAACACAGAGTTGGATTCTACAAACACCCAAACCACAAGAATGTCTAGAGGTCGTACACACCTAGATAAGCTAGCTAAGCAAAGGATTCAAGGAGTTAGAAAGGATGTTGCATTCAATAAACTTGGATAGCCAATAGGAGAAGCAGCTATTGCAATACAAAGTTATATTGGTGTGTTGGCTCGAGAAAAGGTTCAAATTAGTTACAAGACTTGGAAATATGTTCCAAGTGATGTTAAAGAACTGATATGGGAATTAGTTAATGTAAGTTAATTAGCATGTTTTATCAATTATTATAATATATTTACTGTTTGTCTTAATTTTTTTTAACATTTTTCCATTTTTGTGATTTACAGTTGATGTACAATGTTGACCCAAAGTGGAAGAATGGTTGTTTGAAATCAGAAAACAATAAGAGGCGTCAATACAAAAGTTATCTCACTAATACGTTCATTTTAAGTAAGCTTGATAAACCCGAGGAGTTGGATGAGCCACCTATTGGCTATGGTATTACAAGAGATACTTGGAGGTCGTTTGTGATTAGTCGCATGTCTGAAGACTTCATGGTAAGATTTGTAATTTAATCTTTTTAAACTAGTTTATTTATATTCAAGTTTAACAACACATGTATCCTCATGTATCCTCACTAACTAGAAACTAAGTGATCAACAAAAAGAAAGAAGAAAACAACACATGTATCCTCATTGGCTTTCACGTAAAGGATATGCACGATTTGCGGAAGAAATAGTAAGTATTTTTTTAGCATATTTGTTAGCTAGAGCCCTAGAGCCAATCATTTGATGATTGTATTATGGACTTGTTGTATCATATTCTATATAAATAAAGGTATTTGGTTTTTGGTTATTATACTTACTTGTATTGGTGCCAAATAAACTAAGTATAATAACGTCCTTTAGTAGAAGGTTCTTACCTATATCAATCGATTGGTTGAATCGATAGTGAGATGATATATGGAACACTACTCTTAATCATTCCTAGTTGAGTATTATCAATCAGGGACAATGTTAATACAATAAGGCTAGCATGTAGGTCAACTCGATGACTTGATCTCACAAGTCATGGATATGGAGATATCAAGTTGACACATGGGTATGCATTGGAGAATGTATACTGAATGACCCGCCATGAGAAAGTATCATGGATCGTTATATGAGTGTCATATACTTTCTCATGTGGCTATTAGTATGACTATTAGTCCTTAGACCTGAAGTCACCATGGTTCCCTACATAAGGAGTTATGTACTTTGGTTTCATCAAACGTCACCCGTAACTGGGTGGACTATAAAGGCGATTACTGGATATGTAACAAATTATGCAGAGGGATGTGAGTGATGTAGATGGGATCTATACCTCCTATATGACGGGAGAGACATCGATATTTTTGATAGAGTGAGACCACGAAGTGCATGGCCATGCCCAAATGAGTCAATATGAGATATTGAGCTCATTTGATTGAGTGAGTCTACTTGGAGTTCAAGATTTATATTGATTAGAGGATGACACGGTCTATACCTCACATTAATCAATCTAGATGTCTAGGATAGAATGACACTTGTCATATATTGTGAGAAGTCACAATTAGTAGTCACAAGGTGATGTTGGATCTCAACATTCTTGTAACTTGGGTAATAATGATGTATTGCTAGATACCACTCATTACTTATGCTTCTAAATGAGTTTAGGGGCATTGCCAACGTTACAAGAACCTATTGGGTCACACACAAAGAACAAGTGGATGGAGATTAGGTTCATATGATGAACCAAGAGGATTAGATTCATGTGATGAATCAAATTGGATTAAGAGTAATCCTAATTGGGCTAATTGAGTTGGACTCAAGTTGATTCATGTGTTCAATGAGTCTAATTTAGATTATGACTCATTGAATCAATTTAATTAAATGAATTAGATCCATTATATTAAATTGGCTTGAATTAAATGGTTGGATTAGATCAACCATGAAAGAGATTAAGTCAAGTTTGACTTGACTTGAGAGGAAGAGGAAGAGTCAAGTTTGACTTGACTTTATGCCACATCATTTTTGACTTGGCATTAGGAGAACTAATGATGATGTGCCACATCATCACATGTGCCACCTCATGGAGGTTACATCTATTCTCTATAATGGCCACATTTAATGAGAATGGGGGTTACCTTTTTGGTTTTGAATGAGAATGAATTTTTCATTCACTCACATTCACATCATCTTCTTCCTCAAGCTCTCTTTTTACTCCTTCTCTTCTCTTGGTCGTGGGTTTCAAGCAAGAGAGAAGAAAGGAGAGTGAGTCTAATCCAAGAAGAAAGGTTAGTGAAAGTCACATAGAGAAATTTTTTAGAGGAGTGTGTTCTCTTCTTTTCCTTTCTTCTTCTTCCAATCCCATCCGAGAGCATCAAGAAGTGCTAGCACACTTGTGGTGTTCTCTTCTCCATACTTGTGTGTTAGAGAACACATCTTGTTCGTGTGGATACTTCTAGAGGATTGTCTACGTTGACAATCTTGAGATCCGGCACTTCCTTGGACGAGCGGGATTCGAAAAGGGCATGCATCAAGGGTAATTTTCTAAACATATAGATCTAAGAGTAGATCTAGTTAGTAAATTCGTACATGTAAAATTTTTGTTCTATACTCTTCGCACGGATCCATTGTCTAGGGAGTTTCGGGGTTTCCGCGGCGTGAAAAAGCAATTTTCGCGGCCCGAAAAACCCAACAATATTTTCTTATGAACCCTCCAATTTATTCACATAAAATTATTTAAATTTTCACTGTGCCAGTGGGATCACTGATTGTGTCTTGCTGTTTTCCCATATTCCCTACTATTTGGTGGCATTTCACTGTCAATGTGGTTTCTGAGACGCAAGTTCTATGCAGGAGCAAACCACCTTTGGTACCGCATACTCAACACCTGAGTCTGAAACTGAGTATGCGGGGGGTTGGCTTGTTGCTGCAAGTTGTTGGCAGTTAGTGATACATTTGGTACCCCATGCCTTAAAGCTTTTCCCTGATTTCCCATTTCATTTAATGATTGTGCCTCTGCGAGATGTGCTGCTTCACATGGCTCTAATCCTGATCACAATCCTGATTGTTCTAGTGCTGCAATTTGATTACCAATTTCTGCGAGTTTGTTTCATTTAATGACTAATTTTATTCATTTAACTGTTATTGGAATTTTCTTGTTGTAGGCGACTGAATTATGTGATGATGAAGACATTAATAGAGCTATTATGTGGAAGAAAGGACGAGTCACCAAAGAAGGTGGTTTTGAAGGAGAGGATTTGATAAAAAAAAAATCCAACATATTGTAAGCAAAATAACAATAAGTAAAAGTACCATTTTATTGAACTGATAACTCTTTTAGTAATAATGCTTTTTTAATGTGCCTGACATGATGGTTACATTCAACAAAAGAGGGAGGGTAAGCTGATAATTGAAGGAACCAAAGATGATATACTTACCAAAGCACTTGACACTGAAGAATATAATGGTCGTGTGAGGGGTATTGGAGGTCATATCACTCCAACAATATATTTCAATTCTGGTAGAAGATGGAAACATGCTGATGTAATCACTGAGCATAAAAGGGAGCTGATGGAGGCGAGGAAGAAAATTTTAGAGCAAGATGCACGTATATAAAACCTTGAAGTAATGGTGTATAAAAAGGGTACCATGTGGGATAATTCGATTGATGACAAAGGCAGTTGCTCAGTAAAGTTACAACCCAGGATTGAAGATGACATGAAGAACGATGATGATGACCTACAAATTTTGTGTCAAGCTGATGTTTTCCAGGTATAACGCTAGTTGCATTAATTATGACCTGCTGCTATTTGTGACCTGCTGTTATTTGTGACCTGCAACTTTTACATTTTAGGGAAAACCAGTTGCATTGACATTGGAATCTAGCACAAATATTGTTGCACATGGCACAATTGTTTGTGGCAATGAATCTGATAAAATGCTTCATGGTGTTCCATTTCCCAATAATTGCATGCGAGTCTCCATTGATGAAGTAGTAGAAAAATCAGCACCTTTGTCATATCCAATTCCAAGTGAATTTGAAGTAATTGGTGATGCTGTAGGAACCCATGTGGCTTGGCCAAAACACTTGATAGTGAACCAAGATGAGGTATTTGTTAGATTTTATTTCAAATTAAATTGTCACTTATTTTATTAATCATCCTATCTAACTGTCATGATTTGAAATTATTAGAAGCCTCGAAGGAAGAAGCTTGAACAACCAAAAAAGAAACATACTTTGTCAACAAGTGCCCCAAGAGCATTATATATGTTATATTGTTATAGTAAGCGTGCTTTAGATGATGGCAGATATATATCAGTGAGTTTTAATTATGACGTGTTTGATGATGATTATGAACTTGTTCTACACCTTGAGGACATAATTCCTTTGTATCATTTGGAGCCCCTTTCAGGCAATTGTGTAGTTGGTTACATATGGTAAGTGTTTAGATTTAGCAATTTAAATATAATTTTAACAGGTTTACTGTAATCTATGATAATCATCCATTTTGTGAATAACTTTCATTTTTCAATCTACCTCTTCGTTTTATTATGTTTGCAATGGCAGGCATCTTTATAAAAATCTGTTGAAAGATAACAAGAAAGAGAAATTCAGATTTGTGAATCCACATAAAATCCCATATATGGCAACCAGTGCACATGACAAAAAAGGTAAGCTTGAAAGGCTAAACCAAAGGGCAAGTCATTTGGCAGGCATGCTAAGTGGTGCATCTGTAGATCAACTTGTATTGGTGCCATGTAATATCAGGTAAGTAAGAATTAAAACGTCACTTTCAATTTTTGTCTTTTGATAATTTATTGAATTATATGCACTAATTATGTGTTTGTTGCATAGTTTCCATTAGATTCTCACTGTTATGGACCCTTACAATGAAGTTATTTATTTGTTGGATTCTCTAAGGCACCGCATTCATGATGAGGATTGGAAATATATAGTGGAAATGTGAGTTCATATTTCTTTTTTATTAAACATTTATGTTAATACAAAACTCATATATAAAAAAATCATTAACGTATGAAGGGCCTTAAGATTGTTTAATTCAAACAAGGGAAGGAAAGGTAGAAAAAAGGCTATGTGGGTAATAGTAAAGGTATGTGTAATTACATATAACATATATTTTAATGTGTATGTTTATCATTAATAATATGTCTCTATTTCCATAGGCTCCTCGACAACAAGATGCCAAACTGTAACGCCCGAAAATTCTCAAATTAATTTTAGAAATATTCTATTATTTTTCTGGAATTTTAGAATATTTTTATAGAATTTTTGGAGTAGCAGAAGTAGCAAAAATTAAACAAAAATGTAAAATAGCCTAAGCGGGGATTGAACCCGTGACCTATGGACTCTATGATATATAGGGTGGCGTAGTAACCAAGAGGCCCCAGCAGAGGTGTGCTGAAAGAAAAGGAGAGCAATTATATTTAAGGTTTAGTTGGGGTGTATTAATCACTTAATATAAATAGGGAAATTAAGTGAAGAGTTATTATTTTTGGATCGACAACTCTCTTTTCCCACACCCTCACACGCCGCCCTCTCTCCTCTCCCGCACCCTCACGGCACGCCAAGCTCAAGAGACCAAGGGTTCCATCCCTAGGGTCGTAGGAGCACCTTCCGGCGACAACTCCAGCACGAGGATGCTCCCCTCCGCGAGAAGAATGTGTAAACGTAAGAGGATCGCCGAGGAGACCTTCTTCTCCGGAAATCTAGCGATTTTGATCGTAAGAAAACTTCGCGCAGGATGTAAGTAACCCCTCACCTGCAGTATAAGTAGCTCATCGTATGTTTTTATGTCCTTAATTCGCAATTATGTGCATAGTGCAGCCACATGTAGGGATAGAGCACACCAGGTGCTCGATAAAATGACTAGTATAATTATATACTACGATAGACATTTTTAATAGTTCAGTTAAATGTCATAGATGTATTTTAAATCACATACATAGCCTAGCTTCAGTTTTATGGGACTACGGTCCAATGGGTGGGCTCTCATAGTCACCTCTAGGTTCAGATAACCTAGCTCTAGGTTCAGATAACCTAGTAAGAGCAAGATAAGATATATTAGCTATGAATCAGTATTTTACTTTATCAGTGGTACTGTACTGGATTTCAGTTGTCCTTGGGTTGGGCTCCCAAAGTCGTCCCTAGGTTTTGATAACATCAGGCCTAGTTAGGGATGCGTGCACAGCAAGTACAGTTGTCGAGCCCATCAGCAGCATGTTTAGTATTTTTATCTATTATGGAAATAGTTTTCAAACCCTTATAAATCAGATATATGAATACAGTTCAGCGACAACATTAATCTAACACAAGTTTTAGCTTTGCTCATGTATCGGTTTAGTTTCCTTGATGATGCAGTAATTAGTTTATGTTCAGTATTTGATTGCTATGATTTACATGTCCATATACCATGCTCCTAGAACTTTCAGTATGATCATCAGCATGTATTTCAATTAGCATCTTTTAAAAAGCATGATTTCTTTGAATGCATATTTTGTGAGGTAGATGGTTTCTTACTAAGCTCCCAAGCTTATAGTTTCTTTTTTTCCTTATGCTGTAGATAAAGGTAAAGGGAAGATGGAATAGCGGAGGTTGGAGGGCAATGGAACTAGATGTGTGTGAGAAGGAACTTGGAATAAAGATTTTTGGGAACTAGCAAACCTTAAAACTTAGCATTTCTTTATGTTGTTACTTTTCTACAATTTAAGATGTTAAGTGTCTTGAATCATGAAGGTTATGCTTAGATTACTCGTTGTCTGGATATTAGATAGCTAACCATGAGTAATGACATGCTTAGTACTAGTGTTGTGTCGGTAGTTGAATTTTTTAAGGTTCTGTACAAGGTCGGGTCTGAATTCTGCAAAAATCAGAACCCCAATCGATCAGCTGATCGATTGAGCAGTCCTCAATCGATCAGCCAATCGATTGGAAGAAGTCCCCGCGTACAGAATGCCATTGAGTCGATCAGCTGATCGATTGGGGAGCCCTCGATCGATCAGTCGATCGATCGAAACGCGATCTACCGTGTACAAAGAGTTGATGAGTCGATCAGCTGATCGATCGGCCATGGATCGATCAGCTGATCGATCGGCCATGGATCGATCAGCTGATCGATCGGCCATGGATCGATCAGCCGATCGATCGTGAATTTAAATCCCATGAATAAAGAGCTTCTGAATCGATCTCTGGATCAATTGGCCAGACTGGATCGGTCAGCCGATCGATCCAGACGGGACTTCCGTGCACAGGAGCACGTTGAATCGATCAATGGATCGATCAAATAACTCCAATCGATCAGCCGATCGATTGGAATGTCTGATTTCAGCCAGAAGCATCTAATTTCAGGTTTTTAGATCAAATAGAAAGTTTAGGTTCCCCTCTTTAGCATGTGCAAAATTTTAGAAGTGTTTTCCGAGCAGTGAATTCCAGATTTTATAGCAATTAGCGATGAGAATTTAATTAGTTGTAACGACCCAACTCCTGGGTACTAATCTGTGAGCCGGATCGCTACATTAACTACTGAAGCTACTGTACGGAAAACTGGGTAAAATAAAATTTCACTAACCGACTCGGTTAGTCTGACAACTGATACACCCATGCTGTTATAAGGAAGGATTCAAGACCCTTTCCGGTTGGTGTACATGTACTAAGGAGGATACTTGACCTCCCATCTGAGCTAGGAACTCAGAATTAACTTCCCAACTAGCTGCTGATCGATCCATGGATCGATCAAACTTGCTACGATTCAGTGCCCTGCTGGATCGGTCTGCGGACCGAACCAGCAAAGGCTGGATCGGTCGGCAAGACCGATCCAGGTGTGTCTGGATCGGTCTGCAGACCGATCCAGGCACCTGGAGGCGCTGAGATGCCTACCTTTCGATGCTGGATCGGTCGGCTGACCGATCCAGGAGGATACAGTAGCATTCTGTATCTCACTGGATCGGTCGGTTGACCGATCCAGTGGAACAGCTCAGACCCTGATCGGTCGGCTGACCGATCCAGTGGTACAGCTCAGACCCTGATCGGTCTGGGGACCGATCAGTGTCTGATTTCACTCGAGAGTTCTGATTTCAGCACTTTGGTGTGCCAAAACATCACACAACAGTTCTAAAACAATGGAGATACATTCTAGCATGTAAGTACTAATGTTCTAAACATGATAAACTAAACAAGACATAGTTACTAAGCTAGAACAATTAGTAACAAGACTAAGTATGAAACTAAACATGTTAAGTGCTAAAACTGAAATAAAAGCGTATAGATCCCAAGGATCTTTATTCCAGACCCCTTGCACACACACATCATCGTAGCATCGTCCTCCAGCCTCCGCTAGTCCACTTTTCTTTTACCGGTATCTGCAGTATAAGAAAAATAGTATCTGTAAGCCAATAAGCTTAGTAAGGAACCATCTACCTCACAAAAACATGCAATGATGCAATTATGTTTTTAAAACATGCTGTTTGAAACCTAAACTGAGCATGCAAGCATGGCATGGCATGGTATCATACAAAGCATGGCATAACATATAAACTGAACCTGAAATTGAACTAGTCATGCATATATCTAAATTTGTATACGAACTCAAATCATGTAAACTGAACCTGAACTGAACTGAATGCTAAATTAGTGTTCTCATCACTGGTTTCAAATTTGAAAATTATATATATAATAGATGAAAATACTAAACATGCTGTTGGGCCCTGGCAACTGTACTTACTGTGCGCGCATCCCTACGAGACCCGGGATTGCAAGTTCCGAATCCAGCAGGGTTACTAGGTTATCTGAACCTAGGGACGACTGTGGGAGTCCAGCCCATGGATATCTGATCCAAGTACAGTGCCAACTGAATAAAAGTAAAATACTGAATACTGTTTTATCTTACTTTGCTGTTCTAGGTTATTTGAACCTAGAGCTAGGTTATCTGAACCTAGAGGCTACTGTGGGAGCCCACCCAATGGATATCTGATCCATTAGCTGTAATATCTGATAATAAACTGAGTAAAAATGTTTCTAATTCATTTTACATGCTGTTAGGACGCCTATTGGTGCATCCTTCGGAACTGAGCATTCTACCGAACGCTTGGTGTGCACTAAAAGCACACCCTAAAACCGAAAACTGTGAAATTACTGAACTAATGCCAAAACTAACAAGCGAGAGCAATTATACTGCAGGTTAGGGGTTTCTTACCTCAATCGCAAGGTTTTCTTACGACTTATCCGCTAGGTTTTTCCGGAAAACTGCTCCGTTCGACGAACCGCTTACGTCCCTCTCGCGGAGAAGAACCGACTTCGTACGGGTGTTGTCGCTGGAAAGTGAACACACGATCCTAGGGAAGGAACCCTAGGTTTCCCTTGCTTTGTTTTGCTGCGCCGAGAGAAAGAAACGGGAGAGGGAGAGGGTCTCGGTGAGGGTTTGGAGAAGGTCACGAACCAATTAGAAATAAACCAACCCACTTAAACCTCCTATTTATATCATGTGGTAATTCCGGTCCAACTCTAATATAAATATAAATGTTTCTCCTTTCTCTCAGCACGGCCCTGCTGGGTTCACTGGTTACTAACATTATCCCTTAAACCATAGGTCTCGGGTTCGACTCCCGCTTAGGCCGTTTTCGTTTCCAATTCTTTTTGCTACTTCCGATACTCGTAAAATTCCGGAAAAATATCTAAAAATTCCACAAAAATCATAGAATAATTCTAAAATAAATTCGGGAATTTTTCGGGCTTTACAATCCCCCATACCTTATAAAAAGTTCGTCCCCGAACTTAAAACAATTCTGGGTACTTCTGTCTCATGCTGGCCTCTGTCTCCCATGTCGCCTCTGCTGCTGTGTGATTTTGCCAACTGACTTTGACTAATGGTACCTCCTTGTTCCGTAACTTCTTTATTGCTCGGTCTATTATCTGAATAGGCCGACTGTCATAGCTGAGATCATCACGGACCTATACCAACTGGGGCTCAATCACCTGGGTGGCGTCTGGAATATGCTTCTTCAGCATGGAGACATGAAATACATTGTGGACAGCTGACATCTCCTGAGGTAACTCTAGCTCATATGCTACCTTGCCCACTCTCTTCGTGATAAGGTATAGTCCCACATATCTGGGAGCTAGCTTGCCCTTCTTCCCAAAACGCATGACTCCCTTCATGGGAGCTACTCTGAGGAAAACTGTATCCCCAACTGAAAACTCTAGGGCTCTGCGTCGTGTATCGGCATAGCTCTTCTGACGGCTCTGTGCTGTCTCTATCCTCTGGCGAATCTGCTGTATGGCTGCTGTGGTATCTGCTACTAGATCTATCTGAAGCTCTAGTTCCTTCTGTTCACCACTCTCATACCAGCAGATTGGTCATCTGCACCTCCGCCCATAGAGTGCCTCATAAGGTGCCATGCCGATAGTGGCCTGATAACTATTGTTGTATGCAAATTCTGCTAGACTCAGATATTTGCACCAACTTCCCTTGAAATCTAGGGCACAAGCCCGGAGCATATCTTCGAGTACCTGGTTTACTCGCTCCGTCTGACCATCTGTCTGAGGATGGAAAGCTGTGCTGAATTTTAACTGGGTGCCCATAGCTGACTGTACACACTTCCAGAAGTGTGATGTAAATCTGCTGTCTCTGTCTGATATAATGGTTCGTGGGACTCCATGCAGCCTGACAATCTCCTTGAGATACAACTGAGCTAACTGCTCTATGGAATAGAATATTCTGATAGCTAAGAAGTGGGCTGATTTAGTCAACCTGTCGACTATTACCCAGATAGCATCAAAACCATTCGTGGTTACGGTAATCCCACTATGAAGTCCATAGAGATATCCTCCCACTTCCATTCGGAACTGGATCTGCAGAACTCCTCACAGTCGCTGATGTTCGCCTTAACCCTCGACAGTTAGCAGATCGACGTTCGGCGATATCTCGCTTCATCCTGTGCCACCAAAATCGTTTCTTTAGATCCGATACATTTTGGTGGAACCGGGATGCATCGCATAGGAGTCCTGTGAGCCTCGTCTAGAATCTGCTTTCGTAGTTCCTCCCGATCTGAATCTGTCACCACAATACACTACCCCACTGGCGGACACTCTGAACTCTCCACTTTCTGATTCTGCTAACCCTTGCTTGATTTTATGGATTTCAGGATCCTGCTCCTGAGCTGTCTGGATATCATCAAGCAAGGTAGATGCTAAGGACATAGTGGAAAGCTGCCCGACTATAAGCTCGAGACTAAAATTTGTAATCTCCTTCCTTAGGGGTGGTGACATAGCTGCTAAAGATAATAAGGTAGCGTTGGACTTCCTGCTGAGTGCGTCTGCTACCTTATTAGCTTTCCCTGGATGGTAGAGGATATCTATGTCATAATCCTTGACCAGCTCTAACCATCTGCACTGTCGCATATTCAGATCCTTCTGAGTAAAGAAATACTTCAGACTTTGATGATCTGTATACACTCTGCACTGAGCTCCGTACAAATAATGTCTCCAAATCTTGAGAGCGAACACCACTGCTGCAAGCTCAAGGTCGTGAGTAGGATAGTTCCTCTCATAATCCTTGAGTTGTCTGGAGGCATAGGCGATCACCTTGCCCTGCTGCATCAGTACTGCTCCTAATCCCAATTTAGAGGCGTCACTGTAGATGTCGAAGCTGTCTGTGTTTTCTGGTATAGCTAAAATAGGAGCACTGGTCAATCTCCGTTTTAGTTCACTGAAGCTGTTCTCGCAGTCCTCTGTCCACTGAAATTTCTTGTTCTTCCTGGTGAGAGCTGTTAGTGGGGAGGCTATCCTGGAGAAGTCCTCTACGAATTTCCTGTAGTAGCCTGCTAATCCCAGAAAGCTTCTGATTTCACTGGCGTTCCTGGGTCTCTTCCAGTTACTTACTGCTTCTATCTTGCTGGGATCTACCATAACACCATCCTTGGAGATGATGTGACCTAGAAAGGCTACCTGGTCTAGCCAAAATTCACATTTCGTGAATTTGGCGTATAGCTGGTTCTGCTAAAGAATCTGCAAAACTGTCTTCAGATGCTCTGCATGGTCCTCCTGAGTGCCTGAATAGATAAGAATGTCATCGATGAACACGATGACAAACTTGTCTAAGTATTCTCTGAATACTCTGTTCATGAGGTCCATGAAAGTAGCTGGAGCATTTGTCACGCCGAAAGACATGACTACGAACTCATAATGTCCGTATCTGGTCCTGAAAGCTGTTTTAGGTATATCACCTTTCTTGACTCTAACCTGGTGATATCCTGATCTGAGGTCAATTTTAGAGAACACTGTGGCTCCCTTTAGTTGGTCAAACAGGTCATCTATCCTGGGGAGAGGGTACCTGTTTTTAATTGTGACCTGGTTCAAGGCACGGTAGTCTATGCATAGGCGCATGCTTCCATCCTTCTTCTTCACGAACAACACAGGTGCTCCCCATGGTGAGTGACTAGGGCGTATGAAACCCTTGTCTAGAAGCTCCTGTAATTGCTCCTGAAGTTCCTTCAGTTCAGCTGGAGCCATGCGGTACGGTGCCTTGGAAATTGGATTTGTGCCGGGAATGAGCTCTATCTCAAATTCAATCTCCCTGTCTGGTGCTAAGCCTGGTAGCTCTTCAGGGAAGACTGCTGGGTAGTCACAAACGACTCGAACCTCTGATAGCTGTTGGTTCTTGTCCTGGCTGGTGCTGACTACATTTGCTAAAAATCCCATGCATCCTGAATCCAATAGCTGCTGTGCTTTCAATGCTGAGAGAAACTTTCTGGCTTTTCTCTTTGGTTTTCCTATGAACTCAAACTGTACTCCTGCTTCAGGTTGGAATATGACCTTCTGTTTACGGCACTCTATAGAAGCGCCGTATCTGATCAGAAAATCCATTCCAAAGATGACATCATAGTCAGTCATTTCTAGCACTATCAGATCACCAAAAAGTTCCCTGTCTGCTATAATGACTGACACTGCTCTGAGCCAGTGCGTAGATGCCATAATGTCTCCTGAGGGTAGTGTTGTCAGAAACTGACTGTGGAGTAACTCTGGAGGTGTTGCTAATTTCTCGGCAAATGCCCTGGATACATAAGAGTGGGTTGCCCCAGTATCGAATAAGACAGTTGCATTATGCTGTAAAATACTAATCTGACCTGTGACAACTGTCGAGGCATTTGCTACGTCCTCTCTAGTCAGTGAGAAAATCCTGGCATTTGGGATAGCTGTGGGGGCTTCTAATCTGCCCTGACTGATCTGTGGACCATCTAAAGCAGCATACATCTGGTGTAATTGCACTGGCTGAGCTCCATACTGTATCGGCTGAGGCTGAGGAAGACTGTTCTTGTTCGGGCACTGCTTAGCCATGTGTCCTTCCTGTCCACATTCAAAACAACCTTGCGTACCCTTGCGGCAAACTCCTGGATGATGTTTCCCACAAGTAGCACACTTGGGATGTCTGGAATGTTTTCCAGCTGGTCCTCCTTTTGGGTCACTGCTTGCCTTGCGTTTCCCCTTCCAATTGGAGCTATGTCCCTGCTGTTTCTGCTGAGTACCTGAGCTAGCTTGTCCCTTGGGCTCTGTGGAAACCTGCTTCTGCTGGGTGATATTGTGCTGATAGTGCTCGGTGATCAGAGCACTACTCACTAGTTCCTCTGTGGTTTGTGGCCTATGAACGCCACCAGCCACATTCATTGCGATTTCTGGTCTGAGCATCTTCAGCATCAAGCGTACTCGTTCCTTCTCTGAGCTGACTAGTTCTGGACACAGACGGGCCAACCTGTTGAATTTCTTCACGGCTTCCTGAACTGATAGGTTGCCCTGACGAAATTCTGTAAACTCGTCATAGTGTCGGTTCGTGACTTGCATGTGAAAGAATTCCTCGAAGAATTCTTTCTCGAAGTTGGCCCATGTCATCTGGTTTACTGGCCACTTCGATTTAATCCGCTCCCACCACATGCGTGCGTCTCCTGTTAAACAGAAGGAGGCACACTTCACCTTTTCGTGCTCTGGCCAGTCTAGAAGCTCCATCGTGCTTTCCAGTGTTTTAAACCATGCCTGAGCATCCCATGGTTCGCTGGTGCCTGAGAAGTTCTCGGGCTTTATTCTCTGCCACTGGATAAGGTAAGCTTCTCTCTTAGCCCCTGCTACTGGGCATCTTGCGGTGAGTGGTACAACCTCTGTGATTCTTTGAGTCGTGAGGTTCGATCTTGGAGTGGGGGAGTAGTCTGTGGTTAGCCTTTAAGGAGGCTATCTCCTGCTGCATTCAGCTGTGGTGAGCCACTAGTCTTTGTAAGGTCCGAGGGAGGCAGATTGCACCGCCTCATCGGCTCAGCCGCTTTCTTAGTTGGACGTCCTCGTACCATTTTCTAAATAGCAGAGAACACATATATATAACTAGGCTATCATGTTATAGTTAACTACTGGTAACATGTTAAATACTATCACTGTAAACATGAATTAATTAACTACCAACATGCGAGCAAACATGAAAGTACATATAACTGATATGAAAGCTGAAAACAAAACTGAGTGAGAGATGTTCTTACTTGGAAGCTGCAGGAACAATGCTGATGTGTGTGTAGGAAGTATGGAACACTGCTCTGATACCACTCTGTAACGACCCAACTCCTGGGTACTAATCTGTGAGCCGGATCGCTACATTAACTACTGAAGCTACTGTACGGAAAACTGGGTAAAATAAAATTTCACTAACCGACTCGGTTAGTCTGACAACTGATACACCCATGCTGTTATAAGGAAGGATTCAAGACCCTTTCCGGTTGGTGTACATGTACTAAGGAGGATACTTGACCTCCCATCTGAGCTAGGAACTCAGAATTAACTTCCCAACTAGCTGCTGATCGATCCACGGATCGATCAAACTTGCTACGATTCTGTGCCCTGCTGGATCGGTCTGCGGACCGAACCAGCAAAGGCTGGATCGGTCGGCAAGACCGATCCAGGTGTGTCTGGATCGGTCTGCAGACCGATCCAGGCACTTGGAGGCGCTGGGATGCCTACCTTCGATCTTTGGATCGATCGGTGGTGATCCGGGCACCGAAATCTTCTCGAGGCTCTTGTATCGGTGGATCGGTCGGTGGCCGATCCGAGAGATCTGATAGCACTCAGATCTCGCCGGATCGGTTGGTGGCCGACCGATCTGACTTCGAGACCACGATCGGTGCGGGGACCGATCGATGTCGATTTCACTCGAGTTCGATTTGACACTTTGGCGTGCCAAAACATCACACAACAGTTCTAAAACAATGGAGATACATTCTAGCATGTAAGTACTAATGTTCTAAACATGATAAACTAAACAAGACATAGTTACTAAGCTAGAACAATTAGTAACAAGACTAAGTATGAAACTAAACATGTTAAGTGCTAAAACTGAAATAAAAGCGTATAGATCCCAAGGATCTTTATTCCAGACCCCTTGCACACACACATCATCGTAGCATCGTCCTCCAGCCTCCGCTAGTCCACTTTTCTTTTACCGGTATCTGCAGTATAAGAAAAATAGTATCTGTAAGCCAATAAGCTTAGTAAGGAACCATCTACCTCACAAAAACATGCAACGATGCAATTATGTTTTTAAAACATGCTGTTTGAAACCTAAACTGAGCATGCAAGCATGGCATGGCATGGTATCATACAAAGCATGGCATAACATATAAACTGAACCTGAAATTGAACTAGTCATGCATATATCTAAATTTGTATACGAACTCAAATCATGTAAACTGAACCTGAACTGAACTGAATGCTAAATTAGTGTTCTCATCACTGGTTTCAAATTTGAAAATTATACATATAATAGATGAAAATACTAAACATGCTGTTGGGCCCTGGCAACTGTACTTACTGTGCGCGCATCCCTACGAGACCCGGGATTGCAAGTTCCGAATCCAGCAGGGTTACTAGGTTATCTGAACCTAGGGACGACTGTGGGAGTCCAGCCCATGGATATCTGATCCAAGTACAGTGCCAACTGAATAAAAGTAAAATACTGAATACTGTTTTATCTTACTTTGCTGTTCTAGGTTATTTGAACCTAGAGCTAGGTTATCTGAACCTAGAGGCTACTGTGGGAGCCCACCCAATGGATATCTGATCCATTAGCTGTAATATCTGATAATAAACTGAGTAAAAATGTTTCTAATTCATTTTACATGCTGTTAGGACGCCTATTGGTGCATCCTTCGGAACTGAGCATTCTACCGAACGCTTGGTGTGCACTAAAAGCACACCCTAAAACCGAAAACTGTGAAATTACTGAACTAATGCCAAAACTAACAAGCGAGAGCAATTATACTGCAGGTTAGAGGTTTCTTACCTCAATCGCAAGGTTTTCTTACGACTTATCCGCTAGGTTTTTCCGGAAAACTGCTCCGTTCGACGAACCGCTTACGTCCTCACGTTCCTCTCGCGGAGAAGAACCGACTTCGTACGGGTGTTGTCGCTGGAAAGTGAACACACGATCCTAGGGAAGGAACCCTAGGTTTCCCTTGCTTTGTTTTGCTGCGCCGAGAGAAAGAAACGGGAGAGGGAGAGGGTCTCAGTGAGGGTTTGGAGATGGTCACGAACCAATTAGAAATAAACCAACCCACTTAAACCTCCTATTTATATCATGTGGTAATTCCGGTCCAACTCTAATATAAATATAAATGTTTCTCCTTTCTCTCAACACGGCCCTGCTGGGTTCACTCGTTACTAACATTATCCCTTAAACCATAGGTCTCGGGTTCGACTCCCGCTTAGGCCGTTTTCGTTTCCAATTCTTTTTGCTACTTCCGATACTCGTAAAATTCCGGAAAAATATCTAAAAATTCCACAAAAATCATAGAATAATTCTAAAATAAATTCGGGAATTTTTCGGGCTTTACAATCCCCCATACCTTATAAAAAGTTCGTCCCCGAACTTAAAACAATTCTGGGTACTTCTGTCTCATGCTGGCCTCTGTCTCCCATGTCGCCTCTGCTGCTGTGTGATTTTGCCAACTGACTTTGACTAATGGTACCTCCTTGTTCCGTAACTTCTTTACTGCTCGGTCTATTATCTGAATAGGCCGACTGTCATAGCTGAGATCATCACGGACCTGTACCAACTGGGGCTCAATCACCTGGGTGGCGTCTGGAATATGCTTCTTCAGCATGGAGACATGAAATACATTGTGGACAGCTGACATCTCCTGAGGTAACTCTAGCTCATATGCTACCTTGCCCACTCTCTTCGTGATAAGGTATGGTCCCACATATCTGGGAGCTAGCTTGCCCTTCTTCCCAAAACGCATGACTCCCCTCATGGGAGCTACTCTGAGGAAAACTGTATCCCCAACTGAAAACTCTAGGGGTCTGCGTCGTGTATCGGCATAGCTTTTCTGACGGCTCTGTGCTGTCTCTATCCTCTGGCGAATCTGCTGTATGGCTGCTGTGGTATCTGCTACTAGATCTGTCTGAAGCTCTAGTTCCTTCTGTTCACCACTCTCATACCAGCAGATTGGTGATCTGCACCTCCGCCCATAGAGTGCCTCATAAGGTGCCATGCCGATAGTGGCACGATAGCTGTTGTTGTATGCAAATTCGCTAGACTCGGATATTTGCACCAACTTCCTTTGAAATCTAGGGCACAAGCCCGGAGCATATCTTCGAGTACGGTTTACTCGCTCGTCGACCATGTCATGAGGATGGAAAGGCATCTTGAATTTTAAGCTGGGTGCCCATAGTTGTACACACTTCCGGAAGTGTGATGTAAATCTCTGTCTGCATCGATATAATGGTTCGTGGGACTCCATGCTGACAATCTCCTTGAGATACAACTGAGCTAGCTGCTCCATGGAATAGGATATTCTGATAGCTAAGAAGTGGGTTGATTTAGTCAACCTGTCGACTATTACCCAAATGGCATCAAAACCATTCGTGGTTCTGGGTAATCCCACTATGAAGTCCATAGAGATATCCTCCCACTTCCATTCTGGAATCTGGATCGGCTGCAGAACTCCTCCTGGTCGCTGATGTTCTGCCTTAACCCTCTGACAGGTTAGACAGATGCTGACGTATCTGGCGATATCTCGCTTCATCCCGGGCCACCAAAATCGTTTCTTTAGATCCTGATACATTTTGGTGGAACCAGGATGCATCGCATAGGGAGTCCTGTGAGCCTCGTCTAGAATCTGTTTTCGTAGTTCCTCCTGATCTGGAACACAAAGTCTGTCACCACAGTACACTACCCCACTGGCGGACACTCTGAACTCTCCACTTTCTGATTCTGCTAACCCTTGCTTGATTTTCTGGATTTCAGGATCCTGCTCCTGAGCTGTCTGGATATCATCAAGCAAGGTAGATGCTAAGGACATAGTGGAAAGCTGTCCGACTATAAGCTCGAGACTAAAATTTGTAATCTCCTTCCTTAGGGGTGGTGACATAGCTGCTAAAGATAATAAGGTGGCACTGGACTTCCTGCTGAGTGCGTCTGCTACCTTATTAGCTTTCCCTGGATGGTAGAGGATATCTATGTCATAATCCTTGACCAGCTCTAACCATCTGCGCTGTCGCATATTCAGATCCTTCTGAGTAAAGAAATACTTCAGACTTTGATGATCTGTATACACTCTGCACTGAGCTCCATATAAATAATGTCTCCAAATCTTGAGAGCGAACACCACTGCTGCAAGCTCAAGGTCGTGAGTAGGATAGTTCCTCTCATAATCCTTGAGTTGTCTGGAGGCATAGGCGATCACCTTGCCCTGCTGCATCAGTACTGCTCCTAATCCCAATTTAGAGGCGTCACTGTAGATGTCGAAGCTGTCTGTGTTTTCTGGTATAGCTAAAATAGGAGCACTGGTCAATCTCCGTTTTAGTTCGCTGAAGCTGTTCTCGCAGTCCTCTGTCCACTGAAATTTCTTGTTCTTCCTGGTGAGAGCTGTCAGTGGGGAGGCTATCCTGGAGAAGTCCTCTACGAATTTCCTGTAGTAGCCTGCTAATCCCAGAAAGCTTCTGATTTCACTGGCGTTCTTGGGTCTCTTCCAGTTACTTACTGCTTCTATCTTGCTGGGATCTACCATAACACCATCCTTGGAGATGATGTGACCTAGAAAGGCTACCTGGTCTAGCCAAAATTCACATTTCGTGAATTTGGCGTATAGCTGGTTCTGCTGAAGGATCTGCAAAACTGTCTTCAGATGCTCTGCATGGTCCTCCTGAGTGCCCGAATAGATAAGAATGTCATCGATGAACACGATGACAAACTTGTCTAAGTATTCTCTGAATACTCTGTTCATGAGGTCCATGAAAGTAGCTGGAGCATTTGTCACGCCGAAAGGCATGACTACGAACTCATAATGTCCGTATCTGGTCCTGAAAGCTGTTTTAGGTATATCACCTTCCTTGACTCTAACCTGGTGATATCCTGATCTGAGGTCAATTTTAGAGAACACTGTGGCTCCCTTTAGCTGGTCAAACAGGTCATCTATCCTGGGGAGAGGGTACCTGTTTTTAATTGTGACCTGGTTCAAGGCACGGTAGTCGATGCATAGGCGCATGCTTCCATCCTTCTTCTTCACGAACAACACAGGTGCTCCCCATGGTGAGTGACTAGGGCGTATGAAACCCTTGTCAAGAAGCTCCTGTAACTGCTCCTGAAGTTCCTTCAGTTCTGCTGGAGCCATGCGGTACGGTGCCTTGGAAATTGGATTTGTGCCGGGAATGAGCTCTATCTCAAATTCAATCTCCCTGTCTGGTGCTAAGCCTGGTAGCTCTTCAGGAAAGACTGCTGGGTAGTCACAAACGACTCGAACCTCTGATAGCTGTTGGTTCTTGTCCTGGCTGGTGTTGACTACATTTGCTAAAAATCCCATGCATCCTGAATCCAATAGCTGCTGTGCTTTCAATGCTGAGAGAAACTTCCTGGCTTTTCTCTTTGGTTTTCCTATGAACTCAAACTGTACTCCTGCTTCAGGTTGGAATATGACCTTCTGTTTACGGCACTCTATAGAAGCGCCGTATCTGATCAGAAAATCCATTCCAAAGATGACATCATAGTCAGTCATTTCTAGCACTATCAGATCACCAAAAAGTTCCCTGTCTGCTATAATGACTGGCACTGCTCTGAGCCAGTGCGTAGATGCCATAATGTCTCCTGAGGGTAGTGTTGTCAGAAACTGACTGTGGAGTAACTCTGGAGGTGTTGCTAATTTCTCGGCAAATGCCCTGGATACATAAGAGTGGGTTGCCCCAGTATCGAATAAGACAGTTGCATTATGCTGTAAAATACTAATCTGACCTGTGACAACTGTCGAGGCATTTGCTACGTCCTCTCTAGTCAGTGAGAAAATCCTGGCATTTGGGATAGCTGTGGGGGCTTCTAATCTGCCCTGACTGATCTGTGGACCATCTAAAGCAGCATACATCTGGTGTAATTGCGCTGGCTGAGCTCCATACTGTATCGGCTGAGGCTGAGGAAGACTGTTCTTGTTCGGGCACTGCTTAGCCATGTGCCCTTCCTGTCCACATTCAAAACAACCTCGCGTACCCTTGCGGCAAACTCCTGGATGATGTTTCCCACAAGTAGCACACTTGGGATGTCTGGAATGTTTTCCAGCTAGTCCTCCTTTTGGGTCACTGCTTGCCTTGCGTTTCCCCTTCCAGTTGGAGCTATGTCCCTGTTGTTTCTGCTGAGTACCTGAGCTAGCTTGTCCCTTGGGCTCTGTGGAAACCTGCTTCTGCTGGGTGATATTGTGCTGATAGTGCTCGGTGATCAGAGCACTACTCACTAGTTCCTCTGTGGTTTGTGGCCTATGAACGCCACCAGCCACATTCATTGCGATTTCTGGTCTGAGCATCTTCAGCATCAAGCGTACTCGTTCCTTCTCTGTGCTGACTAGTTCTGGACACAGACGGGCCAACCTGTTGAATTTCTTCACGGCTTCCTGAACTGATAGGTTGCCCTGACGAAATTCTGTAAACTCGTCATAGTGTCGGTTCGTGACTTGCATGTGAAAGAATTCCTCGAAGAATTCTTTCTCGAAGTTGGCCCATGTCATCTGGTTTACTGGCCACTTCGATTTAATCCGCTCCCACCACATGCGTGCGTCTCCTGTTAAACAGAAGGAGGCACACTTCACCTTTTCGTGCTCTGGCCAGTCTAGAAGCTCCATCGTGCTTTCCAGTGTTTTAAACCATGCCTGAGCATCCCATGGTTCGCTGGTGCCTGAGAAGTTCTCGGGCTTTATTCTCTGCCACTGGATAAGGTAAGCTTCTCTCTTAGCCCCACTCTTGAGACTCTGGGATGAATCTTGCGGTGGTGGTACAACCTCTGTGATTCTGGAGTCGTGAGGTTGATCTTGGAGTGGGGGGAGTAGTCTGTGGTTAGCCTTTAAGGAGGCTATCTCCGCTCTGTTCGACTAGCTGCTGTGGTGAGCCACTAGTCTTTGTAAGGTCCGAGGGAGGCACCAATTGCTCGCCTCATCTTTGGGGCTCAGCTTTGCTTTCTTAATTGGGACGTCCTCGTACCATTTTCTAAATAGCAGAGAACACATATATATAACTAGGCTATCATGTTATAGTTAACTACTGGTAACATGTTAATTACTATCACTGTAAACATGAATTAATTAACTACCAACATGAGAGCAAACATGAAAGCACTTATAACTGATATGAAAGCTGAAAACAAAATTGAGTGAGAGATGTTCTTACTTGGAAGCTGTAGGCACAATGCTGATGTGTGTCTAGGAAGTATGGAACACTGCTCTGATACCACTCTGTAACGACCCAACTCCTGGGTACTAATCTGTGAGCCGGATTGCTACATTAACTACTGAAGCTACTGTGCGGAAAACTGGGTAAAATAAGATTTCACTAACTGACTCGGTTAATCTGACAACTGATACACCATGCTGTTATAAAGAAGGATTCAAGACCCTTTCCGGTTGGTGTACATGTAATAAGGAGGATACTTGACCTCCCATCTGAGCTAGGGACTCAGAACTAACTTCCCAGCTAGCTGCTGATCGATCCACGGATCGATCAACTTGCTACGATTCTGTGCCCTGCTGGATCGGTCTGCGGACCGATCCAGCAATGGCTGGATCGGTCGGCAGACTGATCCAGGTGTGTCTGGATCGGTCTGCAGACCGATCCAGGCACCTGGAGGCGCTGAGATGCCTACCTTTCGATGCTGGATCGATCGGCTGACTGATCCAGGCACCTGGAAATCTTCTCCGAGGCTACTGTATCGAGCTGGATCGGTCGGCTGACCGATCCAGGAGGATACAGTAGCACTCTGTATCTCGCTGGATCGGTTGGCTGACCGATCCAGTGGTACAGCTCAGACCCTGATCGGTCTGGGGACCGATCAGTGTCTGATTTCACTCGAGAGTTCTGATTTCAGCACTTTGGCGTGCCAAAACATCACACAACAGTTCTAAAACAATGGAGATACATTCTAGCATGTAAGTACTAATGTTCTAAACATGATAAACTAAACAAGACATAGTTACTAAGCTAGAACAATTAGTAACAAGACTAAGTATGAAACTAAACATGTTAAGTGCTAAAACTGAAATAAAAGCGTATAGATCCAAAGGATCTTTATTCCAGACCCCTTGCACACACACATCATCGTAGCATCGTCCTCCAGCCTCCGCTAGTCCACTTTTCTTTTACCGGTATCTGCAGTATAAGAAAAATAGTATCTGTAAGCCAATAAGCTTAGTAAGGAACCATCTACCTCACAAAAACATGCAACGATGCAATTATATTTTTAAAACATGCTGTTTGAAACCTAAACTGAGCATGCAAGCATGGCATGGCATGGTATCATACAAAGCATGGCATAACATATAAACTGAACCTGAAATTGAACTAGTCATGCATATATCTAAATTTGTATACGAACTCAAATCATGTAAACTGAACCTGAACTGAACTGAATGCTAAATTAGTGTTCTCATCACTGGTTTCAAATTTGAAAACTATACATATAATAGATGAAAATACTAAACATGCTGTTGGGCCCTGGCAACTGTACTTACTGTGCGCGCATCCCTACGAGACCCGGGATTGCAAGTTCCGAATCCAGCAGGGTTACTAGGTTATCTGAACCTAGGGACGACTGTGGGAGTCCAGCCCATGGATATCTGATCCAAGTACAGTGCCAACTGAATAAAAGTAAAATACTGAATACTGTTTTATCTTACTTTGCTGTTCTAGGTTATCTGAACCTAGAGCTAGGTTATCTGAACCTAGAGGCTACTGTGGGAGCCCACCCAATGGATATCTGATCCATTAGCTGTAATATCTGATAATAAACTGAGTAAAAATGTTTCTAATTCATTTTACATGCTGTTAGGACGCCTATTGGTGCATCCTTCGGAACTGAGCATTCTACCGAACGCTTGGTGTGCACTAAAAGCACACCCTAAAACCGAAAACTGTGAAATTACTGAACTAATGCCAAAACTAACAAGCGAGAGCAATTATACTGCAGGTGAGGGGTTTCTTACCTCAATCGCAAGGTTTTCTTACGACTTATCCGCTAGGTTTTTCCGGAAAACTGCTACGTCCTCGCGTTCCTCTCGCGGAGAAGAACCGACTTCGTACGGGTGTTGTCGCTGGAAAGTGAACACACGATCCTAGGGAAGGAACCCTAGGTTTCCCTTTCTTTGTTTTGCTGCGCCGAGAGAAAGAAACGGGAGAGGGAGAGGGTCTCGGTGAGGGTTTGGAGAAGGTCACGAAACAATTAGAAATAAACCAACCCACTTAAACCTCCTATTTATATCATGTGGTAATTCCGGTCCAACTCTAATATAAATATAAATGTTTCTCCTTTCTCTCAGCACGGCCCTGCTGGGTTCACTGGTTACTAACATTATCCCTTAAACCATAGGTCTCGGGTTCGACTCCCGCTTAGGCCGTTTTCGTTTCCAATTCTTTTTGCTACTTTCGATACTCGTAAAATTCCGGAAAAATATCTAAAAATTCCACAAAAATCATAGAATAATTCTAAAATAAATTCGGGAATTTTTCGGGCTTTACATTAGTTCAGTGTTCCGCACAAGAATAGTTAGCATAATGTAACCCCCGGCCTTACAGCTTAGTTAGTAGAAGGCCGGGCGTTACAGAGTGGTGTCAGAGCAAGTTCCATACTTCCTCCGCACACACATCAGCATTGAACCTACAGCTTCCAAGTAAGAATACCTCTCACTTTATATATGTTTTGCTTTCATGTTTATAGATGACTAGAGCTTGTTTATATATGATAGCATCTAACATGATAATAGTAGTTATGTACCTATGATTGTATTAGTTATGTATGCCCTCTATTTCTCTAGAAAATGGTATGAGGACGCCCAGCTAGAAAGACACCAGCTACTGAGCCCCAGCATGAGACAGGCAGCTCAGTGCCTCCCCCAGACCTTACAGAAGTGGTGGCTTAGTTACGAAAGCAACTAGCTGAACAGCAATAGGAGATTGCCACCCTAAGGGCTAATCAGCAGAACACTCCCACTGTCACTCCAGAACCTAACTTAGCAAACCCAATAGTGATAGAGGTTCCACCAGTCCAACCTACAGCACCAGTAGCCCCAGTAGCAGGAGCAAGGAGAGAAGCCTATCTGATCCAGTGGTAGAAAATCAAGCCAGAGAACTTCTCAGGCACTAGTGAACCATGGGATACCCAAGCCTGGTTCAAAACACTGGAGAGTACGATGGAGCTTCTGGACTAGCCAGAACACGAAAAGGTGAAATGCGCCTCCTTCTGCCTGGTAGGAGACACACGTATGTGGTGGGAGAAGATTAAGGCGAAGTGCCTAGTGAACCAGATGATATGGGCCGACTTCGAGAGAGAATTCTTTGAGGAGTTCTTTCACATGCGGGTCACAAATCGCCACTACGACGAGTTCACTGAATTTCGTCAGGGCAACCTTTCAGGTGAGGAGGGCGTGAGGAAATTCAACAGACTTGCTTGTCTATGCCCTGAACTAGTCAGCACTGAAAGAGAACGAGTCCGGTTGATTCTCAAGATGTTAAGGCCAGAAATAGCAATTAATGTGTCCAGCGGCATTCATAGGCCGCAAACCACAGAGGAATTAGTAAGCAGTGCTCTGACCACCGAGCATTACCAGAACAACATCAAGCAGCAGAAGCAAGCCATCTCAGAGCCTAAGGGCCAAGGAGGCTCAGGTACTCAGAGACACCAGGGCCATAGTTCTAACTGGAAAGGGAACTCCAGTAACAAACGCAAGCCAGGGAGTTACCCAAAAGGAGGATCAGCTAGTAAACAGCCTAGCTATCCCTAGTGCTCTACTTGCGGGAAATTCCATCTAGGAGTTTGTCGCAAGGGCACACGAGGATGCTTCGAATGTGGCCAAGAAGGGCATATGGCTAAACAATGTTCAAACAAGACTAGTTTCCCTCCACTACAGTCGATTCAGTACGGAGGTAACCCAGCGCAGTTACATCAGATGCAGGCTACTATAGATGGTCCACACATCAGTCAAGGCAGACTAGAAGCCCCCTCAGCCACAACGAACGCGAGGATCTACTCACTCACCAGAGAAGACGTAGCGAATGCCTTGACAGTTGTTACAGGTCATATTAGTATTTTACAGCAAAGTGCAACTGTCTTATTCGATACTGGGGCAGCCCATTCATATATATCCAGGACATTCGCCGATAAGCTAGCCATATCTCCAGAGGTACTCAGTGGTCAGTTTTTGACGACACTACCTTCGGGAGAAATCATGGCATCCACGCACTGGCTCTGAGCAGTGCCAGTCATTATAACAGATAGAGAGTTTTTTGGTGATCTGATAGTGTTAGATATGGCCGACTACGATGTCATCTTGGGAATGGACTTTCTGAGCAAGTACTGCGCCTCCATAGAGTGCCGTAAATAGAGAGTTGTATTCCAACTCGAAGCAGGAGTGCAGTTTGGATACATCGGAGAAACAAAGAGGAAAGCGAAGAAGTTTCTCTCAGCTCTGAAAGCACAGAAACTACTGGATTCGGGATGTACGAGATTCCTAGCACATGTAGTCAGTACCAGCCAGGACAAGAACCGAAAGCTAGAGGAGGTCCGAGTTGTATGTGACTACCCAACAATCTTCCCTGAGGAGTTACCAGGCCTAGCACCAGACAGGGAGATTGAATTTGAGATAGATCTTATTCCCGGTACAAATCCCATCTCCAAAGCACCCTACCGCATGGCTCCAGCAGAACTGAAGGAACTTCGGGAGCAACTACAGGAGCTGCTCGACAAGGGCTTCATACGCTCTAGTCACTCACTATGGGGAGCACCTGTATTGTTCGTGAAGAAGAAGGACGGGAGCATGCGCCTGTGTATAGACTACCGGGCACTAAACCAAGTCACGATTAAGAGGTATCCTCTTCCCATGATAGATGACCTGTTTGATCAACTGAAGGGAGCGGCAGTGTTGTCTAAAATAAACCTCAGATCGGGATATCACCAAGTGAAGGTTAAAGAAGGTGATATACCCAAGATGGCTTTCAGGACCCGATACGGACATTATGAGTTCGTAGTCATGCCCTTTGGCGTGACGAATGCTCTAGCTACTTTCATGGACCTCATGAATAGAGTATTCAGAGAATACTTAGATAAGTTTGTTATCGTGTTCATCAACGACATTCTTATCTATTCCGGAACTCAGGAAGAACACGCAGAGCACCTGAAGATAGTACTACAGACCCTTTAGCGGAACCAGTTGTACGCCAAGTTCATGAAATGTGAATTTTGGCTCGATCAGGTAGCCTTTTGGGTCACACCATCTCCAAGGATGGTATCATGGTAGACCCCAGTAAGACAGAGGCTGTGAGTAACTGGAAAAGACCTAAGAACGCCAGTGAATTCAGAAGCTTTCTGGGACTAGCAGGCTATTACAGAAAATTTGTAGAGGATTTCTCCAGGATAACCTCCCCACTGACAGCTCTCACCAGGAAGAACAGAAAATTTCAGTGGACAGAGGACTGTGAGAACAATTTCATGGAGCTCAAAAGAAGATTAACCAGTGCACCCATTCTGACTCTGCCAGAAAACACAGACAGCTTTGATATTTACAGCGATGCCTCTAAATATGGACTAGGAGCAGTACTGATGCAAAATGGTAAGGTGATTGCCTATGCCTCCAGACAACTCAAGGACTATGAGAGGAACTACCCTACTCATGACCTTGAGCTCGCAGCAGTCGTCTTCGCCCTCAAAATTTGGAGACATTACTTGTATGGAGCTCAGTGCAGAGTGTATACAGATCACTAGAGTCTAAAGTACTTCTTCACTCAGAAGGATCTGAATATGCGACAGCGTAGATGGCTTGAGCTGGTCAAAGACTATGACGTAGACATCCTCTACCATCCAGGAAAGGGCAATAGGGTGGCAGACGCGTTTAGCAGGAAGTCCAGTGCCACCTTATTATCCCTATCAGCCATGTCACCGCCCCTACAAAAGGAGATTACAGATTTCAGTCTCGAACTAATAGTTGGGCAACTCTCTACTATGATATTAGCATCTACCCTGCTTGGTGACATCCAGACAGCTCAGGAGCAGGACCCTGAAATTCAGAAAATCAAGCAAGGGTTAGCAGAATCAAAAAGTGGAGAGTTCAGAGCATCCGATAGTGGGGTATTATATTTTGGTGACAGACTATGCGTTCCGGATCAGGAGGAACTACGGAGGAAGATCCTAGACGAGGCTCACAGGACTCCTTATGCGATGCATCCTGGTTCCACCAAAATGTATCAAGACCTAAAGAGGCATTTCTGGTAGCCTGGGATGAAAAGAGACATCGCTAGATATGTCAGTACCTGTCTGACCTGCCAGAGGGTCAAGGCAGAACACCAGAGACCAGGAGGAGTTCTGTAGCCTATTCAAATTCCAGAATGGAAGTGAGAGGATATTTCCATGGATTTTATAGTGGTACTATCCAGAACCACGAATGGTTTTGATGCTATCTGGGTAATAGTCGACAGATTGACCAAATCAACCCACTTCTTAGCTATCAGGATATCCTACTCTGTGGAGCAGCTATCTCAGTTGTATCTCAAGGAGATTGTCAGACTGCATGAAGTCCCACGGACCATTATATCATACAAAGACAGTAGATTCACATCATACTTCTGGGAATGTGTACAGTCAGCATTGGGCACCAGGTTAAAGTTTAACAAAGCCTTCCATCCTCAGATAGATGGTCAGAAAGAGCGAGTAAATCAGGTACTCGAAGATATGCTCTAAGCATGTGCCCTAGACTTCAAGGGAAGTTGGTGCAAATATCTATGTTTAGCAAAATTTGCATACAACAATAGCTATCAGGCCACTATCAACATGGCACCCTACGAGGCTCTCTACGGGCGGAGGTGTATATCTCCAATCTGCTGGTATGAAAGTGGTGAACAGAAAGAATTAGAACTTCAGACAGGCCTAGTAGCAGATACCATGGCAGTTATACAAAAAATCCGCCAGAGGATAGAGACAGCTCAGAGCCGCCAGAAAAGCTATGCTGATACACGGCGTCGACCTTTAGAGTTTTCAGTTGGGGATACAGTGTTTCTCCGAGTGGCTCCCATGAAGGGAGTAATGCGTTTTGGGAAGAAGGGCAAATTAAGTCCCAAATATGTGGGACCATACCTTATCATTAGAAGAGTTGGCAAGGTAGCATATGAGCTAGAGCTACCCCAGAAGATGTCAGCTATTCATAACGTATTTCATGTCTCTATGCTGAAGAAGCATATCCTAGATGCCACCCAAGTGATTGAGCCCCAGTCGGTACAAGTCCGCGAACACCTCAGCTATGACAGTCGGCCTATTCAGATAATAGACTGAGCAGTTAAGAAATTATGGAATAAGGAGGTACCATTAGTAAAAGTTATTTGGCAAAATCACACAACAGAAGAGGCAACTTGGGAGACAGAAGCTAGTATGAGACAGAAGTACCCAGAGTTATTCTAAGTTTGAGGATGAACTTTTTATAAGGTATGGGCGATTGTAACACCCGAAAATTCTCAAATTAATTTTAGAAATATTCTATTATTTTTTTAGAATTTTAGAATATTTTTATAGAATTTTTGGAGTAGAAGAAGTAGCAAAAATTAAACAAAAACGTAAAATAGCCAAAGCGGGGATTGAACCCGCGACTTATGGACTCTATGACATATAGGGTCACGTAGTAACCAGGAGGCCCCAGTAGGGGTGTGCTAAAAGAAAGGGAGAGCAATTATATTTAAGGTTTAGTTGGGTGTATTAATCACTTAATATAAATAGGGAAATTAAGTGAAGAGTTATTATTTTTGGATCGACAACTCTCTTTTCCCTCACCCTCACACGCCGCCCTCTCTCCTTTCCCGCACCCTCACGGCACGCCAAGCTCAAGAGACCTAGGGTTTCATCCCTAGGGTCGTAGGAGCAGCTTACGGCGACAACTCCGGCACGAGGACACTCCCCTATGCAAGAAGAACGTGTAAACGTAAGAGGATCACCGAGGAGACCTTCTTCTCCGGAAATCTAGCGATTTTGATCGTAAGAAAACTTAGCGCAGGATGTAAGTAACCCCTCACCTACAGTATAAGTAGCTCATCGTATGTTTTTATGTGCTTAATTTGCATTTATGTGCATAGTGCAGCCACATGTAGGGATAGAGCACACCAAGTGCTCGATAAAATGATTAGTATAATTATATGCTACGGTTGGCATTTTTAATAGTTCAGTTAAATGCCATAGATGTATTTTAAATCACATACATAGCCTAGCTTCAGTTTTATGAGACTACAGTCTAATGGGTGGGCTCCCATAGTCGCCTCTAGGTTCAGATAACCTAGCTCTAGGTTCAGATAACCTAGTAAGAGCAAGATAAGATATATTAGCTATGAATCAGTATTTTACTTTATTAGGTGCACTGTACTGAACTTCAGTTTTCCTTGGGTTGAGCTCCCATAGTCGTCTCTAGGTTTAAATAACCTAGTAACCCTACTAGATTCGGGACTTACTACCTCGGGCCTAGTTAGGAATGTGCGCACAGCAAGTACAGTTGTCGGGCCCATCAGCAGCATGTTTAGTATTTTTATCTATTATGGAAATAGTTTTCAAACTCTTAGAAATCAGATATATGAATACAGTTCAGCGATAGCATTAATCTAACACAAGTTTTAGCTTAGCTCATGTATCGGTTTAGTTTCCTTGATGATACAGTTATTAGTTTATGTTCAGTATTTGATTACTATGATTTAAATATCCATATATCATGCTCCTAGCACTTTCAGTATGATCATCAGCATGTATTTCAATTAGCATCTTTTAAAAAGCATGATTTCTTCGAATGCATGTTTTGTGAGGTGGATGGTTTCTTACTAAGCTCCCAAGCTTATAGTTTCTTTTTTTCCTTATGCTGCAGATAAAGGTAAAGGGAAGAAGGAATAGCGGAGGCGGAGGACAATGCAACCAGATGTGTGTGAGAAGGAACTTGGAATAAAGATTTTTGGGAACTAGCAAACCTTAAAACTTAGCATTTCTTTATGTTGTTACTTTTCTGCAATTTAAGATGTTAAGTGTCTTGAATCATGAAGGTTATGCTTAGATTACTCGTTGTCTGGATATTAGATAGCTAACCATGAGTAATGACATGCTTAGTACTAGTGTTGTGTCGGTAGTTGAATTTCTGAAGGTTCTGTACGAGGTCGGGTCTGAATTCTGCAGAAATCAGAACCCCAATAGATCAGCCAATCGATTGAGTAGTCCTCAATCGATCAGCCGATCGATTGGAAGAAGTCCCCGCATACAGAATGCCATTGAGTCGATCAGCTGATCGATTGGGGAGCCCTCGATCTATCAGCCGATAGATCGAAACATGATCTACCATGTACAAAGAGCTGATGAGTCGATCAGCTGATCGATCGGCCATGGATCGATCAGCCGATCGATCGGCCATGGATCGATCAGCCGATCGATCGGGAATTTAAATCTCATGAATAGAGAGCTTCTGAATCAATATCTGGATCGATTGGCCAGACTGGATCGGTCAGTCGATCGATCCAGACGGGACTTTCGTGCACAGTAACACGTTGAATCGATCAGTGGATTGATCAAATAACTCCAATCGATCAGCCGATCGATTGGAATGTCTGATTTCAGCCAGAAGCATCTAAATTCAGGTTTTTGGATCAAATAGAAAGTTTAGGTTCCCCTCTTTAGCATATGCAAAATTTTAGAAGTGTATTCCGAGCAGTGAATTCCAGATTTTATAGCAATTAGCGATGAGACTTTAATCAGTTCAGTGTTCCGCACAAGAATAGTTAGTATAATGTAACCCCCGGCCTTACAGCTTAGTTAGTAGAAGGCAGGGCATTAGACAAACAATGTGGTTACTATGTGATGCGATTTTTGAGACAAATTGTTGAAGAAGGTGAAATTATCGAAAGAGATTCACTACGATCTATAGTAATGTTTACTTGCTTATGTCTCAAATTATTTGAAATAAACTATTTAAAATATGCAAAGTCAATGTTGATTTTTTTTTCTCATTAATGTTCACAGTTCACACAAGCAGAGTATTCTCGAAAAGAAATTGATGAGGTGCGATCGGAGTTGGCAGAATGTATACAAGATCATATTTATGAGTAGGTGCGTTCAAGTTTATGTAAGTTCATTACCTTGTTTTAGCTAAGGTTTATGTAATTAAGTTCATAATCTTTAGCAAGAAGCAACTTTTTGCTTCTTTAGAATCCATTTTCAGCTATGAGATGCAATCTACCCTTGTTTGTTATTCTCAGTTTAATCTGTGATAAAGAGTCTTCTTGGTCATTAACTGAATTATATAAACCGAACGCATTTTAGAATGGAGAAATACTGAGATGTGCTCCCTGAACTTCTAATTTTCGCAATTGTTTGCTTAATTTTTTATATCGGTTGTAGCCATATGATAGTTCACTTGCTCAATTCTTCTATTATTTCAATAACTTGGAGAGTTTAGATGAATCATATTGTCACGTCAACAATAATAATATGGTATACATGAAGGGATATAATGCATATGTTCTTAGCTACGATATATATGTCTATTCTCTATCGTGGAAGTATTAAAAATGTAAACACTTCATTCTATTAAATTATGGAGAATATTTTAAGTGGACTAATTGATGGTTTGATTGTTACAAATGAAATCATTTGTGCACACAATTTGGGAAATAAAAAGTCTGCTCTATATATGTTTGTTTCCATAAGTACCAGAAATATGAATTTCAGGCTATATTGAGTTTCTACCCTTCATTTTGGCTTTTCTAATGACTCCATACAAATAAATTAGAAAGGAATGTAAACAGCACAAACCTCAACTGATGTCTCATAAGAAGTTCTTATAGAACTTCATTGGTTGTAGGCGTAGAAGCTTACTATAGATCTGTATTATTGAACTTCAGGATATTTGCTTGTATTACAAGATATATACTTCATGTAAATATGAAATAAAAAACACAGATGCAACATAAGACAAAAACTGAGAAATGGATGTTATACTGAGTACTACAAACCACAACTTCCAACCTCGGAGACGCCATCAAGGTTGTCAATGAGATGGTGAGCTCGTGGATCTACCTATCTTTTCAATTTGCGGAGTTTGTGTTAGCCCCAAAGCCCACCATATTATTTTTAAAAAGGCAATTTTTTTGGCATCGTTAATTTTTACTGATTATTTCAACCCCTGTATTGGGGGCGCTAAGGAAGATAGATTGGAGGCTCTCCCATGAAGCGCCCACGGAAGATTGTGGTGAAGAAGAGCGGAATACAGCATACAAGGAATAGGTGGGTTGCAAAAATTTTCTAGGATTCACTTCGAACCTTGTATCATCTGGAATTAGGGAGACCATCCGATTTATTGTGCAGCACCACATGGTAATTTTCCCCCCATTTTTATGAAAAAAAAGACCATCTTGTTGAAAATAACAATTAATTTTTTTGAACTATCCGATTATATTTTGAGTTATGATTCAGAATCCACAAAACCACTAGTTCTTTTGTTTCTTGCAAACTTCGGAATAATGGAAAGATTCAAGCAACCCAGTGTTTGCTATAATTATTCTCCTGTTCTGTAGTTTTGCTTCCATTGTCCACAGAGAAATAGTAACAAGATGTGTTTATTACAACTATTTGAACTTGGCGTCATGGATCTTATTCAACCATTACTCACAAGGTTATACCATTCGTCGAATTTGAATATCGTAATTCATTTTTTACTATGTTAACTGGAGTTTCTTTTATCTCGTGCTATCCCTCACCCCTTCAACTCTGATATTTCAACTTGTCTAATCACAAAATGTGTTTGTTATCTATTAGCATTGCTATTCTACTGAACATAGTTTCTCTTATTATATCATTTATTAGTTTATTCTGAATAGTAGCATTTTTGTTTTATCTTTTTAACAATCTACATGTTTATTTTAGCACTCTTTCTATGTACTTTACGTGTCTATTGTTTCCTAATGTTGCTTTGCATATTTTCTTCGATGGTTCTATGGGCATTTAGACTAACAGAAACATTAGGAAGAGAGGGATTTTCATTAGAATCAGAACCACTTAGAGGGGATTCTTTTGATGGAATAGAATTTCCATGAAACCATATTATACTTGAATAATTAAATAGGAAACACTAACTGCACAAAATAGCTACAAAAAATCTTCATTAAGATATTGCGTGTGTTTGGTAGGTAGAAAGTCATGATGATTGTTTTGTTTCTTTTGAGAGCCATCAGTAATGCTCATGTATGGACTTGAAACATATTATTGCTACTTTTGTAGGTGGATATAGGACAGTCGAGATCAGTACACTAAGGAGCATCTGGATTCAATAATTGATCAGTACACTAAGCGTCTGGATTCAGTAACTACTGTACTGTTTTGAGTAAACAAATTGTTGGCTACTTCTTCAGTATTCAATATTCAGTATTCAGTAGCTACTTCTTAGAAGTAAACAGATTGTTGGCTAAACAGATTGTAGCTGTTCAAAATAGATTTTTTGTGCTCTTTTGTTTTATATGTGAATATCACTATATACTTGGAAACAGAATTAGTGTTAATTTTGATATTTACTAGCTTCTCATGTAATTAAATACTAATATTACTTCAACGTCAGATTTCTATTATTGTGATGAGTTAGAAATCATTAACTGAGTTGATTATATGTAAAATTTGAATCTAGACATGGTAAAAGAAAAATAATAGTTTCGTAAATATAAAAATAATGATTTTTAAATAATTTTTTTTATTTTTTTCTTTAAAACGACAACGCTTTTAAAGCGTTGCAAAAAGTGTTGTCTTTGTAAAAAAACAACAATGCTTTTAAAGCGTTGTAATAGTGTTGTCTTTGCAAAATATGACTATGCTTTTAAAGCGTTGCAAAAGCGTTGTCTTTTCTACCAAAAACAATGCTTTTAAAAGCGTTGCAAAATGTTGCCTTTGCATAAAAAGACAACGCTTTTAAAGCGTTGCAAAATGCGTTGTCTTTGGTACAAATGACAACGCTTTAAAAGCGTTATCATTGAGCAAACTTTTAGCAACAGTGCCTTTAACAACGCTTTTTCAGGCACAAAGACAACACTTTAAAAGCGGTGTCTATTAGCTTTTTTCTTGTAGTAATCACTATGGGCAGACAGGAAGTAGCTATCTAGCTACGGGTTATGCGAGTTCACTCTACCACAGATCAATATGGACAGCCCAAGGTATAATAACCAAAGGATAAAACTACAAGAAAACCATCATATGTGGGAGCAATACTCCACCACAAGAAATATAAGTGACCATGACATCTAGCTATCTAGCTAGGGACTGTACGAGATCAATCTACCACAGATCACTGTGGGTAGTCCAAAATGTCAGGGTCCTTATCTGTGCGAGATCACTCTACCACAGATCACTATGGGCAGATAGGAAGTAGCTGTCTAACTACAGGTTGTATGAGATCACTCTACCATAGATCACTATGGGTAGCCAAGGGTATAATAACCAAGCAAGCATATCAACTCCACTGCCAACTCTCTCAACATCGTAGTGGGTCACTCACTAGTAGGAGAATTAGTTGACAGATCACTGTCAACTCTCTCAACATCATAGTTGTTATGCAACCGCAAGTGTATGATTTTGTCATCAGTAATAAAAAGATATCGAATCCACAGGGACTATTGATTAAGCACTAGTTAACTTTGCACAGTGAATTATCTAGACAAACGTAAGATTGGTTGGAAAAGAGAGTAAGAGAAAGAGAAGAGAGAAGAGATGGTGGATCTTGAGAGGGGTTGAGCTAAGATGATGTTAGACATGGTTTGAGGTACGATTCTAGGATTTTGGTTTCCTTATGATGCTAGGCGATGTTACATATATTGCTTAGTTCCTATCCTCTATGTTCATGCTCTTGTAGGAAGTTAGATGCATTACCGACTCTCCCCTGCAATGGATAAGCCGGCATGATCTCCTACTAAATGGAAGTGATTCCTATGAAGTCTGTTAGCAGGGCAGCCTATCACTAACGCCCCTTAGTCATACAACATAGAAACACACTAACACATAATAACATAGAAATAGAAATAGTGATTATGTTCGATCCCCTACTTCCTTGTGGAGATTTTCTTATCCTTTAAGGTGATACCTAGATGTCCGTTAGCAGGATAGTCTATCACGAGCGCCCCTCGATCATACGATCTAGGGTATTCCCCCTATAGGATTAATAATTCTACACAACCATTTGATAAAACATGCAAAAGATATATATAAGCTTCACACACACATTTCATCAAACATAAACAAGGCATTAACAAGTCATTGAATAGAAGCATGACAAATCCACATAGTTTTACATCTCCATCACATCACAAATACTCCTTAATCCTAGAAAGGAGATATACTTCATTTCAAAGGAAGAACAGCCCTAAAACATAAAGTAAAGCATACTTACAACCCTAGATGTGAGAAGAAGGGGAAGAAGAGATGCTTGCCGATGTTTCTGATGTCTTGGAGATGCCTCCTTGCTCTGAAGATGGACGGATCGTGAAGGGATGGATGTGAATGAAGCTCTAAGGTTTCCCCCTAAGGGGAGAACCCTTCCCCAAGGAGAGGGACAAAGTCCCAAACCAAAGATGTCTCAAAGAATGAGGTTCTTGACCCTTTTATACCTCCTCCAAACTGCCTAGAAAAACCAGGATTATAGGGGTCCGATAAACCTGGTTTTTCACCCATTAAATAGGTTTTCTTGTGATTCACCCTGAACAAAAGTTGTATCTCTTGGAATTATCTACAATAGGTTTGGTCTACAGTCTAGGCAGAGGTCCAGATGAACCCGTAGTTAGGAGGCACGACCGTGCCATTTATTAATGGTAGACAATGCTATCTCTCTATTGTATCTGAAGAAAAGTTGTAGTTCTTGAAGTTAGCTACGCTTCAGTATAAAGAACAGCTCAAAACTCCAACCGAGGACAAAGTTATGCCCATATTACGATCGGTCTGCAATCTACTCAGAATTCAGCACAACTCTATTTTGGCGTGGCACACCGTGTGGATCCACACAGCCAGCTTCTTCATGGCCTTGGCTTTGGTCACACGGCCATGTGGGTCACACATCCGTGTGGGTCACATGGCCATGGCCTTCTTCTTCTCTTCCAAAGACACACGGCCGTGGGTTTCTTCGCATCTGGAAAGTTGGCACGGCTGTGCCAAATGGCAAGGCCATGTGCTGCCTGGCCACAGGATATTGACATGGCCATGTGACTTACATGGTCGTGGCTTGATTTGCCTCTGGTGGGGGAGCATGGTCGTGTGGGTCACACGGCCTTGGCTTGATTTCTTCCAAAGTTGTTCTCGTGTGCGTTTTTGCTCCATTTTCGCTCCAATATGCATCGTGTCAATCAAAAAATGCAAAGAGTAGATCTCCGAACATAATATAATGGAACTATGACATTATAATAAAATAGGGTGCAATAAACATAAATTATGTTAATGAAATATAAATAGATGTGTGTCCAAACATGCATAAAAGTATATATAATCTATGCCCATTAATAGTTAGTCACCCACTCATAGGAGACTTAATTGATAGGGGCATACATATCACAATTACTGTCAACTCTCTCAACATCGTAGTGGGTCACTCACCAGTAGGAGACTTAGTTGACAGGTCATTGTCAACTCTCTCAACATCATACTCAGTTACCCACTCGTAGGAGACTTAATTGATAGGATATATAGTCAACAACATAATGTAGACACTCAACATAGGTAGAATCATCATAATACTAATAATAATACACCCAACACACATGCACACATAATAGGCACGTGAACACACACAACATAGGTATGATTGACATGATCGTCCAATAGTACACACCAGACACGTGTACACACACCACACGGGTATAATCAATATGATACCTCCAATAGTACACACCTGACGCACACACAATACAGGTACATGATACCTCCAATAGTACATTAGACACATGTACACATAACAATGTAGGTATAATCAACAATACGCCTCCAATAATACTCATCTGACATATATGCACATACACCACGTGTATAATCAACATAATACTTTCAATAAAACATAATAGACATGAGGCATATATAAAGTAGATATAATCAACAAGATACCTCTATTAATACACCAGACACGTGTACACACTCCATAACACAGGTTTAATCAACAAGATACCTCTAATAATACTCATCATACATGTACGTACATACAACCCAAGTATAATCTATAACGACCCGGCCCTTTGACCTCTTGGGCTGCCCTTGTGGTGGCCCAACTGGCGGCCCTTATGTCGTCGGCCCATTTGGCGACCTCTCATGTCGTCGACCGATGACCCTTTGGCCGTGTCATTACTCACTAGGACTTTCCACCCTTTGGTCGGCCCATTTGACGACCCTTTGGCCGTGCCGTTACTCACTTGGTTACCAGGATTCATAAACTCTAGTACTTAAGCCTGGAGGTTTAGAGTTCAAATCCTGGGGGAGGCAAAAAAAATCCACTGCCCAGGGGTGGAAAGTCCTAGTGAGTAACGGCACGGCCAAAGGGTCGTCGGTCGACAACATGAGAGGTCGCCAAATGGGCCGACGACATAAGGGCCGCCAGTTGGGCCGCCACAAGGGCAGCCCAAGAGGTCAAAGGGTCGGGTCGTTACATAATCAACATAATCCTCCAATAAAACATATCAGATATGTGTGCACACCAAACATATGTACATATATCCAGAAACATGATCCATCAATCATATATATACCTATATGGATGAAAAGATCCAATATGTGTCTGCCAAACAACATCTACAATATGTAGCGACACCTATACATGTGTGCACACTAATATATATATAATCAACATGATAACACCTACAGTACATACCATACATGTGTGTAGACTATAGAGTAGGAATAACTAAAGATGAGTCTGTACAGATAATAAACAGATCATCTCAAAGATCAAGCATATAAGTATCAAGTGTAGATAAAATACGAGTGGAGTCAAGATAAAACAACCTAATCCATCAGATAATCCATGTGCTAAGTTCAAAGAACTATACAAGTCAAGGAAGAAGTACCCACCTTTATTGTAAGTCACTCTAAATATCTTTAAGTCCAATAGTCTGCTTTAAATTAAATCAAAACTCTGCAACATAGAATATAAATCAATCCAATCTACTATAATTCGAATAACCAAATTCATTCCCAATTAGGGTTAGGAAACCCTAATTGAATTAACTTAATCAGTCCACATACTCACTAAATCTGTGGTGACTAATAGTGGCTCACGACCGGAGGGGTTTCACTATCAGAAGATGGCCGAAACTTTGAATCACCTGCGATTGGCTGAAGTTACAAAGACCAGCCAAGTATCAAATCTCCATATCCCACTTTATATTTAAATTCATGCATAAATCAACCCAAACTCACCTAAATCTAGATGCATAGCTATTGATCAACGGCTGGAGAAGTTGGTTGCTGAAACTTGGTAGCCGAAGCTAGGTGGGGATGCTATCTTCCCAATCAAATATCCCAAATCAGATCCAACACTTAAACCATATGCTAGGCTAATAGATTACCTTAAATGTAGCAGTCGATAGCAGGGCACTCCCGATGATGATGTCGTTGGGGTCATCTGATGATCTAATGATGGTAAACATGGTCGGACAACCTTTCCAAAGGATTGCAGCAAGGTATCATCTCCGTCGAAGCCTTGTCGTGCATGGAAGAAAGGGAGATGACTATCAACTCCAAAGGCTCCAATGATCAGCGACTATGAGAGATAGGTGGCTGGTGCGATGAATCAGAAAGAACAGATGGTGACTGCGACTACAACATCACCGATCTAACCTCATAAGGAGGAGGCAACGACATTGGGTGATAGGCGTAGATCTGTACTCATTGTAACGCTCCAAATTTCCTCAATTAGAGTCCTAAAAGTAATTTAAAAATATTTAAAAATGCTATAGAAATATTCTAGGGATTTTTAGAAATTTTTAGAGTATTTTTATGTAATTTTTGGAGGTCATTTGGTATTTTTACTAAACGAAAGAAGTTTCGACAAAAAAATGTCCAAGCCGAGAATTGAACCCATGACCTTTGACTCAGTCAAAACCCGGCTGACCAAGTGTGCAAATAGATTTTTCTGTTTAGAAAAGATAGCGAATTTATTTAAGGAGTTAACAGAAATATTAAGTTATAAAAAGGGATAAGTTGATGCTCTGTTTTCCCGTGACTTAAACCATTCTCTCCTTCTCTTCTGCGTACGAGGGCGGAGCTTGGGCAGAAAACGAAAGGGAGTTAGGGCATCATCTCCGGCGGTCGGCCAAGGTCCTAGAAGCCCTTTTTGTTCGGTTGTGAGTCTAAGAAGAAAGGTAAGTGCTTCTCACCTGTAGTAGGAGTAGTTTCGAACCTTTGTTCTTCTTGAATTTGAAGCATGAGAAGCGCTTATAGTGCAGATTTTTAATTAAGCCTATAATGCATATTTTAATTAAGCTTATAGTGCAGATTTTTAATTAAGCCTATAGTGCAGATTTTAATTAAGCTTATAGTGCAGAATTTTATGTAGGCTTATAGTGCAGATTTTAATTAAGCTTGTAGTGCAGATTTTTAATTAAACCTATAGTGCAGATTTTAACTAAGCTTATAGTGCAGATTTTTTATGTAAGCTTATAGTACAGATTTTAATTAAGCTTGTAGTGCAGATTTCTTAGAGCTTAAAATGCAGATTTCTTTAGAGCAGATTTCTTTAGAGCTTGTAGTGCAGATTTCTTAAGAGCTTATGATGCAGATTTCTTTAAAGTTTATAGTGCAAATTTTTGGTGGAACTTGTAGTGCAGATTTTTGGTGGAATTTATAGTGCAGATTTTTGGTGGAACTTGTAGTGCAGATTTTTGGTGGAATTTATAGTGCAGTTTTTAAAGAAAAAGATTATAGTGTAGTTTGGTTAAGTATTATAGTGCAGAATTTATGTTTGCATAGTATACAGAAATAGTGTAGCATAGAATGCAGAATCTTGATTAGTATAGTATGCAGAATTTTGATTAGCATAGTAAGCAGACTTTTGTTTATGCATTTCAAAGTTAGAATTTGTTTAAACATTTCAGTTTTTAAAGAAGCATTCTTTTATAAGAGGTATTAACAAGTATAAGAAAGATAAAGAAAAGAAAGAGAAAGGCCAAGGCCTTAAGTAGATCCCAAAGTCAAGACTTTAGGAATTTTGGCACACAAGGTGCTTAAAGAAAATGCCGAGGCATTATATATTAGAAGTAATAAAAGATAACAAGTATTTTACTTTATTTAAGAGGCTAGTACCCGACTTCCGAGGTTGTCGTTAAACAAATCTAGGTGTTCAATTCCGAGGTCTTGGCCCTGATAGACCGAGGTCTGCTCTTTTAGGATTGGTGGCTCGCTACCCCAACCTATTAGGGAACGCGCATAAGATGGTACTACGCCTGGGCCCAAGAAGAAAGTTGATTATTATTTTGAAGTATTAAAGTATAAGTTTTTAAACAAGTAATATAAGATTCAGAAAGTGTTTAAAATTCAGCAAGATTATGCTAGCATGATTATATAGATTTGTTTTACACGTTTAGCATTTCAGTATGTTTCTTTTGCTTGTATATGAGCATGAGTAGTTTTCCTTTTGAGTATTCAGCATTTAGATTTCAGTATATTCACAGGCATATTTGAGTTTTGTGAGTTAGATAGCGCTTACTAAGCAATTTTGCTTATAGTTGCATTTCCTTTTACTGCAGATAAAGGAAAGGAAAAGCTATAGTAAAGGAAGGCGACAAGGAGGTGCGGATGGATGTGTTATGCCTAGACTATAGAAGCCTTGGGACCTACCATAAGAATTTATTAAGATTGTCATTTATTAAGAATGTATTAGATGAGTCATTTAGTCTTCCGCTGCCAGTTAATTATATGTTTTGAGTTTTTTTAGGGTTTATGTATTGATCTTTACATGTGAACAACTCTAATTAAGTAAAGTTAGTAGTCCAGTAGCGCTCCGCCCTCACAGTCCAATAGTGAGGAGGGTGGGGTGTTACAAGATGGTATCAGAGCAGTTCCTATTCTCCAGCATCACACATCAGCACCAACCTTGTCGTCTCCAAGTAAGAAAGTATTTAAGTTTCCTTTTATGCTTTCTTTATTATTTGCAGCATAGAGTGATTACTTATAAGTGCTTAAGTTAGATAAGAGTTTTTGCTGTTTTCTTTATTCATATACATAAGTATGTTTAGAAAGGATAGAGAAGATATCAAGCCTTCCAAGGACCACTAATGGGTACGATGCAATATGAATAATAGAGAACCGAGAGGTTAAGAGACTAAGGAACAAAGAGTACCATTAGTGAAAGTCATTTAGAACCAGAAGCACGAGGAAGTTACTTAAGAGCGTGAGGACAATATGAGACAGAGATATCCAGAATTATTCTAAGTTCGAGGATGAACTTTTTATAAGGTAGGGAGAATTGTAACGCCCCAAATTTCCTCAATTAGAGTCTTAAAAGTAATCTAAAAATATTTAAAAATGCTATAGAAATATTCTAGGGATTTTTAGAAATTTTTAGAGTATTTTTATGTAATTTTTGGAGGTCGTTTGATATTTTTACTAAACGAAGGAAGTTTCGACAAAAAAATGTCCAAGCCGAGAATTGAACCCATGACCTTTGACTCGGTCAAAACCCGGCTGACCAAGTGTGCAAACAGATTTTTCTGTTTAGAAAAGATAGCGAATTTATTTAAGGAGTTAACAGAAATATTAAGTTATAAAAAGGGATAAATTGATGCTCTGTTTTCCCATGACTTAAACCATTCTCTCCTTCTCTTCTGCGTACGATGGCGGAGCTTGGGCAGAAAACGAAAGGGAGTTAGGGCATCATCTTCGGCGGTCGGCCAAGGTCCTAGAAGCCCTTTTTGTCCGGTTATGAGTCCAAAAAGCAAGGTAAGTGCTTCTCACCTACAGTAGGAGTAGTTTCGAACCTTTGTTCTTCTTGAATTCGAAGCATGAGAAGCGCTTATAGTGCAGATTTTTAATTAAGCCTATAATGCAGATTTTAATTAAGCTTATAGTGCAGATTTTTAATTAAGCCTATAGTGCAGATTTTAATTAAGCTTATAGTGCAGATTTTTATGTAGGATTATAGTGCAGATTTTAATTAAGCTTGTAGTGCAGATTTTTAATTAAGCCTATAGTGCAAGTTTTAATTAAGCTTATAGTGCAGATTTTTTATGTAAGCTTATAGTGCAGATTTTAATTAAGCTTGTAGTGCAGATTTCTTAGAGCTTAAAATGCAGATTCCTTTAGAGCAGATTTCTTTAGAGCTTGTAGTGCAGATTTCTTAAGAGCTTATGGAGCAGATTTCTTTAAAGTTTATAGTGCAGATTTTTGGTGGAACTTGTAGTGCAGATTTTTGGTGGAATTTATAGTGCAGTTTTTAAAGAAAAATATTATAGTACAGTTTGGTTAAGTATTATAGTGCAGAATTTATGTTTTCATAGTATGCAGAAATAGTGTAACATAGAATGCAGAATCTTGATTAGTATAGTATGCAGAATTTTGATTAGCATAGTAAGCAGACTTTTGTTTATGCATTTTAAAGTTAGAATTTGTTTAAACATTTCAGTTTTTAAAGAAACATTCTTTTATTAGAGGTATTAACAAGTATAAGAAAGATAAAGAAAAGAAAGAGAAAGGCCAAGGCCTTAAGTAGATCCCAAAGTCAAGACTTTAGGGATTTTGGCACACAAGGTGCTTAAAGAAAATGCCGAGGCATTATATATTAGAAGTAATAAAAGATAACAAGTATTTTACTTTATTTAAGAGGCTAGTACCCGACTTCCGAGGTTGTCGTTAAACAAATCCAGGTGTTCAATTCCGAGGTCTTGGCCCTGATAGACCGAGGTCTGCTATTTTAGGATTGGTGGCTCGCTACCCCAACCTATTAGGGAACGCGCATAAGATGGTACTACGCCTGGGCCCAAGAAGAAAGTTGATTATTATTTTGAAGTATTAAAGTATAAGTTTTTAAACAAGTAAAATAAGATTCAGAAAGTGTTTAAAATTCAGCAAGATTATGCTAGCATGATTATATAGATTTGTTTTACACATTTAGCATTTCAGTATGTTTCTTTTGCTTGTATATGAGCATGAGTAGTTTTCCTTTTGAGCATTCAGCTTTTAGATTTCAGTATATTCACAGGCATATTTGAGTTTTGTGAGTTAGATAGCGCTTACTAAGCAATTTTGCTTATAGTTGCATTTCCTCTTACTGCAGATAAAGGAAAAGAAAAGCTATAGTAAAGGAAGGCGACAAGGAGGTGCGGATGGATGTGTTATGCCTGGACTATAGAAGCCTTGGGACCTAGCATAAAAATTTATTAAGATTGTCATTTATTAAGAATGTATTAGATGAGTCATTTAGTCTTCCGCTGCTAGTTAATTGTATGTTTTGAGTTTTTTTAGAGTTTATGTATTGATCTTTACATGTGAACAACTCTAATTAAGTAAAGTTAGTAGTCCAGTAGCGCTCCGCCCTCACAGTCCAGTAGTGAGGAGGGTGGGGTGTTACACTCGTGATGGAGGGGGAGGAGGAGAGAGTCGACGACTGGGAAATCGAGATCGAGCAGTGGCACTGGGGTGATGACGACGTGTGTGAGGAGCTAGGCAGCAAGGAGGATTGGGAGGACTCTTGCTTAAAGAGAACACCAGTACGAAAGGATTTGTGGCATCAGGGTGCGTCAGGGCAGAGATGGTAGACGGAGAAGTGTGGATCGGGAGAGGGAATGAGGAGTAGATTAAACTTAGGGCCTTTTTTTGTATTATATACTTAGGTTTAGTTAATTAAATACTAAGTTAATTCCTTAATCAACTCCTTCTTAAATGGTATGACTAAATAGGCTTTCTCCTAACCCAATCAATTCATTCCCTTAAACGTGTTATACAAATTTTGTTTAAATCCTGAAAAATTTCTAAAAATTCTTAAAAAATTCTATAAAGTTATTTCTCCAATAACCCTTATTATTTAATTATCATATCTTAAAGATTTGGTTGATCAAATTTATTTCTTTGTTCTACATTAACCCATGCCCCCTTTGGCATTCATAAAAAAAAAGGTAAAAAAAATAACCAAAAGATAAGTAATGCCACACAATAATGTAGAAAGAGAACTGAAGGTAAATACTTTGTATATGTTAGACTCAGGGAGAGGTTTATAAATTTATTTAAACTTTGCATTTGAATAATTTGTTTAAAAATTTCTAAGTAGGTTTTTTTTAACATTTTCTGAGAAAATTTGTTCAAAAATTTCTAAGTGAAGATTTTTCAAACTTTAAGTAAAAATTTCTGACTAAACTTTTTCAAAAATCATTTGAGTAAACTCTTTCAAAAATTTCTAAGTATTTTTTTTCAAAAATTATATGAGTAAACTCTTTCAAATATTCGTAAGTAAACTTTTTCAAAAATTTAAGTAAAATTATTGAGTAAACTTTTTTAAAAATCATCCGAGTAAACTTTTTCAAAAATTTCTAAGTAAACTTTTTCAAAATTTTATGAGTAAACTTTTTTAAAAATTTTCTAAATAAACTTTTGAAAAAAAAAATTCTAAGTAAATATATGCAAAAATATTCCTAAGAAAATTTTCTAAATAAAATTTTCAAAGTAATTTTAAAGAATTAATTTACTCAAAAAATTTCAAAGTAATTTTGAAGAAATAGTTTTCTAAGAAATATTTTCAAAGAAATTTTAAAGAAATAATTTTGAAAAGGGGTTTTCAAATTAATGTTTCAAAGATATTCAGTAAATTAAGTTTGAAAATATTTTCAAAATATATTTTAGAACAAAGTAAAAATATTTTTCAAAGTAGTTGAACCCTTTCTCCACCTTAAGTTAACACTCCCTTTAAATTAACACTCCCCCTTAACTTTTACAGTAGTTGAACCCTTTCCTAGAATTTGGGTATGTTAAATTTTACATCATATTTTCAAGGCCCTTCCTCCCCTTAACTTAACACATTCTGATTATTTTTTGTTAGCAATACGAAGTTCTATTAAAGTGTTTAAGAGATTTAGTGTTAGTAACACTTATGTTCAGCAAATATATTATTTGTATAAGTATTTATACATACATATTATAATTGCTCATTTAAGTTTGATTAATTAAAATAAGATTATTTAAATTAATCATTAATCAAAAATTAACCTTGGATGTAATTAATTTGGTTAAAATTAAGTTTAATGAAATGATTTATTACTAACTCAGCAATAGTCAATTGATTAACTCTTAATTCACTTATTTGATTAATCAAAATAATTAATTAATAAGAGCGTTAGAATTAAAATCTACATACATATTATAATTGCTCATTTAAGTTTGATTAAATAAAATAAGATTATTTCAATTAATCATTAATCAAAAATTAACCTTGGATGTAATTAATTAGGTTAAAATTAAGTTTAATGAAATGATTTATTACTAACTCAGCAATAGTCAATTGATTAACTCTTAATTCACTTATTTGATTAATCAAATTAATTAATTAATTAATAAGAGTGTTAGTTTTAATTTTAATTTACACCAGTATTAATTTTTAATTAGATTTAACATAAGTTAAATTATTAATTAAAGTTAATTAATTTTATTTACTTACAAAAACTTTATGTTTAATTTTATATTATTAATGTAATTTTATTTAGTGTTTTAGATTTTCTTTAATTTTAAGTTAGATTTAATTTATGTTTTATTATAAGTTTTAATTAAAATTTTTATGTTTTGGTTAAGTATTTAAATAATATGTTAAAAGAATTTTGAATGAATTTCTTAGAACATTTTAAAATAGTTTTTTTATTTTTAAAAGAATTTTATTTTTTTAAAAAAAATTAAAATAATTTTAAAAATATATTAAAAACTTTTTAAAAATAATTTTCAAAATAATTTTAAAAAGATTTAAAATAATTTTTAAAAATTTTAAAAATAAATTTAAAAAGATATTAAGAATTTTAAATATATTTTTAAAAGAGTTTTTATAACAATTTTTTAATATAATTTTTAAAAGAATTTTAAAAAAAATTAAAATAATTTTTAAAAGATTTTTAAAAGGATTTTTAAAATAACTTTTAAAATAATTTGAAAAGGTTTTTAAAATAATTTTTATAATGTTTTTTAAAAGATTGCTAAAAGAATTTTTAAAAGGATTTTTAAAAGGATTTTTAAAATAGTTTTTTAAAGGATTTTAAAATATTTTTAAAATAGTTTTTAAAAGATTTTTAAAATAGTTTTTATAAGATTTTTAAAAGGATTTTTGAAATATTTTTTAAAAGATTTTTAAAATAATTTTTAAAAGATATTTAAATAGTTTTTAAAAGAATATAATAGATTAATTAATTTTGTTTTAAATTTAAATGAAATGAATTTAATTTTAAATTTAATTCTTTATTCATCTCACCCAGTCTATATTTTCAGACAAAAGAATCATATGATTTTGTGAAATGAGTTAAGTTTAATTTCAGGGTTTAATTCAACTTGTGTTAGATTCATGTTTAGCTTTGGGTTCAACAAATATGCATTTTTTGGATAAACTTCTAAGTTGTGGTAAGACACTTGGACATCATTAGAGTAACCACGCCTTCAAAATTTGCTAAATAGTCCCGTCCACTGAATTTAGTATAAAACTTTGGTCTAACCAGCTAGAATTGATAAGTGATAGCTTTAGTTAGTTCTACTAAACCAAATGCACCAAGTTGAAGTCATATCTTCCTAAATATGGATAGACAGAGTTTTCCTAACCTACTATCATCTAAAACTTCTCTAGTATTGTTTGTCAAATTAAACTTTTATCCCTAATTAAACTAGTTCTTAATTACCTTGTCGAGTAAACTATTATTTTGGAGGTGCAAACCAATTTGGTGTCTCCTCCTGAATTATTGAGCTTAGGATTATGTTTTAATTATGATTAATTAAGTTTTAGTCATGGTTTAATTATTTGTAATTTACATTCAATTTAAATTTTAAATTTTAAATTAATTAAATTATCCTTATGATTTAAATTTTATTTTAAATTTAAATTTATTAAATTGTTTGAATTATCTGTATTTAACCGATTATATCTAATATTTAAGTTTTTATTAATTTTTTATTTTTAATTAGTTAAATTATTTTTCTTTAGAGATTTATCATTAATATTTGACTTTTTATTATTTGTTGATTTTGAATTAGTGTAATTTAGTTTTGGTTTTATCAAATTAGTTCTATCTATAGATTTATCCTTAAGATTTAAATTTTTATTAAATTTTAATTTTGAATTGATTGAATTATCTTTGTTTAAAATCTTATATTTAATATTTAAATTATTATTTTGGGTAGAAATTTCTAGATCTTAATTACAAGATACTTTATTAAAAAATATATTAATCTAGATCTATATTGACTTTGTCATTTTTAGGTTTCAAATTTATCTTAAGGTTTGAATTGATTACATTATTATTAATTACTTTATTTAAATTTGAATTTTTTGAATTAATTAGATCTAAATTTTCATAGTTTTCTGAAAAAATTAAATTTTCAGAATTAATAGTTTTATTTTCTGAATTATTAATTAAATTTTTTGTTTCATTTAAAATTTTTAAATCTAATTTGTCATGCAAAACATTATCTAATTTACTACAAGAAATAATATCTAATTTATCATGCATATTATGTAAATCACTACTGATAAGGGGTATTTTGATAAATTGGACTTACCTAAAGCGCAACCCCTAATTCAGTAGGCTTCTCCATTGAGTTAGACTCGAGTCTAGATTGACTTTTAACTTGATCCTCTAGTTCTATCGGCTCCTCGTGAAGCTTGGTTAGATGAGTCTAGAACTCCTAAGTATCTCAGTGTTATCCAATTCTGCATGTGATTGAGAGTTAAAACGAGTTACGCAGTGTTGGATCGAGAAGCGCTAGAGGGGGTGAATAGCGCTCGTGGCTTTCACGCTTTTCGAATTTGTAAAACTATCGAGTTATAAAGCAGCGGAAATAAAGCTAAAGCAAACACACAAGAACACGGGAGGTTACTTCGTTCGGAGCCTATCTCGACTCCTACTCGAAGGCCTGCGATCGTTGACCACTTTCGGTGGGCAACAACTATAATCGCGAATATTCAGTACAATATGAAATTACAATAAAAAGTACTTAGAAAAATTATACCGACAAGACTAAAGTAGAAATCTTCGTAGCTTCGGGTCGTCGGGGACTTGTCATAGTTTCGCCGAGTCGTTTCTTGAGCAGCACACGAAGGAATATAGCTTTTGACTTGATTATTACAACCTGCTACTCGAAGCCTCCTTTTAAAGCCTGTTAGAGGCGCCTCCAAGACTATCCAAGGCGTCTCCAGGCCTCCGAGTCATCCGCGTGGATCACTGCTGAACTCGTCGCACCTTATCAGCTTGAAGGCGCCTTCAAGCCACTCCCAGGCGCCTCTAAGCCTTGGTCCAAGGCGCCTCCAGCTCCATCCGAGGTGCCTCCAGCACTGCTTCGCGACCAGCTCACATTCTGCACCCGAGGCGCCTCCAAGCTCCATGGAGGCGCCTCAGACACTGTTCATCCGAGACTTGCTTTGCTCATTTGTCCCTGCAAAGCATGTTATTTCACCAAACACACACATACCCTGTAAGACAAAGTTAGCACATATAAAATATAGTAAATTAAGTGATTGACAGTCATCGGACTGTCCAGGTCTGACTTCGGATTTCTAACCGAAACCCCTAGGTCGACTCGACGCCTACTGTTCCCTCTACGGGGAGCGCGTCCTCACCTACTCCCCTAAGGAGAGATTACCTGGTGCCAGTCCGGTCCTCCAGACCGACTAGACTTTCCGCCTAGGGTTACCACCCCCTAGGACCTAGGGTTACCACCCCCTAGGGTTTTTCTCCACTTAGGGTTACCACCCCCTAGGACCTAAGGTTACCCCCCCCCCCCTTAGGATTTTCCTCCAACTATTGTTACCACCCCCTAGGACTTAGGGTTACCACCCCCTAGGGTTTTCACCTTGCCTAACTGCAGCTAGGACTTTTGCCTAAGTATCACTTAGGACTTTCCTGCAAGCTCCATCAACCTTGTTAGATAACACTACAACTTAACTTTGAAACATTTTCCATAATCAAAACTCCGGTTTGATTATCTGGTGCTCACTGCACCAACACGCAGCAGAATAAAGAAAACAAAAAACAATGCTAACACATAGATGATTTTATTTAGTTCAGAGCCTGTGACGACTCCTACTCCAAGGCCTACACTCGTTGAGTGCTTTTGTTGAACAATCACTATAATCATGAAGCAATTACAAAATTTAAGTACAACTGTAGGAATTAAATTATGCTGATAATACAACTTAGAAAACTTGAACATAAGTTGTCAATGCAACTTTTAGGTATCCTAGAGACCTTTTCTGCATAGAGCGTGAGTAAGAAAGTTGTAGCAAGTCTTGTTCTGAAACTTCTGGTTGAAAGCTCTTATATTGGCCCATTCTGAATGCTTGGAAGCTCTCTGGATGGCTGGACCATGCTGACGTGATAACCTCTCATCGAAACTTGATCTGTGAAGCTTTATCCACCTCCGGGCGCCTGCACTCCCTCCAGGCGTCTGGACCATTGACGTGGGCTCAACTAGTCAATGGCTCCAACTCAGCTCCTGGATAATATTTCTGGTCTAGACACTTGGACCAATTCTGGGTGCCCATACTGCCCAAGTGCTTGGACCGCCCAAGTGCTTGGACCATATGGGTGAGCTAGTTCAGGAGCCCGGACTAGCTCCGGGCACTCAAACACCCTTTTTTTAGCACTTCTTCTCTGCAAAAAAGGGTTATTCTAGGCAACAAAAAATAAGTTTATCTTGTAAAATAAAATTAGTACAATACAGCAGAATAATAGTAGTAATTAGATGTTGTCTTCTCAAGGTCAGGATCTAGTCAATGTCTCAGTTTATGTTTCCTAAATAGACCTAAGCTAAACTAATGTCTATAGTTCCCTCAACCAGGAACACATCTTTACTGGATCTCTCCTCCAGTTGCTTACCTCCACTTACCAATTGCAGTTGCTTAACTTTATTTTTGATCCACCAGGTCTTCACGCCAGTTGTCAGGTCCCGCAGATCCAAATAGACTTCAGCCGATTGTCAGGTCCCGTGGATCCAACCAGACTTCCCGCCAGATATCTAGTCCTGCGGACCTATCTGAACTTAATACTAACTATCAGGCCCCACGGACCTACTTGAATTTAAGCTTGGTGTCAGGTCCTCTAGACCTGTCAACTCCTACACACTTAGTTAAGCAATTAGATAATAAACCCTCTAACTTTAATCCATTTATCATTCATCAAAACCTGAGTTAGATCATTAGTGTAAATTGCACCAACAGTATGAAGACTTAGTCTTGGATTAGTAGTGCGGTATACAAGAGAAAAGATGAAAAAAGCGGCTCAACTAGTGTTGCACCAATTTCGAGAAAATATTCAAAAAATCAACAAATTTATCAAGAGAGGTTATTAGACCAATTCTTTTTGACTTATGGTAAAAATTTGAAAATGAAAAAAATAGTTGTACCAATTCATTGTGGCCCCACTCTGATACCAATTGTAGGATCTTTTACGCTAGAGGGGGGGCTGAATAGCACTCGTGACTTTCACGTTTGTTTAAAATCAATCGGAGTAAAATATGCAGCGGAATAAAAAAAGGAATGAGAAGAAATAATGCTAACAAATCAAAGTTTTACTTGGTTCAGAGCTTTTGACGATTCATACTCCAAGGCCCATGATTGTTCATCACTTTCATTGGGTAATCAATATAATTTTAGAAAATCTTAACAAATAGCAAAAATACAAGTGCAATAATTTAATTACAATATACCAACAATGACGGTGTTGAAATTGCAAGCTTCTGGTTGTCGGAGCAACGTTACGGCTTTGTCAGATCATCTTTGGAGCAGCACATAAGAGAGTAGACGTGAATTCAAGTTGTGTTCAACCCTCTGCTTAAACCTGCCATTTATGGATTTCTAAAGGCACTTTCAACACCATTCAAGGCACCTCCAGCTCGGATTTCTATCCCCAAATCTGTGAACTCAATAACCTCCGCATTCTATAAAGTTCATCCATCCGAAGGAACCTTCAAGCTCATGGAAGGCGCTTTCCATCCAGTCTCCAAGGTACCTTCAGGCCAATGGAAGGTGCCTCAGGGCCTCTCCGCGTGAGCCTTCTGCCAAGGTGCTTGAGGCACCTCCAACACCATGGGAGGCTCCTTGAGCATTGTTTATTCGAGATAAACTTTTGTGTTTCAGCTCCTACAAAATAGGTTAGTATAGATACCTTATAAAATAGAGTTAACATAATAAAATATGATTAATAAAATGTTTAACAGTCTCTGGACTACCCAATTCTGTCTTTCAGATTTTTCAAAAATCCTAGGTCAAATCAATGTCTAATGTTCCCTCAATAGGGAACACATCATCACCTACTTCTCTCAGGAGAAATTATCTTTAGCCAGACTGGTCCTCCACACTATCTAGACTTTTACACAGCATCTAAGACTTCAGGACTTCATGTTGAACGTCCAATCCATGACGCGTCCAGTTTTCTACCCGGTGTCTGCGACCCCTAGGATTTTCACCTAGAGTCCTTGACTCTAGGATTTTGACCAAAGTCCTCGACCTGCTAAGACTTTGCCCAGTCCCCTGGACCAGGATTTCATTGCCTAATCTTAGTTAGGACTTTCCACCTACCTAATCTTAGCTCAAACTTTCCTTGCCCAAGATCACTTAGGACTTTCCTATACATTTAGTTTCACTTGTTAGACAATAAGGCAACTTAACTTTGAACCCCTTTGACATTATCAAAATATAGGTTCGATCGTCTGATGCTCCTTGCACCAACAATTGACACTTGTGCCAATCAATTATCCAATCGATTGCTTCAACCCTAACTTACTCAATTGAGTCTAGGGTTCCCTTGCCCAACCTCTAGTCAACTGTGACTTGTTTGGACTTCTCCACCAAATATTTGGTTAACCTTTTGACCTACTTAGACTTTTCCAACTTTCTGTTGGACTTCCAATCACCAAGTGCGATCCTCCTTGACCCACTTGGATTTTCCTCTTGCCTAATCACAGTTTGGATTTTCCTTTGCCAACCTGCGATCCTCCTTTATCCACTTGGACTTTGCTTGCCTAACCATAGTTAGGACTTTCCTTTCCAACGTGAGGTACTCCTTGATCCACTTCGACTTTCCTTTGCCTAACCATAGTTAGGACTTTCCTTTTTCAACGTGCAGTCCTCCTTGACCTAATTGGACATTCTTTGTCAACGTATAGTCCTCCTTGACCCACTTGGACTTTCCCTTTGCCTAACCCTCGAGTTAGGACTTTACCATTGCCTAACCCCTAGTTAGGACTTTGCCATTGCCTAACCCCTAGTTAGGACTTTACCAGTCTAGTACCGATCCTCCTACTTGACCTTTTTCACATATTATCCAACAATATGTTGTCAAAACATGTTGACCATAATATATTGTCCAAATATTGAAACTCAATCTCAAATCCACTCGAGCTTAGTCAAACTGGTCAATCTTGGCCGGGGGAACAATTACACCAACAATCTCCCAACAATCTTAAAATGATATAAAATCAAGTTCTTGTTATCCTGATTATATCTATGTCCTCAAACATTATTTTCATATGTTATATTGAAAGTAATAATTTTTTAAACACGAATCAGATTTTTTAATCGATTTCTATATATAGTGTAACAATTGATTCAGGACATTCTAGACTAAAGAACAATGCCTGAATTGATTGTTGTAATATAGTAATTGATTTAGAGGGGTAAAAATGAAATTGGATATGTGATTAAGTAATTTTAAAACTTGTTAGGACCAGTTGAGCTTGAGGGGGTGAATTATTTATTTCTTAATTAATATAAAGTTCTGAAGCTTGTATGATATCTCCTACTACTTGATCTAAGGGACGATTTACATGAATCCTAGTAGGTCTTGATTCTTGATTTATTGTAATTTTGGGTTCAAGTGTTAAAGTTTCAATTCTCTCAATATCACTCTCTTGGTTTTCTCTTGCTTGATCATTACTTCTATTTAATGTTAATTTCTCTAACTCAAATAGTAATTCTTCATCATGTGACTCAAGCTGACACATGGTCGTCAGCTTTTGATGTCACGAAAGTATTCGAGGATCTTTGTGCACTCCTTCCCCTTGTCTCATATTGTGCCCAAGGGTAATCATCTTCATTGGGACGGGCAGCGGTCGAAGCGGCAGGTGGTCAAGGCTATCGGAGCTAATGCTGAGGTAGAGGTTGGATCTGACATGTTTAAGTCCGAGGATGAGATCCGGGCTTAGCTTCTTCAGTTTGAGGAGACCATGGACACTCGATTTGAGGAGTTATGATTAGAGCATGATCTGGAGATGCCACACATTCATGGGTTGAAGCTAACGACTTAATATACTTTAGAATGATATCACCTCGAGTCACATGATCACCAATAAAATGATGTTTGACCTCTATGTGTTTTGTTCTTGAATAATGAACAGGATTTTTTTGTCAAATTTATCATACTCACATTAGCACAAAGAACTTGGACTTTTTTATAAGTGAGTTTATAGTCTTCTAGAGTATAGGTCATCTACAATAATTATGATACACACTTTTCCATAGAAATATATTCCTCTTTGGTTGTGGAGAGAGCTACACAATGTTGTTTCCTACTTGACCAACTTACTAGAGAAGACCCTAGAAATTGACATCCACCACTAGTACTTTTGTGATCCAATTTACATCTAGCATAATCAGAATCGGTATATCCTACTAGATCAAAAGTTTTCGTTCGAGGATACCAAATGCCTACATTTTGAGTTCTCATGAAATATCAAAGAATTCGCTTAACGACACTCAAATGTGACTCCTTAGCACACGATTGATACCTTGTACACATACCCACGATAAATAGTATGTCGGGTCTACTCACCGTGAGATAAAGAAGACTCCCTATATCACTACGATACATCTTAGAGTCAACATCTTTTCCTTCAAGATCGTTATCTAATTTTGTGTTAGTGGACATGGGAGTAGATATATCTTTGGCATTTTCTATTCCAAATTTCTTAAATAATTCTTTGGCATATTTAGATTAATGAATGTAAAATTCTCTTTTGTTTGTTTAATTTGTAAACCTAGGAAAAATGTTAACTCATCGACCAAACTCATTTTAAACTCATTCTCCATGTGATTGATAAACTCATTTAAGAAATCTTTATTTGTGGAACCACAAATAATCTCATCTGCATAGACTTGGGCCACAAAGATATTATTACCACTATTTTTCAAGAATAAGATAGGATCAATCTTTCCTCTATGAAATTCTTTTGATACTAAAAATGTTTACAACTATTTATACCAAGCACGTGGAGCCTGTTTTAGCCCATATAAGGTTTTTATAAGCTTACACACATGATATGGAGATTCTAAATTTTCAAACCCCGGTGGTTGCTCAACATATACCTCTTCATTTATAAAATCATTTAAAAATACTAATTTTACATCCATTTGATACAATTTAAATCCCTTATAAGCGACAAATGCTAACATCATCCTAATAGACTCCAATCTAGCTATGGGTGCGCAAGTTTCATTATAATCCAACCATTCTACTCGATTGAAGCCTCTAGCAACCAATCTAGCTGAGCTACTTACAACTACTCCCTTATCATCAAGTTTGTTCCTAAAGACCCATTTTGTATCAATAATTGATTTTTCTTTAGGTCCAGGAACTAAATCCCAAACTTGACTTCTCTCAAATTAAGATAATTCATCTTTCATTGCCAAAATCGAATCCAGATCAAGCAAGGCATCATCAATGGTTTTTTGTTCAATTTGAGAGATTAGGGCTACTTGTCTTCCTTCATTTCTAAGAATAAGATCTAGTTCTCACTCCTTGTGTGATATCTCCTACTACTTGATCTAAGGGATGATTTACATGAATTTTAGTAAGTCTTGATTCTTGATTTGTTGTAATTTCGGGTTCAAGTAGTAAAGTTTCAATTTTCTCACCATCACTCTATTGGTTTTCTCCCCCTTGATCATTTTTTTTCATTTAATATTAATTTTTCTAAATCAAATTATAATTCTTTATCATTTGTTCTAGTAGGATTTGATGGAGGATTTTCTTCAAACACAACATTTAATGATTCTTAAACTAATTTAGATCTTTTATTGTAAATTTGATATGCTTTGCTATGACTTGAGTAACCTACAAGAATGTCATCATCCGCCTTAGCAAAGAATTTTCCTAATTGATCTTTGGTGTTTAGAATGTAAACCTTACATCTAAACACTCTAAGATATTTAATTGTAGGTGGTTTACCAAACTAAAACTCATGAGGTATTTTTCCTAGAAACCTATGCATTAATGTTCGATTTTGTACATAGCAAGCCATATTAATTGCTTCGGCCCATAGGTAGCTATGAAGTGAATATTCATTTAACATGATCCTAGTGGCCTCTTGCAAAATCTTATTTTTCCTTTCAAAAGTTCCATTTTGATGAGGATTCCTAAGGGTGAAAAATTCATGTTTTTAACCTTTTTCCATGCAAAAACTTGTGAACATATCATTTTCAAATTCACCTCCATGATCACTTCTTATTTTGTTTAATCTTGTGATTCTTTTCATTTTCTACCCTTTTACAAAAAGAAATCAAGGTATCTAAAATTTGATCCTTATGTTTCAAGAAAAATATCCATGTATAACTAGTGTAATGATGCGCGTAGATTATATATGCTATTTCATACTATTTGACACACATCTACGTATATTTCATGTTGATGATCTATATATTTTGCACCATTTTCTATCATATTTTAGCATAATTATTGTTTTACTTCTAGAAATATGCTCGGTGTTTATTTTCACTTTCAAGAGTAGTTTAGAGCATAAAAGGATGCTAAAGACGTAAATGAAGATCAATTGAAGCAAGGATTAGAGTGCCTAAGTCAATTTAGAGGCAAATTAGACTTGGCTATGCCTTGAAGCATGGTCAAGGAAAGAATCAGAGCTGAAATGGACCCAGTCGTGTCTCAGAGCATGGCCAAAAGCTGCTTGTGTCATCTTCTAGAGCCAAGTTGGACTTGATCATGCCTCCAGACATGATCATACACTTGAAAGTGTAGTTTTGAAGATCTGGTCGTGCTAAATGGCACGGTCCATGAGAAGAAAAGCAAAGTTACTCTATTTTGTCCATACCAAATGGCATGACCTAATCGTGTGGATAGAGCCAAGCTGGCTTTGGCCGTGCCTCCAGGCACGTCCAAGAATCTAGAACATAGAAAGGTCATGATAAAAGGCACGACCAACCCACCAAAACTAGAGCAAAATTAGATCTAGCCATGCTAAATGGCACAGCAAGAAGCCCTAGCATTGGTTAGGCCGTGCCCAGAGTGTAACGCCCGAAAATTCTCAAATTGATTTTAGAAATATTCTATTATTTTTCTGGAATTTTAGAATATTTTTATGGAATTTTTAGAATAGCCGAGGTAGCAAAAATAAATGAAATCGTAAAATAGCCTAGCGGGGGTTTGAACCCAAGACCTATTAGACTCTACGTCTTATAGATGACTCCGGTAACCAAGGGGCCCCAGCAGGGGTGTGCTGAAAGGAAAGGAGAACAATTATATTTAAAATTGGTTGGGTGGTATTAACAACTTAATATAAATAGAAAATTAAGAGAGGAGTTATTATTTTTAACGACAACTTCTCCTCTTCCTAAAACCCTCACACGCCGCCCCCTCTCCTGCTCACTCTCCCGGGGCCCAAGACCAAGAAACCAAGGGTTCCATCCCTAGGATCGTAGGAGCATATTTCGACGACGACCCCGACACAAGGACGCTCCCCTCCGCGAGAAGAAAGCATAGACGCAAGAAGATCGTCGAAATGATCATCTTCTTCGGAAACCTAGCGATCGGATTGTAAGAAAATCTAGCGCAAGATGTAAGTAACCCCTCACCTGTAGTATAAGTAGCTAATTGGATGGTTTTTATGCCTTAGTTCGCTTTTACGTCCTTAGTCTAGTCATATACAGAATTAGAGCACACCAAGTGCTCGATAAATTGCCTAGAATAGTTAAACGCTACAGTAAGCGTTTTAACAGCTCAGTTAAATGCCTTAGATGTATTTTAATTAGCATATATATAGCCTTGCTTCAATGATATGGGACTATGATCCAATGGGTGGGCTCTCACAGTCGCCTCTAGATTCAGATAACCTAGTTCTAGGTTTAGATAACCTAGTAAAAGCAAGACAAGATAAATTAGTTATAAATAGTATTTTACTTTGATCAGTGGCACTATACTGGACCTAAGTTGTCCTTGGATTGGGCTCCCATAGTCGTCCCTAGGTTTAGATAACCTAGTAACCCTACTAGATTTGGGACTTGCTACCTCGGGCCTAGTTAGGGATGCGCGCATAGCAAGTACAGTTGTCGGGCCCATCAGCAGCATGTTTATTATTTTTATCTACTTACGAAAATAGTTTTCAAATTTCACAAAACAGATAAGTGAATTCAGCTTAGCTTCAGTGCAGTTTCCTATTGATATAGTGGATGGCTTTATGTTCAGTTCTTGATTGCCGTGATTTATATGCTCACTCACCATGTTTTAGCATTTCTAATATGATTCTCAGCTTGCATATCAGCATACCATCTTTTTAAAAGCATGATTTCTGTAAATGCATGTTTTGTGAGGTAGATGGTTTCTTACTAAGCTCCCAAGCTTATAGATGCATTTTTCCTTATACTGCAGATAAAGGCAAAGGAAAGATGGATTAACGGAGGCTGGAGGGCAATGCATCAAAGATGTGTGTGAAAGAGGAACTTGGAATTAAGATTTTTGGGAACTAACCCACCTTAAAACTTAGCATTTGATTTATGTTGTTACTTTTCTACATCTAGGATGTTAAGTGTCTTGATTTATGAAAGTATGCACTAAGTTATGTTGAGATTGTTGGTTTTCATGATCTTAGATGGCTAACCATGTGTAATGATATGCCTCGTAGTGATACTATGCTCTTAGCTTATTTCTGAAAGGTCCTATACGAGTTCAGGTGAGATTTCTGTTGAAATCAGCAACCCAATCGATCAGTTGATCGATTGAGCAGTCCTCGATCGATCTGCCGATCGATTGGAGGAAGTCCCCGCGTACAGAACACTATGGGATCGATCAGCTGATCGATTGAGAAATCCTCAGTCGATCAGCCGATCGATTGGGAAGCGATCTGTCGCGAACAGAAAGCTGATGAATCGATCAGCTGATCGATCGGCCATGGATCGATCAGCCGATCGATCGGGAAATTTGCTCCCGCAAACAGAGAGCTTCTGAATCGATCATTGGATCGATCGGTCATCCTGGATCGATCAGCCGATCGATTTAGAATTGACCCCGTGCGCATTAGCATGTTGAATCGATCAGTGGATCGATCAGACAACTCCAATCGATCAGTCGATCGATTGGGATGTCTGAATTCAGCTAGAAGTGGCCAGGTGTCAGTTTCTGACCAAATAGAAAGTCAAATTCCCTTCTTTAGCATATGTGCCTAAATGAAAAGGTCTTTGAACCTAATCTTACAGAATGTAATAGTCATTAGCAGAGTAAGATTTTAAATCAGTACAGTTTTCCGCACCTTATAGTTTAGCACAACATAATGTGACGGTTCGGCCTCGTAGCCTAGTCAGTAGGAGGCGGGTCGTTACAGAGTGGTACCAGAGCAGGATTCATACTTCCTTCACACACACATCAGCATTGAATCTGCAGCTTCCAAGTAAGAATACCTCTCACTGTATTATGTTCTTGCTTTCATGTTTATGGATAACAGTAGCATGTTTATATATGATAGCATCTAACTTGATAGTAGTAATTATATAAACATGATTGTATTAGTTATGTATGTCCTCTATTTCTTTAGAAAATGGTACGAGGGCGGCCAACTAAAAAGACACCAACTACTGAGCCCGTGCATGAGGCAGGTAGTTCAGTGCCTCCTCCAGACCTTGCAGCAGTAGTGGCTCAGTTACAGAAACAACTAGCTGAACAGCAACAGGAGATAACCACCTTAAGGGCTAACCAGTAGAACACTCCCACTGTTACTCCAGAACCTAACCTAGCAACCCCAGTAGTGATAGAGGTTCCACCCGTTCAACCTGCAGCACCAGTAGCCCCAGCAGCAGGGGCAAGGAGGGAAGCCTATCTAATCCAGTGGCAGAAAATTAAGCCAGAGAATTTCTCAGACACTAGTGAACCATGGGATGCTCAAGCCTGGTTCAAAACACTGGAGAGTACAATGGAGCTTCTGGACTAGCCAGAGTTTGAAAAGGTAAAATGCGCCTCATTCTGCCTGACAGAAGACGCACGTATGTGGTGGGAGAGAATTAAAGCGAAGCACCCAGTGAACCAGATGACATGGGCTAACTTGGAGAGAGAATTCTTTGAAGAGTTCTTTCACATGCGGGTCACAAACCGTCACTACGACGAGTTCACTGAATTTCGCCAGGGTAACCTTTCAGTGGAGGAAGCCATGAAGAAATTCAACAGGCTGGCTCGTCTATGCCCTGAACTAGTCAGCACTGAAAAAGAACGAGTCCGGTTAATGCTTAAGATGCTAAGGCCGGAAATGGCAATGAACGTGGCCAGCAGCATTCATAGGCCGCAAAGCACTGAAGAACTGGTAAGTAGTACTCTGACCACCGAGCATTACCAGAACAGTATCAAGCAGCAGAAGCAAGTCCTCTCAGAGTCCAAAGGTCAAGGAGGCTCAGGTACTCAGAAGCACCAGGGCCACAGCTCTAACTGGAAAAGGAACTCCAGTAACAAACGCAAACCAGGGAGTTACCCAAAAGGAGGACCAGCTAGTAAACAGCCTAGCTATCCCAAGTGTTCTACTTGTGGAAAATTCCACCCAGGAGTTTGTCGCAAGGGCACACGAGGATGCTTTGAATGTGGCCAAGAGGGCCATATGGCTAAGCAATGCCCGAACAAGACCAGTCTCCCTCCACCACAACTGATACAGTACGGAGACAAACCAGCCCAATTACATCAGATGTAGGCTGCAATGATGGACCACACATCAGTCAAGGAAGACTAGAAGCCCCATTAGCCACGACGAACGTGAGGATCTACTCACTCACCAGAGAGGAAGTAGCGAATGCCTCGACAGTTATTACAGGTTAGATTAGTATTTTACAGCAAAGTACAACTGTCTTATTCGATACTGGGGCAACCCATTCTTATATATCCAGGGCATTTGCCGAAAAGTTGGCAATACCCCCAGAGGCATTCAGTGGTTAGTTTTTTACGACGCTACCTTCAAGAGAAATTATGGCATCCATGCACTGGCTCAGAGCAGTGCCAGTCATTATTGCAGACAGAGAGCTTTTTAGTGATCTGATAGTATTAGATATGGCCGACTACAACGTCATCTTGGGAATGGACTTCCTGATGAAGTACGGCGCCTCCATAGAGTGCCGAAAATAGAAAATTGTATTCCAACCTAAAGCAGGAGTGCAGTTTGGGTACATCGGAGAACCAAAGAGAAAGGCCAAGAAGTTTCTCTCAGCTTTGAAAACACATAAACTATTGGATTTAGGATGCACAGGGTTCTTAGCGCGTGTAGGCAATACCAGTCAGGACAAGGATCAAAAGCTAGAGGAGGTCCGAGTCGTACGTGACTACCTAGCAGTCTTCCTTGAGGAGTTACCAGGCCTAGCACCAGACAGGGAGATTGAATTTGAGATAGAACTCATTCCCGGCACAAACCCCATCTCCAAAGCACCCTACCGCATGACTCTAGAAGAACTGAAGGAACTTCAGGAGCAACTACAGGAGCTGCTCGACAAGGGTTTCATACGCTCTAGTCACTCACCATGGGGAGCGCCTGTATTGTTCGTGAAGAAGAAGGACGGGAGCATGCGCCTGTGTATAGACTACCAGGCACTAAACCAAGTCACGATTAAGAACAGGTATCCTCTTCCCAGGACAGATGACCTGTTCGATCAGCTAAAGGGTGCAGCAGTGTTCTCAAAAATAGATCTCAGATCGTGATATCACCAGGTGAAAGTTAAAGAAGGTGATATACCCAAGACGACTTTCAGGACTAGATACAGACATTATGAGTTCGTAGTCATGCCCTTTGGCGTGACAAATGTTCCAACTACCTTCATGGACCTCATGAACAGAGTATTCAGAGAATACTTAGATAAGTTTGTTATCGTGTTTATCGATGATATTCTTATTTATTCCAAAACTCAGGAGGAACACGTAGAGCACCTGAAGATAGTACTACAGACCCTTCAGTAGAACCAGCTGTACGCCAAGTTCACGAAATGTGAATTTTGGCTCGATCAGGTATCCTTTCTGGGTCACATCATCTCCAAGGATGGTATTATGGTAGACCCCAGTAAAATAGAGGCTGTGAGTAACTAGAAAAGACCTAAGAATGCTAGTGAAATCAGAAGCTTTTTGGGACTAGCAGGCTATTACAGGAAATTTGTAGAGGATTTCTCCAGGATAGCCTCCCCACTGACAGCTCTTACCAGGAAGAACAGAAAATTTCAGTGGACAGAGGACTGTGAGAATGGTTTCATGGAGCTCAAAAGAAGATTGACCAGTGCACCCATTTTAACTCTGCCAGAAAACACAGACAGCTTTGATATTTATAACGATGCCTCTAAATTGGGACTAGGAGCAGTACTGATGCAAAATGGCAAGGTGATCGCCTACGCCTCCAGACAACTCAAGGACTATGAGAGGAACTACCCTACTCATGACCTTGAGCTTGCAGTAGTTGTCTTCGCCCTCAAAATTTGGAGACATTACTTGTATGGAGCTCAGTGCAGAGTGTATACAGATCATCAGAGTCTGAAGTACTTCTTCACTCAGAAGGATCTGAATATGCGACAACACAGATGGCTCGAGCTGGTCAAAGACTACGATATAGACATCCTCTACCATCCAGGAAAAGCCAATAAGGTGGCAGACGCACTTAGCAGGAAGTCCAGTGCTACCTTATTATCCCTATCAGCCATGTCACCGCCCCTACAAAAGGAGATTGCAGATTTCAGACTCGAACTTATAGTTGGACAACTCTCTACTATGACCTTAGCATCTACCCTGCTTGGTGACATCCAGACAGCTCAGGAGCAGGATCCTGAAATTCAGAAGATCAAGCAAGGGTTAGCAGATTCAGAAGGTGGAGAGTTTAGAGTATCTGATAGTGGGGTACTATATTTTGGTGACAGACTATGCGTTCCGGATCAGGAGGAACTACGGAGGAAAATCTTAGATGAGGCTCACAGGACTCCCTATGCGATGCACCCTGGTTCCACCAAGATGTATCAAGACCTGAAGAGACGTTTTTGGTGGCCTGGGATGAAGAGGGACATCACTAGATATGTCAGTACCTGTCTGACCTGTCTGAGGGTCAAGGCAGAACACCAGAGACCAGGAGGAGTTCTGCAGCCTATTCAGATTCCAGAATGGAAATGGGAGGATATTTCCATGGACTTCATAGTGGGACTACCCAGGACCACAAATGGTTTTGATGCCATCTGGGTAATAGTCGACAGATTGAATAAATCAACCCACTTCTTAGCTATCAGGATATCCTACTCCATGGAGCAGCTAGCACAGTTATATCTCAAGGAAATTGTCAGACTGCATGGAGTCCCATGGACTATTATATCACATCACACTTCTGGGAGTGTGTACAGTCAGCGTTGGGCACTCGGTTAAAGTTTGGCACAACCTTCCATCCTCAGACAGATGGTCAAACAGAACGAGTAAACCAGGTACTCGAAGATAGGCTTCGAGCATGTGCCCTAGACTTCAAGGGAAGTTGGTACAAATATCTGTGTTTAGCAGAATTTGCATACAACAATAGTTATCAGGCCACTATCGGTATGGCACCTTACGAGGCTCTCTACGGGCGGAGGTGTAGATCTCCAATCTGCTAGTATGAGAGTGGTGAATAGAAAGAACTAGGACCTCAGACAGATCTAGTAGCAGATACCACAGCAGCTATACAGCAGATCCGCCAAAGGATAGAGACAGCTCAGAGCCGCCAGAAAAGCTATGCAGATACACGGCATCGACCCTTAGAGTTTTCAGTTGGGGATACAGTATTTCTCCGATTGGCTCCCATGAAGGGAGTAATGCATTTTGGGAAGAAGGGCAAATTAAGTCCCCGATATGTGGGACCATACCTTATCACTAGAAGAGTTGGCAAGGTAGCATATGAGCTAGATCTACCTCAGGAAATGTCAGCTATCCATAACGTATTTCATGTCTCTATGCTGAAGAAGCATATCCCAGATGCCACTTAGGTGATTGAGCCCCAGTCAGTACAAGTCCGCGAAGACCTCAGCTATGACAGTCGGCCTATTCAGATAATAGACCGAGCGGTTAAGAAATTGCGGAAAAAGGAGGTACCATTAGTAAAAGTCATTTGGTGAAATCACACAACAGAAGAGACTAACTTGGGAGATAGAAGCTAGTATGAGGCAGAAGTACCCAGAGTTATTCTAAGTTCGAGGATGAACTTTTTATAAGGTTTGGGGAATTGTAACGTCCAAAAATTCTCAAATTGATTTTAGAAATATTCTATTATTTTTCTGTAATTTTAGAATATTTTTAAGGAATTTTTAGAATAGCCGAGGTAGCAAAAATAAATGAAATCATAAAATAGCCTAGCGGGAGTTTGAACCCAAGACCTATTAGACTCTACGCCTTATAGATGACTCCGGTAACCAAGGGGCCCCAGCAGGGGTGTGCTGAAAGGAAAGGAGAACAATTATATTTAAAGTTGGTTGGGTGGTCTTAACAACTTAATATAAATAGAAAATTAAGAGAGGAGTTATTATTTTTAACGACAACTTCTCCTCTTCCTAAAACCCTCACACGCCGCCCCCTCTCCTGCTCACTCTCCCGGCGCCCAAGACCAAGAAACCTAGGGATCCATCCCTAGGATCATAGGAGCATATTCCGGCGATGACTCCGGCACAAGGACGCTCCCCTCCGCGAGAAGATAGCATAGACGCAAGAAGATCGTCGAAACGATCATCTTCTCCGGAAACCTAGTGATCGGATTGTAAGAAAATCTAGCGCAGGATGTAAGTAACCCCTCACCTGCAGTATAAGTAGCTAATTGGATGGTTTTTATGCCTTAGTTCGCTTTTACGTCCTTAGTCTAGTCATATGCAGAATTAGAGCACACCAAGTGCTCGATAAAATGCCTAGAATAGTTAAACGCTGTAGTAAGCGTTTTAACAGCTCAGTTAAATGCCTTAGATGCATTTTAATTAGCATATATATATCCATGCTTCAGTGATATGGGACTACGGTCCAATGGGTGGGCTCCCACAGTCACCTCTAGATTCAGATAACCTAGTTCTAGGTTTAGATAACCTAGTAAAAGCAAGACAAGATAAATCAGTTATAAATAGTATTTTACTTTGATCAGTGGAACTGTACTAGACCTCAGTTGTCCTTGGGTTGGGCTCCCATAGTCGTCCTTAGGTTTAGATAACCTAGTAACCCTACTAGATTCGGGACTTGTTACCTTGGGCCTAGTTAGGGATGCGTGCATAGCAAGTACAGTTGTCGGGCCCATCAATAGCATGTTTATTATTTTTATCTACTTACGAAAATAGTTTTCAAATTTCACAAAATAGATAAGTGAATTCAGCTTAGCTTCAGTGCAATTTCCTATTGATATAGTGGATGGCTTTATGTTCAGTTCTTGATTGCCGTGATTTATATGCTCACTCACCATGTTTTAGCATTTCTAGTATGATTCTCAGCTTGCATATCAGCATAGCATCTTTTTAAAAGCATGATTTCTGTAAATGCATGTTTTGTGAGGTAGATGGTTTCTTACTAAGCTCCCAAGCTTACAGATGCATTTTTTCTTATACTGCAGATAAAGGCAAAGGAAAGATGGATTAGCGGAGGTTGGAGGGCAATGCATCAAAGATGTGTGTGAAAGAGGAACTTGGAATGAAGATTTTTGGGAACTAACCCACCTTAAAACTTAGCATTTGATTTATGTTGTTACTTTTCTACATTTAAGATGTTAAGTGTCTTGATTTATGAAGGTATGCACTAAGTTATGTTGAGATTGTTGGTTTTCATGATCTTAGATGGTTAACCATGTGTAATGATATGTCTCGTAGTGATACTATGCTCTTAGCTTATTTCTGAAAGGTCCTGTACGAGTTCGGGTGAGATTTCTGCAGAAATCAGCAACCCAATCGATCAGTTGATCAATTGAGCAGTCCTCGATCAATCAGCCGATCGATTGGAGGAAGTCCCCGCGTACAGAACACTATGGGATTGATCAGCTGATCGATTGAGAAATCCTCAGTCGATAAGTCGATCGATTGGGAAGCGATCTGTCGCGAACAGAAAGCTGATGAATCGATCAGCAGATCGATCGGCCATGGATCGATCAGCCGATCGATAGGGAAATTTGCTCCCGCGAACAGAGAGCTTCTGAATCGATCATTGGATCGATCGGTCATCCTGGATCGATCAGCCGATCGATTCAGAATTGACCCCGTGCACAGTAGCACGTTGAATCGATCAGACAACTCCAATCGATCAGCCGATCGATTGGGATGTCTGAATTCCGCTAGAAGTGGCCAGGTGTCAGTTTCTGACCAAATAGAAAGTCAAATTTCCTTCTTTAGTATATGTGCCTAAATGAAAAGGTCTTTGAACCTAATCTTACAGACTGTAATAGTCATTAGCAGAGTAAGATTTTAAATCAGTACAGTTTTCCGCACCTTATAGTTTAGCACAGCATAATGTGACGGTTCGGCCTCATAGCCTAGTCAGTAGGAGGCGGGTCGTTACACAGAGGCACGACCACCCCGAGCTTCACCTCTATTTAAAGGGAACTTCATCTCCTTATTGAAGGGAGGAGGATCTATTACGCTCCGCAAGTGTACGGAAATGTCGCAAGTAATATAAAAGATTATCGTATCCACAGGGACTGGAATAAGCACTAGAAATGTCTCAATGCGAATTAGCTAAACAACTATCCAATCGTTTCAAAAGCAAAGTAAAGGTAAACAAATCTAATCTTAAAGATCAACAAACAAGAGTTTAGTGTTTTGGGTTATGATAAAGGGAGATTCTAGGAGTTTCGATTTCTTTGTAAGATTTCTTGAATGTAAATGGCTCACCAATTCTTATCCCTCAATTGCCAAACATGTAGAAAGTTGCCGGTTCTCTCTTGCAATAGACAACCGGCTAAGGACTGAGAAATGTATCTAAATAGGATTAATTAGACATGAACCTACATTGTCCTTACACAGAAGCGCACCTATTACTATGCCTTCCTCGGATATCAACATAGAAGCCCACAACTTATTAATCTATCAAGATACAAGAAACTAATCACAAGATCCATCCTACTCTCTTGAATATTCACATTTCCTCTTCAAGATTATCTCTCAAACGTCCTTACACGGGCTTGCACCTGTCACGTGGGTCCCTCGGATGATCGAGTGAGAGTTTATCTTTACAAAGTCCACAAGAAATCCAAACAATCAATCAAGAATGAGAATTAAGCACAAATCACCATTAATCATTCAAGATCTAATTGATACAAGCAAGATAATGTCATTGAAACAAGAAAATGGCAAATCCATAAGAGATTACATCAATCCACCATACAAATACTCCCTTAATCCTAGAATACAAGATCTACTCCATGAATCAAGGAAGGAAACCCGAAGAAATAGAGATTACAAGCATTTCTTAAATCCCCAGTCCAAGAAATCAAGAAGAGGGGGAAAGAGAAAACTTATCTACGAAGAAGCCTCGTCTTCGGATCCAATCCTCGCTCCGGAGTCGAAATCGTCGAGATCTCCCTTAGAATCGCCCAGAAATCGTCCCAAGAATGGGAGGAAGCCACCAAATCTTGCCTTCTCCCAAAGGGGGAGAGCTCCCCTTTCAATTCATGAAGGAAGGTTTAAATAGAGGAGGGAATCGGGCGCCACACGGCCCCTCGACACGGCCGTGTGAGATCCACACGGCCATGTCCAGTTCCTTCTCTGCCGATGCTGCACGGCCGTGTGGTGCACACGGCCACCACCTGCTTGGCCTCTGGAAACCTCACACGGCCGTGTAGATCCACACGGCCACCACCTGCTTGGCCTCTGGAAACCTCACATGGCCGTGTAGATCTACACGGCCATGTCCTGCTTGGCCTCTGGAAACCTCACACGGCCGTGTACAGGTCACACCCCCTTGCATGGCCCTTGCACACCCCCTTGCCTGACCCTTGTCATAGCTCTAAATTGCAATGCTTCATTTCAGCGTCTTTTACACCATTAAGATGGGGTTTTCTATGGTTGAATTCTTCATCTAAGTTGCAGATCTTGAAGTTATCTACAACCCGGTATAAAGAACAGCCCAAATCTCCAACCGAGCACAAAGTTATGGCCGTTTTAGTTTCAGTCTGCAGTGCAGAAAACCTCACACGGCCTTCACACGGCCGTGTGAGGTTCACACGGCCCCAACATGACCCCTACACGGCCTTAACACGCCCATGTGAGTTCTACACGGCTAGAACATGAAGAAAACATAGTTTTGCATGCCCATGTCACTCTGGAAGCTCTAGACTTCATTTAAACTCTGTTTTTACTCCAAATCACGTCCTGTCAATCAAAATAAGCAAAGAGTAGATCTCCGAACAGAATATAATGAAAGTATGATATTCTAATGAAATAGGGTGCAATAAACATAGATTATGCCAATGAAATACAAGTAGATGTGCGTCAAAGTATGCATAAAAGAGTATATAATCTACGCACATCACACCCCCAGACTTAAACCTTTGCTTGTCCTCAAGCAAAATGCTGCAGTCTAAATTCATATATTCTACAACATATTCATAAAACCTAGTGCACTTTCCTAATTCTATCAAAAAGTTTTATTAACAAGCGTGATCATGGAAACAAGTAAAGTATGGTTCAAGCATAAGAATCTTGTGCACAGTGTAAAAGTAACTCAACACCCTTCAAGTTTCAATCCATGTCCTAGTCAAGTCGTCATCAAATTTGAATTCCTAATGTTTCCAGTGAAAGACAAGTAATCAGTGATAGGCACTTACTCACCATTCACTTGGTTCATATTTCTCAACTAACCCAAGGTCTCAAAGGTGTGCTCAATCTCAAGGGAAGCTAAGCAGTCATTTCCCCAATAACCTAACTTGGTCTCAAAGGGGTGACTTGCTAGATTCCACTCATGACAACTGTTTTTTATATCCCTCTTTTTTTTTTTTTTTTAAGTGTTTGCATTGTGCAAAACTTATTCACAAATGTACTTTTAGCACACATGTTGGGATATTTTGATTTTTCCAAATGAGCTTTAATGATTTGAGCCTCATCCAGTAACCAAAATGAAAGTTGAGAAATCACCATGGAAACCAAGTACTAAGCAAACAAGATGAATCATGACTATTTCAATGACATCAACTATTCAAGCATCAAGCACAAGTGTAGTGAAGATAAAATCCTTAAGGTTGAACCAAAACTAAAACTCATCACCATAAGATTCTTAGCTTATTAATGCTTCCCAAGATAGAAAAAAGAACTACATAAAGTTTACTACTAGCATCATTCGAACATCATGAATCAAGACAATAATCGTGCTAACATTTCACTTGAATCCAAGAAAGCATATAAGTGAAGTTTTGATGTTCTCAAGATGTATGCCACAAAAAATCAAAACCCAAAATGCAAGACATAAGCAAAAACAAAAACAAACAAAGCAAATCAAATGCATCTAATGCATCCCCCCAGACTTAAATTTTTCATTGTCCCAATGAAAACTAAAAACAATGTGGAGGAGATTTTAAGAGAAGTTACCAAGTGATGAGCTCCAAATGGTTGACATTCATGTTTTTTTTTTAGATACTCCTCTATCCAATGTTCACAATCCTCCACAACTTTAAAATCTACAAAAAATAAGATAGACAAGAAGAATTAAGTAGAGGGTATGATTTATTATCAACAAAATAAAAAGAAACTAAAAGTAAAATGAAAACAAGATTGAACTTGGGTTGCCTCCCAAGAAACGCTTGTTTAAGGTCATTAGCTCGACCACCTCATTAGATTCATCTAAATCTTGCTCTCGGAGGGGTAAGATATTTTAGAACCCTCCTACCAAGGGCTCTTATTATGGAGGGAGCTTTCATCAAAGGAGCTACAAAGTAAAGTATAACTCTCTCCATCTTCGTCTTCTTGGAAATTTTTTCAGGTGGTCGAAGACGGTTCAGATTGAGCTTCCAATTATTGGCCCATGTGAAATTTGCACATCCAAAAGAAAAACAAATCTCCCACAAGCATATTATATAGTATAGAGCTAGAACCATATCAAGATAAGATGAATAAGTAATAAAAACTGAATCACATCCAACAAAGTCAATTATAGGTACCTCCATAAAGTTTTCCAAAAGATCACAAGAAATACTAACCTTACTTTGCTGAGAAATACCTAAAATTTCTAAACATGTAAATGTTACTTCCTCTGAATCAAATGATGGTTCTGGCTCTAGCTTAGGTGTTGATGATATCAATGATGGTGATTCTTGAGACTCTACTAGCTCTGTATAAGTCCCTACACATTGTTCCACAACATGATCAATTCTTAGATCCTCTAAGGGTTGTCTTGACAAAGGTAGTGATCCTTGAGATGCTGCTTCCACAACACAGCTCCCTACACATTCTTCCATATCATCATCATCAACACATACATCAAAAAATAAACCAACATCTATGTCCTCAATAGGAGAATCAATAACAAGAGGATCAATAACTTCACTTGCAGTTTTAAGTTGATCTACCACATCACATTCATCATCTGAAAATTCAATGTCATTATAACACCTTATAAAATTTTGAGGTAGATCTGAAAACTTATTTACCACTACATTATCAATAAAATCCTCATCTGAAAAATCTTCATCTTTATATATATTTAAAAATCTACACTCAACCATATTAGTGTCACAGGATTTGCCGAAGTCTTTATTTTCATTTACCCCCACTAACCTTTGTGGAAAAGGAACCCTTAGTGAAGGTCCCGGGAAAGACTGAACTCCCTTTTTCCCAAATTCCCTTTGAGCTTTTGGAGGAGGTCCAACTTGCTTATCTAATGTTGGTGTGATTAATCGTTGAGGGAAAGGTACTTCTGGCCTTTGGGAACTTCCTAGATAAATGGAATTGAGTTCTTGTGATCTTCTATTATTCTTCTCCTCAATTCTAAACATGTCATTCTTCAGAAGTTCTTCATGATTTTTGCCACTTCTCAACCCCACATCATCACACTTTTCATTGGATCTTGACTGTGTAGGAGGGGGATCTTCTTTAAACCATTTTGAAACAATTCTATCAAGCTTTGCCCCCAAATGTTTGAACTCCTCACTCTGTGACTTGTGAATTTCAACATTTTTAGGTGGTTGAATTTCATTTTGTTTGACAGGCTCTCTTACATTTATGGCTTTCACTTTTTGAATATCTGAGGGAAATTCCATCCAACTTTTGTTCGACCATTCATGGAGGTTTAATGTCACTTGATCAATTAATGAATAAGCTTCATCTACACTTTTGTCCATAAAAGAACCTCCAGCTGATGAATCCAATAAAGTCTTGTCTGAGAGAGAAATTCTCCCATAGAATATGTGTAAAATCAACCATTTTTCAAAACCATGATGAGGGCACTGTCTTTGAAGACTCTTGAATCTATCCCATGCTTCAAATAATGATTCTCCATATGCCTGAGCAAAATTTGTTATGCAATTCCTCATATACACCGTTCTACTTGGAGGGAAAAAGTGATTCAGAAATTGCTTCTCCAATTGTTCCCAACTTGTGATGCTTTGAGGACAGAGAGAATATAGCCAAGTCCTTGCTTTATCCTTGATACTGAAAGGAAATGTCATCAATCGAACTGCATCTGCAGATACTCCTTCACATTTCACCAAATCACAAATCTCTAAAAATGTTTCAAGATGCAGATAAGGACTTTCTGATACTTCTCCTCCAAATTTGTGACCTTGTATCATGAAAATTATCTCTGGGTCTAGTTGGAAACTTTCTGCTTCAATTTGAGGTTGCACAATGGGAGATAAAAATCTTGCGGAAAAGGGTGTAGAAAAATTTCTCATGGGCCTGCTTGACATGTTAGTGCTCATGGATATTCAAGAAGAAAAAGAAAATTATCAAGGATCAAAAACAAGAAATAAAATGCAATATGAAAAGCAAGAAAACGAATGCAGAATTTAAATTGCAAGAAAGAAAGTGCATAATGAAAACAAGAAAGAAAAGATAAAAGGAAAAAGAAAAATGTCTAGAATAATTCATCTGCTAAAAATTTGCAAGATATGTTTACAAAAGAAAAGAAGAAAGAAACAAGATCAAAAGAGAAAACAGAGAAAAGTTAGATTAGAGTACTAGAAATCAAGAATGCAAAGTTAGAATTAGAATTGCAACAAAAAGAATTGTCAAGAATGTTATTCAAGAAAGGAAAAATTTTTGAAAACATAATTCTAACAATTAGTTATAACTATGCAAATCAAAAGAAAGAAAGAAAAGTTATGTTTAGTCTAACTCAATTGATAATTCCTAATGTTATAGCGCAGTCCCCGGCAACGGCGCTAAAAACTTGTTACGCTCCGCAAGTGTACGGAAATGTCGCAAGTAATATAAAAGATTATCGTATCCACAGGGACTGGAATAAGCACTAGAAATGTCTCAATGCGAATTAGCTAAACAACTATCCAATCGTTTCAAAAGCAAAGTAAAGGTAAACAAATCTAATCTTAAAGATCAACAAACAAGAGTTTAGTGTTTTGGGTTATGATAAAGGGAGATTCTAGGAGTTTCGGTTTCTTTGTAAGATTTCTTGAATGTAAATGGCTCACCAATTCTTATCCCTCAATTGCCAAACATGTAGAAAGTTGCCGGTTCTCTCTTGCAATAGACAACCGGCTAAGGACTGAGAAATGTATCTAAATAGGATTAATTAGACATGAACCTACATTGTCCTTACACAGAAGCGCACCTATTACTATGCCTTTCTCGGATATCAACATAGAAGCCCACAACTTATTAATCTATCAAGATACAAGAAACTAATCACAAGATCCATCCTACTCTCTTGAATATTCCCATTTCCTCTTCAAGATTATCTCTCAAACGTCCTTACACGGGCTTGCACCTGTCACGTGGGTCCCTCGGATGATCGAGTGAGAGTTTATCTTTACAAAGTCCATAAGAAATCCAAACAATCAATCAAGAATGAGAATTAAGCACAAATCACCATTAATCATTCAAGATCTAATTGATACAAGCAAGACAATGTCATTGAAACAAGAAAATGGCAAATCCATAAGAGATTACATCAATCCACCATACAAATACTCCCTTAATCCTAGAATACAAGATCTACTCCATGAATCGAGGAAGAAAACCCGAAGAAATAGAGATTACAAGCATTTCTTAAATCCCCAATCCAAGAAATCAAGAAGAGGGGGAAAGAGAAAACTTATCTACGAAGAAGCCTCGTTTTCGGATCCAATCCTCGCTCCGGAGTCGAAATCGTCGAGATCTCCCTTAGAATCGCCCAGAAATCCTCCCAAGAATGAGAGGAAACCACCAAATCTTGCCTTCTCCCAAAGGGGGAGAGATCCCCTTTCAATTCATGAAGGAAGGTTTAAATAGTGGAGGGAATCGGGCGCCACACGGCCCCTCGGCACGGCCGTGTGAGATCCACACGGCCATGTCCAGTTCCTTCTCTGCCGATGCTGCACGGCCGTGTGGTGCACACGGCCAAGGCCCTCCTACTCTCTGGAAATGCTACACGGCCGTGTGGTGCACACGGCCACCACCTGCTTGGCCTCTGGAAACCTCACACGGCCGTGTAGATCCACACGGCCCCCACCTGCTTGGCCTCTGGAAACCTCACATGGCCGTGTAGATCTACACGGCCATGTCCTGCTTGGCCTCTGGAAACCTCACACGGCCGTGTACAGGTCACACCCCCTTGCATGGCCCTTGCACACCCCCTTGCCTGACCCTTGTCATAGCTCTAAATTGCAATGCTTCATTTCAGCGTCTTTTACACCATCAAGATGGGGTTTTCTATGGTTGAAGTCTTCATCTAAGTTGCAGATCTTGAAGTTATCTACAACCCGGTATAAAGAACAGCCCAAATCTCCAACCGAGCACAAAGTTATGGCCGTTTTAGTTTCAGTCTGCAGTGCAGAAAACCTCACACGGCCTTCACACGGCCGTGTGAGGTTCACACGGCCTTCACACGGCCGTGTGAGGTTCACACGGCCTTCACACGGCCGTGTGAGGTTCACACGGCCCCAACATGACCCCTACACGGCCTTAACATGCCCATGTGAGTTCTACACGGCCAGAACATGAAGAAAACATAGTTTTGCATGCCCATGTCACTCTGGAAGCTCTAGACTTCATTTAAACTCTGTTTTTACTCAAAATCACATCCTGTCAATCAAAATAAGCAAAGAGTATATCTCCGAACAGAATATAATGAAAGTATGATATTCTAATGAAATAGGGTGCAATAAACATAGATTATGCCAATGAAATACAAGTAGATGTGTGTCAAAGTATGCATAAAAGAGTATATAATCTACGCACATCAGGATCCTAGGTTAGAAGTGACAATCTAGGTAAAATCCCTACACTTGGAGGCATCATTTGGGTGATCTGAGGTCATCCTACTGCTCCATCCTCATTGACATTCCAAGATCTTCGTTTAAAGGCTCCACTTGACTCCAAGGATATGTTTTTCTTCCCCTTTCTTTAGAGTTCTTGAAATTTTATGTATTTGAGCTCTTGGATTGTAGATCTTTCACTTATGGAGTAGATTTTCATTGTTCTAAGATGTAGGAAGTAATTGTAATGTCTGGAAGGTTGTAAACTCAATTGAATTACCAATGTCCTCATTTAATGATACTTGAGTGGCACTTTTTCTGTTTAATGAAATGCTTGCATAGAGCCTTTCCCATATGAGCATGAATTTATTTATCTAGATTATATTTCTATATGCATAGATCATATTTCTGAGTTAGATGCATTGTTGTGTGTCTATATTTGAGATTGGGCTTTAACCTGAATTTTCATTGGAGGGATACATAGTTTGTTGTCTCTTTAAGTGTACGTTCTGATATAGCTCGGCTTGACATTAGGATAATTGTTTAAAGTTGAGTATCTAAGGTAACTATCCTTCTATATAGAATGTAACCTCCTAGGGGAGAATGGCTCTATGTGTAACACCCACGAAATAATAAGCTATAACTATGGGTATTTTTTCTTTTTAGAATAAAAGGGAAATGGAAATAGAACCAAAAAGAAAGAAAAAGAAAGACAGGTTAAGGTTTGAACCATGAACCTCCCACAAATGATAAAGTTAAAGTTGTGTGTAATAACCACTAGAATCATGAATGACACATGAATAGCAAAGAATGTAAATTATAGATAAAGGTAAAGAGTATGATTAAATAAGGGAACAAGAGAAAGACAAGTGGCTTTCCTCCTCTTTCTCATGGTTAAGAAAAGAAGCAAGCAAAGAACAAGTTGCCTTTTTCTTCCTTCTCTTGCTATTTTCATGGGAATGAAGAGAGTGAGAAGATAGAAAAGGCAAGGGGATAAATTGGGACACTTTTCATCCTCATTGGGAATAAATAGGAATGAGAGAAGAAAAGGGAAAGAAAGTTTGGTTAAATCTTCCTCCTTCTTCTTCCTCCTCCATTTTCTTCTCCTTCTTCCTTCTCCACCAAGATCTAAAGCTCTACCTCTCATCTCTGAAATCCAAGCTAAGGTTTCCTTCCTAAGGAAACTAACTCACAAGAAGGAGTCCTCATGATCTACTCCTTACAAACAAGAGAAAACAAAAGGGAAGAACAAGAAGGGGGAAGCCTTCTTCTTCCACTTCACAAGGGTACCATCTTTCTTAGGAAAAACAAGCAAGAGGATGTAAGTATCCCCTCACCTGTGGTACAAGTTGGTTAATTGTTTTCCATGAGATTAGGATGCTTAGAAAAAAAAAGACCTAGGATCACTTCTTGAAACTTTCGGCCAAGACTTGAATAAAAGATTTAGAGAAGTTTAAGACCTAACAATGCATGCTCACTATGTTCTTATGCTATGTACCCTAGTTTAGGAGTTAGTTAATGTTTCTTATGCTTGTATGCTTACCTAACACTTAGATCCATTCTCTTGAACTTTCGGCCAAAGTGTGAATAAAAGATTAGGAAGGCTTAAGACCTAAACTAAACATGCTCACTAAGTCCTTATGATATGTACCCTATGATAAGAGATTAGTTTGGTGTTCTTATGCTTGTATGTAGCTTAAAACCTAAATTCATGCTCATGAAGTGTTCGGCCATGATAGAAGTAATTGACTAGGAGAGGTTAAAAATTTAGTCTACCATGATCATGACTTACTTATTAATATGTTATGAAGAGTACTTAGTGTTTTCACACTTGTATGTTGATTGGAACCTAAATGCATGCCACCTTAGGGAATTAGGGTTTCGGCCATGATAGAAATGAAGACCTAGAAGTGTTTAAAAATTTAAGCTATCATGCTCATGACTTTCCTTATGAAAAGGTAGGAAGATTTCTTAGGGTTTCATGCTTGTATGTTGTTTGGAATCTTGATGTATTGCACCTTAGGGCTTCGGCCATGATGAGAATTAAGACCTAGGAGAGCTTAAAACTTACTCTAACATGCTCATGACTCTTCTTATGACATGATATAAAGCTAACTTAGGGTTATCATGTTTGAATGTTGCTTGAAATCTAGATACATGTCTCCTTATGTTTCGGCCATGATTAATTTTAGGGTCCAATGAAGCTTAAAATTTAATCTAGCATGCTCAAGAATTCCCTTATGATATGATATGAAGTTAGCTTGATATTCTTATGCTTGTATGTTGTTTAGAACTTCGTTTCATACCCCTAAGTTTCGGCCATAACCAAGTTAAAAGACCTAGGGAGCTTAGAACCTAAACAAATATGCTCATTATGTTCTTAATGATTTATGAAGTGAAATTGGTTTAGGGTTCACATGCTTTTATGTTGTTTATAACCTAGAACTAGACATGGTAACTTTCGGCCATAACAAGACCAAGAACCTAAGGAGCTTAGAACCTAAACCAAATATGCTCATTATGTTCTTAATGATTTATGATATGAAATTAGTTTAGGGTTCACATGATTTGATGTTGTTTATAACCTAGGGCTAGGCTTGGAACTTTCGGCCACTACATGGAATTAGGGTTAGAGACCCAATTATGTTTTTACTATGTATTTCACATGCTACGATATGAATGAAGAGATGCTAGTTAAGGTTTTCCATGCATGATTATGTTTCCTTTGATGCATTATATGCTCATTTATGTATGCTTATGAACCATGCATGATAATGACTCTCATGATGTGTTTTATGCTCAAGTATGCATGCTTTATGATATGACAAGTAATACGCTCATTTATGTATGCTTATGAATCATGCATTATGATGACTCTTATGATGTGCTATATGCTCAAGTATGCATGCTTTATGATATGACAAGTAATACTCTCATTTATGTATGCTTATGAATCATGCATTATGATGACTCTTATGATGTGCTATATGCTCGAGTATGCATGCTTTAAGATATGACAAGTAATATGCTCATTTATGTATGCTTATCAATCATGCATTTGATGGATCGGAAGCGCTAGAGGGGGGGTGAATAGTGCTCGTGGCTATTTCGTTTTTCGAAATCTCGGAATCGTAATAACTTGAGTAATGCAGCGGAATAAAAACAGACACAGAGAACACTGAGAATTTACTTCGTTCGGAGCCTGTCATGACTCCTACTCGAAGGCCCGCGATCCTTGATCACTTTCGGTGGGCAACAACTATAAGTTCGTTAAGAGTATTACAAACTAAAAACAATTCAAAGCTGTAACAAGATTATACCGACAACAAAAAGATTAAATCCGAAGCTCCGGGTTGTCGGGGTGTCGTTGCAGCACTTCTGGATTGAGTCGTTAGCAGCTTGTCGCAAGGAGATTGCTTAGATGATTGTTGTTATGAAGCTGTACCTCAACCCTCCTTTTATATGAGTTTCAGGGTGCCTGGATCCTTTCCGGGTGCCTGGAGTGTGACGTGGCCAACCAACCAGGATGCTCCACGTGGCGAAGTCGCGGCAGGAATAAACTTTGGTCCCGGGCGCCCGGATCCATCCCGGGCGCCCGGACCACCTTTTTCCAACAGGTTCCTCACCTGCAACACAAGGTTAGTCCAAGCAAATACCCTGCAAAATAGTGTTAGAATCTGATAAAACATAGTAACGAATAATTAACAGTCTTCGGACTGTCCGAGTCTGACTTCGGATTTCCAGCCGGAAACCCTAGGTCGACCCGACGCCTACTGTTCCCTCTACGGGGAACGCGTCCTCACCTACTCCCCTCAGGAGAGATTACCTGATGCCAGTCCGGTCCTCCAGACCGACTGGACTTTCAGCCTAGGGTTACCACCCCCTAGGACCTAAGGTTACCGCCCCTTAGGGTTTTTCTCCACCTAGGGTTACCACCCCCTAGGACCTAAGGTTACCGCCCCTTAGGGTTTTCCTCCACCTAGGGTTACCACCCCCTAGGACGTAAGGTTACCGCCCCTTAGGATTTTCCTCCACCAAGGGTTACCACCCCCTAGGACCTAAGGTTACCACCCCTTAGGGTTTTTCACCTGCCTAACCGCAGCTAGGACTTTCCTGAAACACTCATCAAAACATGTTAGATCACAAACTAACTTAACTTTGAATCCTTTGCCATTATCAAAACCAAGGTTCGATCGTCGGATGCTTCCCGCACCAACAATCTCCCCCTTTTTGATAATGGCAACCGAAATTCAATGTTAAGTAAAAGATATGTATAAGCACAATCAACAGGATAAGCATGATAGCAAGATAAACATCGCTCCCCCTTAATACAAGCTCCCTTTTAAAATATTTTCTTTGAATTTCTCTGCTCTTTCTTTGAATTGAATTTCTCTACTCTCCCCCTTTGCCATATATCAAAAAATGAGCTAGTTTTTGAAAAAAAAAATTTCAAAGCACAATTTTCAACTTTAGAAAAAAAACAAGATTTTTCAACTTCAGAATTTTTCAAACAAGATTTTCAACTTCAAAAATTTTCAAACAAACTTTTCAACTCCAAAATTTTCAACTCTAGAAATTTTCAAACAAGATTTTCAACTTCAGAAATTTTCAAACAAGATTTTCAACTTCAGAGATTTTTTGAGAAAAAATATTCAGGTTTTAAAGAAATTTTCCAGGGGAGATCTTTAAAAAAATTTCCAAAAAAAATTTTCAACTTTAGTATTTTTCAAAATGGTTTCAGTTAAATAACTTTAAAAAAATTTCAGAATAGAGGACACTTGAAAATTTGGAGAAAGTTTTTAAATTGCTTTTGAAATGAATTTCAATAATACTTAAGGCAAAGGAGAAGCGATAGCCTTATTTTAACTAGCTTGTCATTTTGTTTTAGTAAGGTATCAGAGCCCTAAAGTCCAAGCATGAGTAAAGATTTATTTTGATCAGGTATCAGATCTCTTAAGTACCGACATGCTTTTCTTCACCAACTGTCTAACCGTTTAGCTACTTGCTGATTGCCTAGAGGGCAACAGTGTTCGCTTGGTTAGTCAAGTCAAGTCAATTGATCCAGTTAGATTTGACTAAGGCTGGAAGACTTGATTTGATTACTGTTAGTCATGTATTTAATGCCCAGACTCATATTGATGCACAGAAATAAGCATTCTTGAGTCCAGGCTGTACCCTATGCATCTCACACCTTTCTATGTTTTACAAACACAATCAAGGTGAACCTAGATGTTTGTGAGATGCTCTGGCTGAGTCCTGGGGGAACATGATTTCTAGGGGGAAATCCTAGGCTAAATCCAACTTTTGAAAGTCTAGTAAAGTAGGGATTTTGAAAAACCAAGTTTTGCCTAAAAGTTATAAAAACAAAAACATTAAAAGGACTAAATTGAAAGTATTTATTCTACCCAGCACATTCCTATTTGTCTTCTAAGTGTACTGAACTCAAGTTCAGGTAAGGGTTTTGTAAAGATGTCAGCTAAGTTTGATTTTGACTCAATATAGTTGAGTACAATGTCACCCTTAGCTACATGATCCCTTACAAAGTGGTGTTTTACTTCTATATGTTTAGTCCTTGAGTGATGAATTGGGTTTTTTGTTAGATTTATTGTACTTATGTTATCGATTGAAATTTTTGTTTTTTGATATTCAAGTTGATAGTCTTTAAGGGTATGCATCATCCATAGTAATTGAGATGTGCATTAACCTAGTGCTATATATTCAGCTTCAGTGGTAGATAAGGCAACACAGTGTTGCTTTCTACTTGACCAACTTACTAGGCAGTGCCCTAAAAATTGACAACTGCCGCTTGTGCTTTTTCTATCTAGCTTGCACCCGGCATAGTCAGAATCAGAGTAGCCGGTTAGATCAAGGGTGCAAGATCTAGGGTACCAAAGTCCTACGTTTAGGGTTCCCTTAACATACCTAAGGATTCTTTTTACTAGGGTTAAGTGAGACTCTTTTGCACAAGATTGGTATCTTGCGCACATACCTACTGCAAAGATGATGTCTGGTCGACTTGCAGTTAGGTACAGTAGACTTCCTATCGCACTTCGATAGTATTTCAAGTCTACTGGTTTACCTTCTAAGTCTGAGTCAATTTTCACATTGGTAGCCATTGGTGTATTAATGATTTTTGAATTTTCCATTCCAAATTTACTAATTAATTCCTTAGCATATTTAGTTTGATAGATATAAATTCCATCCTTTGTTTGCTTAATTTGTAAACCTAAAAAGAAATTGAGTTCACCTACTAGACTCATTTTAAATTCATTTTCCATTAGTTTGGTAAACTCTTTTAAAAATTTTGAGTTGGTTGATCCAAAAATGATATCGTCAACGTAAATTTGTGCTATAAAGATGTCGTTTTCAAAGGTTTTTACAAAAAGGGTTGGGTCTATTTGACCTTGGTTAAACTCTTTTGATATTAGATAGTTGGATAGTTGTTCATACCAAGCCCTAGGTGCTTGTTTTAGTCCGTACAGGGCCTTTTTTAATTTGAAGACATAATTTGGATGTTCTATGTTCTCAAATCCTGGGGGTTGACCTACGTATACTTCTTCTTTAATAAATCCGTTTAAGAATGCGGATTTTACATCCATTTGAAATAGCTTGAATCCTTTGTGTGCTGCATAGGCCAACAGCATCCTAATGGATTCACGTCTTGCTACAGGAGCATAGGTCTCATCGTAGTCTAGCCCTTCTATTTGATTGAACCCTTTGGCTACTAACCTGGCTTTATTTCTTACTATTTCACCTTGATCATTTAATTTGTTCCTAAAAACCCATTTAGTGTCAATTATGGTTTTATCAATGGGTTTAGGCACTAATTCCCATACCTGATTTCTTTCAAATTGGGTCAGTTCTTCTTGCATTGCTATAGTCCAATCTGGGTCTGGTAGGGCCTCTTCTATGGTTTTGGGTTCAATTTTTGAAATTAGGGCTATTTGACTCTGGCTTCTATAGGATGACCTAGTTCTTACTCCTACAGTTGGATCACCCAATATTTGGTCAGATGGGTGATTTGTGCTTGTTCTGGTTGGTCATATGTCATTTGAATTAGTGATTTGTTCTTCAGATTCAATAGGTTCAGGTTGAGTTTCGTCATCTTCTCTGTTTATTGGATTAGCATTTTCTGTATCTTCAGTTTCATCTTTTGTTTTTAGAAATTTTATCCAGGTGAACCTGGAGTAGTCATCAATTATGACTAAGAAATATTGGTTCTTGCTTAGTGACTTGGCTCCATGTGAATCAAATAGGTCTAGGTGAAGGAGCTCAAGTAGATGGGTAGTTCTAACCGTATTGGTTGACTTGTGGGTGGACTTGGTTTGTTTTCCTTGTTGACATGCATTACAGATTGAGTTTTCAATAACTTTTAATTTGGGCAACCCTCTAACTAGTCCATTTTGACTCATTTTTGAAATGAGTCTTGTGTGAGTGTGACCGAGTCATCTGTGCCATAACTCAGTTTCCTCTTGTTGTGTTAGGAAACATTTTATTGAGGATGATGGTAGATGAATGGTGTAAACATTATCTTTCCTAGTGCCCTTAAGTGTGATTTTTGGATTATCGACATGTTTGACTATACATTCAGATTTGGTAAAATTGACTGAATAACCAGTATCGCATAGTTGACTTATACTTAATAAATTAAAATTAAAATTCTCAACTAACAGTACTTTTCTAATAATAAAATCAGAGTTGAGTTCGATATTACCTTTTCCGATTACTTTCAGTTTTCCATCGTTGCCGAAAGCAACTGATCCTAGGTTCTTTAGTTTTAGCTTAGTGAACTTCAACCTGTCTCCAGTCATATGTCTGGAGCATCCACTGTCCAACATCCATTGATCAAATTCCTACACATAAAGTAGTTGATGGATCAAAAGACAGTTAGATTGAAGTAGGTCCCTAATTTAGCATCTTACCTAAAGTTAATTTGGTGATTTGATGTTTAATTGAGAATTAAATTTATTCAATTTTGAAATTGTTTTGCTTTGAAATTTAGTTTAAGTAATTTTGAAGGAATATTTAATTTTAATTTGCTTAGTCATCTCACCCGATGTATGTTTTCAATCAGGAGATCCTATTATTTTGTGAGATGAATTAACTCAATTTATAGGATTATGTTTAACTTTATGTTAGATTCGGGTTTAGCTTTGGGTTCAACAAGTAAGCGTTCTTTGGATAAACTTCTGGGCTATGGTGAGTCACAAGGAGCTCATTAAAGTAACCATGCCTTCGAGGTTTCCCAAATAGTCCTACCCATTGAGCTTAATACTAAACCTTGGTCTAACTAGTTAGGATCCATTTAAGGGTAGCTTCGGTTAGTTCCACTTGGCTAAATGCACCAGGTCGAAGCCATATCTTCCTAGACATGCGATGCTCAAGTTTTCCCAACGTACTATCATCCAAAAACTTCACCAATACTGTGCTTTAAGTTAAAATTTAACCCTTTTTAATCTATCCTTATTTACCCATCCGAGTAATCTACTCTTATTTACCCATTTCGGGTAGTTTAAGTTCGGTTACCCTGTCGGGTAAATAGTTTTCGGAGTTTCCAGCTATTATGGACCCTCTTTAAATTTTAATTCCGAATTTTGACTTGAGAATTTTTAATTAGAATTTAGAATTTAGAATTTTAGAATTTTGAATTTTGAATTTTGAATTTTAGAATTTTGAATTTTAGAATATTGAATTTTGACTTTTGAATTTAATTTCTAATTTTAGAATTTTGAATTTTGAATTTTGAATTTTAGAATTTTAAATTTTGAATTTTGAATTTTTAATTTTAGAATATTGAATTTTGAATTTTAGAATTTTGAATTTAATTTTGAATTTTAGAATTTAGAATTTTAGAATTTTAGAATTTTGAGTTTTAGAATTTTAGTATTTTGAATTTTAGAATTTTGAATTTTAGAATTTTGAATTTTGAGTTTTAGAATTTTGAATTTTGAATTTTAGAGTTTTAGAATTTTGAGTTTTAGAATTTAGAATTTTGAATTTTAGAATTTAGAATTTTAGAATTTTAGAATTTTGAGTTTTAGAATTTTGAGTTTTAGAATTTTAGAATTTTAGAATTTTGAATTTTGAATTTAATTTCGAATTTTTATTGTTTTAGCTCCCCCTGGATCGTAGCCTCGATAAGGTTTATTGAGGTAATGTATTTGATCCTTAGGAACCCAATAATGTCCAAGTCCAACTTGATTGATCAGGTTGGACTTGGCAACCCATGCTTGGACCATTTTTCTATTTGGTTTTATTAAGGATAGGTAAGATTTATACTTCTTCTTATATCCTAGTCCAGTTCGATTGTAGATTGCCCTTTGAGTTCCAAGAATTAAGTCAAGATTCTTGGATCCCAAAGAAAATCTCTCTAGAGTTATTTTCAAATCCTTGACTTGACTTTTCAGATTGGAATTCTCTTCCTCAAGTTTTTGAACTTGAGTTGAGGTTCCAGACTGAGCTTAATCAGTTAAGGATTCGTTATTAGGCGTTTCTTTAAGGAGTGTTACCTCCTTTAGAAGCGCTTTAATTCGAATCTTAGACTTAGCTACTTTATGCATTAAATAATTAATTAAACTATATAACCAACTTTTACTTACAGAGGGGTTCGGCCCTTCGGAAACGGATGCGGATCCGTGGCTTCTCTCGGACTCGGCTTCCGATTCGTCCTCACTTCTGGATCCGTTGGTGAAGTCCCGGGCTGTCAAGGCAAGAAAGTTCGTCTGTTCTTGTTCTTCGTCGTCGGATTCTTCGGAAGAAGACTCGTCCCATGTTGCCTTCAATGCCTTCTTTCTTTTGGGTTTCTTTGGATCCTTCTGGTTCGGGCAATTCGCCTTGATGTGACCCTTCTGATTGCATCCGTAGCAGGTCACTTCGAATTTAACCTTCAAGCTTGGTTGGGCTTCTTTAGACTGGATGGCCTTTCTGAGATCCTTCTTGTTGAAGCCCTTCTTTTTGCAGAGCTTCTTAACTAAGTTGACTATCTCGGTTGTAAGTTCATCGTCATCTTCTGAATCTGGTTCTTCTTCTGATTCAGGTTCAGTTCTCCGCTTGATTCTTGATTCGCGCGATCTCCCTATTCCTGCAATCAAAGCCAACCCTTTCTCGGTCGGGCGTGCATTAGTCTGTTCGTGAAGTTCAAATTCTGTAAACAGTTCATCTAATTTAATTGTAGATAAATCCTTGGAGACCTTGTAGGCATCTACCATGGATGCCCACAAGGTGTTCCTTGGGAAAGCATTTAGAGAATACCTTATGATGTCCCGGTTGTCTACCTTCTGTCCGATCGCATGAAGACCATTGAGCAGATCTTGAATCCGGGCATGGAGTTGTGTGACTGTTTCACCTTCCTGCAATTTGATGTTAAATAATTTATTAAAAATTAAGTCTTTTTTACTTACTTTGGTGTCGGATGTCCCTTCGTGAAGTTCAATTAGCTTCTCCCACAATTCTTTGGCGCTGTTGAAGGGGCCGACGCGGTTGAGTTCTTCTTTTGATATGCCACACTGGAGGGTGCAGGTTGCCTTGGCATTAGCTTCCACTTTCTTGATCGAAGATGCATCCCAGTTCTCGTACGGTAGTAGTTTGCCGGCGCTGTCAGATGGTAGTTTGAATCCGGTTTTGACAATCATCCAGACTTCAAAGTGAGTCTGGAGATATGCCTCCATCCGACTTTTCCAATACCCGAAGTCGTCTCCGGTGAATAGCGGAGGGCGGGCAGTACTATAGCCTTCTTGAAGAGCCATTTCAGTTTTACCTAAAGCGAAAAAACAACAAAAAAATGTCCCAGGACTTGGTCCTGGCTTAGTAGTGCGGTAAGAAAAAATTGGACCACGAACTCGGGTGGTGTTGCACCAATTCCGAAAAAAAAAAACGATTCGAGCGAAAAAGATTTAGAATTTAGTTATGAAGCTAAGTTCTAATCGACTCCGAAAATAAAAATACCACAAAAAATTATTTTGAATGGTGGTTGAACCAATTCGAAATGACCCCGCTCTGATACCAATTGATGGATCGAAAGTGCTAGTGGGGGGGGGTGAATAGCGCTCGTGGCTATTTCGTTTTTCGAAATCTCGGAATCGTAATAACTTGAGTAATGCAGCGGAATAAAAATAGACATAGAGAACACGGAGAATTTACTTCGTTCGGAGCCTGTGACAACTCCTACTCGAAGGCCCACGATCCTTGATCGCTTTCAGTGGGCAACAACTATAAGTTCGTTAAGAGTATTACAAACTAAAAACAATTCAAAGCTGTAACAAGATTATACCGACAACAAAAAGATTAAATCCGAAGCTCCGGGTTGTCGGGGTGTCGTTGCAGCACTTCTGGATTGAGTCGTTAGCAGCTTGTCGCAAGGAGATTGCTTAGATGATTGTTGTTATGAAGTTGCACCTCAACCCTCCTTTTATATGAGGTTCAGGGCGCCTGGATCCTTTTCGGGCGCCTGGAGTGTGACGTGGCCAACCAACCAGGATGCTCCACGTGGCGAAGTCGCGGCAGGGATAAACTTTGGTCCCGGGCGCCCGGACCACCTTTTTCCAGCAGGTTCCTCACTTGCAACACAAGGTTAGTCCGAGCAAATACCCAGCAAAACAGTGTTAGAATATGATAAAACATAGTAATGAATAATTAACAGTTTTCGGACTGTCCGAGTCTGACTTCGGATTTCCAGCCGGAAACCCTAGGTCGACACGACGCCTACTGTTCCCTCTACGGGGAACGCGTCCTCACCTACTCCCCTCAGGAGAGATTACCTGATGCCAGTCCGGTCCTCCAGACCGACTGGACTTTCAGCCTAGGGTTACCACCCCCTAGGACCTAAGGTTACCGCCCCTTAGGGTTTTTCTCCACCTAGGGTTACCACCCCCTAGGACCTAAGATTACCGCCCCTTAGGGTTTTCCTCCACCTAGGGTTACCGCCCCCTAGGACCTAAGGTTACCACCCCTTAGGGTTTTTCACCTGCCAAACCGTAGCTAGGACTTTCCTGAAACACTCATCAAAACATGTTAGATCACAAACTAACTTAACTTTGAATCCTTTGCCATTATCAAAATCAAGGTTCAATCGTCGGATGCTTCCCGCACCAACAACATTATGATGACTCTTATGATGTGCTATATGCTCAAGTATGCATGTTTTATGACATGATAAATAAAGGCCTAAGAGTTGCTTCCCTATTAAGCGAGACTAAGAGCACTCTTTATGACATGACAAGTAAAGACCTAAGAGTTGCTTCCCTATTAGTTGGGATTATGAGCACTCTTCATGATATGATAAGTGACTATGACATGTTATTTTACTTTGTATGGCTTGTGCCAAGGGTGGGCTCCATAAGCGCCCCTAGGCCGACAGACTATGAACAGGTCTAGTAAAAAGGGATGGGCTCCTTAGTACACCCCTAGGTCGACGGTCATAGTACGGACCTAGTTCCCTAGTAGGTTCGGGGCTACCTACCCTGTCCTAGGGATTACGCGCATTTATGTATGTATGTGGTACAAGTCGGGCCCTCATGATGATATTATGTTCAAGTATTATATGATATGTTTTAAGACATCTTGCACATGACATGACACATATTTTAAAAACACATCTTGCATGATATAATAAGTTATGATTTAGGATATGATATATCATGATGTTGCTTTATATGATATGCTCTTATGATTTATATGACAAGATGCTCTTTTATTTATGATATGATATATCTGGATGTTCTTTATGATATGATATGCTCTTATAATTTATATGACATGATGCTCTTTTATTTATGATATGATATATCATGATGTTCTTTATGATATGATATTCTCTTATGATTTATATGACATGACGCTCTTATGATTTATGATATGATATAGTATAATTATGATGCTATGTTTACATGATATGATGTTTAGATTATTATGTCTCCATTGCTATATGATGATGTGATTATGCTATGAAATACGTTTTTGTGAGTAGGAAAGGATCTTACTAAGCCTATGTGCTTATAGCTTACTTTCCTTGTACCGCAGATAAAGACAAAGAATGGATAAACTAGGGAAGTCGCAGGAGAGGCAAGTGATGTGTGTGGGGGTGGCTCAGCTAAGAAAAAGAAAACGAGACCTGCTTATGTTATTTTATGTTGACATGAACTAAGTTTATTTATGTTAATGTTTCGCATGATTTCATGATACTTATTCATGTTTATGATAGAATATGACATCGTGACCTCGTTCATTAAAAGAATATAAAAATAAGTACTTCCGCTGTTTTATATTAAAAAGAAGTTTTAATATGCATGTATGTTTTTTTTTCCCTTGCAAGTAAGTAACCCCGCCCTACTAGCAGGAGGGGCGGGTGTTACAAGTTGGTATCAGAGCCAAGTTAGCCTTCCCGCCACACACACATCAAGCCTCCATCCTGCCTCTCCAAGTAAGAATTTCTGTATTTACGCTATTCTATTTATGCATGATAAGAAATGTTTTTAGTATGCATGAACCTAAGTATGACTGATTTGGATTTCCTTTATGTATGATAAGCCATGTTTAATGTGCACGAATATAAGTAGGGATGACTCTAGACTTATGCTAGCCTTATTGTTATTTATGGAAATAGTTATGGCTAGAAGACGCGACAACAGGACCGAGGAGACAATGACTCCACCAGATCTGACCCAAGAGGTCACAGACCTCCAGCGTCAGATCACGGAACAACAACAAGTGATCACTGCTTTAATGGGTCAGTAAGGAAATCCTGTCACCCCACCAGCAAATCAGAATGCAGCGCCTGTCATACCAATAGCTGCACTAGTACCACCGGTAGACTCTGCCCCAGTGGTCCGACAGGAGACCTACTTGATGCAGTAGCTAAGGCTAAAGCCGGAGAACTTCTCGGGTACTTGTGAGACATGGGACGCCCAGGCCTGGTTCAAGACAGTGGAAAGTATAGTGGAACTGCTAGACTGGCCTGTGCCAGAAAAGATCAAGTGCGTATCATTTTGTTTCTCTGGAGATGCAAGAATGTGGTGGGAAAGAGTTAAGGTCAAGAGATAGGTTAATCAGATGAACTGGATGGACTTCGAAGCAGAGTTCTTCGAGGAATTCTTCCATATGCGAGTAACAAACCGGCATTACGATGAGTTCACCGAGTTCCGGCAAGGCGACTTATCAGTTAACGAAGTAGTGAAGCGCTTCAACCGCCTCGCACGTCTCTGCCCAGAGTTGGTCAGCACGGAAAGGGAAAGGGTTAGACTGATGCTGAAAATGCTCCGACCCGAGATAGCTTTGAATGTGGCCATTGGAATTAATAGGCCGCAGAATACAGAAGAGCTAGTCAGCAGTTCTTTGATCACCGAACACTATCAGAAGGCAGTGAACGAGAATAAGAATCAAACACAAACAGAAGGACAAAAACCTCAAGGTACCAGAGCAAGTTGGAAAGGAAACCCCAATGGAAAGAGAAAGCAATGGAACAACACTAAAGGAGGTTCAACAAATAAGCAACCTAAGTACCCTCAGTGTACCATTTGTGGGAAGCAGTATTCCGGAGTATGCCACAAGGGTACAAGAAAGTGTTACAGTTGCGGACGGGAAGGACATATGGCCAGGGACTGCCCTATCCAGTCCCAGACACCATCCCAGCAGTATAACCAGAATAGGAGTGCCCCCTCACAGCTACACCAGATGCAAGATGCCATTGAAGGAACTCTGATTTGCCAAGGGAGATTGGAAGCCCCGCCAGCTACGACGAACGCCAAGGTTTTGTCTCTTACCAAAGATGATGTGGTGAGTGCTTCTATAGTTGTCACAGGTCAGCTGCCTATTTTCAGTCAGTATGCTAATGTGTTATTTGATACTGGGGCGACACATTCATTTGTCTCTACACCCTTCATAGAGAAGTTAGAGATACCACCACAAGCCTTAAATGACAAATTCTTAACGACCATGCCTTCGGGAGAGGTAATGTCATCTACTCATATGTTGCAAGCCGCGCCCATCAGAATCGCAGGCAGAGAACTCTACTGTGACCTAATAGTGCTTGACATGCAGGATTATGATAGTATATTGGGCATGGATTTCCTAAGCAAGTACGGTGCTTCGATCGACTGCCGTAAAAGAAAAGTAGTTTTTCGACCTGAGGCAGAACCAATGTTCGAATTTGTTGGAGAACCAAGGAAAGAAACTGGGAGATTCTTATCAGCCATAAAGGCACAAAAGATGTTAAATAAGGGATGTACTGGGTTTTTAGCACACGTGGTCGACACAAGTCAAGCTGAGGATCAGAAACTAGAAAACGTCAGAGTGGTATGCAACTATCCGGAAGTGTTTCCCGATGAACTACCAGGGTTAGCCCCCGATAGAGAAATAGAATTCGAGATCAAATTGATTTCCGGTACTAAGACGATCTATAAAGCACCTTATCGTATGGCGCCGGCTGAGTTGAAGGAACTTCAGGGACAACTACTAGAGTTACTGGACAAGGGACTTATTCACCCGAGTCACTCTCCTTGGGGAGCTCCGGTACTATTCGTGAAAAAGAAGGATGGGTCTATGCGAATGTGTATAGACTACCGAGCGTTGAATAATGTGACAATCAAGAACAGGTACCCTCTTCCACAGATCGACGACCTGTTCGACCAACTAAAGGGTGCAACCGTTTTCTCAAAGATTGACCTAAGGTCCGGCTATCATCAAGTAAAGGTAAAACAGGATGATATACCAAAGACGACATTTCGAACAAGGTACGGACATTATGAGTTCATAGTTATGCTCTTCGGAGTAACAAATGCTCCTGCTGTATTTATGGATCTGATGAATCGGGTATTTATGGCATATCTCGACAAATTTGTCATCGTCTTCATTGACGATATTCTCATCTATTCGAGAACCCAAGAAGAGCATGCTGAACACCTGAATATCGTACTACAGATTCTTCGAGAGAAACAACTATATGCAAAGTTCTCCAAATGCGAGTTCTGGCTCGATCGAGTATCATTCTTGGGTCATGTCATCTCCAAGGACGGAGTAATGGTAGATCCAAACAAGATCGAAGCTGTAAGTAACTGGAATAGGCCAAAGATTGTCAGTGAAGTCAGAAGTTTTCTCAGGCTAGCAAGCTACTACCGGAAGTTCGTAGAGGACTTCTCTAAAATTGCAGCCCCTATGACAGTTCTCACCAAGAAGAACAAAAAGTATGAATGGATGGATGACTGTGAGAAGAGTTTCACGGAATTAAAGAGGAGACTGACCAGTGCTCCAATCCTTACTCTTCTGGAAAGTAACAAAGGGTTCGATATGTACAGTGACGCTTCCAAATTAGGACTTGGACCTGTACTCATGCAAGATGACAAGGTCATTGCCTACGCCTCTAGACAACTCAAAGAGCATGAAAAGAATTACCCCACTCATGACCTAGAACTAGCAGCCGTGGTCTTTACTCTCAAAACATGGAGACATTATTTATATAGAGTCCGGTGTAAGATTTATACCGACCACCAGAGTCTGAAATATTTCTTCACCCAGAAAGACTTGAATATGAGATAACGTAGATGGCTCGAGTTAGTTAAAGACTATGACTACGAGATCTTTTATCATCCCGGAAAAGCGAACAAAGTTGCCGATGCACTCAGCAGGAGGAGCTGTGCCACCTGATGTCATTATTCTAAGTTCGAGTATGAACTTTCTATGAGGTATGGGGTACTGTAACACCCACGAAATAATAAGCTATACCTATGGGTATTTTTTTTATTTTTAGAATAAAAGGGAAATGGAAATAGAACCAAAAAGAAATAAAAAGAAAGAGAGGTTAGGGTTTGAACGTTGAACCTCCCACAAATGATAAAGTTAAAGTGGTGTGTAATAACCACTAGAATCATGAATGACAAATGAATAGCAAAGAATGGAAATTATAGATAAAGGTAAAGAGTATGATTAAATAAGGGAACAAGAGAAAGACAAGTGGCTTTCCTCCTCTTTCTCTTGGTTAAGAAAAGAAGCAAGCAAAGAACAAGTTGCCTTTTTCTTCCTTCTCTTGCTATTTTCATGGGAATGAAGAGAGTGAGAAGATAGAGAAGGCAAGGGGACGAATTGGGACACTTTTCATCCTCATTGGGAATAAATAGGAATGAGAGAAGGAAAGGGAAAGAAAGTTTGGTTAAATCTTCCTCCTTCTTCTTCCTCCTCCAGTTTCTTCTCCTTCTTCCTTCTCCACCGAGATCTAAAGCTCTACCTCTCATCTCCGAAATCCAAGCTAAGGTTTCCTTCCTAAGGAAACTAGCTCAGAAGAAGGAGTCCTCAAGATCTACTCCTTACAAATAAGAGAAAACAAAAGGGAAGAACAAGAAGGGGGAAGCCTTCTTCTTCCTCTTCACAAGGGCACCATATTCCTTAGGAAAAACAAGCAAGAGGATGTAAGTATCCCCTCACCTGTGGTACAAGTTGTTTATGTGTTTTCCATGAGATTAGGATGCTTAGAAAAAAAAAGACCCAGGATCACTTTTTGAAACTTTCGGCCAAGACTTGAATAAAAGATTTAGAGAAGTTTAAGACCTAACTACGCATGCTCACTATGTTCTTATGATATGTACCCTAGTATAGGAGTTAGTTAATGTTTTTTATGCTTGTATGCTTACCTAAAACTTAGATCCATGCTCTTGAACTTTCGGCCAAAGTGTGAATAAAAGATTAGGAAGGCTTAAGACCTAAACTAAACATGCTCACTAAGTCCTTATGATATGTACCCTATGATAAGAGATTAGTTTGGTGTTCTTATTCTTGTATGTAACTTAAAATCTAAATTCATGCTCATGAAGTGTTCGACCATGATAGAAGTAATTGACTAGGAGAGGTTAAAAATTTAGTCTACCATGATCATGACTTATTTATTAATATGTTATGAAGAGTACTTTGTGTTTTCACACTTGTATGTTGATTGAAACCTAAATGCATTACACCTTAGGGAATTAGGGTTTCGGCCATGATAGAAATGAAGACCTAGAAGTGTTTAAAAATTTAAGCTATCATGCTCATGACTTTCCTTATGAAAAGGTAGGAAGATTTCTTAGGGTTTCATGCTTGTATGTTGTTTGGAACCTTGATGTATTGCACCTTAGGGCTTCGACCATGGTGAGAATTAAGACCTAGGAGAGCTTAAAACTTACTCTAACATGCTCATGAATCTTCTTATGACATGATATAAAGCTAACTTAGGGTTATCATGTTTGAATGTTGCTTGAAATCTAGATACATGTCTCCTTATGTTTCGTCCATGATTAATTTTAGGGTCCAAGGAAGCTTAAAATTAAATCTAGCATGCTCATGAATTCCCTTATGATATGATATGAAGTTAGCTTGATATTCTTATGCTTGTATGTTGTTTAGAACTTCGTTTCATACCCCTAAGTTTCGGCCATAACCAAGTTAAAAGACCTAGGGAGCTTAGAACCTAAACCAAATATGCTCATTATGTTCTTAATGATTTATGATGTGAAATTGGTTTAGGGTTCACATGCTTTTATGTTGTTTATAACCTAGAACTAGACATGGTAACTTTCGGTCATAACAAGACCAAGAACCTAGGGAGCTTAGAACCTAAACTAAATATGCTCATTCTGTTTTTAATGATTTATTATATGAAATTGGTTTACGGTTCACATGATTTGATGTTGTTTATAACCTAGGGCTAGGCTTGGAACTTTCGGCCAGTACATGGAATTAGGGTTAGAGCCCCAATTATGTTTTAACTATGTGTTTCACATGCTACGATATGAATGAAGAGATGCTAGTTAAGGTTTTCCATGCATTATTATGTTTCCTATGATGCATTATATGCTCATTTATGTATGCTTATGAACCATGCATGATAATGACTCTCATGATGTGTTTTATGCTCAAGTATGCATGCTTTATGATATGACAAGTAATATGCTCATTTATGTATGCTTATGAATCATGCATTATGATGTCTCTTATGATGTGCTATATGCTCAAGTATGCATGCTTTATGATATGACAAGTAATATGCTCATTTATGTATGCTTATGAATCATGCATTATGATGACTCTTATGATGTGCTATATGCTTAAGTATGCATGCTTTATGACATGATAAGTAAAGGCCTAAGAGTTGCTTCCCTATTAAGCGGGACTAAGAGCACTCTTTATGACATGACAAGTAAAGACCTAAGAGTTGCTTCCCTATTAGTTTGGACTATGAGCACTCTTCATGATATGATAAGTGACTATGACATGTTATTTTACTTTGTATGACTTGTACCAAGGGTGGGCTCCATAAGCGCCCCTAGGCCGACGGACTATGAACGGGTCTAGTAAAAAGGGATGGGCTTCTTAGTACGCCCCTAGGTCGACGGTCGTAGTACGGACCTAGTTCCCTTGTAGGTTCGGGGCTAGCTACCCTATCCTAGGGATTGCGCACATTTATGTATGTATGTGGTACAAGCCAGACCCTCATGATGATATTATGTTCAAGTATTATATGATATGTTTTAAGACATCTTGCACATGACATGACATATGTTTTAAAAACACATCTTGCATGATATAATAAGTTATGATTTAGGTTATGATATATCATGATGTTGCTTTATGATATGATATGCTCTTATGATTTATATGACATGATGCTCTTTTATTTATGATATGATATATCAGGATGTTCTTTATGATATGATATGATATGATCTTATGAGTTATATGACATGACGCTCTTATGATTTATGATATGATATAGCATGATGCTCTTTATGAGATGATATGTTATGATGCTATGTTTACATGATATGATGTTTAGATGATTATGTCTCCATTGCTATATGATGATGTGATTATGCTATGAAATACGTTTTTATGAGTAGGAAAGGATCTTATTAAGCCTGTGTGCTTATAGCTTACTTTCCTTGTACCGCAGATAAAGGCAAAGAATGGATAAACTAGGGGAGCCGCAGGAGAGGCAAGAGATGTGTATGGGGGTGGCTCGGCTAAGGAAAAGAAAAAGAGATCTCCTTATGTTATTTTATGTTGACATGAGCTAAGTTTATTTATGTTAATGTTTCGCATGATTTCATGATACTTATTCATGTTTATGATAGAATATGACATTGTGGCCTCGTTCATTAAAAGAATATAAAAATAAGTACTTCCGCTGTTTTATATTAAAAAGAAGTTTTAATATGCATGTATGTCTTTTTTCCCTTGCAAGTAAGTAACCCCGCCCTACTAGCAGGAAGGGCGGGCATTACAAGTTGGTATCAGAGCCACTCACTTGGTTATCAGGATTCATAAACTCTAGTACTTAAGCCTGGAGGTCTAGAGTTTGAATCCTGGGGGAGGCGAAAATCCACTGACAGGGGTGGAAAGTCCTAGTGAGTAACGGCACGGCCGACGGTCGACGGTCGACGACCCGAGGGTCGCCAAATGGGTTGGGTCGTTACAATAAAAAGGCGCATTTTTATTGTAATGAGCCGACACATTTGGCGGCCCATTTGGCGACCCTCGGGTCGTCGACCATCAGCCGTGCCGTTACTCACTAGGACTTTCCATCCCTGGCGCTCACTTGCTTACCAGGATTCATAAACTCTAGTACTTAAGCTTGGAGGTCTAGAGTTCGAATCCTGGGGGAGGCGAAAATCCACTGCCAGGGGTGGAAAGTCCTAGTGAGTAACGGCACGGCCGACGATCGACGGTCGACGACCCGAGGGTCGCCAAATGGGCCACCAAATGGGTCGGATCGTTACACTATGTATGGACAAGTCTATCACTTGACCTAATGGGCTTCTCCTAATCATATACTACTCAAGTGACCTACATAATCTAGAGACATATACCCGGGGGAGGTCTTATGACAGGAAGTACTCTACTAAAAACCTAGACTCTCTAAGTTACTTCTTCATTTTATAGCATACTTGGTTACTGGTAGGGGAAGTACTTCGATACACCGTCGCGGGGTGAAATTTGGTAGATGTTTAGACAACCCTGTAAACATGCAAGTAGAGAACTAGGAATGGATCAATTCGTAGCACAACATCCACCATTACAATGAAACCTTCGACCTAGAACATTTTTTGAATAAAGGACTTCCTCAGTTATCTTTCTTTACCTTTATTTTCATATCTTAGTTGAAAATCCAAAACACGTGTTTATCGATTATTGTCTAGGTAAATTTGAAGTGCAAAACTAATTAGCAATTAATCCTCAATCCTCCTGGGATTGACTTATAAATTTTATTACTTGATGACAACTGTGCGCTTGTGGTCACACATCAAGTTTTTGGTGTCATTGCCGGGGATTGTGTGCTTTAAATCTAATTAGTTTACATTAGAGTTTGTCTGGAAAATTCTATATTTCTTTAATTCTTTAATTCTTAATTCTTTATTCATTACCATTTATTCTTGCACCTTCATTCTCTATCACTTATTCTTTCATTCATTATTCTTTATGCCTTATTTATCATCTTTACATGATATTTTCTTTTCTGTATTTTATTTTCTTTCTTATTATTTTCCTTAATTTTGTTGCTTATTGTCTATCTGTTTCTAATGCACTCCCTTTCAGATAGACATGAGCTCCTTGAAGGCGAAGCTATTTGCCGTAATTCATAGGTTCAACAAAAATGTAAACATGAGTCTTATATTATCTTTTGTGATGTTTGTTTTGCAATAGGTCATGTGGAGAATACTTGTTCATCACTATTTGACTGTTCCTTATGGGGTTCCCTCCCTAACTACAATCAATGGCCGGAGTAAGGTTATTGTGAGGCTTATAATGTAATGGGTTATTCCATTGCAACTTGTTCAAGGATAAATAATCTAGTGAAATCATTAGAAGAGCTTGAAAGAAAGTTCAATGAAATGATCTATTTAAATTCAGATTCTCAAATATCCAGCCGAAGAAATCCCTAAATTATTTTCAAAAATAATCAACAAGAAGGAAGGTAGAATTATTTTAGCTCGATAATAGAAGTTCAACCACCATCTCAAGAAGATAGATTAAAAAAGATAGTGGTTTAGCCAATCAAACTCAAATGCTCATGGATATGAAGCAAATGATTAAGAGCAATAATGTTGACTCATCTTACACTGAAATACCAACTCTACTCTCAACTTGGGAGGATGATGGGCATTATACATGAATATGAGCTTGAGGAACAAGATATAGAAGCTTCTTCTCACACCTTGGATGATAGATTATGGGAAATGTAGGAAAGCTTCAAGGCCTCCTAGGCTCAATCAACTGAGATGAATGATGATAATGTAAATGAGCTTGGGACAAATGAAACAGAGAATCTGACAGAGGAGTGAACTTCTTTAATTCTAATACCTCCTATTGTCAATAATCAAGAGGAGCCTTCCCTTTGGCCTACTATTGATGAAGTTGTGGAAGGAAGTGTAGGGAGATGTGTTGAGGAAGCAGCATCTCAAGAATTACCTCTTTTGATCACATAATCAATTGATGCTATGGAATTTGTAAGAATGAAATTGGTTGATGATATATGTGTAGGGACTTATGTAGAGATGGCAGAGTATCAAGAATCATCACCTTTAATTACAATACCACCTGAACTAGAGCTAGAACCATCAATTGATTCAAAAGAAGTTACATCCATTTGTTTAGTACTTTCAGGTACCTCTCAATAATGTAAGGTTAATATTTCTAGTGATCTTTTAGAAAACTTCATAGAGGTACCTATGATTGATTTTGTTGGATGTGATTTATTTTTTATAATTGCTTAACTAAACTTGATATGGTTCTAGTTCTTACTTATTTAACATATATGTGGGAGGTATGTTTTTCTTGTGGGCGTGCAGGTTTTCAAGAGGCCAAATATTGGATGTTCACCCTGAATCGTCTTCGACCGTCGAAAAGGAATCTTAAGGAGATGAAGATGAAGAGAGCGGTGATACACTATATTGCGCTTATAATGATAGCTCTCTTCATAATAATATGGGTCATTGGAAGAAAAGTCCAGAAGTTTCTCACTCCGAAAGATCGTGGTTTCGATGAGTCTAATGAGGCGGTCGAGCTAATGATCTTAAACAAGCACTTCTTAAGAGGCAACCCAAGTTCAATCTTGTTTTCAATTTAGTTTCAATTTATTTCTAGTAATAACCCAAATTCTCTACTTAATTTTTGTTATCTATCTTCTTTTTATAGGTTTAAAGTTGTGGAGGAATATGAGCATTAGATAGAGGAGCATCTTAAAGAACATAAATGTCAACCATTTGGAGCTCATTACTTGGTAACTTCTCTAAATTCAAAAACCTCCTCCATATTTTATTTTTAGTTTTCATTGTGGATAATGAAAATTTTAAGTCTTGGGGGATGCATACTTAGATGCATATATGTTGGGCTATAGTTTAGATTTTAAAATAAAATTTAGATTTTGCTCTAGTTTGAATTTGTAGTAGTTTGCTTTTGAAATTAACTTTCTTATTTAGATTGTGGCTTGAGTTACATTATTCACACTATTACTACTGACTTGCCTGAGAGTAAACTTATAGCACAATCATTATCTAGAGGTCATGAGTTACACTTTTCGGTGCTAGTATATTTAGTGATCTATTTTTTTATCTAGAGTGGAACAAAATGAGCATAGCATTTGTTTGATAGCAAAATTTTTCACATGTTTATGGTTTAGATTCATGTTGATAGGTTATGAGTGATAGTATATTTGATAATCTACTTTTCCCTATCATTAAAAGCAGGACATGAGCATTAATTTTCACTGAATGGATTTGGTTATAGTCTAGCTTGAGGATCTCTATACACCTTACCTTATTTTGATAGTTGAAAGTTCTGAAAATAATCATGCATTTCATTGAATTTGATGAGTACTTAATCTCCCATGGTGATTTCTTAACTACACCTTGACTATTAGATTGATGCTCGAAACATTAAAACTCATTTGAAAAAATGAAAATCTCACTAATTGCATCATTACAAATGTAAAATTAAAAAAAAAACAACATAAACAAAGTATATAAAATAAGGGATTGAAAAATTTGTTGTCATGAGTGGTAACTAGTTGTTTGCCTCTTTGAGACCGAGTTAGGTTACTAGGAAAATGAACACTAGATTTCACTTGTTATCGAGCACATTCTTTAGACCTTGGGTAGATCTAAGATAGATGAACCAAGTAGTGTTTGTCGTTGGGAATAAAAGGAAAAGATGGTTCAATGACGACTTGACTAAGACTAGGAATTGAAACTTGAGAAATTTAGGTCATGATTTACACTGAGCACAGAGAACTCACTCTTAGGCTAATTAAATCCATTTATGATCATGCTCACTATTGAAATTGTTTGATAGAGTTTAATTGACTCACCAAGGATGATGACACATTTACTCCTACACATGCTTTTAGACTACCGAATTTTGCTTAATAACAATCATGGGCTTTATGGTGAATCATTCTTGATTATGCTCATTAGTTTCACTAAGATTGATAGAATTGAATAGAATCACTAGGGGTACACATTTTAGCTCATGAATCTAGATTGCAGTGTTTACTTAAGGACAAGCAAAGGTTTATGTCTGGGGGTGTGATGCTTATAGATTATATATACTATTTCTCACCATTTGACGCACATCTATGTATATTTCGTGTTGATGATCTATGTTTTTTGCACCATTTTCTATCATATTTTAGTATAATTATTATTTTTCATCCAAATATTTGCTTAGTGTTTATTTTCACTTTCAAGAGCAGTTTGGAGTGGAAATCTAAAGACGTAAATGAAGATTAATTGAAGCAAGGATTGGAGTTCCCAAGTCAATTTAGGGGTAAATTGGACTTGGCCATGCCTTGAAGCATGGCCAAGGAAGGAATTAGAGCCGAAATGAACCCGTCTGTGTCTTAGAGCACGACCAGAAGCTGCCCTTGCCATCCTCCATAGCCAAGTTGGACTTGGTCATGCCTCTAGACATGGGCATACACCAGAAAGTGCAATTTTGAAGATTTGGCTGTCCCAAATGACATGACTCATGAAAAGAAAAGTAGAATTGCACCATTTTCTATCATATTTTAGGTATAATTATTATTTTGAATCCAAATATTTGCTTAGTGTTTATTTTCACTTTCAAGAGCAGTTTGGAGTGGAAATCTAAAGACGTAAATGAAGATTAATTGAAGCAAGGATTGGAGTTCCCAAGTCAATTTATGGGTAAATTGGACTTGGTCATGCCTTGAAGCATGGCCAAGGAAGGAATTAGAGCCGAAATGAACCTGTCTGTGTCTTAGAGCACGACCAGAAGCTGCCCGTGCCATCCTCCATAGCCAAGTTGGACTTGGTCGTGCCTCTAGACATGGGCATACACCAGAAAGTGCAATTTTGAAGATTTGGCTGTCCCAAATGACATGACCCATGAGAAGAAAAGTAGAATTGCTCTGCTTTAGCCATGACAAATAGCATGACCTAGTCGTGTGGATAGAGGCAAACTGGCTTTGGTTGTGCCTCTAGGCACGACCAAGAAGCTAGAACATAGAAAGGTCATGCCAAAAGGAATGACCAACCCACCAGAACCAGAGTAAAATTAGCTCTGGCCGTGCAAAATGGCATGGCCAGAAGCCCCAGCATTAGTCAAACCGTGCCCAGAGGCACAGCCACCCCGAGCCTCACCTCTATTTAAAGGGGACTTCATCTCCTTGTTGAAGGGAGGAGGATCCTAGGCGAGAAGTGACAATCTAGGTCAAATCCCTACACTCAGAGGCATCAGCTAGGTGATCCGAGGTCGTCCTGTTGCTCTATCCTCATGGACACTTCAAGATCTTCGTCCAAAGGCTCCACTTGACTCCAAGGATAAGTTTTTCTTCCCCTTTCTTTAGGGTTCTTGAAAGTCTATGTATTTGAGCTCTTGGATTGTAGATCTTTCACTTATGTAGTAGATTTTCATTGTTCTAGGACGTAGGAAGTAATTGTAATGTGTGAAAGGTTGTAAACTCTATTGAGTTGTCAATGTTCTTGTTTGATGATGCTTGAGTGGCACTTGTTCTGTTTGATAAAATGCTTGCATAGAGGCTTTCCCTTATAAGCATGAATTTGTTTATCTAGATTGCATTTCTAAGTTAGATGCATTTTTGTGGTCTATATTTGAGACTGGCTATAAACCTGAATTTTCATTAGAGAGATGCATAGTTTGTTGTCTCTTTTGAGTGTACGTTCCGATATAGCTCCGCATGACCTTAGGATACTTGTTTGAAGTTGAGTATCTAATGTAACTATCCTTCTATATGAAACGTAATCTCCTAAAGGAGAACGACTCTATGTATGGACAAGTCAATCACTTAACCTAATGTGCTTCCCCTAATCATTTACTACGCAAGTGACCTACGTAATCTAGAGACCTATACCCAGGAGAGACCTTGTGACAGGAGATACTCTACCGAAATCCGGACTCTCTAAGTTACTTCTTCACTTGATGACATACTTGGTTACTGGCAGGGGAAGTACTATGATACACCATCTTGGGTTGAAATTCGTTAGATGTTTAGACTGCCCTACAAACATGCAAGCAAAAAAATAGGAATGGGTCAATTCGTAGCACAACATCCACCATTAAAATGAAGCCTTCGACCTAGAACATTTTCTGAACAAAGGACTTTCTCAGTTATTTTTCTTTACTTTTATTTTCCTATCTTAGTTGAAAATCCAAAACACATGTTTATTGATTGTTGTCTAGCTAAATTTGAAGTGCAAAATCAATTAGCGATTAATCCTCAATCCCCGTGGGGTTGACCTATAAATTTTATTACTTGACGACAATCGTGCGCTTGTAGTCACACATCATGTAATCAACTACAATCACAAAGCAATACCTACTACCATTTAATGAAACATATCTATTACTATCAAATAAATCCATGTGAATGAGTTCCAATGCATTTGAAGTACTTGCAACATTTTTACCTTTATGGGTATCTTTGATTTGCTTACCCATTTGACATGCATCACACATTTTATCCTTTTGAAACTTCAACTTTGGCAATCCTTGCACCAACTCTTTCTTTGAAAGCCTTTTGATATTCCTCATGTTGGTGTGAGCAAGTCTTTAGTGCCAAAGAAAAATCTCCTCTTCTTTAAACATGAGACACTTAGCAAACACATTAGTAGCACCAAATAATTTAACTTGATAAATATTTTCTTTTCTATGGACTATAAGCATAATGGTGTTTAGTTCACTATGCTTGATTAGACATTGAGATGAGGTAAACTCGACTCTATAACCCGAATCACATAGTTAACAACCACTTAGAAGATTAAAAGCCATGCCTTTCACTAATAAAATATTTTTTATCACAAAATTTTTTAAAATTCTAATATCTCCAATTCCTATGACTTTAAATTCATCACTATTACCAAAAGAAATAGTACCTTTAGTTTTATGTTTAAATGATGAGAATTTTGATGAATCTTCCGTCATGTGCCTAGAGCATCCATTATCTATAAATCATATTGTTGGATGCTCCCCCTCGGCATATGCCCATTCAAACATGATAAACCAAATGTTTTGGTACCCAAACTTTGGGTTCGATAGCATCAATAATAAATTGCTTGAGTACCCATGCTTGTACAGTCTTAACCTTTGAAGCATGGTTTCTACTAACTAAAGACATGAATTTGATTTCTTTATGTTGTGATTTAAACCCTAAACCCTCTTTGTTGTAAACACCCCTTTGAGCTCCTAGAATAATGTCCAAATATTTAGAACTTGAAGTAAACTTTTCTAAAGCATCTCTAAGATCACCAACTTGCAATTTTAGAGATGCATTCTCATTTTTAAGGTCATCAAATTCAATTATGTCATTTTCATGACGTATGTAAATTTCACATGGTGCAATTTCATTCTTAAATGATCTCAATTCATTTTGTAACTTTCTAACCTTATCTTTTGATTTTGCTAGAGAATTGGTTAATATGCAATGATAGCATACATCTTATCAAGCTTGGGAGAAATTATCTCATCATCACTAGATGATGACTTATTGAAGATTTCTCATTCTCCCCATGACTATCTTCACCTTCTCTATCTTTCACATGGCTTAAGGTCATGAGTGGCATGTGCCTTGAGCTCTTCCTTTCATCTTCTTTTGATGAGCTTGAAGATGATTCATCTATGTGGCTTTCAAGGGGCCGGCCAAGTTTAATCCTAAACCATATAGGATTGATCTCAACCATCGATTGATGATTGATTCAATCAAGAGGAAAGAAAAGGAAAAATAAAAAGGAAAAAGGAAAAACTCTTGGATAATTTTATTTTTTGTAAAAGGTTTTTCCTTATTTGCCTTGGGTAAGTAATATAAAAGAAGGGGTGAGGGGGCTTCATGAGATATAACTCTTATTCTTTTGCTTGGGTGATCTCTTGGTGGCCGGCCCTCTCCCTTCTTCTTTTCCCTTTGCTCTCTTCTCCTTGGTGGTGGTGGTTGCCGGATTTTAGAAGAAGAAGGAGGAAGCTTTTGGGTGGTGTTCATCTTGGAGGATCGTCGCCCACACGACGTCCAAGGCGAGGCGAGGAATACGGCAGAAGATCTCGAGGTCATTAGCTTACAAAGAGAAGGTATAACTAGTATTTTTCTTCCGCATCATACTAGTTGTTTTTCTTTGTATGAATTCTAAATACAAGAGGTAATTAGATCTAGTTTTTCAAAATAGTTTTTTCAAGTTTGTGTTTTCTTCTTTTTCGAATTTGTTATTCGATTGTTCTTTTTGGCTAACCTAGAGTTATTTAAGGAAATAAATATTAGCTTTCCTTAAAAGGCTTTGCCTAGGCGGTGGTGGTTGCTCCCATATCCAAGAAGGCCATGTGTCTCACCATGCAGTCTTGGAAGCCAATTTTAGAAATTAATATTTATGGAATTAATAACTTAGGTAGATTTGAATCAATAGTGTTAAGTTCCGCTTGTGATTCAAATCTAAACCATTAAGAACAGATAAGTTAAATTTGGAATCAATGATGTTAAGTTCCGTCTGTGATTCCTTATTTAACTTCTAAAGAACACAATAGGTTATTTAAGGAAAGGTTCGACACTTGTACAAAAATTTTTATACAGTGGAACCGGTACATTTTCCTAGGATTAACCAACATTAATTGTTAGAGTGTATACTAAAAGCCTAGCTTTTGTAAACATTTATTTGTTGAAATAAAAGAATCACATTGGCCAATATTTGCATTTATTTGTTAAATGTAATTGTTCAATTAATTTATATAGTAGATAACATAGAGTGTGGTGTCACACTCAGAAGATCATGTTGTCAGTTCTCTATAAATTATAAACAGTTACTCGCGACTAAGATGGAAAGGAATAAACCATCAGAATAGTTGTAGTGTAATTACGTATTAGTTTATCTTGACTAATAAGTTACACTGATACACTTTAAGTGTATTGAGTAGGATCATTTAGGTAAGTTCTTTTTGTAGTGACTTAGTAAAAGAACTAAACCTTAGTTATTATGGAAGTGTGTGCTCTTAATCCTAATATAATAACAAGCACATATATTTAATATTTATTTCTTTGACTTATCAAAGGGTGAGGTTTAGCTCGATAAATCAATATGCCCGATAAGTTGGGAAATGATATTACTTATAGTGTGTGTTGTTGATTATAGAAGGAATCTGTGTCATAGTTATCTAGTTTGAGAATGACCCCAAGAGGAGCTCATAAGGATTGTCATGTTAAACCCTGCAGGTGGACTTAGTCCGACATGACAATGAAGTTAAGTGGTACTACTCTTGGAGCTACATATTAATTAAGTGAGTTGTCAGTAACTTACTTAATTAATGGACATTCGTAATCTTAAACACAGGGAGACTAACACACTCATGATAAGAAGGAGCTCATAATATAATTTGGGATTGGTGCGGTAGTGCGATAATAACTCTTTAGTGAAATGAGTTATTATCGATGAACTTGAGTTGTGTGTTCGGGGCGAGCACGGGATACTCAAGCTCATCGGAAGGCCAAAATCAATTTCTCCTCTAGGTCCCTGTCGTAGCCTCATTATAGCCTCAAGTCCATCCAAATGTAAGGCTCTTCTTGGTGTCCAAGAAGGGGGCCGGACCATTGCTTGGTGACCAAGCAATGGTCGGCCACATCCTCTTATAGAGGCCGACCCTATTGCTTGGTGATCAAGCTTCAAGGGACCGGCCAAGATTAATTCAAATAGGAGGGGTGTTTTGAATTTTTAAAATCTTCTCTTTGTAGAAAACTATAAGTTTTAAAAGAGAGATTTTAATTTTTAAAACTTTCCTTATTTGAATTATGCCACATGTTTTAATAGAGAGTTTTAAAAGTTTTAAAACTTTCCTTTTTTAACCATCCTCATGGTTTAGGAAAAAAAGGGAAATAAGTTTTAAAATTAAAATTTTCTATCATCATGTTAAAAAAGGAAATTTTATAAGAGAGTTTTTAAATTTAAAACATGGTTTTAATTTTAGAAACTTTCCTTTTTTAACTCCTATTTTAGGAAAGAGAGCTTGTAAAATTTTGTAAGAGTTTTTCTCTTGTAAAATTTTATAAAAAAAATTATTATTCCTTTCCTAAAACATGGTGGCCGGCCACCTTGCTTAGTGCCCAAGCAAGGTGCCGGCCAAGTTTAATCCTAAACCAAATAGGATTGATCTCAACCATTGATTGATGATTGATTCAATCAAGAGGAATGGAAAGGAAAAATAAAAAGGGAAAGGAAACATTTTGAGATATAAAATAATGTTGCCCAAGCAGATATGGCAGCAGATATGGCAGATTAGGGTTTTGAGTACACCTTCTTCTTTTTTGAGTGACTTGAGATTGTAGCACTAGTGAGAGCTTGAGCTTAAGCACTGGTGAGAGCTTGAGCTTGAGTGCTGGTGAGCAATGGAGAAAAACTGATCGCAATGGAATAGTGTCCAAAATAGGCTCGTCAAGCCTTCTTAAACCATTCGAGAAGGAGTTATTTTTCTTATCGTTTTGTGAGTCTTAATCAATTAAGAATTAACCTTAATCGATTACCCATTGTTAATCTATTATGGTAGTTGATTTGGCGCATGTTTTATTTTCACGACTCTTCCAAATCGCCTTCCCTAATCAATTAAGATTAGGGTAATCGACTATCTCAGTCGATTAAGGATTATTTTGTTTTGAGCAGAATGTCCCATAAGAGACTAAGTTAATCGCTTAAGCTTCGAACAGAAACATTCTGTTTAAAGCAAAAGACACCGTAAGCGATTGATCTAATTGCTTACTGAGTCCTAATCGATTACATCAATCGATTAGGAAACCTTCTGATTCAAACAGAAGGTTTGTTAAACGATTGGCTTAATTTTTTAACACTTTCTTAATCGATTAGTCATTTTTTTGAATCGATTAGCACACATGCTTACACTAGTTATTGGTTGTCTCACCAAGATTAGGTTCTCGTCCTCCCTGGACTTCTTTTGCCTTACATCTAGTCTTCTGACCTGTAAAGACTTTTTCTGTGCCAAAGATCTGGTCCCCTGATTTCCTTGGACTTCTCTTACCTTATATCCGGTCTTTTGATCTGCAAGGGCTTCTCTTGCCAAGAATCCGGTCCTCAACTTTCTTAGTCCTACAAACTTGAAATTATATTAGATCTAATATATTATCTTAAACTTAAATAATTATTAATCATGAAAATTACATGATTGCACTAATAAAACTTACCTACATAATTTGACTATTTGATAATTCTTACATGATTTAGTAATGTGCTGAATAACAATAGAACTAAACCGAACTAATTGATAGTTTTAATTCATCTTATAGTCAAATACAATTTGTTTCAGTTTCCAAAAATTTAACGTATAATTGAATTTAATTCAAATGGAATAAACACTCCTACTCCTACTGTACTATTGATTTTTTTTTTCTTTAGAGAAATCAAATTAATTTTGGTTCATATTAAATTTCTGTTTTAATTTTTGTTTGTAAATACATAATTAAATAATATTTTATTTGTAAGTTGACATTTAAATTAAAAATTATAATCTTTTTTATGTACATTTAGTAACTAAATTAAATTAAATTAAATTAAATTAGATCAAACCGTCAATTTCAATTTAATTTTTATTTGACTTATAAATTGGTTCATTTAAATCCTTTTCAAATTTAAATAGAAATCCAGTTTGATTTATTCTAATTTGATATTATTTGTTTTGTTACTCTAAAGGGGTAGTATAAATCCTTTACCTTACCTAGTGCGGTCTTCTTTTCCATCAATTTGGGCACAAATTCTTAGTTGATTGAATTTGCATAAGAAATTGAATAGTAAGCTATCTTAAGCACAAGGAACTACTAGATATTGAGTTTCACTGTGTTCTTTGTACCACCATTAATTGCTCTCCAAGAAGATGAAAGTCGCTCACACCTTTTCTTCTCTTATTAAAACCCTAAACTTCTTTTTGGCCTCAATTTTTACCACACAACACTTTTGGTAGAGGTTTGGTGGTCCTTGTTGATTTTTTGTACATTGGCTCAAGCTTTGAGTTCCATTATTTGGAAAATGTAGAATATGTAATCTTCCATAACTATAGGATAGTTTTTACATGCTTAGCTTGCGATATTTAGGAATCAATGTGTATAGGCATAATTAAAATACTCTTCAATTATTAAGGGGGTGTTTGGTTCTTTCCTAGGAATAGGAATCGGAATATGAATCATTATATTGTGGAATGGGAATGAGTATGAGCATGGATATCACTCTTAAAAGTAATGTTTGGTTAGTTGCATATTTTCTATTGAAAGAAATCAAAATTTTCTTTTTTACCCTTAAAGGAAAATAAGAGAAAAAACTAAATGTGAGAGAAAAATATGATGAAAGAGAATGATGAGAGAGAAAGTATGATGAGAGAGAAAGTGTGATGAGAGAAAATGAGGAAAGAGAGTGTGATATGAGAGAGAATGATGAGAGAGAAAATATAATGTGAGAGAAACTATGATGGGAGAAGATGAAGAGAGAGAAAATATAATAAGAAATAAAAGGAGAGAGAGTGGGATGAGAGAGATTGAGGAGAGAGAAAGTATGGTAGAGAGAAAGTATGATGAGAGAGAAAGTGTGATGAGAAAAAAAAGAAAACGGTGAGTGTGATGGGAGAGATTGAGGAGAGAGAAAGTATGATGAAAGAGAATGTGTATTGAGAAAAAAAAAGGAGAAAGTGTGATAAGAGAGATTGAGAAGAGAAAAAGTGTGATGAGAAAAAAGAAAAAAGAGAGTGTAATGGGAGAGATTGAGGAGAGAGAAAGTATGATGAGAGAGAAAGTGTAATGAAAAAAAAAGAGGAAGGAGAGTGTGATAGGAGAGAGAAAGTGTGTGATAAAATGATGAGAGAGAAAATATGATGAGAGAGAACAAGGAGAGAGAAGTGATATTAAAGAAAAAATAAATAAATATATTTTGATATTTGATATTAAGGGAGAAAATTTTAATTTTAGATTAAGGGTATTTTTGGAATAAAGAAATATTTTGATTGATGAAAATAGGGTAATGACTCATTGAAGGGGAGGTACATGGGAATGAGTCATTACCCAATTTCAAGGATTCATTCCCTTATTTGTATTCCTATTCCTATAATCCAAACATTAACAATGACAATCAATGATTCTCATTCACATTCCTCACTCATGTTCCCCTAAACCAAACACCCCCTAACTTCTATCTATTTCCTATTGAAAATCATAGTGGAGCTTATTCTAGATCAACAAATTTCCTACAACTAAATCGCATGTAACATGAATGTTTGATGTGACTAGAAAACATAAAGTACACCATCATCAAATGAACATCTTTTTACAATTGACCTAAGAACACTAGATCAATGAACCACTCGCTATGAGCGCATTTTGATTTATCCTGATAGCCAGTAAAAAAATTCTATGAGACATGATCAATCACCCTTAGAATTAATTGACATAAATTAGATAACTGGTACCAACTAAAAAAAATTAAACATCCTATAGGGTCTCATAGCTATAATAATGATTAATGATGAAAAATAATGTTAACTCTAATAAAAATAATCTAAATTAGGCTATTAAATACCCCAAAATAGATACCTTAATCTACCACCACAAAATTGATGAGAATAAAGCCATTGTGACCTAAAGATATAGAACTAAGGGGCTTAAATTAAGAGATAAGTGGATAAGATCTACCTTGTACATGACCTCAAGACTAGGATTATTACTATCCATAACCGTGAATGATGTAAATATAATCTATGACCTTATATAAGAAGAATATGCCAGGTGATAGTGTTAGAAATTAAGTTATCCTAAACCTCATGTATTCTAGAACATCAAGAACTCGGATAGGAAAATATACAAGAATAAGGATATCAGTTACATCGAATTCTACAGCAAAATCAAACATTTCAAGAAAAACTCTCATTAATAACAATTTTTCACCATTATCATAGGTCCAAAAAACTATTGTTAAAAAATATGTTATTAAAAGGACACTTAAAGACAATTATTAAAAATCATTATCTTTTTAGTTAACAACAATGGTTTTGACAATGTTTTTTTCACAATTATCTTTTAGCAAGATCGACAATAGTTTAACAATTGTTTTAAACTATTATTTTTGAATGCTTTAGACAGCAGTTTCCTAATGAGTTTAAACTGATGTGTTTGGATAGAGTAGACAACAATTTAACAATGGTTGTGTTTTGGATCATTTTAAAATATAATCATTCTTATTATAAATAACACGTTCACAAAACCATTTTCTTATATTTAAAAGATATTTAAATAATTAAAAAATATTGGGCTAATGACAATTTGAGCTATATATCAATCAAACCTTATATAAAATCAATCCAAATATCATCAAAGTATCATTGATAAAAAAACTTGCATGAATTATAATAGACATGTCATCAATAGACTCGTAATATACTAACAATTAAACAAAAAAAATATATATAGTCATATTCCATAAACTTCTGATCCAAGTTTATAAAACTAAATAGTATCCACAATAAATAGAGAATCATGCATACAACAACTATAACAATAACCAAGTCTTATCTCACTAGGTAGGATAGACTATATGGATCCTTTTACACCATTGAGCTCTATTTTCTACTATATCATTATCTATACTTAAATAAATTTTATCTTATTTTATTGTTGTTAACCAAGTCTTTTTTAATCTTCCTCTTTCTCGTTTGATATGCGTATTTATAATAGTTTCACATCGCCTAACTGAAACATTTATTGGTCGTCTAAGTACATGCACATACCATCTTAAATGAAAATCACACCTATAAATTTCAAAATATCTTGCATTATTGGATCAATTTTTTCCGCTTGTGTATCCTCTAAGATATCATTTCCTACTCGTAAAAATAAAAAATCATATGATTTTTATCCAATTCAATAACAACAATAGCATTATAAAAACACTTTACATTAATAAAAAGTGATAACATTAATTACTCATCTGAACCATCAAATAATTAAAATATAATATTATTACATTTCATTTCATGCATCTGGACTACAAGATGAGCTTGTAAGGAAAAACATACCTCAATAGTAGAAGAATTATATGATACATAAGTCATGGGGTGAATTCAAGAAAGATTTCTTCACAAGTGAATTGTTACAACTAATATGTATTGAATTCAAAGTAGAGAACAAAAAAAAAGAAATACAATAGTGCCGAGTATGCTGTGAGCTAAATATTTTGATGTTTTACATGAATGAAATAGAGTTGAAGAAGTCATAATAATTAATCTAAAGTAAGTCTTCTCAGGAAATCTGTGTACGGAGATGAACAAGAAAAATATTGTCTCATGCATTTAAACAGAGATGTTCCTCAATGAAAGCTAAAAAGAAGAGACTAGCTAGCGGTAAATATAACTAATTGCAAGTGGTTGAAGATCACCCTTCAAATTCTAGTGTTAATTAATAAAATTTTCTCAAAATAGCATATGTGAAACCTGTAAGTACCATGTAGTAGTTTTGATATGATCAACCAAGTCAAGTTAGGTCATATTGTGTTTTCATCCTTGTGTCTAAGTGTGTAGGAACTTAGGAGCACAAGAAGTCGAGCAAAATACACAACTAGCAAGAAGGACGGTATGGGAGAGAGTCTACAGACTCGGTGCATTCGAGGGATGAGGAGCTGCGGAAGAGTACACTGGCAGATGAGAAGAAAGCGCATGACATTTCTGAGGGACGAGAAGCTGGAGTAGAAGCTTGCTTAAGGAGAAGGTCGGAAAATGGGTTCGGGTGAGCCCTATTCTGGATGACCGAAATCACCGGAGCGAATGGAGGAGAAACCAAACAATCAATAAGGAGTTGATTATCCGAGTGCTTGGACTGCGCCTAGACCAAGTCTAGCCGCTCGGACCGTTCGGGCGCTTGGACTGGTCCGGGGGCCCAGACCACCTTGGGCAGCCCAGGGCGCCTCCTCGACCCGCCCTTGTCGAAGGCGGCCCGGGCATCGGAGCTCTTCCAGGCGCCGAGACCAGATAAGTTTTATCAACACAAGTCGTTGCGAGCTGCTGCAACATGGATAAAGTTTTATCCATACCCAGGCGTCGGACTATGCCACGTCAGCAAACAGTCAATTTCGACCAGTGGGCAATAAATAGAGTCCTGGTATTCTCCTTTTCACATAACACATTTTGTACTTTGAGTTTCTTTCTGTCTTTCATTTCTGAGCGTAATTTTCATGGACGAGACTTCTCTGCCTTCGACGTTTTGTTCGAGAAGGAGTTCTTCTTACTGAGCCGACTTTCCTTGGAGTAGCAATCCTCTGATTGCAAACCAAGTAAAAATTTGTGTGTCTCTTATTCTTTTAATTTCATTATATTTTGATTAAGTGTGTAATTGATAAAGCCTGATTGTTTGAGAAAGGTGTTTGCTATTTTATTTTATGCAGGGCAATTTACCCTCCTCTTGTCGGTCGCAAGGGACCTATAATTGGTATTAGAGCTCAACCGCTTCAGATGAACTAACCGTCAAACAAAGTACAAAAGATGATGACCGGAACAAGTATCCACCCGCTGAAGTTCGAGGGAGACTTTGTACATTGGAAGAATAAAATGGAGGTATATTTTAAAACTAATTTTGACATATTTCTAATCTTGAAAAATGATTTTGCAATACCCACCGACAAAAACGGGGAGTTAAAGAAAGAAGAAAGTTGGACAAAGAAGAAACAAGCTGAGTTTGTGGCCAATGGGAAAGCAGAATTTCATTTGCTAAGTGCACTGCCACCATAAGAGGTAAACAGAATCAGAGTCTATAAGTCTACAAAAGACCTCAGGAAAAAATTCCTGGAGTTTTATGAAGGATCCTCCGAAGCTAAGCTAGTAAGAAGAGATTTTCTTTGGAATCAACTGATGAATCTGCGACTAAAGGAAGGTAAAATAGTCCATCAACTGCACGTTAAGCTAAAGGAGCTAGTCATCAAATTCATGAATCATGGAGAAAAGGTAATTAATTGAGATTCGCTAAGGTATGTGCTTAATACTTTTCCTAGAACACCTGAATGGTCCTTCTCTAGTAGATGCATATTACATCTCTAGAGACTTAGAGGTTGTTAGATCAAGATGCACATGAGAGGGGGGGGGGGTGAATCATGTGGTTTTAAAAACTTTTATTTTCATTTTGAAATCAAAGTATACGCAGTGGAACAACATGAAAATTAAAAGCAAGTAAAAAGACATATTCGGTTTTACTTGGTTTAGAGCCTTCGGTGACTCCTACTCCAAAACCTAGATCCTGTAGACCTATTGATGAGTAATCCACTAAAAATCTCCTCTAAAATCGCTGGAAGAGAGAATCAAGTACACGAGAATTGGTAGAGTGTAACAAGCTATACTTTCCATTTGTAGAAATTAAGTACAGTAATTAAATTATTGTTACCAAACACTCTTGTAGATGGTTAGCTCGAGCTCGATGTTTGGATGGATTCTAGAAGGTAGTCAAGTGTAGTTGAGTCATAGCAAGGTAGTAGTAGTAACTCAGAGTAGTCAAAAAGCCTAACAGACGCATAGAAGCTCGTATGAAAGTTGTTCTTGAAGTTTTGCTCAAAGTGCCCTTATAAAGGGTGTGGAAGGTGCCTTGTATAACCATGAAGGTGCCTCTAACCTGAGAAATCTAGTCCCGAATAGCCTGATCCTTATCTGGATTGAAGTCTGAATTTTATTCTGTGGAACGTGCCTTCCATAGTAGCAAAGGCGCGCTCAATGAATAGTGAGAAGGCGTCTTCCAATGCTTGAAGGCTCCTCAGGTGTAAAATACTGGAAATAGGCGAATATTAGTAAAGGAATTTTTCAGAATTTTTGGAGATTTTTCAGGAATTTTTCGGAGCTCGTACGAACGAGTTAACGGGGATGAAAACGGGGCCAGGGAAAAGCCTGTTTAGGCGACCCATTTAAGCGAGGAAATGTTTATAATTTCATTTCCTTTTTCTTTTAATTTCTTTATTTGTTTTTTTTTTCTTTCCCCGCCGAAGCCGTGTGCCATTCTCCTCTGTGCGATTCTGTGCCCTAACCGGCGCCGCACGAGTCCTTCTTCCTCCTCTCCCGAGCCTCTTCTCTTCTCCTCCGGCCCTGCCCAAGCGCCGGCGAGCGCAAGCCATTGCCGGCGATCCATCCTCTGCCCTAGCCTTGCCGTGGAGTTCCCAGCGCCGTCGCCTGTGACTTAACATTGCCGGGTGTTGCTCCTCAGCCCTCGCGTCGGCCTTCCCTCTCCTTTCCGAGGCAGCGCCGGCCACGGGAAACCTAGCGCCGGCTAAAGCTTTCCCTGTCTCGTGTCTTTGATCATCAACTACACTCCTCCAATGGATCCTTCTCAGCCGAGCCTTACTCTCGATTAGTTGGAATTGGCCGAGCAGTGCTTTACACAAGGTCTCCTTGCTGCCACATTTGAGAGATCAGCGACTCTATTGTGGATCCAAGCATCACTGGTTGGGGATGATCCCCAGCTTCGGCACCAAGTTCCAACAACAAGATCTATGGTTGTGAGTTGGCAGGAAGATATTTAGATTTAGGTAAGTTGTGGTTTGATTCATATGTATCAATTTAATTCAGATTTGGTTGGTGACATGGTTGGTTTGGATACTTAGGTTGTAAGGGGAATTGCTGATTAGGGTACTTGTTGTGGAGGATTGCGGCTCTACCTAGCTCCGACCAACATTTCCAGCGTCAACAGTGGCTTGGTAGTGAGGTAAGGAGTAGAGAATTTGTATCTTTACTGTAGATTCTATGTTGTTTGAACTATTGTGATGATAGATTTGATTTGGGTATGAGGTAATTAATTTGTACTTGTGTATTTCCTGACTAACGATCCATACTCTAGGTTAACTAGAGGTATTTGGTTTGGAACGACAGCAGGTGTCTTCGGCAGTGACTCAACAGCCGAATATACATATTTGGGTGGATCTAGGTTTTTATGTGGACAAGTTAATTGATGATCAATTAAGGTTAATCGATAATTAGGGTTTCCTAATTGAATTAAGAGTCTGATTTAGTTATTTGATACAAGTTGAGTAACTAAATTATTTGTGTTTAATTAGGTAGGTTAATGATTATGACTTAGGGTTTTGTCCTAAGTTGTGTTGGGAATTTTATTTAGCAATTCATTTGAATTTTTAGCTAAATAAAATATCTGTGTATTGGTATTTCAGGACTTTGACGCGAGACGAGCATCTCGACGTCGTATTCGGACCAGATTGGACCTTTCTATTTTTTTTGAGGCGGGTACTTTTGACTTATGTCATTTGATATGCTTAGTAATTAAATTAACATGTTGCATTAATTGTGTTTCTTATCTGTTTCGGTTAATCACTACCCAAATCTTACATGCTTGATTGATTGATTGGTTTTGCATCTCAGGTATATTTTACCTGTTTATACATGCTTATAGGGGTAGTGATATGTCATGCTTGACCATGTTCAGGACCTAGGTTTTATACCTTCTGTATACCTTTGGATTGTTTTGGATTCGTTGACCTATGATGCATTTTTATATATATGTGGATTAGGTCAGGATATTCTTGTGGTTAGTGCCATGCACCATTTGCATGATTGCATGCTGAGCGATATTCCGCTCCATTATTGTTGAGCACATCGCCAATTACATGGATCTGCACACACCACCACTCATGGGTTAGTGGTCGATTCAGGCTGAGTGTGTTGCAGCAGGGACTCTGTTAGGCACCGTTGGTCCACTCATGGGTAGTGTGACACAACGTGTTATCCGGCAGGGATTCCTCCCCGTCTTTGAGTACCGGGAGTTGAGAGCATTGCGCTCCCCCATCTATGATTTTGGGTAGGAGGATAGGTGTACTCCGACAGCATCCCGTCCACTCGGTCACTCATCAGGAGTAGTGACGACAGAGTGCACGGTTGTCACAACCCTACCCACTCGGCCTCACTTTTGTATGAGATGATCGACACTGGCGTCAGGGGTGACCAGGACGCATCATTGGCATCATATGCATGATGCATTTATTGCTTGTGTTTGTGTTTGCCGCATTTATATGCTGCATATTGTTTGGATACCTATGTTTGACATGCATACAGGATTTCCTTATCCCTCGGACTGTTTGACCTGATACTTAGGACCTGGTTAGTACAGTATTCTCCTGTTTATTTCAGATGCATTCTTATCTTTCTTATCAGGAGACTGTACGCATGATTAGTGCTAGGTGTTGTTTCTTTACTTTGCATATCAACTGTACCTGCTGAGTGTTGGACTCACCCCGCCTCCATTGTTGATATTTTCAGGTTGATGCTGTCAGGAGGGAGTTCCAGTCGCTAGTCCCCACTGCACGTAGTGCTACTCCGCTGCTGGTTTTTGAGTTGTTGTTTCATTTTAGCTTTTCGCTATCAGACTTTGTTTTAGTTTTGTTTTGGACTTACATATGGATATTGTATGGAATCTTTCCGTTGGATGGACTTTTAGTATGATTTGGATTTACTCTACTACATGCCTACCTGGACGGCAGAAGAGGTAAGAAAAAATCGGATTTGGGCTTTACGAGTGTAGTTGAGTAGGGTTGATTTCGAGTCAGAGTATTACTATGTTGTTTATTTTATTAACTGCGTGGTTGTGACAGCCAGAGGCTGAATATATATATAAACTGCGTGGTGACTGATTTTATTTACTGTTATTATTCCAGCCGCCTGTGGCTGAGGTATTGAGGATGTAGAAAAGTTTCAGATTGTCCGCCGTACAGGGGAGATGCTGCCGAAATTTTCTCGGACAAGGACTCTTCTGGGGGCGTGACATCAGGTATTGTTCACTCGAGGTCTTTTTTGTTCCTTTTGCCCTGTAAGTTAGGTTAGTCCAATATAATAATATTTAACTTGTAAAATAAGTTTTAGTACAATCATAATAGGGGTATTAATTAGTTCCTATCATTCTAGGATCAGGAACTAGTCAAGGTCTTAATTTATGGATCCAAAATGGACCTAGACTGGATCGATGCCTACTGTCCGTCAATCGGGACGCATCCTCACCGAGTCACTCTCATCCAGTGACTTACCTTCACTTACTAACTTGTAATCAGTTGACTAGCCTCTCGAACCACCAGGTCTTCATGCAAGTTGTCAGGTCTATAGACCCAACTAGACTTCGGCTAGCTATTAGGCCCCGCAGATCCAGCTACACTTTCTGCCAAATATTAGGTCCACCCTTTGACCTATCTGGGCTTCATACCAACTATCGGGTCCCCAGACCTAGTTGGGTTTCATCCTGGTGTCAGGTCCTCTAAACCTATCTACTCCTGCACACTTGGTAAAGAAATTAGACCATAATAACACCTAATTTAACTCACTTGTCATTCGTCAAAACCTGAGCTAGACCGTTAGTGGAAATTACACCAGCAATCTTCCCCTTTTTGATGTAATGACTACCTGGGTTAAAGTTAGGAAACAATATGAAAAACAAAAATGACTTTAAGAGAAAAAAGATAAATAGATAAATTTTTATTCTTTTAGCTTAAGGTTAAGTTTTTTTATTTTCTTGCTTAAATCCTAACCTTCCTCCTTTGACATTCATCAAAAAAATACATAGATAAATGAACCAAAATATGAAAACTTACCACTCAATTTGAAAGAGGTATTCAAAATTTATAACAGTTTTGGAAAGCTAACTTTTTACAAAATGATTTTTAAAGTATAAAGTTTCATAGTAGCTTCCAAAATATATATATTTTTAAAGTAGTTTTCAAATAAAATATTTTAAGAGGGGTTTGCAAAAGGCTTTTTGAAAAATAATTTTAAAGCAGCTTTTGCAACCATTTGTTTGAAGGATTTTCAACATTTTGAATATTTGCAAACTAGTTGTCAAGATAAATAATTGAAATTACATTACAAAATGTGTTAAAGGTGGTTTCAATATTGTTAAAAAAAATAATGGCTGTGGAAATATTTACTTTGTAAAATAGTTTTGAAAAGGTTTTTCAAAGTGAAAAAATAAAATTTAAATAAATTTTTTCAAAATTTTCAAAGTGTTTTCTAAAAATATTTTTCAATTTACAATTTTCAAAGTGTTTTTTGAACATATTATTCAAAATATATTTCAACTTGCAATTTTCAAACCAAATAGTTTGACAAAGTATAAGAATTTTGGAAAGCAAGTATCCTAAAATTAATTTTGAAAGTATGCTGCAAAAAAATTTTTGAAAACAATTTTAAAGGTGATTTGGAGAATAATTTTGAAACAAGTATTAGGAAAGTAAATAAATATATTTGAAATTTTTGTTCTATTATCCTCCCTCTAAATCAAATATATAAAAAAGATAGTCATCTAAAAGATTTGACCTTAAATGTCTAATCATTAGTTACTAATTAACTATTAGAAGATAGTAGTGTTCACTTGATTAGTCAAGTTAAGTAAATATATCTAGTTAGTGTTTGACTAAGATAGATTACTTAACTTGATTACTATGATATTGGTATTTTTTTACCTAGACTTATATTGATGTATTGATATAAGCATTTGAAGTCTAGGCAAAGGGCTTATGTATCTCAAGCCATTCTAAGTGTTTGAATACACAATCAAGGTTGACCTAGTGTGTTTATGAGATGCTCAAGTCCTAGATTTACAAGAACATGCTTTCTATGGATTTGATCTAGACTAAGACCAAAATTAGTTTTGAAAAATTAAGTAAATGAGAATTCTTTTTTGTAAAAAATAAGTAAAGAATTCCCTAGAATTTGCAAATCATTAAAAAATGTACAATAAGTGTTCTAGTCTATGAAGCATATTCCTAATTATCGACGTAAATTACTAAATTCACTTTCAGAGAGTGGTTTAGTAAATATGTCAGCTAAGTTTAACTTGGACTCAATGTAATTGAGTTTATTATCTCCTTTAGTTACATGATCCCTGATAAGGTAGTGCTTAACTTCGATGTGTTTAGTTCTTGAATGATGCACTAGATTTTTTATTAAGTTGGTTGAGCTAATATTATCAATTAATACTTTTGTGCTTTTAAAGTTTAGATTGAAGTCTTTTAGGGTATGCATCATTCATAGTAGTTGTGCAACATATTTTCCTATTGCTATATACTCTGCCTCAGTAGTAGATAATGTGACACGATATTACTTTTTACTGAACCAACTGACAAGTGATGGTCCAAGTAGTTGACAACCACTACTTATACTTTTCCTATTTAGTTTACAGCTGACATAATCTGAGTCAAAGAACCCTATAAGTTCAAAATTAACTATTCTAGGGTACCATATTCCTACATTGGGCATACCTTTTAAATATCTAAAGATTCTTTTAACATTAGACAAGTGTAACTCCTTGGTACAAGTTTGGAGGCGGACCAAATGAAGATCCGAATCACCATCTAGAAGTCTTTTATGAAATCTGTAGCATAATGAAGATGAATGGTGTTCCAGCAGAAGCGGTGAGATTACTACTATTTGGGTATTCCTTAAGAGATAGAGCCAAGTAGTGGCTAAACTCCTTGCCAGCCAATAGCATAACATCTTAGGAGCAGTGTGAGCAACAATTTCTTGACAAATTCTATCCTCCTAGCAAAACTGCCCATATGAGGAAATTGATAGTAAGCTTCAGAAAATCAGAATCTGAATCATTATTTGAAGCATGGAATAGATTCAACAACATGCTTAGACAATGCCCACATTATGGACTTGAAAAATGGTTAGTTCTGCATACTTTTTATAACAGCATCAACTATCACACAAAAGTGTCCTTAGACTCTGCAGCTAGAGGGGTACTAATGAATAAAAGTTTAGATGAGGCTGAGGATATCATTGAAAGTGTAGCTCAGAATCATCATCAGTGGGTGTCAAAAAGATGTGGAGGAGGCTCTTTCTCTGGAAATCCAATCAAAGCATCAGGAAAGTTTGATGTAGATGAAATTACACTTATGTCTACAAAACTAGATGCTCTGACTAAAAAGTTGGAGAACATGAGAACAAACATGGTCAATGCAATTGTATGTGTATGCGAATCTTGTGGGAGCACATACCACGCTCAAGACACTTGCCTGTTGGGAGCCATCTCTGCACAAATTGATCAACTTGAGCAGTGTGACGATATAGTAAGCTACAACCAAAAGCAAAGCAATCCACACTCCAACACATACAACCCCGGGTGGAAGAATCATCCAAAATTTTCTTATCGGAGCAACCAAGAGCTAGGACCATCCATGGGGGCAAGACCAAGCTACTAGTCTGGATGGACAACCAACATAGGATTATCAACTATCCAGAATAGAAAAGATGCTTGAACAAATCCGTACTGACCAAAAGGAAATGAAGCAAGAAATCAAGCTACTCACTCAAAGAATGGATAGTTCCGATAAACATCAGAAAATGCAAGATAGCCAAATTGATCAAATAACTTCCTTATCTTCAAGAGTACTAGGAAATCCTAATGTTAACCCAGTGGAATATTGCAATAGAATTGAGTTTCGGAGCAGACGGACCTTGGGAGATCCCTAAGTGACTGCTCCAAAAGGGATTGACATTCAAGAAGAACCCTCTCCTCCAACACCTAATTCAGTTCAGATCTAAGATGATGAGGAGAGTACCAAGAAGGTTGAAGAGATTCTTCCACTTGCATAACAAAGTCAACCAATCCCTTTTCCACAAAGATTGGCCATCACTAAAAAAGATGAAGAGTTCAACAGATTTCTGGACAAAGTTAAAGAGATTTGTATCGAAGTCCCTCTGATTGACGCTCTTCAACAAATGTTGAAGTTTGCCAAGTTCTTAAAGGACTTAATGTCCAACAGGCAAAAAAAAGGGAGAGACCAAGACCGTAACATTGATAGAAGAATGCAACGCTTTATTTGAAAAGAACACTTCCCCAAAGTTCCAAGACCCTGGAAGCTTTTCTATTCCCTATACCATAGGATCTGAATTTATAGAAAATCTTCTATGAATTGGGGGTAAGTGTTAGCCTCATACCATATTCTATTTGAAATAAGCTAGGTCTCAAAAACTTTAAACTTACTACTATGACATTGTAATTAGTTGATCATTCTTGTAGGTACCCTATGAGTATCATTGAAGATGCACTAGTAGACGTGGGTGGCTGTATCATACCCACAGATTTTATTATATTAGACATGGAGGAAGACCTAAAAATTCTAATTATACTGGGAAGACCTTTCCTTGAGACAATCGAAGCTATCATTGATATGAAAAACCATAAGCTATCCCTATTATCTATAAGGAAAGGTTAGAATTTGATTTATCTAATTCTCCTAACCATATCCCTTCTTTCTTGGTAAGCATGTATAGCGGGGCAGATGCTTACAAAATAGAGGAATGGAACTTCAATCCTTATGGGAGCCCGTCGGGTGAAACTATCAAATCGGCAAGTGTTGGGAGAAGGCCCCCAACAGAGAATGAGAAGTACATCTACCATCCGAGGGCAAGAATGAAGAATGAAACAACAACATCAACCTGAGGAGGGAAATCCATGCCTCCTTGGGTATAGTCCATGGGAACAGAGATGGGGTCAAGCTAAAGACCTTAAATAAGCACTTCTTGGGAGGCAACCCAAGGGTTCCTTTAGTTATTTTAGTTTCCATTTTTCTTTTCTATTAGTTAGTGTTTCTAAGTGTTTTGTTATTTTTTTTTCAGGTTGTAAATTGCCTCCATGAACTGGTCATGATCATCTTATAGGCATGGAGCCATTGGAGAAGTCAATAAGGAGAAAATTTAGCACTTGTTGACCTTACAGAATCAGTCGTGCGATCTCACACGATCGTGTGACACAAACAGAGGATGGAGAGTATAAGGTCGTGTGACTTCACATGGCTATGTGAAAATTCCAGAGAGGAAGAAGATGGCGGTCATGTGGTACACAGATCGTGTGGGCTCAACCAAGAAGAAAAGAATTTAGCCATGTCACTTGACACGTCCATGTGAAACTAACCAAGAAAAAGGCAACATAGCTTGTGTCATTTGACACGTTCGTGTGGATCTGGTCGAGAAGAGGAAGAACTCATATATGTTGATCAACACGACCGTGTGGAGGCACCCTTGATCGAGCTGTGTCTATAAGACATAGTCGTGCCAAGGTCGTGTCGACCGCACACCCTCGCCAAGTTCTTCACCTAAAATTAATTCTTCTTCCCCAATCCTTATCCTCCTCAAATTTTCTTCATCTATCTCTTAAATCTAGATCTTTTACTCATTTTCCACCAAGATCCAGATCTAGATCTAGATCGAAAACCTCTATTCTCCTTCTTCTTCCTTAAGATCTACTTCTCGTCTCTCAAGATCTTACTTCATTTTTCTACAATCAAACACTTTCCCTCTCTTATCTTGGAATCATGTCTCATCTCTTGAAAAAAATATGAAAGGGAAGTGGCAGATCAAGCGGAGGAAAAGAGCCACCAAAGGATAAAAGACAAGGAGAAAGCTACAACAAAGGGCAAGGCCAAGAGGATAGCACGCGACGAAGGTAACAAAAACAAATTTCATATTGTCTTTTGAAATGATGAGCATAAAGCTAGATATGATATTCTTGTTATTAGAAAGATTGTGTGCATAAGATACATGAATCCAATTACAATGGATGTTTTAGGAATTAGAAATGATGTAGATTGGATTATTGGTGTTTTTGATTGGGATGATATGATGTACACACATCTACCTACATATCCTCGCATTGTTCTTGAATTTTTAAGTTCAATTGATGTCCACTACTCTAATGAAGATGATTATATTGGCAATAATAGTTTTAGACTAATGAATCAGGATTTTCAGTGGACATTTGGTGACTTTAACAATTATATTGACTTGTCCATCAATGGCTCTCGTAGATTTTATTCAAGATTTAATTGTAACAGTTTTTGGAGGTCTATTACTGGAGTAGACAACCCTTATGAGCCCTCTAGAGCTAAGGCTTCCCATATGAAAAATCCCGTATTTAGATACTTGCATTGTGTCATGAGCAAAACCATCTTTGGTAGGAGGGATAGTGATAGAGTTGTTAGAAAAGTGAAACTTTATTCTCTTTGGGCTATGTTAAATAAGGTTAACTTTGATTTCGGTTTCCATTTTTTGTAAAACTTTGTGATAGCTGGGAAAGCAGCCTCAAGGTTGATTGTTTTTGGCGGATTGATCACTCAAATAGCTATAAATCTGAGTTGTGATTATGATGAGTTGGAAATCATTCATGATAACAACATGATCGATATCGATGCATGTCTTGCCATGAAGATGATTTGCCAGGATGGAGATGAGTTTGCCTTTCCTAGGAGAGATAGTTTCCCATTATCTCTACCTTGTCCCGAGCGTACCTCACTTCGCTACCCCGCTAATTGGGTGATCACTGATACAGTTCTCGAGTTTGTTCCTTCCTTGTTCAGAGACACCGAGCCCCACCTTGAGCCCTCGTTATCTAAACACCTACAACCCTCCGAACATCTGGAATTTGCTAGGCAATCTTTGCCTATGGTATGGGTCATTCTAGATTTGACTTTTCTAACTTCTACGCCTCTTTAGACTCACTTCACGAGAAGAATGAGGCCCAACAATGAATGTTGGAGGGTCACTTCAATTTGTCAGATGACAAGTTTTGAGAGGTGCATGATCACTTTCAATTCACGAGGAATTTTCAAGGCAGGTGACCGATTTTATCCAAGATTATGACACTGACTAGGCAAGAATGAGAGAATTCATGGAGGGCATGAGAGTCACTAGTCAACAAGTAGATGCCCTCTATGAATACCATAGATCCTTGGTCAGACTCCAGGTTTCCCTAGTTTCCCTTCTTGCTGACCACGTAGACCTCCCTTTCCCCCACCTCAATTGTCATATTGATTTCATCGGGTTGATGAAAATTTTAAGTCTTGGGGTGTTTGCACATCCTGAGTCTTCTACATTTTCATTTGTTTTGCTCTTTCATTTGTTTTGTTTTGTTCTACACTTTGTTTTTCTTTACTTGTTTCCGTTTTTGCTTATGTTCTTGCTTTGTTTGCCAAATTTGTTTTGATCGTCATTTGACTATCCTTTAAATTGTTTTGTGGCATATCAAGAACATCATTCTTTAGTACTGCTAACTTATCCAATTGTAAGATTGTTTGTACATTTATTTCTTAATTCATGTTGTTGTGGACATAATGCTAGTATGTTTAGTGTACCTCTTTTCTCTATCTCAAGTAGCACGAAATGAGCTAAGTATGGTATGGAAACAAATTTGAGTTTTGGCCTTATCTTAAGGATCTCACTTTCACTTTACTTAAGCTTGAATGGTTGATATCATTGGAATAGTCATGATTCATCTTATTTGTTTAGTACTTTAGTTTCCATGGTGATTTCTTGAATTACATTTTGGTTACTGTATGACCTCGGATTATGTCAACTCATTTGGAAAAATAAAAAATCCCAACATTTGTAGTTATATTTGCATTTGTATTAGTACTTCAACTTTAAAGCACAAAAAAAAATGAATAAGGGATTAAAAAAATAGTTATCGTGAGTGAAAACTAATAATTTACCCCTTTGAAAATGAGTTAGGTTACTGGGGAAATAAATATTATGTTTCTCTTGATTCTGAGTAATCCTTTGAGACCTTGTATAGTTTAAGGAATATGAACAAAGTGTGTAGCAGGTAAGTGCCTATCACTAGGAACATTAGGAACTCAATTAGATGACGACTTGACTAGAAAAAAGATTAAAACTTGAAAAGTTTGAGTCACTCATTGCACCTTGCACAAGAACTTATGCTTAGACCATACTTAAGTTATCTCTATGATCATGCTCACTAATGAAACTTGTGGATAGAGTTAGGAAAGTGCACCAGGGATTATGATGCTTCATATAAGCACATGAATCTAGATTACAACATTTTTTGTAACACCCATAGGATCCCTAGCAATTTTATGAATTATTTTCCCATGATTAAAATAGGCTTTATGTATATTTTTTCAAAAATAAAAAGGAAATAGAACAAAAAAGAGGCATAAGCAAGGTTTGAACCTTGGACCTCTTGTTAGATGCATGTATGTGATAACTAGTAGCCCCAGCAGGGGTGTGCTGTTAGGATGGGAAGGAACATTGTAGTTAAAGGTAAGGAAAGACTCCCTTCACTTAGAAGGAAAAGTTGAGTTGCCTTCTTCCTCCCTAATGAAAAGATGAATTTGCCTTCTTCCTTCATTTAGCATAACTAAGAGAAATGGAAAGAGAACTCCATTTTTTCTTCTCTCTTCTTCCTCCCTCCTTCTCTCCATCGAAAACCTAAGCCCTCACTTCACCATTGCCGAAACCAAGCCAAAGGATTTCTCCTAGGGAAACTTCACAAAAGCAAGGGTACTTTCATTAGTAAATCAAGCGAAAGGAAGTAAGTATCTCCCTCACCTGCAGTACAAGTAGTTCCGTGTGTTTCATGTGTTGATAATGTTCTAAAACCTAGGATTAGGTTATTATATGTTTCGGCCAAGAAGGGATAAAAACTTTAGAGACAATTTAAGACCTCAACTATGCTTGTTTACTAGTCCTCATGATATGTAGACCATTATATGATGTTAGTATAAATTTTTCATGCTCATGTTGCTTAGAAATTTCATGCCATACTCTTAGGGTTTCGGCCAAAGAAGAATAAAGGGATTAGAGACAATTTAAGACCTCAATTATGCTTGTTTACTAGTCCTCACGATATGTAGACCATTATATGATGTTAGTATAAATTTTTCATGCTTCATGTTGCTTAGAAATTTCATGCCATACTCCTAAGGTTTCGGCCAAAGAAGGATAAGAGGATTAGAGACAATTTAAGACCCCAACTATGCTTGTTTATTAGTCCTCATGATATGTAGACCATTATATGATGTTAGTATAAAATTTTCATGCCTCATGTTGCTTAGAAATTTCATGCCATACTCTTAGTGTTTCAGCCAAAGAAGGATAAAGGGATTAGAGACAATTTAAGACCTCAACTATGCTTGCTTATTAGTCCTCATGATATGTAGACCATTATATGATGTTAGTATAAATTTTTCATGCTTCATGTTGCTTAGAAATTTCATGCCATACTCCTAGGGTTTCGATCAAAGAAGGATAAGAGGATTAGAGACAATTTAAGACCCCAACTATGCTTGTTTATTAGTCCTCATGATATGTAGACCATTATATGATGTTAGTATAAATTTTTCATGCTTCATGTTGCTTAGAAATTTCATGCCATACTCTTAGGGTTTTGGCCAAAGAAGGATAAAGGGATTAGAGACAATTTAAGACCTCAACTATACTTGTTTATTAGTCCTCATGATATGTAGACCATTATATGTTGTTAATTTAAGTTTTCATGCTACATGTTGTATTCAAAAGTTTAGCACCCTACCTTTAGGTTTCGGCCAAGATGAAATATAAGGCTTAGAGCAAAGTTTGAAATCTAGCCATGCTTGTTTATGCTTCTTCATGATGTATGATCTCTTATATGTTATAGTTTAAGTGTTCATGCTTCTTGTTGTATTAAAAGTTTAAGAACCTTACCCTTAGGGTTCGGCCAAGATTGAATGAAAGGTTTAGGGAAAAATTTTAAAACCTAACTATGCTTGTTATGTTTCCTCATGATGTATGATTCTTGATATATGGTTAGTTTAAGTTTCCATGCTTCATGTTGGGTTAAAAACCTAGAATCCTACCTCTAGGTTTCGGCTAAGTTATGATTTAGATTTTTGTAGGAAGATCAAAACTCTAACCATGCATGATAATGACTTCTTATGATGTAATATGGATTTTATGTCACCATGTTATATGTTATGTACACTTGTGCCATCATGTTATGTTTTCCCTATGATATGTTAAATGTTAAGTGCACTTATGCCATCATGTATGTTTTCTCTAGGAAATGCTATATGTTATGTGCACTTTATGTCATTATGTTATCCAAGGCTTATATATGATGAAAAGCCTAAGAGATGCTTCCCTTAAGTTGGGACTAAGAGCACTCTTCATGATATGACAATAATATTATATGCCATGATATGACAAGAACATGATATGCTATGATATGATATGAAACATGATATGTTATTTTACTTTGTATGGCTTGTACCGGGGATGAGCTCCTAAGTTGTCCCTAGGTCGATGGTCAAAGAAACGGGCCTAGTAAGGGATGAGCTCCTAAGTGCCCCTAGGTCGATGGTCAAGGAAATGGGTCTAGTTCCTAATAGGTTTAGGATTAGCTACCTCAGATCTATTTAGGATGCGTGCAAATTCATGTATGTGGTACAAAGTCGGGCCCTCATGATGAGATTATGTTTAAGTATTTATATGATATATATGTTTTCAAAGGACATCTTGCATACACTCATTTCATGATACATGTTTTCAAAGGACATCTTGCATATGTTTATTCATGCTAAATGTTTCTTTATGTTTTAGTAAGATGTTTCTTTTTTTTGAAAATATGTCTATGATGCCTAGATGATCATGCTACTACTTATATATGAGTTTCTCACATGCTATGCTATGATTTACTTATATGAGTATGACTCTACTTTATGCTAGCATACAAATTTATATCTAAATGTTGGTTAAATGAATATATCACCACTTTATGTTTAGATGCATGATTTACGTTTTGTGAGTAGGAAAGAATCTTATTAAGCATATGTGCTTATAGTTTTATGTTTTCCTTGTTGGGTTTTTCGGGCCGCGAAAATCACTTTTCGCGTCGCGAAAACCCCGAATCACCCAAAGCCGTAGGATCCGTGCAAAGAAAAATTTCGAAAACACAAGTACGAGTTATAAACAACGATCTACAGTAGATCTACAAAGGAAAAACACTTTATACCTTTGGTGCGTGCCCTCGCAAATCCCGCTCGTCCAAGGTACGTGTTGGATCTCCAAAGTATCAACGTAGATACTCCTCTAATGATATCCACACGAACAAGGAGTGTCTCTCACACTCAAAGGATGGAGAAGAGAGACCCAAGTGTGCTAGCACTTTCTAGAGCTCTCGGGTAGGATTTGAAAAAGGGAGAAAAGGAGAGAAAGGAAAGGAATCTCACATACTCCTCTAGGTATCCTCCTTTGTGACCTTCACTTCACCCTTTTCTTTGGACCTTAACACATTCCTCTTCACCTTGCTTGAAACTCTCGGCCAAGAAGGAGGAAAAGAAGAAGAGAATGGCTAGAGGAAGGAGATGAAATGAATGAGAGCAATGAATCAAAATTCATTCCCATTGATTCACTTGTGTGGCCGGCCACATGAGTAACTCCTACTCATTTAATGTGGCCGGTCACATTAATGAGAATGGAGGCTTGTAACCTCCATGATGTGGCATACCATGATGATGTGGAGCATCATCATTGGTCCACATCTTGCCATCTCACTAATGATGTGGAAATTAGTCAAGTCAAACTTGACTTTTCCTCTCCCTCTCAAGTCAAGTCAAACTTGACCAAATCTCTTCCATGGTTGATCTAATCTAACCATTTGATTCAAGCCAACTTAATATAATGAATCTAATTCATTAAATTAAGTTGATTTAATGAGTCATAATCTAAATTAGACTCATTGAATACATGAATCAACTTGAGTCCAACTCAATTAGCCCAATTTGGATTACTCTTAATCCAATTTAATTCATCAAATGAATCTAATCATCTTGGTTCATCATATGAACTTAATCCAATTGGTTCATCATATGAACCCAATCTCCATCCACTTGTTCTTTGTGTGTGACCCAATAGGTTCTTGTAACGTTGGCAATGTTTCTAAACTCCTTTAGAAACATAAGCAATGAGCGGCATCTAGCAATACATCATTGCTACCCAAGTTACAAGAAATGTTGAGATCCAACATCACCTTGTGACTACTAATTGTGACTCCTCACAATATATGACAAGTGTCCTTCTATCCTAGACATCTAGATTGATCAATGTGAGGCATAGATCGTGTCATCCTCTGACCAATCTAAATCTTGAATTCCAAGTAGACTCACTCAATCAAATGAGCTCAATATCTCATATTGACTCATTTGGGTATGGCCATACACTTCGTGGTCTTACTCTATCAAGAATATCGATGTCACTCCTGTCATATAGGAGGGATAGATCCCATCTACATCACTCACATCCCTCTACATAATTCGTTACATACCCAGTAATCGCCTTTATAGTCCACCCAGTTACGGGTGACGTTTGACAAAACCAAAGTACATAACTCCTTATATAGGGATCCATGGTGACTTCAAGTCTAAGGACTAATAGTCATACTAATAGCCACATGAGAAAGTATATGACACTCATATAACGATCCATGATACTTTCTCATGGCGGGTCATTCAGTATACATTCTCCAATGTATACCCATGTGTCAACGTGATATCTCTATATCCATGACTTGTGAGATCATGTCATCGAGCTGACCTACATGCTAGTCTTATTGCATTAACATTGTCCCTGAATGTTAATACTCGACTAGGAATGATTAAGAGTAGTGTTCCCTATATCATCTCACTATCGATTCAACTAATCGATTGATATAGGTATGAACCTTCTACTCAAGGACGCTATTATACTTAGTCTATTTGGCACTAATATAAATAAGTATAATAACCAAACAAATGCCTTTATTGATATACAAGAATATGATACAATGAGTCCATACAATCATCAAATGATTGGCTCTAGGGCTCTAACTAACATTCCTTGTACTACAGAAAAGGATAAGAAATGGCTACACTAAGAGGAGCAGCAGGAAGGGAGAAAGATGTGTGTGGCAGTGGCATGGTGGAATAGATCCATTTGTGTCTCAAAACTTATATATATCTAAGGTGTGCATGTGAAACATGTTTTGACTTTATGCTTATGCTTTTGATAATAACTTGAGCTCGTATGGATAGTTATGCACTTATGTTCTTCTTGTTCATGTTAATATGCTTATGATATCTTGAATCATGTATTAAATGGTTGATATTAAATCAAGTTATATGCATGAATACTACGATATTCACATGTCATGTTAAAGGATTAGCTTGTTAGCATGTTTAATATGTGATATGATTATATTGTTCACATATCATGTTTAGTTAATGTGCATATGATCAAATTGAATTTTTAAACCTCGCTTCCGCTGCCATGATTTTCATATGCATATATATGTGTGTATGTATGATTCAAGTAAGTAACCCCGTCCCTCCCTTAGGGTAGTAGAAGGGGCGAGCGTTATATTTTTCTTGAGGGCAAGTAAAGGTTTAAGTCTGGGGGTGTGATATGCGTAGATTATATATACACTCTTATGTATGTTTTGACGCACATTTACATACTTTACGCATGCTTTATCTATGTATTTTTACATTTCTTATCTTACTTTCAGTATAATTACTCTTTTTTGTCAGAGATATGCTCTTTTTGCATTTTCTATTTATAAGAACCATTTTTGGAGCAAAACGACATTTTAGAGTTGATCCGGAGAGCAAACGAAGGCAAACAACACTAGTTGTGTGACCCCACACGGCTGTGTCAAAGAAACAAGGAGGAGGATGTCTCTGACTACGTGATGCCACACGACCGTGTGGCTTCACCAGAGGAGGAACAAGGCATGGTCGTGTGATCCCACACGGTCGTATCACCAATTCAGCAGCAAATAGAGCACGGTCGTGTGAATCCACACGGTCGTGCAACATTTCTAGAGGACAAGCAGACTTCAGCCGTATGAATTCATATGGCCATGTGGCCAAGCAAATAAGAAAAAAAACATGGTCGTGTGAATCCACACGGCCATGCAACCCATCCAGAGGCAAAGCAGAACATGATCATGTGAAGCCACATAACCGTGTCATCCAAGCTGAGACCAAGAAGACTCCGGACGTGTGGAGGCCACACGACCATGCCACGGGCTGTGTAGTGCCCGTGCCCTGCACTATAAAATAGTGTTTCTTCCCCTTTCTAAGGTGAGGAGACTCTCCCTTTGGGGAGATCTATCTTGGTGATGATCCACATTTTCTCTGACCTCCATTCGACGATCAAAAGCCGTTTCCATCACTACATCAACTCCGAAAGCTTGGGATTGGATCCAAAGACCACTCAACATATTGGATAAGCATTTCTTCTCCTTTTCCTTTCTCATTTGGGATTTTAATGCTTGTAATCTATATGTCTTTGGATCTCTATCTTATTGCCATGGAGTAGATCCTTTGTTTTAGGATTAAGGGAGTAGTTGTGGTGTGATTTGATTTAGAACTCATATATATGCCAATTTCCTGTCTAGATGATGTTAGTATGCTTTGTATCTATTTGATCTTATGTGAATGCATGTGTTTGAGCTTAATTATCATGTTTGATTAAAAATTTGTGTGTGTTTATGGATCCCGTAGAGGGATGTCCTAGATCGTATGACCGAGGGATGTGAGTGACAAGCAGATCTCGTTAATGGACGTCTGGGGTGTCATCTTGAAAGGAGAAGCAATTCTCTACAAAGAAGTACGGTAATTGTATGCAATTATATCTTCATCTCTATGTGTATTGACTAGTGTGTGTGTTTCTATGTTGTATGACCAAGGGGCCCTAGTGACAAGGGTAACCTGTTAATAGACTTCATAGGAATCACTCTTATTTGCTTGCCAGTGATGATGATCTAGGTCCCTTGCCAGTTGTCCTCTACAAGGGAGAATTGGCAACTTATGACAAATACATGTGAATTGAGGATAGTGAATTGGTGAACCATGTTACTGTTGGACCCCATGGTAGTTTTGATGTGATCAACCAAGTTTAGGTTAGGTCCTGTTTGTCTGATCCCCGTGTCTAAGTGTGCAGGAACTTAGGAGCGCAGGAAGTCGAGCGGAAGACGCAGCTAGCGAGAAGGACGGCACGGGAAGGGAGCTGACGGGCTCGGTGTGTCCGAAGGACGAGAGAGCTACAGAAGAATACACTGGTGGCCGTGAAGAACGTGTGCAACGTTCGAGGGACGTAAAGTCAGGATGGAAGACTGCTCGAAGAGAAGGCCGGGGACTGGGTTCGGGTGAGCCTTATTTCGGTTGGTCGAAATCACCCAAAGAAGCCGAACCAGAGCAAGTCAACAAGAAGTTGACTTGTCAACGGTTCAGTCGACCGAACCCCTAATCAGAACCGTTGGTGACACATCAGAAGACACGTCAGCAACCAGCCGAACTGATCGGTTGACCGAACACTCTGATCGGTCGACCGAATCGAAGATAATCCACAGACTGAGTCGAACATTTTGATCGGGCCAACTCAGCTGAAGACCGTTTGCCGATCAGTCGACTGAACGCAAGGATCGGTCGACCGAACCTAAGCTCAATCCAGCTAGACTGCACCTGGATGGAAAGACTGGGCAGGTTCAGCAGGTTCGGTCGGTCGACCGATCCTGGAGATCGGTCGACCGATCCCTCTCGAGTAAAAACCTGATCCCGAAGATTAGGTTGGCTGATAAGCTTTAGAACTCCTATATAAAGGGGGTCTCGGGTAGCTATTGAAAAAAATGAAATCTAACTACAACTCCTATACTTACATTCTAGCAATAGTTCTGTGCTTCCAAGTGTGTAAAAGGCTTCTCTGCCTTCAGAGAAGGAGAGTGTTCATAGCGCTTTATTACTGCCTTGGATTAATAACATTCTTGGTTGTAACCAAGTAAATAGCTGAGTCTTCCTTTTCTATTTATAGTTTAGTTTTGTTTAAATTTATAACTATTGCATTAATTTGAGTTTAAATTGGTTGAGGAGGGTATAGTTTTTATTTACAGGTAATTCACCCCCCTCTTGTCGGTCCCACTGCACCAACAAGTGGTATCAGAGCACAATAGCCTCAGAAGGATTAACCGTCGTCTGAAGCACAAAGATCAGAACAATGGCCGGCGCGAACATTCATCCCCCAAAGTTCGACGGAGATTTTGCTACATGGAAGCAAAAAATGGAGGTATTCTTTAAAACGGATTTTGACATTCTTATTACAATGAAATATTGTTTTGTAGCTCCAAAAGACAAAGAAAAAACCAATAGACGAAGAAGGAGTAGGCTGATTTCGTCGCTAACGAAAAGGCTGAGTTTCACTTGCTCAGCGTTCTTCCGCCCCAGGAGGTAAATCGAATCGGAAGCTACAACTCTGCAAAAGACCTCTGGGAAAAATTCCTGGAGCTCCACGAGGGTACCTCGGAAGCAAAGCTAGCGAGGCGCGACATCCTTCGGACACAACTAACGAACCTCCGGATGAACAATGGCAAGAAGGTAGCGCAACTCCAAGCAAGGATTAAGTAGCTAATAACTCAACTAATCAATCTTGGAGAAGAAGTAACGAACCGGGATTCCATTCGATACGCGCTCAATGCCTTCCCCAGAACTCCAGACTAGGCGTCCTTAGTAGATGCATATTACATCTCTAAGGACTTTGAGGTAAGTAGTTTAGAAAACTTATTTTCTACTTTCGAACTTCACGAGTCTCGACTTTCAGGGAAACCAGTAGAGAAGTCGAACCTCAACAGTGCCCTACAAGCCGAAAAGGACGATCTCGACTCCGAAGCATCGATCGACGAAACTGAAGCGACACTATTGGTAAGACATTTCAGTAAATTTCTTAAAACTAATAAATTTAAATTGCAGTCGAGGAAGCATCAATACAACAGAAGGACAGTCCGATGCTATAATTGCAATGAGGAAGGGCACATCAAGGATGACTGCCCCAAACTGAAGAAAAAGAACAAGGAGAAGCCTCAAAAACTGGCGTCCTCTACACGCAAGAGCCTAAAGGCTACATGGGGTGATTCTTCATCCTCCGAGTCATAAGCCGAAGCTTTCTCGGGACTAGCACTGGTGGCCAACCATCTCCTTGAAGATGACTCGGACTCAGAGATAAGCATAGATGAAGGGGGAGGATCATCAGAAGAGGAAAGCTACGATGAAGGGGGAGCCTCACCAAGTAAGGTAAGTGAGGTACGTGCGCTAAAACCTAAACTGTTATTTCAATTTATTATAGCTCTCTCTAAAGACTTAGCTAAATTAGAAAAAGAAAATACTGAATTGAAATTGAACTTAGCAAAAGCATGCTCACTAGAAATGTGTGATAGTTTAAAGTTAGAAAATGAAAAATTAAAAGTTGAAATTGAGAAATTGATAAATCATGATGCATGCTTAAATAATTTTTCAAAATCAAAATTAAGAATTTATGAAAAATTAAATTGTGGTATTAGAAAACATCAAGGACAACTTAGGGAAGTTCCTAGAAATTATGTTCCCCATAAATTTTTGAGTAATCTAGTAGGAAGGAATCTATACTGGATTTTAAAATCTTTACTAAATTAGAACTATATAAGTTAGAGCTTAACAGCGAGTAAATTAAACAATGAATTTCTTTATAAAATTTTATCTAACGAAGTGGTTGTTGCTCCAATAACCAAGAAGGCCTAGTGCCTCGCCACGACCTAGAAGTCGAAATATCGAAATAAAATGTTTAATTAACTTTATGATAAAAGCATTAAAATTAGAATTAAATAATACTTTGAAAATTTTTTTAACATTTCCTTAGAAATTCTCCAAAAATTTTTTTACTTAAAAAAAAAATTTCTCAGTCTTTGCTAAGTTAAAATCTCTTTTTAAACTTAGAAATTTTCAAAAGACTTTGCAATATTTTTGTACCCCGTTTTTGTTGTGATCAAAGGGAGGATAAGTGTAAGTTCAGTTAAGGGGGAGTTTAAAATTTTTTTTTCAAACAATTAACTAACTAAATTTTGATGTTGCAATTACTTTAAATTGCAAATTTATTACAAAAATGTTAGTTTAGTAATTTTTTTAACTTACTATGTGTTTGTTTTTACCCTAACCTGAACTTGGGTTGATACACATCAAAAAGGGGGAGATTGTTGGACCCCGTGGTAGATTTGATGTGATCAACCAAGTTTAGGTTAGGCCCTGTTTGTCTGATCCCTGTGTCTAAGTGTGCAGGAACTTTGGAGCGCAGGAAGTCGAGCGGAAGACGCAGCTAGCGAGAAGGATGGCACGGGAAGGGAGCCGACGGGCTCAGTGCATTCGAAGGACGAGAAAGCTGCGGAAGAGTACACTGGTGGGCGTGAAGAACATGCACGGCGTTCGAGGGACGTAAAGCCGGGACAGAAGACTGCTCGAAGAGAAGGCCGGGACTGGGTTCGGGTAAGCCCTATTCCGGTTGGTCGAAATCACCCAAAGAAGTCGAACCAGAGCAAGTCAACAGGAAGTTGACTTGTCAACGGTTCGATCGACCGAACCCCATGATCGGTCGACCGAACCCATTTTAATCAGAACCGTTGGTGACACATCAGAAGACACGTCAGCAACCAGCCGAACTGATCGGTTGACCGAACACTCTGATCGGTCGACCGAATCGAAGATAATCCATAGACTGAGTCGAGCATTTTGATCGGGCCAACTCAGCTGGAGACCGTTGGTCGATCGGTCGACTGAACGCAAGGATCGGTCGACCGAACCTAAGCTCGATCCAGCGAGACTGCACCTGGACGGAAAGACTGGGCAGGTTCAGCAGGTTCGGTTGACCGAACCTGGGGATTGGTCGACCAATCCCTCTCGAGTCAAAACCTGATCCCGAAGATCAGGTTAGCTGATAAGCTTTAGAACCCCTATATAAAGGGGGTCTCGGGTAGCTATTGAAAAAAACGAAATCTAACTACAACTCCTGTACTTACATTCTAGCAATAGTTTTGTGCTTCCAAGTGTGTAAAAGGCTTCTCCGCCTTCAGAGAAGGAGAGTGTTCATAGCGCTTTATTACTACCTTGGATTAACAACCTTCTTAGTTGTAACCAAGTAAATAGCTCAGTCTTCCTTTTCTGTTCATAGTTTAGTTTTGTTTAAATTTATAACTATTGCATTTATTTGAGTTTAAATTGGTTGAGGAGGGTATAGTTTTTATTTACAGGCAATTTACCCCCCTCTTGTCGGTCCCACTGCACCAACAGTTACATTGATAAACATCACTCCTAGAACACTCGTAAACCCAAGTTCCTCTTTCATCTTTCTTATTTCTAAGTCTTGTTTCTTTTACTTAGTGCATTTCTTGTCTTAGTTAATTGTTTAGCTAATTTTATGTGAGACATCACTAGTGCTTATAACCAGTCCTTGTGAGTTTGATATCTTTTTATACTGAGGATGAAACCGTGCACTTACGGTTTGTAATACTTCCAAAGTCAATCAACATAATGGCTCTCGATCTCGGAAGATATATTATTGAACAACCGAACATCCTTAGGAGACCGTGATAAAACTTGCATTAGCAAATACATCGGCAAACATTCAATAAAATAAATAATGTAAGACAATAGTTGAAACGAACATATTTTGTGAAGAAAAAAATATAGGTGTATCTCTGTAGGACTGACTACAACACCTTGTAAGAGACAAGAAGAATGTTCTCTGGTTTCAAATCAGTTTGAATTAACCATAAGTCATGCATAAATGTAACACGAACGGAAAAAGAAAATGTTAAGAAAACTGTACCTAAATTAAACGAACGCTTCCAAGATGTCATTAAAATATTGCAAAAGCAAGCTAGATAGTAGGAGCATGAATTAACATACCCCATATTCTGATTATCGAATAATAATGCCAATTTTCTCTTCTCAGGTTTGATGGTCTTAGAGTGTTCGCCACACATGTATCTCAGATGGGCAATCAGAAAATAAGGAAATTTTCCACCTTGAGTAGTCACAAATACTTTGCTGTGAAGACACACTGAGTAGACACAAATTAAAAACTATTCGAAGATAAGCCACAAATCAATTGGAATACATCTAGATTGAAGCATCCATGTTAAGCCTCTAACAGTTTAAAGCTCTGCTATTTTATTGAACTTCTCTTAAGTTACAGCAACAGAGTGAATAGATAAATCTATCATCAATCTCTATTTTCAAAATCTAAGCAATTAATTCATACGTATTTATTGCTTACTAGCAACAAATCATTAGAACCATAGGCACCTAAAGTTGCAGCTAGGTTGCTCTTATGTAAACATGCAATTAAAAAAAATTGGCAAACTCTTTCTTGACGGGAGCAGATTCTAATTTATTTACAGAAAGTCAATTATTAATAACAAAAAAACATCACACTCTTCGTAACCAAAAGGAGGAGGCAGTGCTATAAGCGATGAATTGTTGCCCATATTGCATATTAAAAATTCATCCAATTGACGAAAAAAAAGAAGGCAGTGTTACAAGATTTGCATGGAGTCAGACCACAGGAAAACCAAACTACAGAAAAGTTCAATCCTATTACAATAACAATAAGGACTAGTCTCCAACATTCTAAACAAACTCCTAACTATTACTGACCCAAACTAACAGGAAGGAAAACAGAAGATTTCACCAGAGCAACCAGCATCAGTTTGGTTTGAGGAAATGAGGGTAATTAGTTTGGCCACCTCCAGCATCCTAATTTTGTCTCTGCCCTGAAAAATAGTATGTAGCTTCTCGTCATAATAAATTTCCCTCTTATTTGTTGGGTTCTGCATCAAAATTAAAACCAAGATAGAAAGAGAACTATAGTACAACTAAATACATCATAAATAAACTTAAATGATCCATATTTGGAATGCTATACTCATGTTCTTCACAACATTTATACGAAAAAATTTCTTTGAAAGAAGGGAGAAAAGTGTGGTGATAGAAAGGAAAAATGATGAAGCAAAGAAGTATAAAGGGTACAAAACAAAAAGTATATAGTGATGGATATTAGAAACTGTTAGAATACTGTAAATATAGTTAGGGGTAATTCTGTAATTATGATGTATCATCTTCCCTATAAAAATAAGTAACCCCATAATATCCGGTAGTGGAATAGACTTTTATCCAATATCTCTCATTTTTCTTTTTATAGGGTATCACAGCCAACCCTAATTTTTTCGTCGCCGTCACCAATTCATGCTGCCATCAGTCGTGCCTGGATGAGAGAAAATCTCTCTTGATCCCTCTTCTCCCTCTCGTGTCACCCACGAGCACAAGCCGCTACTTCTCCCTCTCGGGTCGCCCGCGAGCACAAGCCGACGCCTTCATTCCTTGTGTGTAAGCAGAGGCATCTCTTTCTCAATCGCGAGCACAAGCCGCCGTTGCCCTCCCTTCTAGCGTCACCCGCGAGTACAAGCTGCCGCCTTCATTCCTTGCACGCGAGCAGAGGCATCTTTTTCCCGATCGCGAGCACAAGCCTCCCCTGCCCTCACTTATGCGTGGAATTTCCTTGCGCCGCAACATCCTTGTGCCGCAGCGTTGCGCACGCTCCTTGCGCCGCAGCAAACCCTAAATTTTCTAGTGGCCCTCCTTTCTGTGTTTTCTTCAACAACGCTACTCAAATCATTGCCACTTTCTTTGCACGCAGATCGAACCGACGTCGACGTCTCTTGTCTGCGTCGTGTGCACACTATTGTCTTCTCCTGTAGTTTGGCGACGGAGAGAAACTCCATGGCTCTCTCTGAGGTACTATGATGTTGCCGAAGAGTCGGGCACCAAGATGATCAATACCTACCTTCAGCACTCTAAAGCTGAATATTTCGATCTTTACCAACCACATTACTGCACCAATCTATTCTGAGCAGTTGGATGGTAAGAACTACTCCTCTTGGGCCTCTCACATTGAGCTTTGGCTTGTTGGACAGGGTTATGAGACATATCTCTCTCAAACCGAAGAAGATGTCCAAGTCGCCGATCACCCTCTGTGGAAAAATGTTGACACCCAGTTGTGTTGCATTATCCGAGCTAGCATCCATCCATCCATCTCTTAGGGATGTCTTCCGTATTCACAAAACCTGTAAAGTTGTTTGGACACAAGCTCAACAACTCTTTACAAACACCTCTCGGTGACTAGATCAAGTTTGTGAAGATCTCATGACCATCCTCAGTTCTCATCAGATTAAGGATTTAATGTAAACTTATTTGGGTTCAGTTCTAGCCTTCTTTGTGAATTCAATGAACTACTTCTACCTGCAGCCACTCATGTTGCAGAGCTTGAAAATCAGAAGAAGTTTTTTTAAGTCTCTGTTTTTATTTGTCCTGCCCATACATTATTCTCATGTTCACGATCAGATCCTGGGCAGCCCCACCGAAGATACCATAGACAATACCTGGGTGACTCTCCTCCATGTCCCTGCCAAAGTCTTGACATTGTCTCCTTCCGTTCCTAGTGACTCGTCAGCTTTGGTCTCTCAAAACAACAATAGACATCCACCTCATAAGGGCGGCAAAGAACATCCTTGGTGTGATCACTGCCACCGACTAGGACACATGATTGATAAGTGTTGGAGCCTACATGGTCAACCTCCTCGCACTGCTCAGGTAATTAAGAGCTCTGTCGCTTCTTCGGCTTCCCCTGTGAAGTTGCCACGAATCCGACCCCACCACTTTCCTATGATGACTTTCTGAAGTGGTACCAGGATCGTCAAGCTTCAGATTCCACTGCTACCACTGCACACGTTGGTAATTATTTTGCTAGCATATCCCACTCTTCGGGTCCTTGGGTTCTTGACTCTGGAGCCATGGATCATATCACTAGTAATAAATTTCTTTTTTCTTCTCTCTCTACTTCCGATTATTTACTCTTTGTCAGCATGGCCAATGGTTCCCAAACTCAGTCCTAGGGTGTTGGTATTGTTCATCCTTCTCTGTCTCTTTCTATCCAAAATGTTCTTTATGTTCCCAGTGTTACCTTTAATTTATTGTCAATAAGTCAACTTACACGGTCCTTTGATTGTGTCATCTCTTTTACTAAAACTTTTATTTCCTTATAGGACTAGAGTACGGGGAGGATGATTGGCTTCGGATGTGAGTCTCATGGCCTATATCGGCTTCACCAGCCCTCTCTTGTTGGTTCAACGGCGACATCTCCACTTCTTATTCATGCTCAGTTGAGATATCCAGGTCTGGATAAGTTGAGACAATTACATCCTAGTCTTTCTCATTTAGAGTCTTTGTCTTGTGAATCATGTCAGTTAGGAAAGCATATTCGTAGTTCTTTTTCTCTTCACACTATGAGTCGGGCTACGCCCCCTTTTGCTTTGATTCATTCTAATGTTTGGGGTCCGAGTCATATTTCTTCTACATTGGGGTCACGATATTTTGTTACTTTTATAGACAATTTTTCCTGTTGTACTTAGTTGTGTTTGATGAAGGATCATTCAGAGTTATTTTTTATTTTTCAATCTTTTTTCCATGAAATCAAAACTCAGTTTGGTATTTCTCTTCGAACTTTACAAAGTGATAATGCACATGAGTATTTATATACTCAATTTCGTACCTTCTTAGCATCCCATGGTGTGTTGCATTGCAGGTCTTGCCCTCATATCCCTCAACAGAATGGGGTTGCGGAAAGTAAGAATCGTCATCTCCTCGAGACCACCCAGACTCTTCTTCTCCACTCTCATGTTCCTCATCAGTTTTGGGGTGACGCTATACTTACTGTGTGTTATCTCATCAATCACATGCCTTTCTCAACTCTCCAGGATAAAATACCTCATCAAGTACTTTATCCTCATCAGACTCTTCATCCTTTACCACAAAAGGTCTTTGGTTCTGCATATTTTACTCATGCTCTTGATCCTAGCATTAACAAACTCTCTCCCCGGTCCCATAAGTGTGTATTTCTTGGGTACCCCCAGTCTCAGAAAGGGTAAGTGTTATTCCTCTACTCTCCGTCAATATTTTATCTCTCTTGATATCACGTTCTTTGATTCAGTTCCCTTTTTTAGGCCTCACACATCTCCATCCAAGTGTTCTCCTTCTCCACCTACACCAGTAACTATCTTTTATCCTCCGGGGGAGTCTCTATCGCTTCTAGCACCATCTCCTCCTTTGTAGGTTTATCAGCATCGTCCTTGTCTTGCTTTGCCACCGCTTACCACTGACACTACCATGGACACATCTTTAGAGCCACATCCTTCGCCTCTCCCTCTAGTCCCATCTCCTAATTCTGATATTCCCATTGCACTTCGGAAAGGTATGTGTTCCACTCGTAATCCTTCTCCTTATTACATTTCTTTGAGTTATCATCGTCTTTCTCCTTCCTACTATTCTTGTCTTTCTTCCTTGTCGTCTATTTCTCTTCCGAAAACTGTAGGTGATGTCTTTGCCCATCCGGGATGGAAACAAGCTATGATCGATGAAATGTATGCCTTGCAACGCAGTGGGACTTGGGACCTCGTTCCTCAAACACCTGGGAAGTCAGTTGTTGGTTGTCAATGGGTGTATACGGTGAAAGTTGGTCTAGATGGCACGGTTGATTGGCTTAAGGCTCGCCTCGTCGCTAAAGGCTATACTCAGATCCTCGAATTAGATTATGGGGACACTTTTTCTCTTTTTGCCAAGATATCTTCTGTGCACCTATTCCTTTCCATTGCTGTTGATCCTGTCCGAACCAGGGGTCAACGAACGCTGGGGATGTGGCGCTCCCTGCTGGATCCTCGAGTGCTCCGGCGAACCTGCAACAAAACCGAGCCGGGAGGGGTGTCCCGGCGACGGCCCTCCGACGCTCAAGTCAGTCGAAGGAATAGATGAAAGTGGTTGCCGGATGAAGACTCGCGTACCTCCGGTTGAAGAAGTGGAGGCCTTATATAGACTTCTGAGGAGGCTGATGTACATATACCGAGGCACACACACGTGTCCTCAACCCATACCCAGTATGGGCTTGTCAGAGGAGCTTGCCTGACTCCTTACTGCTACAGTACGAGCACGTCTTTAATGGGACAGTGAGCGCGTCTTTGGTGGGACAGTGAGCGCATGTCCTAAGATCCTGCATATCATCTGCTGTCAGAAGATGTTTCCATCCTTGCCTTTTCTTACTCCCCGTCGATCGTCCGACCGGTCGGCAGTTTCCTCGCGTCCGGCCGATCGGGTGTTCTGATCCGCGCGGGAGCTTCCTGGTCATGTGCTCTCTGGACTGTTCGCAGCGTTGATGTTTTATTCCTTCGGTCGAGCAGGCCCTCTGCTCGGCCTTTCCTACTATTCATCATGAGCGTCGGAACCCCGACTCCGGCGGGGTGTATTGCTTCCGCTCGGAAGCTTCAGCTGGTCGTCGCCCTCCTTATCCGCTCGGCTAAGGCCTTTGGCCCTCCTCGCGGCGTTAACTGCTAAATGGGGTCCCCCATTCTTACTGCCGGATCACTTGCCTCCTCTTCAAGTCTATATAAGGCCTCCACTTCTTCAACCGGAGGTACGCGAGTCTTCATCCGGCAACCACTTTCATCTATTCCTTCGCCTGACTTGAGCGTCGGAGGGCCGTCGCCGGGACACTCCTCCCGGCTCGGTTTTGTTGCAGGTTCGCAGGAGCACTCGAGGATCCAGCAGGGAGCGCCACATCCCCAGCGTTCATTGACCCCTGGTTCGGACAGGATCAATTTGACGCCGTCTGTGGGAACGCACCTGCATCTGAGCAGAGGCAATGGACGAGGCTGGAAGAATACATACCGTGGCACTCTCACAAGAAGAGTTGGACGCTCTGGTCGAGATAAGGGCCGCCAAACTTGTGGAACAAAAATAGAAATCAGCAGCCGAACGACCGGAGCAACAAGCAACGTTTGCGTCAGGTGGCCGAGCGGAAGCACCTCCAGCCACTGTCGCATTCCATCGAGCCTTATTTCGTACCCCTGAAGCCATACCAGCTCGAAGGGATAGAGGATCTTCTTTAGACGAGATGCCTAGGCGAGATGACAGAAAGGGGAAAGCTCCCCGAGCGGACTCATCTCCCGAGCGGATCAATCGCCAATTTTCGGAGGCTATTCTGCGAGACCCTCTGCCCAAGCACTACGTGCCTCCGACGATCGGCGAGTACAATGGAACAACTGACCCAGATGATCATCTGGGTAAGTTTGATAACACAGCCACTCTCCATCAATACACCGATGGAGTAAAGTGCCGAGTCTTCCTTACCACTCTCTCGGGATCGGCTCAACGGTGGTTTCGAAGGCTCCCGGACGGATCCATCACAAGTTTCAAGGACTTCCGAACGGCCTTCCTCCACCACTTCGCCAGCAGTCGGCGTTATCAAAAAACAAGCGTAAGTTTGTTCGCCATCAAGCAAGAGGCCCGGGAATCGCTTCGAGCTTACATCCAGCGATTCAACCAAGTGGCGATGGACATTCCAACGGCCACTTCGGAAACCATGATGAATGCCTTCACACAAGGCCTAGTGGATGGAGATTTCTTCCGATCGCTCATCCGAAAGCCGCCCCGGGATTATGATCACATGCTACATCGGGCCAACGAGTACATTAACGTGGAAGAAGCGCAAGCTGCCCGGAAAAAGGAATCTCCAACCGAGCGGGCACCTATTCAGGCCGAACGGAAACAGCACTCCGCTCATCAACCGCCGAGAGGACCAAGGGTCGAAGCAATCCGCTCCCCTCGTGTAAGGTCCCAAGTACAAGAAGTAGCTGCCGCTCAAAGCAAGCCAAAGAAGAAATGGACCCCTATGTTCTGCTCCTTCCACCGGACGGATACGCACAACACAAGGGATTGTCGAAGTCTTCCCTTCGTGGCTAATCCCGTTCCCAGGAAGGCCGAGCGACAGTCTCCTTCCATCGACAGGAGGCGAAGGACCCATGAAGCCGACCGGACTCGCACCGAGAGGCGACATCAACAAACGCCCGATCGGCATAGATCTCCAAGGCAGGAGAATCGCCGAGCGTCAAGAGAACGATCCCGGCCGTCCGCTCGGGAAGAGGAAAATAGAAGCAATACTTCCCGAGGCGAGATCAACGTTATTACTGGTGGGCCGACTGGAGGAGACTCCAACCGAGCCAGAAAGGCAGGCGTCCGGCAGCTACAGATCCACGCAGTCGGTTGTAGCCAAGAGCGGGCAAGTGGACCGGAAATCACTTTCGGGCCCGGAGACTTAGAAGGAGTAGAAGTGCCCCACGACGACGCTCTGCTCATTAAAGCGGTAATAGCAAATTACACTATTCACCGCATATTTGTTGACACAGGGAGCTCGGTCAACATTATATTCAAGAAGGCGTTCGATCAGCTGCAAATTGATCGAGCCGAGCTACTGCCCATGACGACGCCGCTCTACGGGTTCACGGGTAACGAAGTACAGCCGGTCGGATAGATCCGGTTGGCTACCTCACTGGGAGAAGAGCCGCTCAGGAGGACTAGGACAATAAATTTCGTGGTGGTCGACTCTCCCTCGTCCTACAACGTTATTTTGGGACGACCGACGCTCGGTGAATTCCGAGCGGTCGTCTCAACCTTCCACCAGAAGATGAAGTTCCCCGTCGAAGACAAGGTGGGAGAAGTATGAGGAGATCAGTTAGCGGCTCGGCGATGCTATATAGAAATGATCCGAGCAGAAGCCTGTTCCGCTCGGAAGGCGCCCCGGATCGAGGTACACGCCATAACCGAGAAACCTCCTGCTTTAATTTATGATGAAAAGGAGGAGGTTCAGATCCATCCAACCCGATCGGAGGCCACGACTTTTATCGCTTCTGATCTGGAGGAGAAGCAGAAGGAGGAGCTGATCCAATGCCTCCAACGAAATCATGATGTCTTCGTCTGGTCGACACATGAGTTGCCCGGAATTTCGCCGAGCATAGCGCAGCATGAATTGCATGTCCGACCGGACGCTCGGCCAGTGAAGCAGAGAAAAAGAGATTTCAGTGTCGAGCAGAATGCCATCATCCGGGCGGAAGTAGAAAAACTTCTGGAAGCCGGCCACATACGCGAGGTGCAATTCCCAAGCTGGCTGGCTAACGTAGTATTAGTCTCCAAGCCGGTCGGCAAGTGGAGAGTCTGCATCGACTTTCGGGACTTAAATAAAGCATGCCCCAAAGATTTTTATCCCCTGCCCCGGATAGATCAGCTGGTGGACTCTACGGCCGGCTGCGAGTTAATATGTGTGCTCGACGCCTACCAAGGCTATCATCAAGTGCCGCTCGCCCGTGAAGATCAAGAAAAAGTTAGCTTCGTGATTGCCGACGGCACATATTGTTACAATGTGATGCCGTTCGGATTGAAGAATGCTGGGGCCACCTATCAACGCTTGATGAACAAAGTGTTCAGGGAGCAGATCGGGCGGAATCTGGAAGTCTATGTGGACGACATTCTTATCAAATCAGTCCGAGCGGCCGATCTCTTCAAGGACATGGAAGAAACCTTCCGAACGCTACGCAAATATGGAGTCAGGCTAAATCCCCAGAAGTGCCTGTTCGGAGCAAAAGGAGGGCGTTTCTTGGGGTACATAGTGACTGAACGGGGAATTGAAGCAAATCCCAGCAAAGTGAAAGCTCTACAAGACATGCCGCCTCCCAGAAATACAAGGGAAGTGCAGTGGTTGACCGGTCGGATAACTGCTTTGTCCAGATTCATCTCCAAAACCGCCGACCAGAGCCTACCATTCTTCAAGATCCTGCGCAAGGCTACTAAGTTCCAGTGGGATGAAGAATGTGACCGAGCGTTCGGAGAATTGAAAACATATCTCAATTCTCTGCCTGTACTTGCCAAGCCGATCGGGGGTGAGTCACTTTATATTTATCTGTCGTCAACTGAGCATGCTGTAGGCTCAGCACTTGTGAGGGCGAGCGGCGAAGAGCAGCCGGTGTATTTTCTGAGCCACATTTTAAAAGATGCTGAATCTCGTTACACCGGGCTCGAGAAGTTGGCCTTTGCTTTGGTTCTAGCCGCTCGGCGCCTTCGACCATATTTCTTGGCTCACACCATCATTGTCCGGACGAACATCCCACTAGGAAGAGTGCTGTTGAATCCCGAAGCGTCCGGACTGCTCATCAAATGGACGACAGAACTAAGTGAATTTGACATCCAATATCAGCCCCGCTCGGCGATCAAAGCGCAATCCTTGGCTGATTTTGTGACCGAAGTGCAAAAGCCAGAGCCGGAAGCTCTGTGGAGAATATATGTGGATGGGTCTTCCACTCGGCTCGGAAGTGGGATTGGAATATTGCTGCTCTCGCCTCAGGAAGAAAACATGCACTTATCCGTCCGGCTGGATTATAAAGCTACCAACAATGAAGCAGAGTATGAGGCCCTCATAGCTGGATTGCAGGCAGCACGGCATGTGGGAGCCGGTCGGGTGACACTTTATTCAGATTCACAGTTGGCCGCTCAGCAACAGCGCTCGGCTTAAACTCTACGCTGAGGCCTTTGAAAAACTCAAAGCTAATTTCCGCGAGGTTCTTATTCAGAAGATTCCCCGAACGGAGAACTAGGCAGCCGATGAGTTGGCCAAACTAGCAAGTTCTATAACGCCGGTTGTTATCCCGAAGCCAATTGAACAAGTATCTTTGGTGGCACATGTTGACCGGATGGAAGGCCTCATGTTTCCGGACGACTGGAGGACACCCATCATGGAGTTTTTGCGCTCGGGCACCACTCCTGCTGATCGGGATGAAGCCCAGCTGCTCAGGAAGAGGGCCAGTCGGTTCACACTCATCGGCGATCAGCTCTACAAGAAGGCTTTCTCTCGCCCGCTGTTGAAGTGTGTGAGCTCGGAAGACTCGGCTTACATCCTCCAAGAGGTACATCAAGGATCGTGCGGAGGACATCCGGGCGGACGATCACTAGCCAAGAAGATTTTGCTAGCTGGATACTTTTGGCCGACCTTACAAATGGACGCCGCTCGGACAGTATCTACGTGCCTTTCATGCCAGAAGTATCACAACTTCTCGCACCGACCGGCAGAGGAGATGAAGACATCAGCCGTTTCATGTCCTTTCGATCAATGGGGAATGGATATTGTGGGTCCATTCCCGATGGCGACCGGGCAGAGGAAATTTTTGCTGGTGGCGGTCGATTATTTTTCCAAGTGGGTGGAGGCCGAGCCACTAGCCAGGATCACCGAGCAGATGGTCAAAAAATTCATCTGGCAACACATCATCTGTAGGTTCGGTATCCCTCGCCGATTGGTTTCCGACATTGGGCGGCAATTTACAGGGAAGGCGTTAGAAGATTGGTGCAAAAGCTATGGCATTGAGCAACACTTCACGTCCGTAGCTTACCCCCAAAGCAACGGTCAAGCCGAAGTAGCCAACCGGGAAATTCTCCGTATTCTGCGCTTGGCTCGACCACGTGGGAGGAAGTTGGCCGGATGAAGTGCCGGGCGTTTTATGGGCCATCCGGACGACTCCTAAGGAAGCGACGGGCGTCACACCTTTTCATCTGGTGTACGGCGGCGAAGCAGTCATTCCGGTTGAAGTCGACGTCGAGTCCGTCCGGGTCCAATTGTACGATGAAGGCAACGCCGATCGGAGGAACATGGAGTTGGATATGATTGACGAGGAGCGAGCCAAGGCATCCGTTCGGCTGATGGCATACCGTCAACGAATGAAGCAAAACTACAACCGCTGCGTCATTCCCCGATCATTCCAGGTTGGCGACCTTATCTGGAAGAAAGTCAAACCGGTCGGCGACGTCGGCAAGCTTGAAGCTCCGTGGGCAGGGCCCTTCAAAATCATCGAAAAGCTCCGCTCGGACGCATATTATTTGGAGGATGAGGACGGTCGGCAGTTAGATAGGCCGTGGAGTGCGAACCACCTCCAGCCTTACCGGGCGGGATGAAAGGTGTACCACTGTAAATCATCCTGTGTACTTTTTTCGACTGAATACTTGAAATGCAGAAATGAAAAATCAAGAGAACAAATATAAGGCATCGTCAGCGAGGAACGAAGGCCTCGCGCCGTTCGGCCGGAGGTAAATGGGTCGAGCCAAGCGCTCGAGGATCAAAGACCCAGTACCTTCCGGACGGAGGTAAATTATCCGAGCCAAAATGCTCGACGAAGCAGACCCTGAGCCGTTCGGCCAGGAGTACGTTCTCCAAGCTGGGTGAAAGGGGCATATGGATTATCCGAGCCAAGCGCCCGAATAGTGAAGGCCTCCCAGCCGATTGGATTTGCAATCAAATGACCCATGCCGTTCGGTCGGGCACAAAGACTGTTCAAGCGCAAGATAAGTTATGAAGGCCAAGGTCGCTCGACCTGGTAAGGAGTTAGCCTTAAAGGCCGTCTAGCCCAGACGTTAAACCGTAGAGCCGCGCCGACCGGCTATAAATATCCGCGTCGTCTAGCCCAGACGTTAAACCGTAGAGCCGCGCCCACCGGCTATAAATATCCGCGCCGACGAGCTCCGTCGTTAAAAATTGAGAGCCGCGCCGACCGGCTATAAATATCCGCGCCGACGAGCCCCGTCGTTAAAAATCGAGAGCCGCGCCGACCGGCTATAAATAACCGCGCCGACGAGCTCCGTCGTTAAAGATCGAGAGCCGCGCCGACCGGCTATAAATATCCGCGCTGACGAGCTCCGTCGTTAAACATCGAGAGCCGCGCCGACCGGCTATAAATAACCGCGCCGTCGAGCACCGACGTTAAAGATCAAGAGACGAGCCGGCGTCTATAAACTCTCCGAGCGGAAGACCGACGAGCCCCGTCGTTAAAAATCGAGAGCCGCGCCGACCGGCTATAAATAACCGCGCCGTCGAGCACCGACGTTAAAGATCAAGAGACGAGCCGACGTCTATAAACATCCGAGAAGAAGACCGACGAGCCTTGTCGTTAAAAATCGAGAGCCGCACCGACCGGCTATAAATAACCGCGCCGTCGAGCACCGACGTTAAATATCGAGAGACGAGCCGGCGTCTATAAACGTCCAAGCGGAAAGCCGACGAGCTCCGTCGTTAAAGATCGAGAGCAGCGCCGACCGGCTATAAATATCTGTGCCGTCGAGCACCGACGTTAAAGATCAAGAGACGAGCCGGCGTCTATAAACTCTCCGAGCGGAAGACCGACGAGCCCCGTCGTTAAAAATCGAGAGCCGCGCCGACCGGCTATAAATAACCGCGCCGTCGAGCACCGACGTTAAAGATCAAGAGACGAGCCGGCGTCTATAAACATCCGAGCAGAAGACCGACGAGCCCCGTCGTTAAAAATCGAGAGCCGCGCCGACCGACTATAAATAACCGCGCCGTCGAGCACCGACGTTAAATATCGAGAGACGAGCCGACGTCTATAAACGTCCGAGCAGAAAGCCGACGAGCTCCGTCGTTAAAGATCGAGAGCCGCGCCGACCGGCTATAAATATCCGCGCCGACGAGCTCTGTCGTTAAAGATCGAGAGACGAGCCGGCGTCTGTAAACCCTCCGAGCGGGAGACCGTCTAGCCCAGACGTTAAACCGTAGAGCCACGCCGACCGGCTATAAATTTCCGCGCCGACGAGCTCCGTCGTTAAAAATTGAGAACCGCGCCGATTGTCTGTAAACATCCGCGCGATGAGCATTCGCAAAAACTAAATTGTTTAAGTCCGATCGGCCGTCGGTTTGCCAATACTTCACATTCAAACAGTATAGCCAAGCGCTAAATGATTTCGAGGAAAACGAGTCAATTGATTAACCTGATCGGTTGTCTAGTGGGAGACATGTATAGCTTAACTGACTCTACAAATGAGCACCAAACAGACAGAAGAGGGCAATGAAGGACAGACAAAAATAGAAGCAAAGGAATACAATTAGGCCGAAAGGCACGTATAAAAATTTTACATCCGTCGAGCGGATGAAATACAGGAAGTACTTGGAAGAATTCGCCTCACTCCGGCTCCTCAAAATTGAAAAAGGCGTCCAGGATATCGTCAATCATGGCCGCCAGGTCGGAGGCTGGAATGTGCATTCCCGCAGGAAGGTGGCCACCCTTCTTCAAGTACGCCATGGTGACCTTGACCACCTCAGCGAAAGTTGATGAGACGTTACCGCCGAATTTTGCGCCGAACCGTTCCGAGCGGAGGTAGTCTTGGCGCGCTGCTACTAGGCGGCTCGGCTCTCCCTCCTTATATTTTTTGAGTACCACCCGGGAAGCGGTTAAGGAATCTTGGACTGCCTTCAAGTCCATTTCAGCCTTTGTGCGTTCTGCCGAACGGTCTTCCCGCTCGGCGTTCAGCTGGGCCTCCAGATCCTTGGATCGCTGATCTAGCGCACAGACATCTACTTTCATCTTGTCCAGATCAGCTATCGCTCGCTTCTTCCGGGCAGTAGCGCGTTTGGCATCCGCTTCGCGCTTCTTGACTTGGCCCTCTAGCCGAGCCACCTCTGTAGACAGGTCGGCGGACTTTTTCTGTTCGGCCTCGAGGGTTTGTCTCTCCCGCTCGGCCGATGGACCACCCGACACTTGGAGTTTCTCCAGGAGATCCTCCAGCTCGGCTAGCCGATGGCTAGTGGCGATTTGCTCCGCCCAATGCTGTGAGGAAAATAACAAAGTCAGGAACTGAACAGTAGCATGGCACAGGAAGAAAAACGAACCTACCTGAGTGGCTTGCTGCATATCGTTATCGTCAAGCTGCTTGGGCGTCATGAGGGCCACCCGAATCTGGGCGTCCTCGAAAAGCTTGGCGAGCGGACCCGTCAAGGTTATTTCATGAACAGGGCTTGATGGCCGATCGGCAGACAGTAAATATTCCTCCGATGGGAATCGAAGGGTAGTCTTGACGGTCGGGTGGCCGGCCGGCACTTCCTCAGCCGCAGTCGCCTGGCCCGAGGACTCCCCTATGGTTGAAGTCTCGCCCAACCGTCGTAAGCGACGACGAGTCAGTGGAGGAGAGCCAGAGGGTTGTGCGGTGGGCGAGGCCACGGGGGTCCTGATCTGCGACGGCGTGCGACTGGGCGAAGCGACCTCGATCGGCGCCTGGGGTTCGCCTTCTTGGGTCGGCGGGAGGCTGGGGTCTCTACGACGTTTTCGCCGAACTTCCCGTGGTGAATCCCCAGCCTGGGGAACTCCCAGCTCGGCCGGGGCAGAGGAAACAGGATCCGCCTCAACCTCTGTTGAAACGGATGGAGTAGCTTCTGTTTCAGGGGCGGACTGCGTCCCCCCCTCTCCTGTAGCTGCCGGGCGGCTGGGGATTAGACCCCGCTCGGCGAGTTCTTTTTTGGTAGCCGCCTCAATCTCCACGGCCTTCAACTTCAGATGATCGGTGGCCTTGGAGCGCCACATGACTTCAGCTGTAATGGAAGAAATTAAAATCAGTTAGAAAAAAAAGGCGAAGAGAGTAAAAAGTCCTTACTCATGCGGTAGGGGAGATTGGCCCGAACGGGAGATAATCCGAAAATGTACAACACCCCCTTGAGAAGCAACTGGTCGATTTTGTACCGCTGACCGGACAACCAGTTCGCCGCATGAAGGTAGGCCGGATTCTGCCATTTGGTTCTGAATGCTGGCCGCTCGGGAAGTCGTATGTAGAAGAAGAACTCCTTCCAGTGCTTGTTAGAGGTCGGCATATTATCAAAAAATTTAAAGCCTATTCTACTTTGGAAAATGAAAGTGCCCAGCTCGGATTGTTTGGGGTAGAAGAAGAAGTGGAATATTTTGGGGTCAAGTGGGATACTGTGCAGCTTAAAGAGGACAACCACCCCGCTCAGCAACCTAAAGGAGTTCGGCACAAGTTGGCCGAGCGGGATGCGGAAATAATTACAAACCTCCAAAATAAAGGGATGGGTAGGAAATCTAAGGCCGCCCTGGAATTGGTCCAGAAAAAAACAAATGGTACCGATCGGCGGGTTATGGGGCCGGTCGGCCGGGTCGGCTATAACTATTTCATGGTCATCAGGGATCCCATACGTCCGAACAAGACGACGAGCGCCCTCTTCATCAAACCGACTCTCCATGGTCATGTACCAAGGGCCATGAACATCCACAGTGGGTACGGAAGTGCTTGCCATGACTGAAGTATCAAGAAAAAGAAAGAAGGAAGCCGAAGGAAACTCGGAAACGGAGGACAGATAAGAGTTCGCAAGCAAGGGAACGAAAGGAGTTCCACGCGAAAGGGAAAGGCCGAACGAAAGGAAGGGAGAAGCTTACTGAGGAAAGGTGAACGGAGAAGATCACCAGAAAGCCGAAAACCACCGAGAGGCGAGAGCTAGGACAACCGGAATGAAGCAGCCGCGGGCACCTTCGACGGAGGATGAGCGATGAAACAGAGAAATGCGGCGTAAGGGCGGAGACGAAGGCTTTATGCGAACGAGGCTGGTCGACCTCGTCCGTCGGATGCAGGTCACGAGAGACGAGGTCATCATCTAACCGTCAATTTCAAAGTAACCGCGTCCCATCGTACGGATCATCACCACCACACAAGAAGAGCCACGTGGCGCTCTGTCACCAGGCGTAATTAATGCGCCCATACCGCGTATGCTTCGACTTAATGGAAAGGATTTGCGTGATTTTCGAGAAGATTTAGACAAGCAAACATCCACGCTGGACGCCAAGACATCCAGAACGAAGAGCCGAGCGGATGATGAGTTATGAGGGCCGAACGGCTCTAGGTATATCATAAGCGGCGGTAAGGTGACGACCGCCCGTTCGGACACATAGTCCAGTCAGTCGGACTCATTGCCTCCTTCGACTAGACTTGAAGAGGAGGCAAGTGATCCGGTAGTAAGAATGCGGGACCCCATTTAGCAGTCAACGCCGCGAGGAGGGCCAAAGGCCTTGGCCGAGCGGATAAGGAGGGCGACGACTAGCTGAAGCTTCCGAGCGAAAGCAATACACCCCGCCGGAGTCGGGGTTCCGACGCTCATGATGAACAGTAGGAAAGGCCGAGCAGAGGGCCTGCTCGGCCGAAGGAATAAAACATCAACGCTGCGAACAGTCCAGAGAGCACATGACCAGGAAGCTCCCGCGCGGATCAGAACACCCGATCGGCCGGACGCGAGGAAACTGCCGACCGGTCGGACGATCGACGGGGAGTAAGAAAAGGCAAGGATGGAAACATCTTCTGACAGCAGATGATATGCAGGATCTTAGGACATGCGCTCACTGTCCCACCAAAGACGCGCTCACTGTCCCATCAAAGACGTGCTCACTGTCCCATCAAAGACGTGCTCGTACTGTAGCAGTAAGGAGTCAGGCAAGCTCCTCTGACAAGCCCATACTGGGTATGGGTTGAGGACACGTGTGTGTGCCTCGGTATATGTACATCAGCCTCCTCAGAAGTCTATATAAGGCCTCCACTTCTTCAACCGGAGGTACGCGAGTCTTCATCCGGCAACCACTTTCATCTATTCCTTCGCCTGACTTGAGCGTCGGAGGGCCGTCGCCGGGACACCCCTCCCGGCTCGGTTTTGTTGCAGGTTCGCCGGAGCACTCGAGGATCCAGCAGGGAGCGGCACATCCCCAGCGTTCGTTGACCCCTGGTTCGGACAGGATCAATTCTTCATCCGGCAACCACTTTCATCTATTCCTTCGCCTGACTTGAGCGTCGGAGGGCCGTTGCCGGGACACCCCTCCCGGCTCGGTTTTGTTGCAGGTTCGCCGGAGCACTCGAGGATCCAGCAGGGAGTGCCACATCCCCAGCGTTCGTTGACCCCTGGTTCGGACAGGATCAGCTGTGATTCGACATTAACCTCTTTATCAATTGGGCATCAAAAATACATTCTTACATGGTGACCTGCTCGAGAAAGTCTACATGGAGTATCCTCCATATTTTATTGCTCATGGGGAGTCTTCTGGTCTTTTATGTCGCCTGCGAAAATCTTTATATGGCCTTAAGCAGTCACCCAGAGCATGGTTCAGTAGATTTAGTGCTGTAATTCTACAGTTTGGCATGAATCAGAGCGAGGTTGACCATTCTGTCTTTTATCACCACTCATCCACTGGTTGCATTTACTTAGTGGTTTATGTGAATGATATTGTCATCACAAGTAGTGATCATCTCGGGATTTTATAGGTGAAACAACATCTTTTCAAATATTTCCAAACAAAGGATTTCAGCAAACTCAAATATTTCTTAGGAATAAAAGTAACACAGTCTAAAGATGGAATCATCATATCCCAAAGGAAGTATGCAATGGATATTCTAGAAGAAACAGGAATGTTAAACTCAAAGGCAGTCAACAACCCCATGAATCCTAATGTCAAGCTCCTGCCAAATCAAGGGGAGCCTCTTCCAGATCCTAAACAATACAGACGATTGGTAGGGAAATTAAACTACCTTAGTGTTACTCGTCCGGATATTTCGTTTGTAGTAAGTGTGGTAAGTTAGTTTCTCAACTCTCCATGCAACGAACATTGGGATGTTGTGACTCAGATTATTTGGTATATAAGAGGTGCACCAGGAAAGGGTCTTTTGTATAAAAACAAAGGACATACTTGAGTTGTAGGATATTCTAATGCAAACTGGGTAGGATCTCCCACTGATAGAAGATTCACTTCTGGATTTTGTGTATTTGTCGGAGGTAACCTTATCTCTTGGAAAAGCAAAATATTGTGGCAAGATCAGTGCAAAAGTAGAGTATCGAGCTATGGCCATAGCTAGTCAAGAGCTAATATGGCTAAAACAGTTGCTTCAGGAACTAAGGTTTAGAGAGGTTACACAAATATCACTTATATATGACAACCAGGCTGCCATGCATATCGCCTCGAACCCAGTTTTTCATGAGAGGACAAAGCATATTAAAGTTGACCGTCACTTTGTTAGAGAAAAAGTCATATCTGGAGAAATATTTACTAGTTTTGTCAATTCGCATGATTAACTAGTAGATATATTCACTAAGTCACTGAGAGGTCCCTGAATTGACTACATATGTAACAACTTTGGTACATATGATCTATATTCTCTAACTTGAGGGGGAGTGTTAGAATATTGTAAATAATGCTAGGGGTAATTCTATAATTATGATGTATCCTCTTCCCTATAAAAATAAGTAACCCCATAGTATCTGGTAGTGGGATAGACTTTTATCCAATATCTCTCGTTTCTCTTTTTACAGAAACAATAAGGTAATGAAAAATGGGCAGCATATTAAGTCATGACTCATGAGTAGAGCGAATCGTGAGGAAAGAGAAGGGAATGAAGACCTGAAGCTGGTTGGCCTTAATGTGATCCAAGATCTTCTTGACAACATCAGCCTGAGAGATCTTAGAGGCACTGACGAACTCCTTTATGGCCTTGGTGACTGGAAGTGGGTTGAGGATGCGGGAGGCTTTCTACTTACCGGTGCCCCCCTTTGCCAACGAGGCAACATTCAGCGAAAAAGCATCCTTCACCGCCATAAGCACCCGACACACACCAAAACCATAGCTCACTCGCTCTCTCTCTCTCTCTCCTCGCTTGTCATTGAATTGAGGCAAACTAATTTTTAAAGATTGTCTTAGACCCAAAATACTCACATAGACAAGAGTTTAATAAAATCGTTATCTATTACCATGTAAACAATGTTAATAAATAATGGTTGATTAAAACCATTATCGTATGCCTAAAAAACGTTGTCTTTGACATATATAAGAAGACATTTTTTATAAAAAATGCTGTTTTTTTTCAAAAAAAATGCCAACAACAAAAATTTTTCAATAAAACCATTGTTAAATAAAAAAAGATAACAGTATTTTTTTATTAAGTGTGGTTGAATCTAAATTTCTTATAGTGAAAGTATAGAATTAGAGATGATGAACATGAATGCAGCGAAATTGACATCTTCTTAGTGCATCGTCCACGAATTTGACAATCTCTAGAAAGAAGAAGTGAGGGCTAATTGTAGGTCCCGTGTGGTCGATAAAGGGGAGGGGGGGTGAATTGCCCTGCATAATAAAAACAAGTATACCTTTATCAAACTATTGAGCTTAAACAATTACACAATTAACAAAAAGATAATGGAATTAAAAGAGTATGAGATAAACAATTTTATTTGGTTTGCAATCAGAAGATTGCTACTCTAAGGAAAGTAGGCTCACTATGAATATCTTCTTTGTGAACAAAATGTCGGAGGCGGAGAAGCCTCATACATGAAAATAAAGCTCGAAAATGGAAAACAAAATAGATTTTGAAGTACAAAACTGTGTTATTCGAAATAAAGAAGACCATGGCTCTATTTATAGTCCACTGGTCGAAACTAACTATTTACTGGCGTGGCATGATCCGAGCTCCTGGACCCTCTCCGGGCGCCCCTAGTGTGGCAAAACTCTATCTTCATGCAACGTCCAAGTGATAAGATTTTATCCATCTTCGGATGCTTGTACCCAGACTGGGCATTCGAACTATTGCTGATGTGGACCCAGAAGTTCATATATAGCGTCAAGCCACCCATTTGGGCACCCTAGTGGCCCGGGTGCCCGGACCAGCTAGTTCGGGCGCCCGAAGCAGTTATTCTAGGTGCCCGGATCAATTAGCTTTGGTTGACTAGTTCGGTGCCTTCTCTAGTCGCTTGGGTGATTTCGGTCATCCGAAATTAGTCTCACTCGAACCCATCTTCTGGCCTTTTCCTCAAGCAATCTTCCACTCTAGCTTCTTATCCCTCGAAAATGCCATGTGCTTCCTTCTCGCCGGCCAGGGTACTCTTCCGCAACACCTCATCCCTTAGACGCACTAAGTCCGTCGACTCTTTCTCGTGTCATATTCCATTTCTCTAGTTGCGTATTTCACTCGACTTCTTATACTCCTAAGTTCCTGCATACTTAGACACAAGGATCAAATCACAACAGGACCTAACTTGACTTGGTTGATCACATTAAAACTATCACAGGGTACTTACAATCTCTCACTTTTTGATATGAGCAACCCAAGTTAGGGTAACACAAAACAAAAAATAGTAAAATAACAAGTAAATAATTTACAATTAACAAACATGTTATGTAATTCAAAAAAATATCTCCCCCTAAACTTAATCTATAATTCTCTCTCTTTGATCACATTAAACATGGGGGTATTCTTTGAAAATAAATTTGAAAAAAAATTTAAGGGATAAAAAAATAGTGACTAACATTCAAAAAAATTATGAAGTTTATATTTTGAAAATATAAATTTTTATGATTTATAAATCAATTTTGGAAGAAATAATTTTAAAATTATTTTTAATGATAAAAAAATTCTAAAATTTTTATAATGGTTAAACAAACATATCCAAAACAATGATAGATTTTCATGGATAAACAACATTAGTATAAGCAGTAATTAATTATTATATATAGAGATATGTATTTTCTAAGAAAAGTTCTTAATAAATAAATTTTGAGCTCTAAAATTTTTGCAACCTTTTTTTAGTCTATAAAATATAGATCTATAAAAAAATAAAATTTTTAAAAATTAACTTTTTGAGAATTTTTAATATCAAAAATTAATATTTTAATAAAAAATTAGTTGAAAATTAAATGTCAATCAAAAATTTTTAAAAATATTTTTTTTACAAAGAACATGATTTTTTTTCAAAGAAAAATAAAACTTTCAAAAAATATCTCTATGAAATAATTTTAAATTAAAAAATACCATTTTAAAAAAAAATTATAAAAATAATAAAACAATAAAAAAATTTTGAAATATTTTTCAAGATAAGTAATGAAATCCTCTTTCTTGGAAAAACTTAAGATCTAATTAATTTCAGATTGAAATATTATAAAATAATTTATTTTAAAATGTTTGACAATTTTAAGTAAAATGAAATATTAAATCAAATTAAAAATAAAACATACATAAAGATTTTAAGCTAAGTATGATTTTGGAACCCAATATAGGTTTCTACTTACTGGATTAATAAAAAAATTTTTTAGAAACATATTTTCATGATATTTTCTAATTTAACCCTTATGTTATCTAAAATACCAATTTAGTCCTTGATAATTTCTAAATTTTGAAGTACCAAAATTTAAATATGCAGAATTCTATAAATTTTCTATTTGTTCTTTTAATTTTTCATTTTTAATTTTCATCTTATCAAAATCTTCTAATTGACAAGATTTTACTAAAATTTCTTTCTTTTAGCTCTTTATTTATTTTAAATAATTTATTATTATTATTTTCAAATTGACAGGAATTTTTAGATAACATTTTAATAAACTTGTATAACTGATAAGGGGTAGAGACTGTACCTGACTTACCTTGTCGATTTTATTATCTGATGCTCCTCCTATAGTGCTGCTTTCCTCTGACATTTCTCCCCCTTCATTAATGCTCTCAATGCTTATTTCAGATAAGCTTGCTTCGTCATCTTCTTGGTGACTTGCTATTAGCGCAAGTGCGATGTAGGCTTCAAGCTTCGACTCAGACGATGTTTCATCCCACATCGCCTTTAGATTTTTGTGCTTTTTCTGGGTCGATCTTTTGTCCTTGTCCTTCAACTTTGGACAGTTGTCTTTGACGTTCCCTTCTTCATTGTAGTGATAACATCTCTATTTTATTTTTCTTTTCTTATCTACACTTGATTGAATTTATTAGATTTAATTTTTAAAAATTTTCTTACCATAAATGTCATTTCATCATCATCGAAAGATGTTTTCGAATCTACTTCGTCCATTTTTGTCTTTACGGTAATGTTCTATTTCAGCTCCTTCCTTAAATCTACACATCTAGATTCATGAATTTCAAAGGTAGAAATTAATTCTTCTAGATTACTTACATCTAAGTCCCTAGAGATGTAATATGCATCTACTAGAGTTGACCATTCTGGTATTCTTGGAAAAGTGTTAAGCGCATACCTTAGCGAATCTCTATTGGTTACCTTTTCTCTGAGATTCGTGAGTTCGATGTTTAGCTATTTTAGCTTGGCATGTAGTTGAGGGACCGTTTCACCTTCCTTCAATCGAATATTTGTCAGTTGGTTCCGAAGTAAATCTCTTCTTATGAGCATGGCTTTTGGAGGAATTTTTGCCAGAGGTCTTTTGCATACTTATAGACTCCGATCCTGTTAACCTCTTGTGGTTTTGAAATATACCTCTATTTTCTTTTTCTAGTGGGCGAAGTCTTCCTTGAACTTAGGCGGGTGGATACTATTACATTGGAAAGATGCCAAGGCCAAGTTTTACTTGGTTCAGAACCTGTGATGACTCCTATTCAAAGACCTGTGATCGTTGATCACTTTCGTTGGGAAATCACTATCAATTCAAATATTTAAATTACAAAGTTTTAGTACACGAATTGTAAACTAAAATGTTACCAACAAGAAGAAAGAATGAATCGAGTTCCTTAATCGTCGGATGTTGGAGTAGCTTTTTAGGATTGTTGGTGCCTTCTCGGATTAGTGCGTAAGAACGAAAGTTGTAGCAGATGATTGTATAAAGATGTTAGTTATATAGGCCCATTATGGGCGCCTAGACCTCCTCCAGGCCCCTGGACCATTGTTGACGTGGTGATCTCTCACCAAAATATAATCCTTCAAGTTTATCCACTTTCGGGGGCCTAGACTCCCTCCGGACGCTTGGACCATTGATGTGGGTTCGGCCAGTCATTGCGCTCCAACTCAACTTTAGTATAATTTTTCTGGACTGGGCGCCTGGACCGACCTCGGGCACTCAGACCACTTGGGTGACTGGTAGGACATTCAAGTGAAGCTAGTTCGTGTGCTCGGACTCCTTCTGAGCGCCCAGACTCTCTTTTTCAACAACTTATTTCCTTGCAAAAAAGAGTTAGTCCAAGCAATAATAAATATGTTTATCTTGAAAAAAAAAGTTAGCACAATATAGCAGGATAATAGTAGTAATTTGATCCTATCTCCTTAAGATCAGGACCTAGTTAATGTCTCAACATAGGTTTCCTAAATGGACCTAAGCTAAACTAACGTCTACTGTTTCCTCAATTGGGAATGAATCCTCACTAGATCTCTCCTTCAGTTGCTTACTTCCACTTACCAACTACAGTCGCGTGACTTGTCTTTAACCTACTAGGTCTTCCTGCCAGTTGCCAGGTCCGTAGACCCAACTGGACTTTGGTTGATTGTCATGCCTCGCAAATCCAACCAGACTTCCTGCTAGATATCGAGTCTTGCAGACCTATCTGGACTTCGTATCAGCTATCGAGTCCCGTGGACCTTGCTGGATTTCAGCATGGTGTTAGGTCCTCCAGATTTGTCAACTCCTACACACTTGGTAAAGTAGTTAGATCACAAACACTCTAACTTTAATCTACTTATCATTCATCAATACCTGAGTTTGATCATTAGTGTAAATTATACCAACAAGCTCTCCCTTTTTGATGCAATAATAATCTGAGTTAAAGTTAAAAAAAAATACTGAAAGATAATATCAAAAATGCAAGCAAAATGAACTAACTTAGTTTTGAATTTGATGTACTTGATCAAGTTTGTTTATTCTTTTTCTACATTAACCCTTACCCTCCCCCTTTGACATTCATAAAAAAAAATAAGGTAAAAGAAATACAAGCATAAGATAACTAATGCTAGACATTAATGCTAAAATTATACACTTTGTATGTATATACACAAAAGTTCAGGCAAGATAATTTTTTTACAAATATTTTAAAAGAATTTTCAAAGTAAGGCCTAAAATAAATTACTAGATAAACTTATTAAAAAATTTCTAACTAAAAAAATTCTAAGTAAACTTTTGAAAGAAAATGTCTGAGTAATCTTTTTCAAAAATTTATGAGTCAACTTTTTCAAAATAAGGATTAAAAAAATTCTTAAGTGAACTTTTTTTCAAAAATATCAGAATAAACATTTTTAAAAAATTCTAAATAAACCTTTGAAAAAAAAATTCTAAGTAAATATTTACAAAGAAAAATTTTCTAATAATGATTTTCATAGTAAGAAATATTTTCAAAATAATTAAAAAAATATTTCCTAAGTTAACATTTTCAAAGTAATTTTATAGAAAATTTTTCAAAGTAATTTGTTAAAGAAAAAATATTTTTTTCTAAGAAAGATTTTCAAAGAAATTTTAAAGAAAACTTTTCAAAGTAATTTGTTAAAGAAAAAATATTTTTCTAAGAAAGATTTTTAAAGAAAACTTTTCAAAGTAAAAATTTTTTAAAACACTTTTAAGTTGTCTAACCCGCTTAATATGATATCTTTATTGAACACAATAAATACATAATAGCTAAAGTAGAAGATAAGAAATATCAAGCATAATGTGATAAGTGAAATAAAACATCTAGTAGCTAAAGTGAGACTCAAATAGCATCAAGTTAGGAAAATATAGTAGAAAATGAAATACTGAGAAGACGAGGAAGAGGGGGTGAAACCCCAAGATCGTAACATGTCCATCAACTTAGTATGATGAGTCTGCCCCTCCTCTCGAAGACTGGAAACATCCTGTCGAAGATCAGAGACCTCCTGTCGAAGATGTGTCATGGACGGCTCAAGTCCTATAACTTTGTTGTCTAAAGTAGGAGGGATTGGAGGTGGGAGTAACCCAAAAATATCAACCATGATATCATGTATCTCTGCCTCCTCTCCTGGAGTCAGGTTAAGCTGAGGCTGGGCTGTGGGGTCAGGCTATGGTTGAGCTACAGGGTCAGGCTGATGCTGGGCCTCTCTCCTCCAAGATAGGATACCTTGATCATCTATATGGAAACTAGCTAAGGATAGGTTCCTAGCTCCTACTATATCGAACTCATTTAGAACTTTGACATCACCCATGGTAATATCAATACCTAATGATGCTAAGTAGGAGGTTAAAATATGACAATAAGACATATGGATCCGTCGGATAGTGGTAATACTTGCCGAATAAATGATGGTATTAAAGATATGCAAATTGATATCTATGTCTAGCCTCTAGCATAATGCATAAAGAAGGAATGAATGAAATGGACTTATCATGACTACATCGAGGGTAGTCAGAGGCAGAATGCACATGGTGAGAGCCCTAAAGAGGACATAGTCCTGGATCCTAAGGGCGACAGATCTAAACTAAGTCACAATAAGGACGCCCTATCCCCCAAAAAAAAATACGAATATATTGTATCGAGCATGATATGTGAATAAGGATCACCAAATGATAGGTCCCTAGTGTTGATACGGTCTGACCTGGTTGTTGTTTTGATGTTGACATTGATTTAAGTTTGTATCAGATGTTAATTGAACTCGGATTGATTAATGATCAAGGTTGATCAAGTGGAAGGGAAAAGTCCAAGTTGGAAACTTGGCACGCGAAGTCGGAGAGGGCTCAGTAGCTCGTTCTCCGGACTAGGTCAGAGAGGGCTCGGTAGCTCGTTCTCTGGACCGGACGAAGTCGGAGAGGGCTCGGTAGCTCGTTCTCCGGACTAGGTCAGAGAGGGCTCGGTAGCTCGTTCTCTGGACCTGACGAAGTCGGAGAGGGCTCGGTAGCTCGTTCTCCAGACTAGGTCAGAGAGGGCTAGGTAGCTCGTTCTCTGGACCTGACGTAGTCGGAGAGGGCTCAGTAGCTCGTTCTCCGGACTAGGTCAGAGAGGGCTCGGTAGCTCGTTCTCCGGACTAGGTCGGAGAGGGCTCGGTAGCTCGTTCTCTGGACCTGACGAGGTCGGAGAGGGCTCGGTAGCTCGTTCTCTGGACCTGACGAAGTCGGAGAGGGTTCGGTAGCTCGTTCTCCGGATTAGGTCAGAGAGGGACCTAAGTGGACATTCCATGATACATTGGATCGGTCGGCATACCGATCCAGTGATACATAAGATAGTGGATCCGTCAGCAGACCGATCCAGTGAAACTAAGTTTCCATGAATCACTCAGTAGCACACTGAGTGTAATCTGATCGGTCTGGTGACCGATCAGGAAACACTCAGTAGCACACTGAGTGTAATCTGATCGGTCTTGTGACCGATCAGGAAACACTCAGTAGCACACTGAGTGCAATCTGATCGGTCTGTAGACCGATCAGGAAACACTTAGTAGCACACTGAGTGTAATCTGATCGGTCTTTGAGACCGATCAGGAGATGCTACTGCGAAAGAAGAAAGGCAGGGATCGGTCGTGGAGACCGATCCAGCTGCGGCCTGATCGGTCTCCATGACCGATCAGACAAGCAGTGGACCGATCAGGATATGTCCTGATCGGTCCATGGTTCGGTCTGGTGACCGATCCACACACGATCCATATTGTTCGTTGTTTCTGCGATTCCTCCACTGCATTTGATCTGCCTGATTCATGTGATATAACCTCTGTGCTGTTAGCTTTTGAGTTTGCAGGATCACAGGTATCATTCCAAGCTTAATTTCAAATCAAGTCCATAAGAGGAATACGACAAATGGCCTTTCTGCTGTGATTCGCGGCGCATGATGCATTTGAAGCATCAACGACTACTGGTGTGATCTGGCTGCGATCTGCTTGACTCCTGGTGATTGGTTCGAGCTCAGAAGACACTAGTGAAGACTGTGATTTCATTGGTGTGAGATCAGGGAACCAGGTTAGGAGGAAGAGGGATTGGCTGGAGCGATGATTCAGTGCAGCTTGACCACGATCCGTGACAGCGGAGAACAGGGGCTTAAGAAGCAGTAAAAAGCGAGAGGAAAGAATAAGAAAAAAAGGAAGAAAGTTCTGTTGATCGTTGAGGGGTGCTAAGTTCTTGTGCTCTCGGGTGAGAAACTGCTGTTTGTGAGTTCTCTGTTTTCACTGATCCTCGCGTGGTTGTAAGCAATAGTTCATTCTTCTTTGCCACCGAGTTCTGTAAGTCTTGTGCTTTAACATATATATTTCTTGAGACTTTGTGGAGAGGTTACTCCACCGAGAAGGAGGATCTTTAGTCGAAATTTTTCCGGGGTGCGATGTACCGAAGATCAAGGAGTCGTCCACCTTACGGACACGCCGAGGAGTAGGGGCAAGTTATCCCCGAACCTCGTAAATCCGTGTGTTAGTGTGCTTGTTTCCTTTTGTTTTAGTTACTTAATTCCGCTGTGCTAACAAGTTTCTTTGTAGAAATCTTTGTTTAAGTTTTTAAGAGGCTATTCACCCCCCTCTAGCCATCTAAGATCCTAACAAGTGGTATCAGAGCCTAGTGCTCTTCATCCGGACTAACATCCAAAGGAGCAAGAAGATGGCCATGAAGGAAGGATTCAGCACCAACAGACCACCCTTCTTCGATGGAGCATATTTCCAATATTGGAAGAGCCGCATGGAGTATTATCTCAAGACTGATATCTCCATGTGGTTCTCGGTCAAGGAAGGATTCACACCACCGAAGGACGAAGAAGGTAAGGAACTCGATTCATCAAGGTGGTCTACTGAACAAACTCGTAAAGGGCAAGCCGATGCCAAGGCGGTAGTCACCTTACAATGTGGGATTGCCAAGGACCAACTCGTCAAGGTAGGTCCATTCTCGAGTGCAAAAGATTTATGGAACAAGCTTATCGAGCTCCAAGAAGGAACTCGTGATTCTCGGATAGCCAAGAGGGACCTATTCTTGAATCAACTACAAAATCTCACCATGAAGGAAAACGAAACGGTAAGTGAACTACATGGGAGGTTCAAGGAAATCATCAATGGTCTACATTCCGTGGATGAACGCGTGGAGAATCGCGATCTAGTAAGGTACGCTCTTAAATCCTTTCCAAGGAATGCCTTGTGGTCATCTATGGTAGATGCCTACAAGGTTTCCAAGGATCTTTCCATTGTAAAGTTAGATGAATTCTTTTGTGAAATGGAACTTCATGAACTTGCTAACAAAGGTCAAAAGGAGAAAGGTATAACTTTGGTTGCAGGAGAAAAGAGCAAGGATGGGAGAAGAAAGAAAGGAAAGAAGAAGGAGAAAGAGATTCTTTCATCTTCATCCTCCTCCGAGTCCGATGATGAAGGTGGATCATCATCAAGCGAGATGGCAAATTTTGTGAGGAAGATCATGAGAAGAAGCAGGAGATACAAAGGTAAGACTGTAGATCAAAATATTGATAAGTCTAACGTTACTTGCTATGAGTGTAGCAAGAAAGGCCACTACCGGAGTGAGTGTCCAAAACTCAAGAAGGAGGAACGGGCCAAAAAGAAGGAGGAAAGAGCCAAGAAGAAGAAAGCTCTCAAGGCCACTTGGGATGAATCTTCCTCAAGCTCATCGGAGGAGGAAGAGAAGAAGGAGAAGAGTACTCGGCAATTGGCACTCATGGCAAGGGAGGAGTCCGAGTCCGAGAGTGATGACTCAAGCACTTCAGCCGCGGCTTCATCATCTTCGGATGATGAAGAGGTAACCTCTTCTCACTTAGAAAAATGTTATAAGACTATTACACATTTGTCTACCTTGCTTTAAAAATCAAAAACAGAAAATAGATCATTAAAAGAAGAAGTAGAAAACTTGAGGGCCCTTAGGGAAGATGAGGTTGATGACCTACATCTAGAGGTCCTTGAGGATGAGAACAAGGCTTTGAAGGGTGAGGTTGAGAAACTCAAGAAAATGCTTGAAAAATTCTCAACCAGCTCTAAGACCCTAGACATGATTCTAAATGCCCAAAGGGCGGTCTACAACAAGGCTGAATTAGGATACCAACCTAAGGAGTCTAGCTTTATTTCTTTAGTGTCAAGAACCCAATTTCATAGATCGCATGTTTCTAGGGTTCACGAGACTAGGAAGAAGGTAACAAAGGCATGGGTGCCTAAGTCCTTCATTGTAGATGCATTAGGTCCCAAGATTTGAGTACCTAAAACATCTATCTTTCGTGTCTTGTAGGCATTGGTAAAGGGGGAGCGTCTATCAACTTGGTTTGTTGATAGTGGATGCTCCAAGCACATGACCGGGGACAAGTCACTATTCTCTACCATTCAAAACAAAAATAGAGGTAATGTGTCTTTTGGTAACAATGGTAGTCTTAAGGTTATAGGAGTTGGAGACATTCATATATCCGAATGCCTCCAAATAAAGAATGTCCTTCTAGTCAAGGGGATGACTTTTAATCTCCTAAGTGTCAGTCAATTGTGTGATACGAATTACACAATTGAGTTTTATTCAAGTCAATGTCTGGTCAAACACATTGACACACTTGACACGGTACTAGTAGGCACAAGGGTAGATAACATTTATCAAGTTTCTTTCAAAAGTGCTACTAATGCTCTTGCTAAGTGTTTCATGTCAAAAGAAGAAGAATCGTGGCTTTGGCATAGGAGGTTGGCTCATGTAAACATGAAGAATATCCGAAAGCTGGTCAACAAAGGGTTAGTGCGAGGCTTACCAAGCATCAAGTACCAAAAGACCAAATTGTGTGATGCATGTCAGAAGGGTAAGCAAACTAAAGCGCCTCATAAAGGTAAAAGCGTTGTAAGTACAACCACTGCCTTAGACCTATTACATATGGATTTGTTTGATTGCAGTAGTGTTATTTCATTAAATGGAAGTAGATACTGATTTGTGATTATTGATGACTTTACTAGGTATACATGGACCTTCTTTTTGAAAACTAAGGATCAAACCATAGATATTTTTATTTCCTTTTGTAGAAGAACTGAAAATGAAAAATCAACAACAATTAAAACCATTAGAAGTGATCATGGTGGTGAATTTCAAAATCATAGGTTTTTAGAATTTTGTCAAGAAAAGGGATATAGGCATGAGTTCTCTACTCCAAGGACCCCACAGCAAAATGGGGTTGTGGAGAGAAAGAACCGAGTCTTACAAGAGGCTGCACGAAGTATGCTCAATGAGTATTCACTACCGAATTACTTGTGGGCTGAAGCTGTAAATACAGCTTGCTATGTGCAAAACCGAATCCTGATACATAGGTTTTTAGGAAAGACTCCCCATGAACTTTGGTTTGGAAAACCCCCTACAATTAAACATCTTAGGGTGTTTGGTTGTAAGGTGTTTATTTTGAACACCAAGGACCATCTTGGAAAATTTTCGACCAAAGCTGATGAAGGGATACTGGTCGGGTACTCGCTCACCAGCAAAGCCTATCGAGTCTACAACAATAGGACTAAATTGATTGAAGAGTCCTCTGATGTAGCTTTTGAAGAAATCCCTAACTTAAATGATCAATCAAGGGATGTAGGAGAAATTCAACTCGAACTTAGAAGGCTAAGTTTGAATGATCGAAACATAGAAAGAGTCGAAGTTGACTCTGATGATGATGAACAAAGGCAACAAAGAACTCAATCTGATCCTTTGCCTGATATTGAGTCCTTGCCTGTGCCTAGTGAGACTATTCATGAGGCACCACCAACACCAAGACAATCTAGGATAGCCACTAGTCATCCCCAAGACCAAATTGTGGGAGACATCCAACAAGGGGTTAGGACTAGGTCATACTTTAGAAATGAGTCTAATGAAGTCGCATTGATCTCAGAGATTGAACCAAATTAGTTGATGAGGCATTGCGCGATCCTGATTGGATCATAGCTATGCAAGATGAGTTAGGTCAATTTGAAAAGAGCCAAGTGTGGGACTTAGTTCCTAGACCTAAGAAGACCACCATTATTGGAACTAAATGGGTCTTCAAAAATAAGTTAAATCAAAAGGGAGAAGTTGTGAGAAACAAGGCAAGACTTGTAGCCAAGGGCTATAGTCAAGTCGAAGGTCTCGATTATGATGAGACTTATGCTCCCGTGGCCCGATTAGAGTCCATTCGTTTGATGCTAGCTTTTGCTGCACATAGAGGTTTCAAGCTCTATCAAATGGATGTTAAATCTGCTTTCTTAAATGACTTTATTAAAGAAGAAGTCTATGTTGAACAACCACCAGGGTTTGTGAATACCGAAGCTCCAAACCACGTGTACAAGCTCAAGAAAGCACTTTATGGGCTTAAACAAGCACCACGAGCTTGGTACGAAAGGTTGTCAACATATTTACTAGAAAAGGGTTTTGTAAGAGGCCAAATAGACCCAACACTATTTCTGCGTAGAGATGGTGAAAATATTTTTGTAGCCCAAGTGTATGTCGATGACATAATTTGTGGCTCAAATAACAAGGGCTATTTGAATGAATTTATTTCTCACATGGAAAGTGAGTTTGAGATGAGTCTAGTAGGAGAATTGACATTCTTCCTTGGACTTGAAATCAAACAAACTCGAGATGGAATTTATGTCCATCAGACGAAATACACTCAAGAGATGCTCAAAAAATTCAAAATGAGTAACTCTAAGGAAGTATCCACTCCAATGGCGACAAACACTCGTCTTGACAATGATGAGAGTGGGAAACCAGTTGATCTAACGCAATATAGAAGCATGATCGGTAGTCTTCTATATCTCACAGCTAGTCGACCGGACATACTTTTTGCTGTGGGCATGTGCGCTAGATATCAAGTTTGTGCCAAGGAATCTCATTTAATTGCGGTTAAGAGAATTCTAAGATATCTCAAGGGCACGATTAGAGTAGGACTGTGGTACCCTCATACGGAGTCTTTTGATTTGATAGGCTATACCGATTCCGATTATGCTGGATGCAAATTGGATCGGAAAAGCACTAGTGGGGGTTGCCAATTTTTAGGATCATCATTGGTTAGTTGGTCAAGTCGGAAGCAACATTGTGTTGCTCTCTCCACGACCGAGGCTGAATACATTGCCATGGGAGAGAGTGTATCACAATTGTTGTGGATGATTCACACTCTAGAAGATTATGGACTTTCGTATAAGGGAGTGCAAGTGTTGTGTGATAACATTAGCACAATAAACCTAACGAAAAATCCAGTCCATCATTCTAGGACCAAACACATTGAAGTGCGTTATCACTTCATTAGAGATCACATAGCTAGGGGAGACATTGCACTCACATATGTTGAGTCAAAGTCAAACCTAGCCGATATTTTCACCAAACCCCTTCCGGAAAATGAATTTAGTCATTTAAAGAGGGAATTGGGAATGTGTTTGGCTCAATAAGTCATTTTGACCACATCATGATCAATAAGGACCATTAAAAAGATAAGAGAAATTGGGAAATTAATTTGGGCAACTTGGGAACATCTCACACAAACTATAAGGTTTAACAAAATATTTTTGTTTGCTAGAAATGGGGTGAGATGCTAGGATCAACCAAATTATTCAAAATGTATCATGCATCCCTTGAATAATTAGGTTGAAGAGACATAAATTGAGTATGAGGAAGGCCATTACATAATTCATGTGTACTTGGCTCCTAGATCTTACTCATATATTCCAACCAAGGAATCTTGGTTGGACCTGTGTCTAGAAATCATCTAATTTTGTTGATGTGTTGATTGATACCCTTGATTGATATCTTCCTGATGTTGACTGAAAATAGGACAAGTTGGTGAAGAAACCTTGACATATTTTGACAAACTTATAACTACTCATAGCAAGGATGTATTTTGAACCGATAGCCTGAGTCAGATTTATTACCTTGGTTCACTATAGATCATAGTTTCAGCAAACAAACAAAACAAACTTCTCTGGTTTTGAAACCTTGAGTTTCAACACATTTGTTATGAAATGTCTGAAACTTTCGAGCCCTAAATAATTCCAAATCATTAGAGCTCATCATTAGGAAATATTCATTGGTATCACTGGATATAATCTGTGGGCTCTTTAGATCCTATGTTCTGAACTTGGAAGTTGTTGAACTAAGTTTCAGAGCTTTCGATACGAATTTCAGAGACTGAAATCACTGATTATCAGACACTGATCAGACATTGATCGGTCCAGGGACCGATCAGGATGATATCTAATCGGTCTCTGCGATCGATCAGGAGAGTTCAATTCGATATCTGATCGGTGTGCAGACCGATCAGGGTTCTGGCACATATATTACTGATCGACCTCTGATCGGTCCCCACGACCGATCAGGAGGCTTTGGTACGTAATCCACCTCTGATCGGTCCAGGGTCCGATCAGAGGCTTCCTGATCGGTCTCCACGACCGATCAGGAGGCTCTGGTATGTAATCCACCTCTGATCGGTCCAGGGTCCGATCAGAGGCTTCCTGATCGGTCTCCACGACTGATCAGGACACTTTCTGACCGATCAGGACGCTCCCTGATCGGTCAGGATTTCTCCTGATCGGACAGCCGTCCGATCTTATGATCGATCACCCCCCCCCTTTAACTTCCCCTAATCTTTCTTCCTCTCATTTCACGCCGAAAACCCTAGCCGAACCACTCCTCAGTCCCGACTCTTCTCTTCATCTTCTCCGAAAGCTTCAAATGGCGCCTAGGTAACTTCCTTTCTCCCCGACATCGGTTCATTTTTGGAATTTTAGCTTCTTTTCACAGTGTATCTCTGTGTGTTGTGTGTGTTGTCTCGGTTCTCGACTCTGTGGCTCCCGTGGACTCCCATTTGCCCCGACCATGTCCCATTTTGACCTATTTAGGAAGAAATCAGCCGGTGAGGGTACGTCTAAGTCCTCTGCTAAGAAATCCAAGTCCCAGGCACCCTCCCGACCTCAACCTTCCTCTTCTTCAAGATTCCCGAACCGCCAGTTTGAACAAGCATTTCAAAATAGGACATTCAAGCTACTCCCATGTCGATCTGTGGATCGAAAGTACATGAATGAGTTTTGTCCTTCTGTATCCGAAACACTAGCATATTACAATCTTGACTCGTTAGTCTACTTAGAGAGGGACATCAACTATGACCTAGTATCTGAATTCTACAACAATCTTCATCAAACCAGCGATGGTATTTATAGAACCAGAGTCGCTAAGAAAACTATTGATTTCTCTGTAGTAGAATTCTTTAGGTATCTAGGTTGCCGAGTTTGTTCAGGAGATCCTTTTCCCATTTTTCCTGATTTACCAGAATCATTACCTCCTCCACTTAATGTATCACCTGATTCCATCTATGAGTACTTCTTCGGTCATCCTAGACCAGGTGGACTGGATGAGTTGGATGTTGATTTTCCCACCTTTGCCGCCCTCCGACTATCTGCCCTTGACTATATTCTTTTTAAGATAGTCACAAACTGTCTCCTTCCAATCACGTCCAAACCTCTAGCAGAGATCCGATCATACCACTGCCTGATGCTTTATGGTTTGCGTTGGCGTCTCGACTTTGACATTATGTCCAGCATCTATTCTTCGATCATCTCCTATTCTCAGCCTAGCAGCTCCACCATTTATATGCCTTATGGGCATATAATTACAGATTGGCTCGAGAGCCTTCAGATAGATGTGTCTAAGGGTAGAATAGTGAAGATGGTCAGACATGATTGTCGACTTGGGAAACGGGCATTTTCCAAGTCCGGTATCTTGGGACAGAATGGGGCTGTTCGGTGGAAGGATGGGAGAGGTCTGGGAGAGTTACCACGGGCACTTCCTCGACAGGTTGCTGCTCCTCCTCCTGCTGCTGATGAGGCCGATCCTGATCTGCGCTGGCAGATCGCTGAGCTAGAGAGCCGCTTCGATCAGTACGATGAGCTACTGGCTGCTGAGCTCCATGGACTGCGCATTCAGATCGACCAGCGCTATGATGATCTACGCAGTCAGCAGTTGGTGACGCAGCAGCTGCTTCTGGGCTGGATGGCCAACTACCCACCTCCGCAACATTTCTCGGGTCATCCACCTTCGAGCTCCAGCATGCCGCCTCAGGGTTACGTGCCTCCCGCAGATGATGATGAGTTTCCTCATGTTGAGGATATTGATTGATACATTCTGTGTGTCACTTTGCTTGTCTGTATTTTGGATGCTATTTGTTGGATATCTTTGTCTGACCTGAATACTTATGCTACTCGTATATTTTTGCTATTCATTTGTCTATTTCTTGCTTTTCCTTATGCTTTAGTTCATATTCATATGCTGTTCCTATGCCATGACTTGATTGTATTTTATCTCTTACTGTCATATAATACACTTAGAGGGAACTCTAGGTGCATTAAGAAAAAGACAGTATGGGTTAAGGGGGAGCCTTTTGAGTTTTGTCATCTCATTTGCACCTTTTCGGTGTTTGACAAAGGGGGAGAGAACACCTAAGTTTAGAGATGTATGAAGGCTTGATTTTAAGGGAAAAGATAACGGGAAGGATCTTAATTCCCGTTATTGACTTAATGGTGTATCCATCTTAGTGGGAGGATCTTGATTCCCCTAAAATTATGAAAATAAGAACATTTCTGATCTAAACTTAAATCGTGTTGTCAAACAACAAAAAGGGGGAGATTGTTGATACAGTCTGACCTGGCTGTTGTTTTGATGTTGACACTGATTTAAGTTTGTATCAGATGTTAATTGAACTCGGATTGATTAATGATCAAGGTTGATCAAGTGGAAGGGAAAAGTCCAAGTTGGAAACTTGGCACGCGAAGTCGGAGAGGGCTCGGTAGCTCGTTCTCCGGACTAGGTCAGAGAGGGCTCGGTAGCTCGTTCTCTGGACCGGACGAAGTCGGAGAGGGCTCAGTAGCTCGTTCTCCGGAATAGGTCAGAGAGGGCTCGGTAGCTCGTTCTCTGGACCTGACGAAGTCGGAGAGGGCTCGGTAGCTCGTTCTCCGGACTAGGTCAGAGAGGGCTAGGTAGCTCGTTCTCTGGACCTGACGTAGTCGGAGAGGGCTCAGTAGCTCATTCTCCGGACTAGGTCAGAGAGGGCTCGGTAGCTCGTTCTCTGGACCTGACGAAGTCGGAGAGGGCTCGGTAGCTCGTTCTCTAGACTAGGTCAGAGAGGGCTAGGTAGCTCGTTCTCTGGACTTGACGAAGTCGGAGAGGGCTCGGTAGCTCGTTCTCCGGATTAGGTTAGAGAGGGACCTAAGTGGACATTCCATGATACATTGGATCGGTCGGCAGACCGATCCAGTGATACATAAGATAGTGGATCGGTCAGCAGACCGATCCAGTGAAACTAAGTTTCCATGGATCACTCAGTAGCACACTGAGTGTAATATGATCGGTCTGGTGACCGATCAGGAAACACTCCGTAGCACACTGAGTGTAATCTGATCGGTCTGGTGACCGATCAGGAAACACTCAGTAGCACACTGAGTGCAATATGATCGGTCTGTAGACCGATCAGGAAACACTCAGTAGCACACTGAGTGTAATCTGATCGGTCTTTGAGACCGATCAGGAGATGTTACTGCGAAAGAAGAAAGGCAGGGATCGGTCGTGGAGACCGATCCAGCTGCGGCCTGATCGGTCTCCACGACCGATCAGACAAGCAGTGGACCGATCAGGATATGTCCTGATCGGTCCATGGATCGGTCTCGTGACCGATCCACAAACGATCCATATTGTTCGTTATTTCTGCGATTCCTCCACTGCATTTGATCTGCCTGATTCATGTGATATAACCTCTGTGCTGTTAGCTTTTGAGTTTGCAGGATCACAGGTATCATTCCAAGCTTAATTTCAAATCAAGTCCATAAGAGGAATACGACAAATGGCCTTTCTACTGTGATTCGCGGCGCATGATGCATTTGAAGCATCAACGGCTACTGGTGTGATCTGGCTGCCATCTGCTTGACTCCTGGTGATTGGTTCGAGCTCAGAAGACACCAGTGAAGACTGTGATTTCATTGGTGTGAGTTCAGGGAACCAGGTAAGGAGGAAGAGGAATTGGCTGGAGCGATGATTCGGTGCAGCTTGACCACGATCCGTGACAGCGGAGAACAGGGGCTTAAGAAGCAGTAAAAAGCGAGAGGAAAGAACAAGAAAAAAAGGAAGAAAGTTCTGTTGATCGTTGAGGGGTGCTAAGTTCTTGAGCTCTCGGGTGAGAAACTGCTGTCTGTGAGTTCTCTGTTTTCACTGATCCTCGCGTGGTTGTAAGCAATAGTTCATTCTTCTTTGCCACCGAGTTCTGTAAGTCTTGATCTTTAACATATATATTTCTTGAGACTTTGTGGAGAGGTTACTCCACCGAGAAGGAGGATCTTTAGCCAGAATTTTTCCGGGGTGCGATCTACCGAAGATCAAGGAGTCGTCCACCTTACGGACACGCCGAGGAGTAGGGGTAAGTTATCCCCGAACCTCGTAAATCCGTGTGTTAGTGTGCTTGTTTCCTTTTGTTTTAGTTACTTAATTCCGTTGTGCTAACAAGTTTCTTTGTAGAAATCTTTGTTTAAGTTTTTAAGAGGCTATTCACCCCCCCCCCTCTAGCCATCTAAGATCCTAACACCTAGGGGAGTAGCACAAGAAAGGACATGGAGAGGGTCATTGTAAAATACGGTGCCCAAATAAGGATTTAAATAATAAGGTTATTTGACCAATAATCTTATTGAAATTTTTAGGAATTTTTAGAAATTTTTTGGGATTTAATTGGAGCTTGTATGGCGTATTTAGAGAGGATGCGTTTATGAGCTCGAGAAAAAGTCTGTTTAGATTACCTTTAAGTAGGAGTTAATAACGGTCATTAACGCTCAATTAACCTAAGTGCTAAATAAAAACCCTAAGTTTTTATTTTCCTCTCATCCCTGCCGAGATCTCCACGTTCCCGTGCCCTAAGCCCGACGCGCCACCATCCCTCTCCCGCACGCGACCCTCGGCTCCCCAAAATCCACCACCGACTCTCCTCTCCTCTGCCGAGCCATTGCCACCAGTCTCCTTTCTTCCTTGCGCGGGAGCAGCCCAGCAGCCGGTGATTTCTCTCCTCCCTCCCTTTCACACTCGCACGCGCTGGCGGCGCTGTGCGCTGTGCCATCGCCGCCTCCCCGTCGGCCGACAACATCCCCCACCGCCGGCCTCTTTTCTCTCCCGAGCCACAGCCGAGCCTCTTCCTCTCCTCGCGCGCAAACACCACAGTAGCCAGCAACCCTCCTCCTCACACGGGCACCAGCCGCCAAGCCAAGGCAACCGACCCCTCTTCCTCACGTGGAGGTATGCCCTAACTGATTCGGCGAGTTCATCTATCTGTGATAATACGAAATCTGTGAGGTATAGGGATGGGAAACTTAGAAGATGTTGATGTGTTTGTTTCGATTATTGAAATGTGTCACGATTTGGGTGTATGCTTTGAATTCGTGATCGTCGTGATGTTCTTACCGGATGGAAGATTTAATCGGAGTTTCGCATGGTTTCTAGATTTTGGTTGTGTCTTCTGTTATTGATGGAGTTCGTTTACCGGTGGATTGTTCGGTTTGTGAGTCTTGTGGTGTTCGTTTGGCTATGAAAGGGTTCAGATTCAATTTCCTTCATGTGTTGATGTTGTGAGCTCTTTGCCGGATACCTGTTTGTTTAAATGCCTATTTGGGATATTGATTGTGGATTGAAGCGTATTTTTGGGATTTCTACAGGTGGTTTTCAACTTTAGCACAGATTTTATTGGGTTGTAACTGTATTTGATTTATGCCCTCTTGAGATAGTATCACATTGGGTAGGTTTGTGAGTTAGCACTTGTGTTCAATGCCTTTTCTGATTTTGTGGGTTCTGATTTACAGGTCGAGTTTTTCTTCTCGTTAGTTTAAGTGCCAGCATTGGTTGATGAGTTGTTTGATTCTTGTGTTTCTAAATGTCCCAAGTAGATGATAGTGGGGGTTTAAAGCATGGAGAATCACACTTTTTGTTCTTCTGGTGCTTTAGAAATGCTGTTTAGATTACGGGCGAACCCAATAAGGTTTTTGCTCGTGGTATTGGCTCTTGAAAAGTAGTTGGGAATTTTGATAGATTTGGGTGAACCGAGGTTCATAGTTGGATTAGGGCTTTTCCTTAATTAAGTTGGGTTTCGGGTTAGCTAGTGTCGTTTATGAAATTAGCTAAATTATACATCACGTGATTTGCAGGACGTTGATTGAAGACGGTGGACACGATCTATAAAGGCGGGTACTTTTTGCTTTGTTTTCTTTTAGTACTTTGACCTTAGTGCATGAATTATTTTGGATAAGGACTGTTTACCTTGACTCCACTTTTACTTTCCCGCGCTTGATACTTCCACGCAATCTTTGAGAAATGCGTTCCATATCTATACAGTCTCTTGTTGTTGTCCATGATCAGTAGCAGATACTAGATATCATGTTTGTATGCTTTGACTGTTGCTTATTTATGTACGATATTGAGCATGCTGGCTTCATGTAGCATACCTGTTTCTGCTTATATATATATGATGACTGTTGCATTGTTCACATCATGTCATTGCATGCATGCCACATCCTCGGCCACTCGAGAGAGTGGTAGCTGGAGTTGATGCCGCTTGTCCTGTCGTGCCGCACTCAGCCACGCGTGGGTAGTGGTAGCTGGAGTTGCGATCAGCAGGGACCCCTCCCCCTTCGCTGTGTAGCTAGTTAGCTACTCAGCACCTGTCCATCCAGTCACTTGCGGGAGTGGCGGCCTTTGGGTGGTACAGTTGTCATTGATCCGGCCTCTCGACCATACAGGGGTCATGGTGCAGAGAGGTGGGCGGGGTGACCATCCGTGCATATGCTATTATTATGCCTGTTTGGCTGCTGCTGTTTACTTATGTTGTTATTGCTTACTTATACTGCTGTGGTATATTTTTGTTGCCGTTGCTTCTTGCTGTTGTTCCCTTATGCTGATATGCTGTTTTATGATGATATATGCTCACGTTGTAGGTGGTTAAACATTGGTTTATTAATTGGAAATGTTTATATGCCTTACACATTACCTCTGTAGTTTTGAGCAATACTATAGTAGATTAGTACCTTTTTGACTTTCTATATCTAGCCTAGGATATGGTCTCAGGTATGAGCATTTATTTTGGTTCTATTATAGTATCTACTATTCTTCCTATGAGGCTATATACTGTTGACACTCTCTACTTATATGTTACGTTCATGCACTATCTCTTTCCTTACCCGCTGAGTTCCAATACTCACCACCCCGTAAAATGATTTTCTTTCGCCAGGTAACAAGTAGATGAGTCATGGATGCTTAGAGAGATGCCGGCTGCCAGTCCTGGGTCCTACGTCACACTCGAGGATAGTTTTCGTTTTGGTTTTGTTATCGTTTGGGGTGGTATATTGATTTTTGTGTATTCTGCTTTTCAATAAGTCGAGGTGAATTTTGGGTCAAGTCTGTGATGGCAGGTATTTTGGGTTAGTGTCGTTGTTGGTTTTACGTTTGTATCGTTTTATGTCTTCCGCTGCTGTGTGTTTAAGTTCAGCCGTGTAGGCTTGTTAAACTGCGTGGTTGTATTTATTTTGTTCCAGCCGAGTGGGCTGATGTTATACATTGCGTGGTTGTGTTTATTTCAGCTTATATATATATATTCCAGCCGAGTGTGGCTGAGGTATATTTTGTATGTAGTAATGTTTCAGATTGTCACCCGTACAGGGGAGATGCTGCCGAAATTTCTTCAGACAGTGACTCCTATGGGGCGTGACAGTCATAATCCTAAAAAATTTCTAATGATAGTAGGAGATAACATAATGTTCATACCGATGACCCTAGAGGTGTATGCAACATCATTAACTTTAACCAATTTGTTATATAGTTCAATACACAGACCTATGTTTATAGAACCAAAACAATACACTAAAGTCTACAACCTATAATAGTCAATAACCTCTATAATAGGAATGCATGATCGTAAGAAGAAACCCTTATCTAGATATTGAGAATGCAATGGAATATATGTAATGGAAGAAAATCTAATCCTAAGTTCTTCTGTTAGAAACCTAGGGTCCATACTAGGAGTTGAAGGATTAGTACCACTATTTTACCTTTTATTAATTAGCTATAAAAAATTCTAAAAATAAAATTCCAAATTAAACAAACAAAAAATAAAGTGTAAGTTGAAAATATTACCGACACATCGTGAATATTAATAAGAAAGAACTGATGACCTCGGTTGATCCCCAGTAACACGACTTGAGAACTAGTGGAGAAAGTTTATAGTTTGATGGAAAAACTTAAAAAAAAACATTATTTTCCATTTTTTTTTTGTGTGAAAACTCTTGGTAACAAAAATTGGAAAGGGGCAAGTGTAAGGGGCGCCCGCCGTCCCCTTTTTATAGACTTCGTCCAAGCGATTGTGTCCAGGTGCATGGACTGCAAGGTGTAGCGGGGTGCTCAGACAAGGTTTGGGCACCCGAACCCCTATACTAGGGGCGCCAAGTGAAACCAGGGGTAGCTTTTTGCTGCGGTGGGGTGGGGCGCCTGGACGCTGTCTAGGCACCCGGGTTCTTCTTCATCTTTTTTTTAGAAAGTTGTTAAAAAAATTTAATTAAGTTGAAGAAAAAAAGGTTAAAATTTTAATTAAGTTAAAAAAATTAAGTTATAAAATTTGAAGTTAAAAAAATGAAGTTAAAAATTTTAGTTAAGTTCAGGAATTAATTTAAGTTGTTTTAAAAATTAATTTAAGTTAAAAATTAAGTTGTTTTAAAAATTTATTTAAGTTAAGAAATTAATTTAAGTTAAAAATTAATTAAGTTGAAACGTAAGTTGTTAAGAGAAATAAAAAAAAAATCTTGGTTTAAAAATATTCATTTTAAATAGGTCCTTAAATGTTTAACTTTTAGTTACTAGCTAGCTATATAGAAAATAGCAGTTTTCACTTGATTAGTCAAGTTAAATAATATTGTCTAGTTAGATATTTGCTCAAAAAGGTTGACTTAACTTGATCAATATATTATTGTATTTTCCACCCTAACTTATGTTGATCCACTGATATAAACTTCTGAAGTCTAGACAAAAGACCTACGTATCTCATGCTATTCTATATTTTTAAATACACAATCAAGGTAAACCTAGTGTATTTATGAGATGCTCGATTTTTAGATCTATAAGATCATGCTTTCTATAGGTTCGATCTAGGCTGAAGCCAAAATAATTTTGAAACATTAAGAAAATAGGAATTTTTATAAAATGTAAATAATTTTCCTACAATTTGAAAAATATCTGAATAAATATCTCCCCTTAGCCTAAGGTCTTAGTTTTCAAGGAAAAATAATATACATATAATTATTTACAAATAAGTTTAAAGGAATTAATTGTTGAATATTCGATCAATTAATTAGAACTAATAATCATTTAATTTAATTTATTTTGATTTTATTTATTTTATTTTAATTTAATTTGATTTATTTTGAATTAATTTAGCCTTATTCATCTAACTTGTCTAAGTTTTCAGACAAAGGGATCATATGGTTTTATGAGATAAGTTAAATTGAATTTCAGGATTTGGTTTAACTTGTGTTAGATTCAAGTTTCGCTTTGAGTTTAACAAACAAATATTCTTTGGATAAATTTTTAAGGTATGGTGAGTCACCTGGACATTATTAGAGTAACTATGTCTTCAAAATTTTTCAAATAGTCTTATCAACTGAACTTAATATAAAACTTTGGTCTAACCAGCTAGGATCAGTAAGGGGTAGCTTCAGTTAGTGTAACGCCCCGCCCCTCCTGCTAAGGCGACGGGGGTTACTTACCATACTTAACAACTTAATAACTTATTACAGCGGAAGTCTTACTTGTAAATTTTTGAAACATAGAGTCCATATGTCATACTTAACATTATTTCAAGACATATAGAGTAACATGATAAAATGTCATGGAGTTATAACGTAGTAATATAAACTAGGCATAATTCCTATTAAATAAAAGCAGGTCTTTTTCTTCTTTAGCCAGTCACTGCCACACACATCCTGCTAGCCCCTCCTGCTGCTCTCCTAGTTCATCCATCCTTTGCCCTTATCTGTGGTACAAGAAAGTAAGCTGTGAGCACTCATGGCTCAGTAAGTTCCTTTCCTACTCACAAAAACCGTATAGCATATCAACAATCATAAAGCATACATCATAGCACAAGGTATCATGGCATAACATACATGATCATCATACATGTCATAATCATCATCATAGATATCATGGCATAATCATGGCATAAACACAAGGTAGCATGGCATATCATAAACATGATCATCATAATTATCATGGCATATTCCTAAGGTATATGCAGGGTGAACTCTTAAACATACATCATGAAACATATGCATCATGTCTTTTTAAAACGTATAGCATAGATACTTAAACATAATCTCAACATAAGAGGGGATCCCAGCTTGTACCACGTACATAAATGCGCGCATCCTAGTAGGTCCAAGGTAGCAAATCTTGAACCCTACAAGGCGTACATATATTAGGCCCGTTTCTTAGTCCATCGACCTAGGGGCACTTAGGAGCCCATCCCTAACGAGGACCGTTTCTTAGTCCATCGACCCCGGGGCGCATATGGAGCCCACCCTTGGTACCAGCCTTAAAAGTAAAATAGCATGTCATATCTACATAGTCCATATCACTCATGTCCTATTCATGTCATGAAGAGTGCTCTTGATCCCACCTATAGGGAAGCAACTCTTTTAGGCATAGCTTAAAGCATGTATATTTGAGCACACAGCATATCATGATTTTGAGCACAGAGCATATCATGAACACATGCATAATTAAGCATACAACCTATCATGAGTTTAAGCACACAGCATATCATAAATTTGAGCACATAGCATATCATGAAATTGAGCACACAGCATATCATGAAAATAAGCCCATAGCATATCATGAAATTTAGCACATAGCATATCATGAAAGTAAGCACATAGCATATCATGAAATTTAGCACACAGCATATCATGAAAATAAGCCCATAGCATATCAAGAAATTTAGCACACAGCATATCATGAAAGTAAGCACATAGCATATCATGAAATTTAGCACACGGCATATCATGATCTTAAGTACATAGCATATCATGAAATTGGACCTAACATACATAAATAAACATCACAGCATGTCATACTCTTAACATAAAGCATTGCACGTGAAGTTCATGGGAGAACCTAATTAGGTCTCTAACCCTAGTAATAAGTGGTGGCCGAAACATGTAGAGATGGCTTAGGTTAGCAAGCAACAAAAGAGTATGTGAACCCTAAACATTTAACATTTCTTAGAACATAAGGAACATCTTAAGCATGTTTGGTATAGGTTCCAAGCTTTCTAGTTTTCTTTTCATAACATGGCCGAAACCCATTAAGCCTTTATTTTGGGTTATAAACATCATACAAGCATGAAAACCCAGCAATTGTCACATCACATTTCATAAGAAACAACTTGAGCATGTTTGATTTAGGTTCTAAGTTCTCTAAGCCTTTAACCCCAACATGGCCGAAACCCTAGCAACATGTTTCTAGGTTACAAGTAACATAAAAATGTTGAACTTCATACCAATATCCCAATACATATCATGAGAAGCACCATAAGTACTTTTAGTCTAAGTTTCAAGCTTCTCAAGCTTTTTAACCTAATGTGGCCGAATCTTGTTAAGCATGGGAATTGGGTTTCTAGTGGCATAATAGCATGAAGACCATAAGATTTTTCCTAGCATTCATTTCAAGGAATAACATGGACCACTTAGTTTAGAATTTGAGCATCCTAGGTCAAAGAAACAATTGTGGCCGAAAGTTGTAGGACAAGAATTCAAGTTTCAAGCAACATAAGAACATTAGTTTACTTCATATATTTTCATCAAGAAGATCATAAGTATCTTAGGCTTGATTTAAACTTTCCTAGGGTTCAAGTCTCAACATGGCCGAATCATCATATGCATAAAAAAAAATATAGTTCAATTTAACCTAAGATCATGACATGTCATATTAGCTTCATATCTTGTCTTATGAAAATCATAGCATGCTAAATTTTAGGTTTAAAGCCCTTCTAGGCCCTCAACTCTATCATAGCTGAAAGTTTATGAGATGGAATCAAGTTTAAATTAACATACAAGTGGGAAAAACATTAACAACACCATCTACCATAAGGTACACATCATAAGGACAAGAGAGCATGCTTTGTTTTAGGTCTAGAGTTCTTCTAGTTCTTTTGTTCTTTCTTGGCCGAAAGTCTAAGCCCATAAACTTATGTTCTAACCAAACATTCTAGCATGAAAATATTAGTTTAACCCCCTTACCATCAGATACATATCATAGTAAACATCATGAACATACCTAGTTGGTTTTCAAGTTCTTAAAACCTTTCTTATTATTTTTTTTTTTGTTTTGGCCGAAACCCTCATGAAGCAAACATAGGTTTTTCTAGCAATATATTTACATGACAATCGTATATCTATTGTACCACAGGTGAGGGGAACTTACATCCTTTCGCTTGTGGTTTTCTTAAGGAGAAGAATATCCTAGGAGCTAAGAAATGAAGGAGCTTCCTCTTCTTGTGTCTCCTTTGGTTTCCTTTGCTTGGAAGGGCTAGAACTTGAAGATTTCTTCTCAAAAATTAGTTTTCTTGGAGAAGAAACTTGACTTAGTGTTCGGATCAAGGAGAGGGAAGACCTCTTAGTCTCGGTGAAGAAGTGAAAAGGAGGAAGGAGGAGGAAGAAGGAGAAAATGAGAGATTTACTTTCTCATTTTTCTATTTATTCATCATGAGGGGAATTTATGCCTTCATTTATTCCCTTTCTTAACTCTCCCGTGTCTCTTCCCTTGGTTCCCACGAGAATGAGAAGAGGGAGAAGTGAGGAAGGCAACTTGCCTTCTTCTTGTTCCTTCTCTTAACCAAGAGGAAGGAGAGGTAAGCAAATTTGGTTTACTCTTGCTTCTTGCTTTATTTTCTTTTTCTCTCCTTTAACTGACATTTTTATCTCTTCCTATCCATATGTTACTCTCTATCCTAGTGGTGATCATGCAATAAATCTTTCTCCATTGTTTGTGGAAGGTTCAAGGTTCAATCCTTGACCTTCTCCTCTTACTATATTATTATATATCATTTTTTTTTATTCCTAAGTTCTAGTGGAAATAATTTCTCATGTACTTATAAAAATTCGTGGGTGTTACAGTACCCCATACCTCATAGAAAGTTCGTCCTCGAACTTAGAATAACGATGTCAAGTGGTGCCGGACTTCCTACTGAGTGCATCGGCTACCTTGTTCGCTTTTCCCGGATGATAAAAGATTTCACAATCATAGTCCTTGACTAGCTCGAGCCATCTGCGTTGTCTCATATTTAGGTCTTTCTGCGTGAAGAAATACTTCAGGCTCTGATGGTCTGTATAAATTTTGCACTGGGTTCCATATAATTAATGCCTCCATGTTTTTAGTGCGAAGACCAACGCTGCTAGTTCTAAATCATGAACGGGATAATTCCTTTCATGCACTTTGAGTTGTCTAGAGGCATAGGCGATGACTTTGCCCTCTTGCATGAGTACAACTCCAAGTCCTAGTAAGGAAGCATAGCTATACATATCAAAGCCTTTGTTACTTTCCGGAAGAGTGAGGATCGGAGCACTGGTCAGTCTCCGTTTCAATTCCGTAAAACTCTTCTCACAGTCATCCGTCCATTCGTACTTTTCATTTTTCTTGGTAAGACCCGTCATAGGGGCTGTAATTTTTGAAAAAATCTTCTACAAACTTCCTGTAGTAGCTTGTTAATCCCAGAAAACTTCTGATTTCGCTGGCATTCTTTGGTCTGTCCTAGTTACGTACGACTTCGATCTTGCTTGGGTCTACCATGACTCTATCTTTGGAGATGACATGACCCAGGAATACTACTCGATCTAGCCAGAACTCGCACTTGGAGAATTTTGCATACAGTTGTTTTTTTCTCGGAGAATCTGTAGTACAATATTCAGATGTTCAGCATGTTCCTCCTGGGTTCTTGAGTAGATGAGGATATAGTCAATAAAGACTATCACACATTTATCAAGATATGCTGCAAATACCCGATTCATCAAATCCATGAATACAGCAGGGGCATTTGTTACTCCGAAGGGCATAACCACGAACTCATAGTGTCCGTATCTTGTTCGGAAGGCCGTCTTGGGTATATCATCTTGTTTCACTTTTACTTGATGATAGCCGAACCTTAGATCAATCTTTGAGAAAACAGTTGCTCCCTTCAATTGGTCGAACAAATCGTCGATCCGCGGAAGAGGGTATCTGTTCTTGATTGTTGCATTGTTCAACGCTCGATAGTCTATACACATTCGCATAGACCCATCCTTCTTTTTCACAAACAGTACCGGAGCTCCCCATGGAGAGTGACTAGGGCGGATAAGTCCTTTGTTGAGTAACTCCTGTAGCTGTTCTTGCAGTTCCTTTAACTCGGTTGGTGCCATCCGGTAAGGTGCTTTAGAGATTGGCTTAGTACCCGGAACTAGTTCAATCATAAATTCTATTTCTCTATCGGGTGCTAATCCTGGTAGTTCCTCTGGAAATACCTCCGGATAGTTGCATACTACTCTGACCTCTTCTATCTTCTGGTTCCCGGTTTGTCTTGCATCAACCACGTGTGCTAGAAATCCAGCACATCCTTCGTCTAACATTCTCTATGCCTTTACAGCGGATAAGAATCCTTCAGTTTCCTTCCCAGATTCCCTAATTAATTCAAACATTGGTTCGGCTTCAGGACGGAAGACTACTTTCTTCTTACGGCACTCGATTGACGCACCGTACTTGCTCAGGAAGTCCATGCCTAATATAATGTCATAGTCCCGCATATCGAGTACTATCAGGTTGCTGTAAAGTTCCCTGTCTGCGATCTGGATAGGTACGGCCCGCAGCATATGATCTGATGGCATAACCTCCCCGGATGGTAGGGTTGTTAAGAACGTGATATCCAGGGTCTAGGGTGGTATGTATAATCTCTTGGTAAATGATGCCGAGACGAACGAGTGTGTCGCCCCCGTATCAAACAATACTAAAGCATACTGACTGAAAATAGGCAGCTGACCTGTAACGACAGTAGAGGCGTTTGCCACATCTTCCTTAGTGAGCGAGGAAACCCTGGCGTTTGCAGTTGGCGGGGCCTCCAATCTCCCTTGGCTAATCGGTGTCCCTTCAATGGTAGCTTGCATCTGATGTAGTTGTGAGGGAACACTCCTGTTCTGGTTATTCTGCTGGGGGGGTGCTTGAATCCGGTTGGTGCAGTCTCTAGCCAGATGTCCTTCCCCTCCGTAATTATAGCACCTCTTTGAACCCTTGTGACATACTCCGGATGCAGCTTTCCGCAAATAGTGCACTGGGGGTATCTCGGTTGCTTATTCGTTGGGCCACCTTTAGCATTGTCCCATTGCTTCCTTTTTCTAGTAGAGGTCCCCTTCCAGTTTGTTTTGCTGCCTGAGGGTCTCTGTCCGTCTGTTCGGGACTGACTCTTATTCTCGTTCATTGCTTTCTGATAGTGCTCCGTGATCAGGGCACTGCTGACTAGTTCCTCTGTAGTCTGCGGTCTATTAACTCCGCTAGCTACGTTCAGTGCTATCTCAGGTCGGAGCATTTTCAGCATCAGTCTGACCCTTTCCCTTTCCGTGCGAACCAACTCCGGACATAAGCGTGCCAATCGGTTGAAGCGTTTCACTGCCTCGTTCACTGATAGGTCACCTTGCCGAAACTCTGTGAATTCGTCATAGTGTCGGTTTGTCACTTGCATATGGAAGAACTCCTCAAGGAACTCTGTTTCGAAGTCCATCCAGGTCATCAGATTAATCTATCTCTTTGCCTTTACTCTTTCCCACCACATCCTTGCGTCTCCAGAAAAACAGAATGATACACATTTGATCTTTTCCGGCACGAGCCAGTCCAGCAATTCTACTATGCTTTCCACTGTCTTGAACCAGGCCTGGGCGTCCCATGGTTCGCAAGTACCCGAGAAATTCTCCGGCTCAGCCGTAGCCACTGTATCAAGTAGGTCTCCTGTCGGACCACCGGAATAGGGGCTATCGGTGGTACTGGTGCAACTACTGTAATAACTGGCGCTACGTTCTGATTCACTGGCGGGGTGGCAGGATTTCCTTGCTGACCCATTAAAGTCGTGATCAATTGTTGTTGCTCCGCGATCTGACACTGGAGGTCAGTAACTACCTGTGTCAGATCCGGTGGAGTCGCTGTCTCGTCGGCTCAAGTATTGCGTCTCCTGGCCATGCTTATCTTCATTTAAACGACAACAAATTATCGTTATTTCTATCCAATTTATCATAAGGTCGTTATCATTCTTACTCTACCAACATGCATTCCTATCCTAAACTTGTGACTTATCATAATCAAACAGGATAAGTAAACATGCATAATATTAAAGCATCATAACAAAAGAAGTTAACTTAAACATATAAATTCTTACTTGGAGCGGCAGGAGGAAGGCTTGACATGTATGTAGTGAGAGGCTAACTTGGCTCTGATACCAAACTGTAACGCCCCGCCCCTCCTGCTAAGGCGACGGGGGTTACTTACCATACTTAACAACTTAATAACTTATTACAGCGGAAGTCTTACTTGTAAATTTTTGAAACATAGAGTCCATATGTCATACTTAACATTATTTCAAGACATATAGAGTAACATGATAAAATGTCATGGAGTTATAACATAGTAATATAAACTAGGCATAATTCCTATTAAATAAAAGCAGGTCTTTTTCTTCTTTAGCCAGTCACTGCCACACACATCCTGCTAGCCCCTCCTGCTGCTCTCCTAGTTCATCCATCCTTTGCCCTTATCTGTGGTACAAGAAAGTAAGTTGTGAGCACTCATGGCTCAGTAAGTTCCTTTCCTACTCACAAAAACCGTATAGCATATCAACAATCATAAAGCATACATCATAGCACAAGGTATCATGGCATAACATACATGATCATCATACATGTCATAATCATCATCATAGATATCATGGCATAATCATAGCATAAACACAAGGTAGCATGGCATATCATAAACATGATCATCATAATTATCATGGCATATTCCTAAGGTATATGCAGGGTGAACTCTTAAACATACATCATGAAACATATGCATCATGTCTTTTTAAAACGTATAGCATAGATACTTAAACATAATCTCAACATAAGAGGGGATCCCGGCTTGTACCACGTACATAAATGCGCGCGTCCTAGTAGGTCCTGTTGGTTGCTACTCGGAAAACCTAGAGGTTCCACTGTACAAAAATTTTCTACAAAGGTCTGAACCTTTTCCTAGCTACCATGTGTTCTTTTAAATTAAATTTTGGATCGCCTGCGGAACTTAACACGTTTGATCCAAAACTTAATCTATTCGTTCTTTTAGGTTTTGACTTGGGTCTCCTGCGGAACTTAACACATTCGACCCAAATCACCTTAAGTTATTAATTTCATTAAATATTAATTTCCATAATTGGTTCCCAGTACTGACGTGGCGAGGCACATGGCCTTCTTGGATATGGGAGCAACCACCACCGACTAGACAAAACCTTTTATGGAAAAATAATATTTAATTTCCTAAAATAACTTTAGGTTAACCAAAAAGAACAATCAAATCACAAGGGAAAGAAAAACAAAAGAACACTATATCGAAAACAAATTCGAAACTCTAGAATCGTATGCCTCTTGTATTTGGTATTATTTCCATAAATAACTAGTATGATGCGGAAAGATAAATTACTAGTTATACCTTGTAGAAAAACCTCTTGATCTTCTACCGTATTCCTCTTCTAACCTCGGACGTTGTGTGGGCAACGATCTTCCGAGATGAGAAACCACCAAGCACCTTCTTCTTCTCCTAGCTAGGTTCGGCCAATCACAAAGAAGCTTCACCAAGGACGAAGAACAAAACACCAACCAAGCTCCAAGGGATACAAGCTTTCTCTCCTTCTTCTTCTTCTTCTCCAAGTAGTATCCGGCCACCACAAGAACTCCAAGCAAGAGATAAGTTTCGGCCACCAAAAAGAGGAAGAAAGGAAGAGGATGGCCGGCCACAATAATTTTCTTCAAGGATGAATAATTTCGGCCACCACCAATGCTCCAAGGGATGCTAGAGATGAGACTTGCTTTCTCTCCTTCTTCTCCTTCCTTGATCCGGCCACAAACAAAAGCTCCACCAAGAAGATAGGTTTCGGCCAACAAGAGGAGAAGAGAGAAAGGGAAGGGCCGGCCACCACACCAAGGAAAAGAGGGAGGAAAAATAATAGAGGTTGTTCACCATGAAGGCACCCCTACCCCTTCTTTTATATTCCTTGGCTTTGGCAAATAAGGAAATTTATTTATAATAAAATTTCCTTAACTTTCCTTGATAACAATTAATTAAGAAAAAAAATTAAATAAATTTTCCTAATTAATTGTATGTGGCCGGCCACCTCATGTAGAGCAAATAGGATAATTTTAATCAACAATTAAAACTTCCTTTTTTGTCTTTGGAAATTTTAAAAAAAATAAAATTTCCTTTTAAAATCCCTTCATGGTTGATAAAAAGAAATTTCTATAATTTTAATTTTCAACATGTGAATAATTTTTCAGAGAAAATAAAATATCTTTCCAATCTACAAATAAGGAAAGAGATCTAATCTCTTTCTTTTAATCTTTTTGTAGATCTTTTTAAAGAGAGATATTTTAATTTTAATTCTCTGTAATAAATTATATCTTCCACATAATAAAAATAAAAATAAAAATTCTTTTTAATTTAATGGGGGCCGGCCACCTAAGCTTGGGTTCAAGCTAGGGCCGGCCACCCATGAACCAAGGCTTGGCCGGCCCTAGCTTGAACCACAAGCTAGCTTGGCCGGCCCCTTTCTCATGGATATGAAGGTGGGTATAGGTGGGTATAGTACTCTATAAATAAGAGTCTACGATAGGGACCGAGAGGAGGAATTGATTTTGGTCTCCCGATAAAATTAAGCATCCCGTGTTCGCCCCGAACACACAACTTAATTTTATCAATAATAATTCATTCCACTAGAGAACTATTATTGAACTACCGCACCAATCCCAAATTACATTTTTGGGCTCCTTCTTATTATGAGTGTGTTAGTCTCCCTGTGTTTAAGATATCGAATGTCCACTAATTAAGTGAGTTACTGACAACTCATTTAATTAATATCTAAGTCCAAGAGTAGTACCACTCAACCTTATTGTCATGTCGGACTAAGTCCACCTGCAGGGTTTATCATGACAATCCTTATGAGCTCCTCTTGGGGACATTATCAACCTAGTATCTCTAGGACACAGTTTCCTTCTATAATCAACAACACACACTATAAGTGATATCATTTCCCAACTTATCGGTCTTATTGATTCATCGAACTAAATCTCACCCACTGATAAATTAAAGAAATAAATATCAAATATATGTGCTTGTTATTATATTAGGATTAAGAGCGCACACTTCCATAATAACCAAGGTCTTTGTTTCTTCATAAAGTCAGTATAAAAGAAACGACCTCAAATGGTCCTACTCAATACACTCTAAGTGTACTAGTGTAATTATATAGTCAAGATAAACTGATACCTAATTACACTACGACCTTCTAATGGTTTGTTCCTTTCCATTTTGGTCGTGAGCTACTGTTTATAATTTATAAGGTACTGATAACATCATCTTCTGTATGTGGCACCACATACTATGTTATCTACAGTATAAATTAATTGAACAACTACAACTAAATGTAGACAATTTGACCAAATGTGATTCTTTATTCATAATGAATGTTTACAAAGCTTAGGCTTTCAGTATACACTCCAACAATCTCCCACTTATACTAAAAGACTAAGCTGCCATATCTGCTGCCATACATCTGATTCTCAACCCTTCAACATGCCCATCAAAAGCTCTTGCCTTAAGGACCTTAGTGAAAGGATCTATAGGTCATCACTTGATGCAATCTAGGCAGCAACAACTTCTCCTCGTTTATACGATTTCTCGTATTGGGTGGTACTTGCGCTCTATTGTGTTTACTTGCCTTTATAGACTTATGGTTTCTTCGAGTTTGCTACTGCACCAATATTATTACAATAAATTGTAATAATCTTTGGACAAACCAGAATCATATTTAAGTCTATCTTGAGATTATTGAGTCATTCAGCTTTTATAGCTACCTCAGAGGCTTGCCATATACTTAGCTTCTATGGTGGAGTCCAGAAAAACACCTATGCTTATCACTCTTCCATAGTTATGACTTTACCTCCTAAAGTAAACTCAAAACCCCGAGGTTGACTTACTATTGTCCCTATCCGATTGGAAGTCAAAATCTGTGCAACCCACAGGGACCAAATTAACTGCCTTGTAAGCTAGCATATAATCTCTAGTGCCTCTAAGGTACTTCAATATATGCTTTACTACAGTCCACTATCCTTGTCCAGGGTTACTTTGATATCTGCTAACTATGCCCTTGGCAAAACAGATTTCTTATCTCGTGCATAGCATTCATTAGGCTTCCGACAGCCGAAGCATAAAGAACTGCCTTTATTTCCTTTATCACCTTTGATGTCTACAGAGACATATCTTTAGATAAAGTTACTCCATCCTGAAAAGGTAAGAAACCTTTCTTGGAGTTTTGCATGCTTTAAAACGAGCAAGGATTTTTCCGATGTATGAAGCTTGGGATAAGTAAAATATTCTTTTCTTGCGATCCTTTATTACTTTGATCTCAAGAATATATTCATTCTCCCAAGTCCTTTATATCGAATTGTTTGGACAACCATACCCTTACTTCTGACAACATTTTGATATTGTTTCCAACTACCAAAAATGTTATCTACGTATAGTACAAGAAATACCACCATGCTTCCATCACACCTTTTGTATACACAAGACTTACCCGGTTACTAAATAAATCCATAGGTCTGAATTACTTTGATAAACCGGATGTTCTAAGACCTTGAAGCTTTGCCTCAGTCCATAGACTGATTGAGCTTTACACAAGATGCTCTTAGCCCTTTGCAATGAACCCTTCTGGTTGCTTTATATGGATGCTTTCTTCAAGACTTCCATTAAGGAATGCTGTCTTGACATCCACTTGCCAAATAGATAAAAGAATCCGGATAGACTTAAGCATGGCTACCAGTGAAAAAAATTTCCTTTTTCATCAAGCCTTGCTTTGAAGGTTTCTACCTCCCTGTCTATCCCTCTTTTTTCCTATTATAGACCTTTTACACCCAAAGGCTTTTACACCACTTTGTGGTTCTACAAGCTTCCAGATTTTATTAGAATACATATATTCTAATTCTATTATTCATTACTCTTTGCCAAGATGCTGCATATTTATCTTGGAGTGCTTCGTCATATGCCCGGAGATCAGGTTCATGTCCTTCAGGGATCGAGTTCAAAAACTCTCCCAAAACATGAATCTTTTAAGGTTGCTTAACAACCCTCCCACTACGACAAGGCATTTTCTGCAATTGTGTATCATTTGTGATACGTGTTGCAGTTTTCTTGTGGTATCTCATCTTGTACAGTTGGTACTAGATTAGACATGTCTTTTATTATTTCCTTAAGAACAAATTTACTTATGAGCACGTGGTTCATTATATAGTCCTTTTAAAATCAGTCATTGATGCTAACAATGACCTTCTGATTTTAAGACTATAAACCTACTTTTGTTTATCTAGGATAACTTACAAACAAGTGAACTCCTATCCAACTTATTATTATCTCTCTTTAACATATGTGCTGGATTACCCGAATCCGAATATGCTTCAAAATAGGCTTACGCCTATTCAGCAATTCTATATGAGTAAAGAGTTCTAACTTGGAAGGTACTATGTTCACTTTCGTTTTCAGAGTTTTATCCTTAAAATAAATTTGGTAATTTTCTGAATAACTCATCATCTATCTAATTATTCCATAAGAGCCCTTTACCTTCTTTCTACTACACCATTCTGTTGGGGTGTACCAGATGCAGTTAGTTGGGATTGAAATCCAACTACTGATAAGTGACTCCTAAAATCTCTCAAGAGGTACTTGCCACTATGATCTTCCATAGTGACTTTTTACTTTAACATTTCTCCGCATCAACCTTGTACTCTTTGAACTAATCAAAGTACTTAGTCTTGCGGTACATTAAGTAAATTTATTTGTATCTTGAATAGTTGTCTATAAAATAGACAAAATATTCAATACTACCTCTTGTCTGGATAGTTATAGGATCACACAAATCAGAATGAACCGATTTCAACATATCTTTGACTCCATACCCCTTGGACTTAAAAGCTTCTTGGTTATTTTCCTTCCAAGTAAGACTCGCAGGTTGGAAATATTTCCACTACCAATGAACCCAAAAGTTCATTAGCTACCACTGAATCCTACTCAAGTATAACCTAGCTTTTAGATGCCAAAGATATAATTGGTTCATTTCCGAAGGTTGCTTTCTCTTAAAATTAGAAGATGTGTTACTAATTTCCATTTGTTGCATCGTGGGAGTTATTGGATTATAAATTGTCAACCATCATACCAGAATAGATAACTTCCCTATTTTTCTTGATAGCAACTTTGTTATCAAAATAGACACAATATCTATAATAGTTTAGAAACTGAAATCAGGTTCTTTCTAAACTTGGTACGTAAAGACAATTACTTAAAATCCATATTTTATCAAAGGATAAACATCTCCCACTGCAATAGCTACCACTTTTACAGTAGTGTCCATGTGGACGGTGACTTACCTTTCATTTAGTTGTCGGGTTTCCTGGAACCCTGCAATGAATTGCAGACATGATTAATGGCATCTTGTATCTACACTCCAGGTTCTGGTAGATAACACCACTAGACATGTTTCAACTAATGAATCAAATACACCTAAATTGTTCTTAGTTCTAAGAAGACAGTCTACCTTAATGTCCAAGTCCTATTTCCAATCATTACAATTGGGACTACTAAGTCTTTTTCTATAGTATGACTACTAGGGATTGACAAACATCCTAAGAATCACAAAAATATTTGGTCAAGATCAACTCCTTAAAATCTCCATAAATTTTGCGTATACAAAATCAAAGAGGAGATTTTATGTAACGACCCGACTCCTGGGTACTAAGCTGTGAGCCGGATCGCTACCTTAACTACTGAAGCTACTGTGCTGTACTGAGCGGAAACTGGGTAAAATAAAACATTACCAAACTATGGTAGTTGCCTCTATTAACACTGTGAGAGGGATTTTATACTTAACTACCTTCTAGATATTCATAGCTATGCTGGGGGGGGGGGGTGAACTAGAACTTTGGATCGGTCCGTGGAACGATCCACTAACACGCACAGGAACGCTGGCTGGATCGGTCTGCCGACCGATCCAGCTGCTCACTGATCGGTCGGCGGACCGATCAGTGGCTCACTGATCGCGCACAGGAATGCTAGCTGGATCGGTCTGCCGACCGATCCAGCTGCTCACTGATCGGTCGGCTGACCGATCAGTGACCGACCGATCCAGCTGCTCACTGATCGGTCGGCTGACCGATCAGTGACCGCTGATTTCGTCACGAACTCTCTGTTCGCGGATGGAACGGTCGGCTGACCGATCCTGGGAGATACAGTAGGCTATTGTATCCATCTGGATCGGTCGGCTGACCGATCCAGGAGAATAAATGGCACTGGATCGGTCTGCTGACCGATCCAGGCTCTGATAGTCTGAAACGAAATCAGAATTTCTGATTTCCAGCACTGATTCGTGCCCATAATCACATACATAAGCTCTAGATACATGAAAAACACTCTAGCATGTAAGTACTAACATTCTAAACATGATAAACTAAACTAGACATAGTTTACTAAGCTATAACAACTAGTAACAAGACTAAGTCATAAAACTAGACATGTTAAGTACTAAAACTGAGATAAAAGCGTATAGATCCCAAGGATCTTTATTCCAGACCCCTTGCACACACACATCATCGTAGCATCGCCCTCCAACCTCCGCTAGTCCACTTTTCTTTTACCGGTATCTGCAGTATAAGAAAATTAGCATCTGTAAGCTAATAAGCTTAGTAAGAAACCATCTACCTCACAAAAACATGCAACGATGCGATTATGTTTTTAAAACATGCTGTTTGAAAACTGAACTGAGCATGGCAACATGGCATGGCATACAAACATGTACTGAACTGATCTTGGCATACAAACAAGCTGAGCATAGCATACTGTATCTAAAACTAAGCATGAATACTGATCTGGTAATGCATAAACATCTAACTGGTCATGAACTCAAATCATGAAACTTCACTGAGATAAATAGCTGAAACTGAAACTAAGTTAGTGTTTCCATCACTGATTACATATTTGGAAAACTATATATAATAATAGATGAAAATACTAAACATGCTGCTGGGGCCCTGACAACTGTACCTACTGTGCGCGCATCCCTACAAGACCCGGGATTGCAAGTTCCGAATCCAGGAGGGTTACTAGGTTATCTGAACCTAGGGACGACTGTGGGAGTCCAGCCCATGGATATCTGATCCAAGTACAGTGCCAACTGAATAAAAGTAAAATACTGATTACTGTTTTATTTTACTTTGCTGTTCTAGGTTATCTGAACCTAGAGCTAGGTTATCTGAACCTAGAGGCTACTGTGGGAGCCCACCCAATGGATATCTGATCCATATAGCTGTAATAACTGGTAATAAGCTAAATAAAATGTTTCTAATACATTTTACATGCTGTTAGGACGCCTACTGGTGCATCCTTCTGAACTGGGCATTCTACCGAATGCTTGGTGTGCACTAAAAGCACACCTTAAAACTGAAAACTGTAGAACTACTGAACTAACGCCAAAACTAACAAGCGAGAGCAATTATACTGCAGGTGAGGGGTTTCTTATCTCAATCGTAAGGTTTTCTTACGATTCTAACCGCTAGGTTTTCCGGAAACCTGCTCCGTTCGACGAACCGCTTACGTCCTCGCGTTCCTCTCGCGGAGAAGAACCTTTTTCGTGTTGGAGTCGTCGCCGGAAGATGTTCCCTTGACCCTTGGCTTGCTGTGTCGTGCGTGAGGAAGAGGGGAAGAAGGAAGAAGCGGCGGTGGTGTTGGGAGGGTTTCGGTGGTGAAGGATGTGCCGAACCAAAATAAAATCACCCAACCCCAACTTAAGTTTATATTTATATTAAGTGGGTAACTAGGCTCAACTCCAATATAAATATAAATGTTTCCCTTCTCTTTCAGCACGGCCCTGCTGGGTTCAACTGGTTACTAGCATTATCCCTTAAACCATAGGTCTCGGGTTCGATTCCCGCCTAAGCTATTTTGCGACTTATTTGTTTTTGCTACTTCCGGTACTCCAAAAATTATGTGAAAATATCCTAAAAATCTAGAGAAATCATAGGATATTTCTAAAATAAATTCGGGAATTTTTCGGGCTTTACATTTTATTCATTAATTTTATTATCTCGTCAACTTTACTTTATGACGAATAAAATTAATAGTTGATCTGTCTTTGATCAAATATTTGGTCAAAACTCTTTGAATTTAAAATAACATTGATTCCTCAAACAATATTATTTAAATTCACCAACACCTCAAACACCGTGAATTTTGCATGCCACGTTAGTGTGGACGTATACAAATTCATCATTTGTAAGAGGAGGGTTTTACCCATTGACTATCTTGTCAATATAACATTTTGACAAATAAAATTACCTCAAATACCATGAATCTTGTATGCCACGTTAGAGTGGACGTATACAAATTCAAACATTTGTAAGAGGGGTTTATTAATTTTATTATATTGCCAATGTAGTTTTATGACAAATCAATAGTTGGTTTCCCTTTGATCACACAAGTGATAGTAGTGACTCCGTTGGGGAGGATACTATTAAATGTGTCTAAGTGTATACCATTACTTGACACTAAGTCCATTAATAAGATTATGCCCCTTCCGTTGGGGAAGATCACACGCTCTTAATTAACTTCCTATAGTCATCCAAAAATGGAAGTCTGTTCAAGTGATCCACAAACAAGCTCATCCGTTATGGAGGAAGGCACTCAGAGCCAACGCGCAAGCTTGTTTGCATCACTTACAAACCAATAATGGAGACCATGGGATTTACTTAAAAATCTCTCTCCCACTTAGTTATTTATAAATGAGGAATTTTAACTATGCTAGCCTACTAAACTTGTAAACTAACATGCACACATAGCACAATATAAAAGCAATAAAAAGAAAATCTAATTTTCAACTATTATGGCTTTTATATCTAGTTGTTCTCCGTGTGTTGTCATCCCAAGCTGCTGCCATATTTGGCCACCGCCACTGGATCTAGCTGTCGCATCCATCTTGCTCCTAGTTCCGCTGCGCCTCTGGTCCTTAGAAGGTTCCACGCTTTGCAAGATTCGATCCGCGACATAAATAGAATTTTATATTTTTGATCCTATATTCCATAAAAGGAATGTACATGTATCTAGATCAAAAATAAAATCCTAATAAAACTAAATACAGCTCCTGTTGTATTTTAATACAATCATGCACACACATATAAATGCCCTTGACATGTCCAAGGGTCCAATCACACACATAATAACTAAAAGCCATAATAGTTGGATCCTGCATCCACAAAGTTAGCACATCCTACTATTAACCTGCCTAAATTATGTATGACATGTGCATAATTAACCTAATACCAAATACATAGAGGCAAACCCTAGCTCGATCCAATTGTTGGTTGCTACTCGGAAAACCTAGAGGTTCCACTGTACAAAAATTTTGTACAAAGGTCTGAACCTTTTCCTAGCTACCATGTGTTCTTTTAAATTAAATTTTGGATCGCCTGCGGAACTTAACACGTTTGATCCAAAACTTAATCTATTCGTTCTTTTAGGTTTTGACTTGGGTCTCCTGCGGAACTTAACACGTTCGACCCAAATCACCTTAAGTTATTAATTTCATTAAATATTAATTTCCATAATTGGTTCCCAATACTGACGTGGCGAGGCACATGACCTTCTTGGATATGGGAGCAACCACCACCGACTAGACAAAACCTTTTATGGAAAAATAATATTTAATTTCCTAAAATAACTTTAGGTTAACCGAAAAGAACAATCAAATCACAAGGGAAAGAAAAACAAAAGAACACTATATCGAAAACAAATTCGAAACTCTAGAATCGTATGTCTCTTGTATTTGGTATTATTTCCATAAATAACTAGTATGATGCGGAAAGATAAATTACTAGTTATACCTTGTAGAAAAACCTCTTGATCTTCTACCGCATTCCTCTTCTAACCTCGGACGTTGTGTGGGCAACGATCTTCCAAGATGAGAAACCACCAAGCACCTTCTTCTTCTCCTAGCTAGGTTCGGCCAATCACAAAGAAGCTTCACCAAGGACGAAGAACAAAACACCAACCAAGCTCCAAGGGATACAAGCTTTCTCTCCTCCTTCTTCTTCTTCTCCAAGTAGTATCCGGGCACCACAAGAACTCCAAGCAAGAGATAAGTTTCGGCCACCACAAAAGAGGAAGAAAGGAAGAGGATGGCCGGCCACAATAATTTCCTTCAAAGATGAATAATTTCGGCCACCACCAATGCTCCAAGGGAAGCTAAAGATGAGACCTGCTTTCTCTCCTTCTTCTCCTTCCTTGATCCGGCCACAAACAAAAGCTCCACCAAGAAGATAGGTTTCGGCCAACAAGAGGAGAAGAGAGAAAGGGAAGGGCCGGCCACCACACCAAGGAAAAGAGGGAGGAAAAATAATAGAGGTTGTTCACCATGAAGGCACCCCTACCCCTTCTTTTATATTCCTTGGCTTTGGCAAATAAGGAAATTTATTTATAATAAAATTTCCTTAACTTTCCTTGATAACAATTAATTAAGAAAAAATTAAATAAATTTTCCTAATTAATTGTATGTGGCCGGCCACCTCATGTAGAGCAAATAGGATAATTTTAATCAACAATTAAAACTTCCTTTTTTGTCTTTGGAAATTTTAAAAAAAATAAAATTTCCTTTTAAAATCCCTTCATGGTTGATAAAAAGAAATTTCTATAATTTTAATTTTCAACATGTGAATAATTTTCAGAGAAAATAAAATATCTTTCAATCTACAAATAAGGAAAGAGATCTAATCTCTTTCTTTTAATCTTTTGTAGATCTTTTAAAGAGAGATATTTTAATTTTAATTCTCTGTAATAAATTATATCTTCCACATAATAAAAATTAAAATTAAAATTCTTTTTAATTTAATGGGGGCCGGCCACCTAAGCTTGGGTTCAAGCTAGGGCCGGCCACCCATGAACCAAGGCTTGGCCGGCCCTAGCTTGAACCACAAGCTAGCTTGGTCGGCCCCTTTCTCATGGATATGAAGGTGGGTATAGGTGGGTATAGTACTCTATAAATAAGAGTCTACGATAGGGACCGAGAGGAGGAATTGATTTTGGTCTCCCGATAAAATTAAGCATCCCGTGTTCGCCCCGAACACACAACTTAATTTTATCAATAATAATTCATTCCACTAGAGAACTATTATTGAACTACCGCACCAATCCCAAATTATATTTTTGGGCTCCTTCTTATTATGAGTGTGTTAGTCTCCCTGTGTTTAAGATATCGAATATCCACTAATTAAGTGAGTTACTGACAACTCATTTAATTAATATCTAAGTCCAAGAGTAGTACCATTCAACCTTATTGTCATGTCGGACTAAGTCCACCTACAGGGTTTATCATGACAATCCTTATGAGCTCCTCTTGGGGACATTATCAACCTAGTATCTCTAGGACACAGTTTCCTTCTATAATCAACAACACACACTATAAGTGATATCATTTCCCAACTTATCGGTCTTATTGATTCATCGAACTAAATCTCACCCACTGATAAATTAAAGAAATAAATATCAAATATATGTGCTTGTTATTATATTAGGATTAAGAGCGCACACTTCCATAATAACCGAGGTCTTTGTTTCTTCATAAAGTCAGTATAAAAGAAACGACCTCAAATGGTCCTACTCAATACACTCTAAGTGTACTAGTGTAATTATATAGTCAAGATAAACTGATACCTAATTACACTACGACCTTCTAATGGTTTGTTCCTTTCCATTTTGGTCGTAAGCTACTGTTTATAATTTATAAGGTACTGATAACATCATCTTCTGCATGTGGCACCATATACTATGTTATCTACAGTATAAATTAATTGAACAACTACAACTAAATGTAGACAATTTGACCAAATGTGATTCTTTATTCATAATGAATGTTTACAAAGCTTAGGCTTTCAGTATACACTCCAACAGGTCCAAGGTAGCAAATCTTGAACCCTACAAGGCATACATATACTAGGCCCGTTTCTTAGTCCATCGACCTAGGGGCACTTAGGAGCCCATCCCTAACGAGACCCGTTTCTTAGTCCATCGACCCCGGGGCGCTTATGGAGCCCACCCTTGGTACAAGCCTTAAAAGTAAAATAACATGTCATATCTACATAGTCCATATCACTCATGTCCTATTCATGTCATGAAGAGTGCTCTTGATCCCACTTATAGGGAAGCAACTCTTTTAGGCATAGCTTAAAGCATGTATATTTGAGCACACAACATATCATGATTTTGAGCACACAACATATCATGAACACATGCATAATTAAGCATACAACCTATCATGAGTTTAAGCACACAGCATATCATGAATTTGAGCACATAGCATATCATGAAATTGAGCACACAGCATATCATGAAAATAAGCCCATAGCATATCATGAAATTTAGCACACAGCATATCATGAAAGTAAGCACATAGCATATCATGAAATTTAGCACACAGTATATCATGAAAATAAGCCCATAGCATATCATGAAATTTAGCACACAGCATATCATGAAAGTAAGCACATAGCATATCATGAAATTTAGCACACAGCATATCATGATCTTAAGTACATAGCATATCATGAAATTGGACCTAACATACATAAATAAACATCACAGCATGTCATACTCTTAACATAAAGCATTGCACGTGAAGTTCATGGGAGAACCTAATTAGGTCTCTAACCCTAGTAACAAGTGGTGGCCGAAACATGTAGAGATGGCTTAGGTTAGCAAGCAACAAAAGAGCATGTGAACCCTAAACATTTAACATTTCTTAGAACATAAGTTGTTGGAATCCCAAGGTTGTTTTGGTGTGATCAACAAGTTAAGTTAGGTCCTGTGTATTTAACCTTGTGTCTAAGTGTGCAGGAGCTTAGGAACACAGGTACTCGAGTGGAAGACGCAGCTAGCGAGAAGGACGTCCGAGGGACGAGGGACTGCGGAAGAGTACACCGCGGACGAGAAGGAAGCGCGGTGGTGGGAGGAAAGCCGGAGCGGAAGATTGCTCGGGAGCAAGAGACGAGTTAGCGAGAAGGTCGGCGACCGAGGGAAGACTGCGGATGAGTACGCTGGCGGACGAGAAGGAAACACGCGGCAATTCCGAGGCCAAGCGGAGGAAGCACGCTCGAGAAGACCGGAAGTTGGGTTCGGGTGAGCCCTTTTCAGGCGAGATCACCCAAACGAGCGGATCCGGGCGGAAGAACCGGACCGGCGGGACTGAACCGAGAAGCGGTCCGGATAAAAAGTCAATGTTGACTTTGAGTCCGGCGCCGGACCCATCCGGCGCCGGAACCCTTCCGGCGCCGGGCAGATTTTGACCAGATCGAGAATTATCTCGATCTGAACGTTGGGGATAAAATTTATCCCCAGGCCCGGAACCTTTCCAGCGCCCCGACCAAGGCTATAAATATAGCCTTGGTCCGTAAGCTTTTAGTTCAGAAATTGTAACAACACTTGTGTGCTTCCATTGCTTTGAATTAGCTTCTTTCTTTTTGTGCCTACACTGCTGTAAACGAGGCTTCTCCGCCTGAAGGAGTTTTTAGTGCAACAATCTTCCTTGGATTAACAACCTCCCCGGTTGTAACCAAGTCAAAACCGGTGCCTCGTTTTTATGCTTTACTTTCTGATTAATCCATTTTTTTTTCAAGTGTTAGCTTAATTGTCCGAGAAAGGGTTGTGTTTTACTCAGGGCTATTCAACCCCCCCTTCTAGCCGGCCGCATCGGTCTTACAAGTGGTATCAGAGCCGAGGCGCTTCAGGAGGACTAACCGCCGAACGAAGCAACAAGATGGCCGGATCCAACATCCACGCACCAAAATTCGAAGGGGACTTCGCTAGCTGGAAAAAGCGAATGGAGGTATTTCTTGAAACAGATTATGATTTATTACTAACAATGGAATTTGGCTATGAAGCACCAGAGGGCAAAGCAAGAAATCAATGGTCAAAGAAGGAGCAGGCTGACCACGTGGCAAACAAGAAAGCAGAATTTCATCTGCTAAGTGTACTTCCAACACAAGAAGTCAATCGAGTCGGTACCTACAACTCGGCAAAGGAGCTTTGGGATAAATTCCTTGAGTTACACGAAGGAACATCCGAAGCCAAACTTGCAAGACGGGATTTACTTCGTAACCAACTTACAAACCTCCGATTTGAAGAAGGTGAAACAATTGCACATCTACACTCGAGGATTCAGGAACTCATCACCAGACTTACGAATCTCGGAGAAGAGGTAAGTAACCGAGATTCGCTAAGGTATGCCCTAAATTCCTTTCCTAGAAACTCAAAATGGGCATCACTAGTAGATGCCTTTTACATTTCAAAAAATCTAGAAAAAATTTCATTAGACGAATTCTTTTCAACTTTTGAAGTGCATGAGTCAAGATGTGCAGGTCCGAAGGAGCCCAAGAATAATGTCGCCCTTAAAGCTTCGAGAGACGAACCTGAGTCAGAATCTTCTCTCGACGACGAGGAAATGGTAATGATGGTAAGACGATTTAAAAATATTTGTAAATCTAGGAAATCTAACCATCCGCAGGGAAGAAAGAAAAGAACCATCCGCTGCTACCATTGCGATGAAGAAGGGCACGTCAAGGACAATTGCCCTAAACTGAAGAACAACGGGAAGGACAAGGGTAAGAAGCCTATCCAAAATCGCAAGGCCCTAAAAGCGACGTGGGACGATACGTCGTCGGAATCAGAAGTCAAGGAGTTCTCCGGGCTCGCGTTAATGGCGAGTCATCAAGACGACGACTGCGAATCAAGCTCTTCCGAAATGAGCATCGAAAGCATCAATGAAGGGGGAGCCACGTCCGAAGAGAGCAGCAGTTCAGGGGGAGAAACCGACAACGAGATCGACAAGGTAAGTGAGGTACGATCTCTTCCTCCTGATAAAATGTTTAAATTCATTAAAATTTTAACAAAAGATTGCTGCAAATTAGAAAATGAAAATAAAGATTTAAAAGCAATATTAGCTACATCTTGTCCATTAGAAATGCTAGATAAATCAAATTTAGAAAATGAAAAATTAAAATTAGAAATTCAAAATTTAATTTTTCAAGTAGAAAATTTGAAAAACTCTGCTTGCTCATCTAAAACCAATTTTAGAAGGTTCAATAATTTGAATTGGTATTATAGATATCACCAGGGACAAATTAAAAATATCTCTAGAAAATATGTCCCTAAAAACTTTTTAGTTAATCCAGTAGGTTGGAACCTATATTGGGTTCCTAAATCATGCTTAAATTAATTTTAAAAGTAAAATTAGCGCTTTAAGTGAGAAAATTAAATAAAGAATTTCTTTATGAGGCTTTGTCTAAGGAAGTGGTTGTTGCTCCAATAACCAAGAAGGCCTAGTACCTCGCCACGACCTGGAAGCCAAAATATTGAAATAAATGTTTAATTAACTTACTAATGAAGCATTAATACAAGAATTAATTAGTGCTTGAAAAAGGTTATTCAAAACATTTTATTTCAATTTACTTACTTAGAATTTTTTTTTATTTTTATACTTAGAAATATTCTCAAAAATTATTTTTTCCTAAGTTAAGAACTTTTTTTTTGAAACTAGAAATCTCAGCTTTAATTACTTAGAAAAATTTTCTAAATTTCTTAAAAACTTAGATTTTTTTAGAAATATTTTTTCTAAGTCTTTAACCCTTAGATTATTTTTCTTGGAACCCCATTTTTTTTGTGATCAAAGGGGGAGAAGGGAACGTATAAGTCTAGGGGGAGGTAGATAGAATTTAATTTTTTTTCTATCTTTTGCACTTAAATTGCAATTTAAGTTAATTTACTTAATTCAATTTTATGTCTATTTTAACCCTAGCTTAACTTGAGTTGATCACACAAACAAGAGAGAGATTGTTGGAACCCCAAGGTTGTTTTGGTGTGATCAACAAGTTAAGTTAGGTCCTGTGTATTTAACCTTGTGTCTAAGTGTGCAGGAGCTTAGGAACACAGGTACTCGAGTGGAAGACGCAGCTAGCGAGAAGGACGGCACGCTGTGCGTCCGAGGGACGAGGTGTGGAAGAGTACACCGGCGGACGAGAAGGAAGCGCGCGGTGGTTCCGAGGGACGAAAGCCGGAGCGGAAGATTGCTCGGGGAGCAAGAGACGCAGCTAGCGAGAAGGTCGACGACCGAGGGACGAAGACTGCGGATGAGTACGCTGGCGGACGAGAAGGAAACACGCGGCAATTCCGAGGGACGAGAAGCCGGAGGGAAGCACGCTCGAGAAGACCGGAAGTTGGGTTCGGGTGAGCCCTTTTCCGGAAGGCAGAGATCACCCAAACGAGCGGATCCGGAGCGGAAGAACCGGACCGAAGCGGGACTGAACCAGAGAAGCGGTCCCGGATGAAAAAGTCAACTGTGTTGACTTTCGGGGTCCGGGGCGCCCGGAACTGACCGGGGCGCCCGGACCCATCCGGGGCGCCCGGAACCCTTCCGGGCGCCCGGAACAGTAATTTTGACCAGATCGAGAATTATCTCGATCTGAACGTTGGGGGATAAAATTTATCCCCCCCAGGGCGCCCGGAACCTTTCCAGGCGCCCCGACCAAGGCTATAAATATAGCCTTGGTCCAGAAGCTCAGAATTAGTTCAGAAATTGTAACAACACTTGTGTGCTTCCATTGCTTTGAATTAGCTTCTTTCTTTTTGTGCCTACACTGCTGTAAACGAGGCTTCTCCGCCTGAAGGAGTTTTTAGTGCAACAATCTTCCTTGGATTAACAACCTCCCCGGTTGTAACCAAGTAAAAATCGGTGCCTCGTTTTTATGCTTTACTTTCTGATTAATCCATTTTTTTCAAGTGTTAGCTTAATTGTCCGAGAAAGGGTTGTGTTTTACTCAGGGCTATTCAACCCCCCTTCTAGCCGGCCGCATCGGTCTTACATAAGGAACATCTTAAGCATGTTTGGTATAGGTTCCAAGCTTTCTAGTTTCCTTTTCATAACATGGCCGAAACCCATTAAGCCTTTATTTTGGGTTATAAACATCATACAAGCATGAAAACCCTAACAATTGTCACATCACATTTCATAAGAAACAACTTGAGCATGTTTGATTTAGGTTCTAAGTTCTCTAAGCCTTTAACCCCAACATGGCCGAAACCCTAGCAACATGTTTCTAGGTTACAAGTAACATAAAAATGTTGAACTTCATACCAATATCCCAATACATATCATGAGAAGCACCATAAGTACTTTTAGTCTAAGTTTCAAGCTTCTCAAGCTTTTTAACCTAATGTGGCCGAATCTTGTTAAGCATGGGAATTGGGTTTCTAGTGGCATAATAGCATGAAGACCATAAGAATTTTCCTAGCATTCATTTCAAGGAATAACATGGACCACTTAATTTAGAATTTGAGCATCCTAGGTCAAAGAAACAAGTGTGGCCGAAAGTTGTAGAACAAGAATTCAAGTTTCAAGCAACATAAGAACATTAGTTTACTTCATATATTTTCATCAAGAAGATCATAAGTATCTTAGGCTTGATTTAAACTTTCCTAGGGTTCAAGTCTCAACATGGCCGAATCATCATATGCATAAAAAAAAATATAGTTCAATTTAACCTAAGATCATGACATGTCATACTAGCTTCATATCTTGTCTTATGAAAATCATAGCATGCTAAATTTTAGGTTTAATGCCCTTCTAGGCCCTCAACTCTATCATAGCCGAAAGTTTATGAAGATGGAATCAAGTTTAAATTAACATACAAGTGGGAAAAACATTAACAACACCATCTACCATAAGGTACATATCATAAGGACAAGAGAGCATGCTTTGTTTTAGGTCTAGAGTTCTTCTAGTTCTTTTGTTCTTTCTTGGCCGAAAGTCTAAGCCCATAAACTTATGTTCTAACCAAACATTCTAGCATGAAAATATTAGTTTAACCCCCTTACCATCAGATACATATCATAGGAAACATCATGAACATACCTAGTTGGTTTTCAAGTTCTTAAAACCTTTCTTATTTTTTTTTTTTTGGTTTTGGCCGAAACCCTCATGAAACAAACATAGGTTTTTCTAGCAATATATTTACATGACAATCGTATAGCTATTGTACCACAGGTGAGGGGAACTTACATCCTTTCGCTTGTGGTTTTCTTAAGGAGAAGAATATCCTAGGAGCTAAGAAATGAAGGAGCTTCCTCTTCTTGTGTCTCCTTTGGTTTCCTTTGATTGGAAGGGCTAGAACTTGAAGATTTCTTCTCGAAAATTAGTTTTCTTGGAGAAGAAACTTGACTTAGTGTTCGGATCAAGTAGAGGGAAGACCTCTTAGTCTCGGTGAAGAAGAGAAAAGGAGGAAGGAGGAGGAAGAAGGAGAAAATGAGAGATTTACTTTCTCATTTTTCTATTTATTCATCATGAGGGGAATTTATGCCTTCATTTATTCCCTTTCTTAACTCTCCCATGTCTCTTCCCTTGGTTCCCACGAGAATGAGAAGAGGGAGAAGTGAGGAAGGCAACTTGCCTTCTTCTTGTTCCTTCTCTTAACCAAGAGGAAGGAGAGGTAAGCAAATTTGGTTTTCTCTTGCTTCTTGCTTTATTTTCTTTTTCTCTCCTTTAACTAACATTTTTATCTCTTCCTATCCATATGTTACTCTCTATCCTAGTGGTGATCATGCCATAAATATTTCTCCATTGTTTGTGGGAGGTTCAAGGTTCAATCCTTGACCTTCTCCTCTTACCATATTATTATATATCATTTTTTTTTATTCCTAAGTTCTAGTGGAAATAATTTCTCATGTACTTATAAAAATTCGTGGGTGTTACAGTTAGTTCCACTAAGCCAAATTTACCAGGTTGGATCCATATCTTCCTAGACATGCATAGATAGAGTTTCCCTAAACTACTATCATCCAAAACTTCTCTAGTGCTATTTTTCAAGTTAAAATTTTATTCCTTTTTTACCTGGTCCTAATTACGCTGCCAGGTAAATTATTATTTTGGAGGTGTCAACTAATTTGGATCCTTCCCCTGAATTATTAAATTTTGAGTTGAGTGTTTTAGGTTTGTGTTGATATATTTTATAGTTAGAGTAAACTTGATTGTAACTTGAATTTAAATTAACTTTGTAGTTATTTGTTTTAAATTTAGTTTTTTGATTTGAGTTTGATTTGTTTGATTTCATTTTTCATTTTAGGTTTGGGTTTGAATTAATAGGTTTAGTTGGATTTGGTTTTAAGTAATGAATTTTAATTTTAGGTACATAAATTGATTGAGTCTACTTGCATGGTTAGACACGCTTCCAGATCCTAAGCTTTGGTTAGTTTCTTATTTTGGTTTATGAGTGATATAAATGTTTTGTTTGTTGAGCTGGACTTGTGTCTGAGCCCAGATTTATTGTAACGCCCCGGCCCGGGCGGGCCCCACCCAGACCGAACTAGGAACGGCACCAGAAATACCTATCGGTTTGATGACTAGCTCCACAGACCACCGGAGGTCCTTTCAGCGTACTTTGTCCTCACTCGCACGCACCTTGGAAAACTTCCCAGGAGGTCACCCATCCTCAGATTTCTCCAAGCCAAGCACGCTTAACTTTGGAGTTCTTAAGTTTGGGCTTCCAAAAAGGAAGGTGCACCTTGGTGATATGGATAGTACCATCTAACCTTTTAAGTCATACTTAACTAGAATCTCAGAACCGGGGTATTACAATCACCCCCACTTAAAGACACAACGTCCTCGTTGTGTAACCACAAATCACACCACAAACAAATCCCAGAATCTCCCTCGTTAGGTGGTGCCCTGGGTGCTCCTACCACAGGCGCACTCACAGTCGCAAGGTCGCTCTGATACCATCTGTAACGCCCCGGCCCGGGCGGGCCCCACCCAGACCGAACCAGGAACGGCACCAGAAATACCTATCGGTTTGATGACTAGCTCCACAGACCACCGGAGGTCCTTTCAGCGTACTTTGTCCTCACTCGCACGAACCCTGGAAAACTTCCCAGGAGGTCACCCATCCTCAGATTTCTCCAAGCCAAGCACGCTTAACTTTGGAGTTCTTAAGTTTGGGCTTCCGAAAAGGAAGGAGCACCTTGGTGATATGGATAGTACCATCTAACCTTTTAAGTCATACTTAACTAGAATCTCAGAACCGGGGTATTACATTTATTATATACAGCTCGTTAATATCCAAGTGTCATGTCTAGGTACTTGGATCTAGTTGTAAATTTTCTAACAATTCCCTTAGATTGGTTACTTCAGTTTTCAATTTAGAGTATTCTTCTTCAAGCCTTTCGACTTGAGTTGGGTTAGAGGTTTTTGTTTGGGAGTTAAATTGTTACTTAAGGTGCTGATTTTTCATAAGGAGTGTGCTATTTTATTTTTTAGATTTTATTAATTTTTTTATTGAGACATGCGATTATTTTAAAAAACTTAGCAGTTAAGATAGACGATACCTCGTTTGAGCCTTCTGAAACGAGTGTGGACTCGTGGCTTGATTCATAATTGGACTCATCATCTTGATCTGCCTCACTTTATAATTCTGGTATGGATGCTATCAGCGTGAGGTAGTTGTGATGCTTCTAATCTTCGACGTCTGATTCTTTAGAAGAAGACTCGCCCCACGTTGCTTTGAGTGTCTTCTTTTTTCTAGTTGTCTTGGTCTTGTCCTCTTTCATTTTTGGATACTCGTGCTTGTAGTATCCTTTCATGTTATACCCATAGCATGTGATCGTTGCCTTCATGTCATTTGATTTGATCATTTTTTGTAGGTCCTTCTTCGTGAAGTTGTTATTCCTTCTAGTGAACATTTTTCTGACCATGTTCACTCGTTATTCTTCATCGGCTTCTGAGTCAGATTCAGATTTTGGCTCTAGTTTGTTCTTAATCTTGACTTCTTTTGAGTAGCCTACAAAAAGTACAATACCTTTCTTAACCTGCTTTGAGTTAGTCTGTTCATGGAGTTCAAGTTCAAAAAATAGCTCATCTAATTTCAATTTATTTAAATTCCTTGAAACTTTATAAGCATCTACTATAGATGCCCACAGTACATTTTGAGGAAAAGAGTTCAAGGTATACCTGATTACATCCCTGTTCTCTATTTGGTGACCGATTAGGGGGAACCCATCCAAAATATCCTTGATTCTTACATGTAGCTGAGTAGATGTTTCTCCATCCTATATTTTAATGTTAAATAAATTATTTAATAATAAGTCATGCTTCGTTACCTTTGCATCACTCGTGCCTTCGTGCAGTTTGATCAGTTTGTCCCAGAGATCCTTGGCATTCTCGAATGGGCCGACATAGTTCAGTTCTTCCTTAGTAAGCCCACATTGGATTGTGATCGTTGCCTTCGAGTCGATCTAGGCCTTTTTCTTGTCTTCTGAATTCCATCTTTTTGGGTCGACCGATACTTTTATTGCTTCATCTACCGGCGCCCTATATCCTCATCAGATGATGAACCATTGATTGATGTTGGTCTTTAAGTACATCTTCATCCACTTCTTCTAATACAAAAAGTCATCCATGTTGAAGATGGGGGGGGGGGGATGAACAGTGTTGTATCTCTTATTTTGGGCCATTTAAATATAGAACCTTGCACATAAAGAAAAAGGAGAAAGAAATCCCAAGACTAGGTCTTGGATTAACAGTGTGGGAGATAATAAAAGTAATAAAACTCGATTGGTATTGCACCAATTTAGAGTATTTTACAATCGAAAAAACGTCTAAAGAGGCAATTGTACCAATTTGGATTATATTGAAAAGCTCAAAATCGAAAAAGAAATATTAAAAGAAAGTTTGAAAATCACCCCTGGCCTGATTGATGGTTGCACCAATTCAGAGTCAACCTTGCTCTAATACCACTTATTGGATTAGAAAGACACTTGGGGGAAGGGGTGAATAGCTTTCTTTTAAAAAATCAAGAATACGTAGCGGAATAAAGAAAATTAAAACAATTCTAACAAGGCCAAGTTTTACTTGGTTCAGAGCTTGTGATGATTCCTATTCTAAAGCTCACGATCATTGATCGCTTTCGTTGAAAAATCACTATCAATTTGAATATTTGAATTACAAAGTTTGAGTACATGAATTGTAAACTAAAAATTTACTGACAAGAAGAAAGAATTAATTGAGTTCCTTAATCGTCAGACATCGGAGTAGATTTTTAGGATCGTCAGTGCCTTCTCGGATCAGAGCAGATGATTGTATGAAGCTGCTGGTCGAAGGCCTTTATATAGGCTCATTCTGAGTGTCACGCCCCGTGACCTAGGTGTGTAACACTGGCGTTCCCCGTGAATATAAATACTCAAAAACAATAAGCCTCATAAAGTGCATACCAAACCAGTAATAATAAAACGAAAATATTGTCTTTACAATCCAAAAGTGAAAGCATACAAATAAAGATAACATGAACTAAAAGGATGAGTCACTTGGACACAGCTTCATTACCAGCCCTAAAACATCTCTTGCTCCTCCTTCTCGACTTGTTCCTCATTTTTATCTGGGGATGGTAGTAAGGGGGGTGAGTGCTTGGGAAAACACTCAGCAAGTGGGATCGATCAATCATTGTACGACAGAATACAAAACATAGCAAGATATTCGGAATTCATGACAAAAACATATTTCATGAAATATGATGAAACATAACTTAATCTTAAACATAAACTTTTAGCACTATTAATCATCTTGTTTTCCATGGTATTACTGATCAGTCCCCTATATGTAATTCCCCTAAGGGGTGAGGTTATATATCGATTATTATTACCCACCGCATCAGGGTCATAACTTATCATATTTTATCATGTTTTCAGAAATTCCCTTTACTGATCAGTCCCCTATATGTAATTCCTCTAAGGGGTGAGGCCATATATCAGTTATTATTACCCACCGCATCAAGGGCATAACTTGTAATATCTGTAAGGAACTAGTTGTGCTAAACACGCAAACGCGCAGCGGAAAATACTAGTTCCTCCAGAAGATCCATGCGAAGGGAAAGAGATATTCCTACATATACTAAGTTTCTAAGATAGCATGAGATTATACCTTTGTAGCATGCTCACGGACTCCCGACAGCTCAGATCACACCACGATCTCGCGTTCATGCCTCTACGGTATCCACACGAACAAGCATTCGTTTGTCTCACAAACTCATAAAAGGAGAAAGGTTGTGCTAGCAATCTTGAAAGTGGATTTCAACCAAGAGGAGAGGAGCAAAGAGAATGAAGAGAATTAATTCCAAAATGAAGAGTAAAAAGCTTAAGTATTTTCATCCAATGAAAATACTTAATTAGCATTAATAGCCTTAATGAGTATTTACACTCCATTAAGGACCAAACTTGTAACTCCTCATTTCAAATGAGTGTAACTCGTTATTTCAAATTCAATTTCAAAAATTGAATGAAATGAATAATTAAATTTCAAAATTCAACAATTATCTTCATTAAATCTCACTTGAGCCTAACTCAAGTCTCCTCACTTGAGTCTAAATCAAGTCTAATTCGCTTGAGTCTAACTCAAGTCTAATTCAATTGAGTCTTACTCAATTAATCCTCATGCAATTCAAATTCAATGAATCACTATTTCATTAATTCAAATTGACTCCTTGAGACTAATTTGAATTGAACATAATCCAATAATTAGATACAATTGAGTCCAACTCAATAAGTCCAATTCAGATTAGACTTAATCTAATGATTCATCATATGAACTCATCTCCAAATCTACTTGTTCTTTGTGTGTGCCCCAATAGGTTCTCATAATGTTGGCAATGTACCCAAATCAACATTTAGATACATAAGCAATGAGTGACATCTAACAAGGCATTATTGTTACCCAAGTGACGAGTGTTGGTGCGGGAAACATCCGACGATTGAATCCAAGTTTTGATAATGGCAAAAGATTCAAATTTAAGTGATTTTGTGATCTTAAAGTTTGAATGAGCTTGCAGGAAAGTCCTAAGTGTACTTAGGTAAAAGCTCTAGTTGCGGTTAGGCAGGAGGAAAGCCCTAGGTGGTGGTAACCCTAGGTCATAGGGGGTGGTAACCCTATGTGGAAAGTCTTGGCGGGTCGAGAGCTTCAGGCAAAAGTCCTAGGGGGTGGTGACTGTAGGTGGAAAGTCCTGGTGTTACGAACCAAGTGGAAGACTAGACAGGTTAGGGAGTGGGCGTCCAGCAGAAAGTCTGGAAGCATCGAGCACCGTGCAAAAGTCCAGTCGATCTGGAGAATCGTGCTACAACAGGTAAATCTCCTGAGTGGAGTAAGTGAAGACGCGTTCCCCGTAGAGGGAACAGTAGGCGTCGGTGTTAGAGTGTATACTAAAAGTCTAGCTTTTATATAAACATTTATAAGAATCACATTGCTCAAGTGTCTACATCTATATATACCAAATGTAGATGTTCAATTAATTTATATTGTAGATAACATAGTGTGTGGTGTCACATACAGAAGATCGTGTTATCGGTTCTTTATAAATTATAAACAGTAGCTCACGACTAAGATGGAAAGGAACAAACCATTGGAATAGTCGCAGTGTAATTAGGTATTAGTTTATCTTGGCTAATAGATTACACTAGTACACTCTAAGTGTATTGAGCAGGACCATTTAAGGAATGTTCTTTTTATACTGATTTAATAAAAGAACAAGTCCTTAGTTATTATAGAAGTGTGTGCTCTTAATCCTAATATAATAACAAGCACATATATTTAATATTTATTTCTTTGACTTATCAAAGGGTGAGATTTAGCTCGATAAATCAAAATGTCTGATAAGTTGGGAAATGATGTTACTTATAGTGTGTCTTGTTGATTATAGAAGGAAACTGTGTTCTAGTAACCTAGGTTGAGAATGCTCCCAAGAGGAGCTCATAAGGATTGTCATGTTAAACCCTGCAGGTAGACTTAGTCCGACATGACGATGAGGTTGAGTGGTACTACTCTTGGACTAAGATATTAATTAAGTGAGTTGTCAGTAACTCATTTAATTAGTGGACATTCAACATCTTAATCACAGGGAGATTAACACACTCATAATAAGAAAGAGCCCAAAATGTAATTTGGGATTGGTGCGGTAGTTCAATAATAATTCTTTAGTGGTATGAATTATTATTATTGATGAAGTTAAGTTGTGTGTTCGAGGCGAACACGGGAAGCTTAATTTCATCGGGAGACCAAAACCAATTCCTCCTCTCGGTCCCTATTGTAGCCTCTTGTATATAGAGAACTATACCCACCTATACCAACCTTTCTACCCACCTTAAGGTGGCCAGCCAAGCTAGCTTGGAGCCCAAGCTAGGGCCGGCTAAAGCAAATGGTAAAGCTAGATTTAGGTGGTCGGCCAAAGCTTGGGCCCCAAGCTTAGGTGGCCGGCCATTAGAAAATAAAAAGAAATTTTATTAAAATTATTTCTTATGTGGATATCATTGTTTTAAAAGAGAGTTTAAAATTTAAATCTTTCCTTTTATAGCTTTCTACAAAAGATTAAGAAAAGATTTGAAATCTTTCCTTATTTGTAGATTGAAAGGTAGATTTTAATTTTGAGAAAACTTTTCTTTTTTAACCATGTTCATGATTTAAAAGAGAGTTTAAAAATTAAATATTTTTTTTTTGTAAGTTTCTATAAAAGATTAAGAAAATATTTGATATCTTTCCTTATTTGTAGATTGAAAGGAGATTTTAATTTTTAGAGATAACTTTCCTTTTTGGAAATCATCCACATGTTTAAAAGAAAGATTTTAATTTATAAAATTTCCTTTTTACACGCCACCATGAAGGGAAAAATTATTGGAGAATTTTTTTATAAATTTCCGGAGATAAATTAGGAAGTTTTAATTAATTAAAACTCTCCTTGTTTATAGCTTTAAAGTGGCCGGCCATGATGTTTAAGAAAAGAAAATTATTTTTTAATTAATTAATTTTTCTTAATCATGGAAAAAGAATTAAGAAAGTTTTTATTTAAATTTCCTTATTTGCCAATACCAAGGATTATAAAAGAGGGGGTAGAGGTGCCTTCATGGCTAACGACTCTATTTTATTCTTCCTCTCTTTTCTTCCTTGGTGGTCAACCCTAGCTTCTCCCTCTTCTCTTCTTCTTGTGGCCAGCGACAACTTCTCTAGGAGCTTGGTTGGTGGCCAGATTTTACTTGAGGAAGAAGAAGAAGAAGGAGGTTTTGTTTCCTAGCATCCCTTGGAGATTGGTTGGAGGTCTAAGTTCTTCATCTCTTGAAGAAAAGAAGGTGGCCGAAACTTGTAAGAAAGGAGAAGGGCTTGGGTGGTTCTCATCTCGGTAGATCGTTGCCCACACAACATCCGGGATAAGAAGAGGAATACGGTAGAAGATCAAGAGGTTATTTGCTTACAAAGAAAGGTATATCTAATATTTGTTTTCCGTATCATACTAGTTTTCTTTGTATAGTTATTTTTGGAAATACCAAACACAAGAGGCATATGATTCTAGAGTTTTCGGATTTGTTTCAAATTTGTGTTTCTTTTGTTTTATTTTTGGAATTTGTGATTCGATTGTTCTTTTTGGTTAACCTAGAGTTATTTAAGGGAATTAAATATTAGCTTTCCTTAAAAGGCTTTGTCTAGGCGGTGGTGGTTGCTCCCATATCCAAGAAGGCCATGTGCCTCGCCATCCAGTCCTGGAAGTGTAACGACCACCCTTCTTAATACTACTACTCTCTAAGGATGACCGTTACTTAACTACTAACTCTACTTAACCGGTATGATTAAAAATCACATGGAAACCCTACCGAAAAATTTCGACAAAGTCTCCCCTGTACCGGTGACCTTATTCAACAATACATGCAATATATATACTCAGCCACAAGCGGCTGGAACACATATCAATCAACCACGCAGTATAATAAATCCAAAATAAAGAAAACAACACAAGAAATCATCACACAAGATTACAATTCTTCTACTACGTCCTAATCATATCAAAATAACAAATACTATCTCAAATACTCCTAACATAGCAAAAGACAATAAAAACTAAACTAAAACTTCTTTCCTAGTCCCAAGGCTTCCATAGTCCTGGCATCACACATCCTTCGAACACCTCCTTGTCGCCTTCCTTTCTATATCTTTTCCTTTCCTGTATCTGCAGTAAGAGGAAGTGTAGTCTATAAGCAAAATTTGCTTAGTAAGCGCTATCTAACTCACAAAATCTCGATATGCATGAGGATATACTGAAATCTAAAACTGAATGCTCAAAAGGAAATCTACTCATGCTCATCTACTAATGAAAGGAACATACTGAAAGGCTAAACATGTAAAGTAAATCTATACAATCATGCTAGCATAAAGAACTAAGCTTACTGAATTCTAAACACCTTCTGAATCTTATTTCACTTGTTTAAAGACTTATTCTTTAAATACTTTATACTTATGTAAAACTTTCAGAAACTTATACTTATAATACTTCAAAATAATAATCAACTTCTTCTTGGGCCCGGCAACTGTGCTTTTACTTTTGTAACGACCCGACCCATTCGGCGGCCCATTTGGCGACCCTATGGTCGTCGACCGTCGACCGTCGGCCGAGCCGTTACTACTAGGTTATCTAAACCTAGGGACGACTATGGGAGCCCAACCCAAGGACAGAGAGTCCAACACAGTGCCACTGATAAAAGTAAAATATTTGTTATCTTTTAATACTTCTATATAATGCCTCGGCATTTTAATAAGCACCTTGTGTGCCAAAATCCCTAAAGTCTTGACTTTGGGATCTACTTAAGGCCTTGGCCTTTTTCTTTCTTTTCTTTATCTTTCTTATATTTTTCGTAAACTCTTAAAAAGAATATAGGCATGCTACAACAGAATTAAATCAAAGGAAAGAAAATCTGGCTTCTATACGCTTGTTATATCAGAGACAAATCAAAAGAAAGCATATCTAACTTCTTCAAACATGCTACAATAGGTTTAATACAAAGGAAAACAATTCTGAAATCCTGAAATAAACAACATATATATAACTGCTCAAGAATATGCTCAAAAGGGCTGTTCTAACTCATTACGGCAAGGAAAGATCAAACTAAGGTGCTATACAAAAACTAAATCTGTAGAATGTTAAAATTGCATACTTTAAGAACTAGAACTAAACTATCTGTTTATAACATATGCACCCAAACTAAGGCATAAAACTCATGACATGCCAATCCTAATTTGCATACATAAAAACATAATGTACAGTAAATCTGAATGCATTTATACTAGCATAAACATGCACGAAACTAGATCTGAAACTTTATGCATCAAACTAAATTTGAAACTGAATGCCACGACAGAAAGTCATAAAGAACCGAATGCTCAACGTGCTCAACCCCCTACCTGCTCCTTCTTTGAAACTCACGACAACTAAACACAAGGACAGTGCAACAATTTGATCCAGTCTTGATTCCTCAACTGATAATAAGTTGTTAATGAAGTGCCAAACAATATTTACAACCCCATTTACTCAAAGAAAGGTAAAGGTTTTGTTGATAAGGAATCAAAGTCAGGAAGTAACTCTAAAGATCATCAAAACTGGAAAACAATCTATAGGCATGATTCTCTTCTCCTGGAATAAAAATAGGATCTGTACATCCTATCACTGTAATATAAAGGGTAAATTCAAGTCGAGCAAGTTCTACGCAACATGCTGGATCTACAAAAATGCTTGATCTACCAAAACTGGCAGCATGCTTCAAGAAGAAAACTTCTTTACAGAATTCTTCGAAAACCAATGTAAGAATCAACAAACAGGAATAAAAATTCCTAGCAGCAAGCTTCGAAAATCGACACAGCAGCAAACTTCGGAAATCATGAACACAAAGATCCGAAACCTCAATTCACAGCTACAAGGGTAGAAAATCTCGGAGCTACTCTTACCGCAGGTGAGTGAGCAACTTACGTCTTCTTAAACCTACAACCGGAACAACTTCTAGGGCTTGCGGAAATTGCAAGCTTTGACTCCTCTGTGCTTACGGTTCCTCCTCGACGCAAGGATCACGACGGTGAAGAACCTCCCCGAGTTAGCCACCCGCCGGCCGCCGGAATCGTGCCCTAGCCGTGGCTTGTTTCGGCCCGAGCTGCCTTTGTCGCGCGAGAGAGGAAGGGATCGGGGAAAATTAGGTTTCGGAAAGCCCTAAATTCCTTTTTATAACTTTAGTATTTTTTTTAACTTAAGACTATTTCGCTGCCAACTCTTTCGCAAAATATCCGCGGAGCAGTTGGTTGGCTGGGTTTTGACCGAGCCAAAAGCCCCGGGTTCAATTCTCGGCTGCTACCCCTTTTCCTTCTTTTTATTTCTTTGTTACTAATTCCTATTACTCAAATAAATCTCTTCCTCTATTTGTTCAAATAATACTTGCTAGCCCAGTTGGTTGGCTGACTTTGGTTAGGGTCTAGTTCGGTCCGAGATCTTGTGTTCAAAACCCCACCTTAACACTTATTTTATTTTATTTTATTTTAAACTTCTTTCTCTTGGTAAAAATACCAAACGAACTCCAAAAATTACGTAAAAATACTCTAAAAATTTCTAAAAATCTCTAGAATATTTTAAAGGTATTTCTAAATATTTTTGAATTATTTCTGAGGCTCAAAATGAGGAAATTTGGGTCATTACAGGAAGTCAATTTTGGAAATTAATATTTAATGAAATTAATAACATAGGTGGATTCGAATCAATAGTGTTAAGTTCCGCTTGCGATTCAAATCTAAACCATGAAAAATAGATAAGTTAAATTTGGAATCAATGATGTTAAGTTCCATCTGCGATTCCTAATTTAACTTCTAAAGAACACGATCGGTGATTTAAGGAAAGGTTCGACACTTGTACAAAATTTTTGTATAGTGGAACCAGTACGATTTTCCTAGGACTACCCAACAATTAGTATCAGAGCGAGGGTTTGCCTATCTGTGTTTGGTTTTCAAATAGATTATGCACATGTCATACATAATTTAGGCAGGATAATAGTAGGATGTGCTAACTTTGTGGTTGCAGGATCCAACTATTATGACATATAGATATTGTGTGGGATTGGACCCTTGGACATGTCAAGGGTATTTTATTGTGTGTGCATGCTTGTATGTATTAAATACAGTAGAAGATGTATTAGTTTTAGAATTTTACTTTTTTGTTTAATCTAGAATACATGTACATTCCTTTATGGAATATAGGATCGATATATGTAAAATTCTATTTTTGTCGCGGATCGTATCTTTGCGAGGCGTGGTGCTATTGGAGGACCAGAAGCGCAGCGGAATAAGAAGCAAGATAGATGCGACAACTCGACCCAATGGTGGTGGCTAAAGATGGCAGCAGCTAGGGTTGGAGCACACGGAGGACAGTGATGAAAATGCCATAATAGTTGGAAAAATAATTTCCATGTTTATTGCTTTTTTTTACTGTGATGTGTGTGTATGCATGTGTTATATACTAGCATAGGTTAAAATTCCTCATTTTAAATAACTAAGTGGGAGAGGGATTAGTATATAAATCCCACGGTCTCCATTACTGGTTTGTAAGTGATGCAACAAGCTTGCGTGTTGGCTCTGAGTGCCTCCCTCCACAACGGATGAGTTTGTTTGTGGATCACTAGATCAAACTTCCTTAATGGATGATTATAGGAAATTATTTAGGATGTGTGTGATCTTCTCCAACTGAAGGGGCACAATTCTATTTAATGGACTTAGTATCAAAGTAATGGTATACACTTAGATGCATCTAATAGTATCTTCCCCAATGGAGTCACTACTATTACTTGTGTGACCAAAAAGGAATCCAACTATTAATTTGTCATAAAACTAGGTTGACAAGATAATAAAAATAATGGGTTAAAACCCCTCTTACAAATGATTGATTTTGTATACGTCCACACTAACGTGGCATACAAAATTAACGGTGTTTGAGATAATTTATTTGTCATAAAGTTACGTTGACAAGATAGTTAATGGGTAAAACCCTCCTCTTACAAATGTTGATTTTGTATACATCCACACTAACGTGGCATGCAAAATTCACGGTGTTTTGAGGTGTTGGTAAATTTAAATAGTATTGTTAGAGGAATCAATATTATTTTAAATTTAGAGTCTTGACCAAATATTTGATTAAACACAGACCAACTATTAATTTTATTTGTCATAAGTTGACAAGATAATAAAATTAATGGATAAAATCTCCTTTTAGAATTTGTATACGTCCATACTATCGTGGCATACAAAATTCACGGGGATTTTGAGATGTTGGTCTTGACCAAATATTTTTGTGATTCTTAGGATTTCAAATGTTAATCAATCCCCTAGTTGTTATACTATAGAATAGACTTAGTAGTCTCAATTGTAATGATTGGAAAACTTGGACATTAAGGTAGACTGTCCTCTCAGAACTGAGAACAATAACGGTGTATTTTATTAGTTGTTGAAACATATTTAGTGGTGTTATCTACCGGTATCTGGTGTGTAGATACATGAACCACTGATCATGTCTGCAATTTATTGCAGGGGTTCCAGGAAACCCGACAACTATATAAATCACCGTCCACATGGGCACTACTGTAAAAGTAGCAACTGTTGTAGTGGGAGATGTTTATCCTCTTATAGGAATAAAATATGAATTTTCAGAAATTGTCTTTACGTACTAAGTTTAGAAAGAACCTGATAGATATTATGTCTATTTTGATAACAAAGTTGTTATCGAGAAAATATGAAAGATATATGTTCTGGTACGTTGGTTGGCAATTTATAAATCCAATAACTCCCACGATGCAATAAATGGAAACACATCCTCTAACTTTAAGAGAAAGCAACCTTCGGAAATGAACCAATCATATTTTTGGCATCTAAGGCTAGGTTATATTAACTTAAGTAGGATTTAAAGGATAATAACCAATGAACTCTTGGGTTCATTAGTAGTGGAAAACTTTCCAACCTGTGAGTCTTACTTGGAAGTTAAAATAACCAAGAAGCTTTTAAGTCTAAGGGGTTTAGAGCCAAAGATATGTTGAAATTGGTTCATTCTGATTTGTGTAGAACTTTTACTATCCAGGCAAGAGGTTGTTTCGAATATGTCGTCTCTTTTATAGACGACTATTCGAGATAAGGATACATTTACTTGACGCGCCACAAATCTAAGTGCTTTGATTAGTTCAAAGAGTACTAGGCTGATGAGGAGTAACGTCAAAGTAAAAGTATCAAGACACTATGGTGAAATTGTAGTAACGAGTACCTCTTAGGAGAGTTTAGGAGTCACTTATCAGAAATCGAGATTTAATCCCAACTAACTGCACCTGGTATACCCCAATAGAATGGTGTAGTAGAAAGAAGGTATAAGGCTCTTATGGAATAATTAGATCGATGATGAGTTATTCAGAAAATTACCAAATTCATTTTAAGGATATACACTAGAAACGAAAGTGAACATAGTACCTTCCAAGTTAAAACTCTCTACTCATATAGAATTGTTGAATAGGTGTAAGCCTATTTTGAAGCATATTCGGATTCGGGTAGTCCAGCACATATGTTGAAGAGAGACAATGATAAGTTGGACAGGAGTTCACTTGTTTGTGGGCTATCCTAGATAAACGAAAGTAGGTTTATAATCTTAAAAATCAGAAGGTCATTGTTAGCATCAATGACCGATTTTTAGAAGAGGACTATATAATGAACCACAAGACCATAAGTAAATTTGTTCTTAAGAAAATAATAAAGGACACGTCTAATCTAGTACCAACTGTACAAGATGAAATATCACAAGAAACTGCAACACGTATCACAAATGATGCACAATTGTAGAAAGTGACTCGTCGTAGTGGGAGGGTTGTTGGCCAACCTAAAAGATTCATGTTTTAAGAGAGTCTTTGGACTTGATCCCTGGTGGACATGAACCTGATCCCCGGACATATGACAAAGCACTCCAAGATAAAGATGCAGCATCTTTGCAAAGAGCAATGAATACAGAATTAGAATATATGTATTCTAATAGAGTCTGGGAGCTTATAGAACCACCAAATGGTGTTAAAGCCATTGGGTGAAAATAAGTCTACAATAGGAAAAGAGGGATAGACAGGAAGGTGGAAACTTTCAAAGCAAGACTTGTTGAAAAAGGAAGCTTTTTCACCGGTAGCCATGCTTAAGTCTATCCAGATTCTTTTATCTATTTGGCAAGTGGATGTCAAGACAGCTTTCCTTAATGGAAGTCTTGAAGAAAGAATCCATATAAAGCTACCAGTGAGGTTTATTGCAAAAGGCAAAGAACATATTGTGTGCAAGCTTAATCAGTCTATGGACTGAAGCATAGCTTCAAGGTCTTGGACATCTGGTCTAATAAAGTAATCCAGACCTATGGATTTATTCAGTGTCCAGATAAGTCTTGTGTATACAAGTAGTGTGATGGAAGCATGTTGGTATTTCTTCTACTATACTAGATGACATTTTTGGTAGTTGGAAACAATATTAAAGTGTTGTCGGAAGTAAGGGTATGGTTGTCCAAACAATTCAATATGAAGGACTTGGGAGAGTGTGCACATATTCTCGGGATCAAAGGGATCACAAGAAAAAAATATTGTGCTTATCCCAAGCTTCATACTATCCTAGATCGTTTTAGCATGCAAAACTCCAAGAAAGGTTTCTTACCTTTTCAGCATGGAGTAGCTTTATCTAAAGGGATGTCTCCGAAAACATCAAAGGAGATAGAGAAAATGAAGGCAGTTTCTTATGCTTCGGCTATCGGAAGCCTAATGTATGCTATGCACGAGACTGGATATCTGTTTTGCCCAGTGTATAGTTAGCAGATATCGAAGTAACCCAGGACCAGGACACTAGACTACTGTAAAGCATATATTGAAGTACCTGAGAAGGACTAGGTATTATATGCTAGATTACTAAGCAGATGATTTGATCCCTGTGGGTTACACGGATTTTGACCTTCAATCAGATAGGGACAATAGTAAGTCGACCTCGGGGTTTTGTATTTACTTTAGGAGGTAAAGCCATAACTATGGAGGAGTGTTAAGCATAGGTGCTTTTCAGACTCCACTATGGAAGTTGAGTATGTGGCAGCCTCAAAGGCAACCATAGAAGCTGAGTGACTTAGTAACCTTAAGATGGACTTAGATATGATTTATGGTTTATCCAAAGATTATTACAATTTATTGTAATAATAGTGGTGCAGTAGCAAACTCGAAGAAACCATGAGTCCATAAGGCAAGTAAATACAATAGAGCGCAAGTACCACCCAATATGAGATATCGTATAACGAGAAGTTGTTGCCGCCTATATTGCATCAAGTGATAACCTGTAGATCTTTTCACTAAGGTACTTAAGGCAAGAGCTTTTGATGGACATGTTCAATGGATGGGAATCAGATGTATGGCAGCGTTTATGGCAGCATAGTCTTTTAGTATAAGTGGGAGATTGTTGGAGTGTATACTAAAAGCCTAGCTTTTATATAAACATTTATAAGAATCACATTGGTCAAGTGTCTACATTTATATATACCAAATGTAGATGTTCAATTAATTTATATTGTAGATAACATAGTGCGTGGTGTCACACACATAAGATTGTGTTATCGGTTCTTTATAAATTATAAACAGTAGCTCATGACTATGATGGAAAGGAACAAACCATTGGAATAGTCGTAGTGTAATTAGGTATTACTTTATCTTGACTAATAGATTACACTAGTACACTCTAAGTGTATTGAGCAGGACCATTTAAGGAAAGTTTTTTTTATACTGATTTAATAAAAGAATAAGTCCTTAGTTATTATGGAAGTGTGAGCTCTTAATCCTAATATAATAACAAGCACATATATTTAATATTTATTTATTTGACTTATCAAAGGGTGAGATTTAGCTCGATAAATCAAAATGCCCGATAAGTTGGGAAATGATGTTATTTATAGTGTGTCTTGTTGATTATAGAAGGAAATTGTGTCCTAGTAATCTAGGTTGAGAATGCGTCCAAGAGAAGCTCATAAGGATTGTCATGTTAAACCCTGCAGGTAGACTTAGTCCGACATGACGATGAGGTTGAGTGGTACTACTCTTGGACTAAGATATTAATTAAGTGAGTTGTCAGTAACTCATTTAATTAATGGACATTTGACATCTTAAACACAGGGAGATTAACACACTCATAATAAGAAGGAGCCCAAAATGTAATTTGGGATTGATGCGGTAATTCAATAATAATTCTTTAGTGGTATGAATTATTATTGATGAAGTTAAGTTGTGTGTTTGGGGCGAACACGGGAAGCTTAATTTCATCGGGAGATCAAAACCAATTCCTCATCTCGGTCCCTATCGTAGCCTCTTGTATATAGGGAACTATACCCAACTATACCAACCATTCTACCCACCTTAAGGTGGCCGGCCAAGCTAGCTTGGAGCCCAAGCTAGGGCCGGCCAAAGCTAATGGTAAAGCAAGATTTAGGTGGTCGGCCAAAGCTTGGGTCCCAAGCTTAGGTGGCCGGCCACTAGAAAATAAAAAGGGATTTTATTAAAATTATTTCTTATGTGGATATCATGGTTTTAAAAGAGAGTTTAAAATTTAAATCTTTCCTTTTATAGCTTTCTACAAAAGATTAAGAAAAGATTTGAAATCTTTCCTTATTTGTAGATTGAAAGGTAGATTCTAATTTTGAGAAAACTTTCCTTTTTAACCATGTTCATGATTTAAAAGGGAGTTTAAAAATTAAATATTCTCTTTTATAAGTTTCTACAAAAGATTAAGAAAATATTTGATATCTTTCCTTATTTGTAGATTGAAAGGAGATTTTAATTTTTAGAGATAACTTTCCTTTTTGAAAATCATCCACATGTTTAAAAGAAAGATTTTAATTTATAAAATTTCCTTTTTACAAGCCACCATGAAGGGAAAAATTATTGGAGAAATTTTTTATAAATTTCTGGAGACAAATTAGAAAGTTTTAATTAATTAAAACTCTCCTTGTTTATAGCTTTAAAGTGGTCGGCCATGATGTTTAAGAAAAGAAAATTATTTTTTAATTAATTATTTTTTCTTAATCATGGAAAAAGAATTAAGAAAATTTTTATTTAAATTTCCTTATTTTCCAAGACTAAGGATTATAAAAGAGGGGGTAGAGGTGTCTTCATGGCTAACGACTCTATTTTATTCTTCCTCTCTTTTCCTCCTTGGTGGCCAGCCCTAGCTTCTCCCTCTTCTCTTCTTCTTGTGGCCGGCGGCAACTTCTCTAGGAGCTTGGTTGGTAGCCGGATTTTACTTGAGAAAGAAGAAGAAGAAGGAGGTTTTGTTTCCTAGCATCCCTTGGAGATTGGTTGGAGGTCTAAGTTCTTCATCTCTTGAAGAAAAGAAGGTGGCTGAAACTTGGAAGAAAGGAGAAGGGCTTGGGTGGTTCTCATCTCAGTAGATCGTTGCCCACACAACGTCCGGGATAAGAAGAGAAATACGGTAGGAGATCAAGAGGTTATTTGCTTACAAAGATAGGTATATCTAGTATTTGTTTTCCGCATCATACTAGTTTTCTTTGTATAGTTATTTTTGGAAATACCAAACACAAGAGGAATATGATTCTAGAGTTTTTAGATTTGTTTCAAATTTGTGTTTCTTTTGTTTTATTTTTCGAATTTGTGATTCGATTGTTCTTTTTGGTTAACCTAGAGTTTTTTAAGGGAATTAAATATTAGCTTTCCTTAAAAGGCTTTGTCTAGGCGGTGGTGGTTGCTCTCATATCCAAGAAGGCCATGTGCCTCGCCATGCAGTCCTGGAAGCCAATTTTGAAAATTAATATTTAATGAAATTAATAACATAGGTGGATTTGAATAAATAGTGTTAAGTTCCGCTTGTGATTCAAATCTAAACCATTAAGAACAGATAAGTTAATTTGGAATCAATAATGTTAAGTTCCTTCTGCGATTCCTAATTTAACTTCTAAAGAATACAATCGGTTATTTAAGGAAAGGTTCGACACTTGTATAAAATTTTTGTACAGTGGAACCGGTACGATTTTCCTAGGACTAACCAACAGTCGGGTCGACCTAAGGTTTCCTGTCGGAAATCCAAAGTCAGACCCAGACAATCTGAAGACTGTCAATATTTTATTTATGACTATTATGTGCTAACTTTATTTTGCAGGGTATGTGTTTGGGACTAACACATTTTGCAGGAACAAAGAAGCAACTTTAAATCTCGGATGAACAGTGCCTGAGGCGCCTCCATGGAGCTTGGAGGTGCCTCAGGTGCAAGACTGAAGGAACCTGTGCACCAGGCCTGGAGGTGCCTCAGACTGAGCTAGAGGCACCTTGGACCAGAGCTTTGAAGCGCCTTGGAGTGGCTTGGAGGCGCCTTCGAGTGGATGAGGTGGGACCTGTTCTGTGCTGATCCACGCGGGCGACTCGGGAGGGTTGGAGGTGCCTTGGATGGTGTTGGAGGTGCCTCCAATAGTGCATAAAAGGAGGTCTCGAGGCAGGACTCAGCACAAGAAGTTCACAAGTAATCTAGATATCGTTTGCTGCTCAAAAGACGCCCTGAAGTGTTGTTGCAAGTCCCTAATGACCCGGAGCTCCAGTTTCAATATTTTTGTTGTCGGTATAGCATTTTAATCATTGTTCTATAATAGATATTTGTGACCTTGCACTTTTATAATGCATTTCCCAAAGTAAACGCTCAACGAGCGTGAGCCTTGGAGTAGGAGTCGCTCAAGGCTCCGAACCAAGTAAAACCACTTGGGTCCTTCTGTGTGTTTTATTATTTCCGCTGCTAATTCTCGATTATTTTACGATCCGTAATGAGTGAAAGTCACGAGCGCTATTCACCCCCCCCCTCAGCACTTTCGATCCAACAATTGGTATCAGAGCGGGGTAGCTATGATTTGGTGCAACCACCAATTAAGCAATTTTTTCATGGTGTTTTCAATTTTTTGGAGTTAATTGGAATTAGTATAGTTGCTACATTCCAATTCTTTATCTATTCGAATCATTTTTGCTCGAAGTGGGTTTAACACCACTCGAGTTCATTTTTATTATTTTTATACCGCACTGCTAATCCAGGACCAAGTCCTGGGACATTGTCTCTCTCGTGTTTTTCTTTGCTAGATCTAAATGGCCTTCCAAGAAGGTTTTAGCACTGTTCACCCCCCTCTCTTCTCCGGAGACGATTTCGGATATTGGAAGGGTCGGATGGAGGCATATCTCCAGACTCATTTTGAAGTCGGGATGATCGTCAAAATCGGGCTCCAAATACCGACTGATGCCACCGGCCAGCTATTACCGTACGAGGACTGGGAACCGACACTCATCAAAAAGGTAGAAGCCAATGCCAAGGCAACCTACACCCTACAATGCGGACTAACGAAGGAGGAGCTGAACTGCGTCAGCCCCTTTTCGAGCTCCAAGGAATTGTGGGAGAAGCTGATCGAGCTTCACGAAGGAACCTCCGATACCATGGTCAGTAAATGGGACTTATTATTCAATAAATTATATAATATTAAGTTGCAGGAAGGCGAGATGGCTACCCAACTCCACGCCCGGATACAAGACCTACTCAACGGTCTACACGCTATCGGACTGAAGGTAGAGAACCGGGATATTTTGAGGTATGCCTTAAACGCTTTTCCAAGGAACACCTTGTGGGCATCTATGGTAGATGCTTACAACATTTCTAAGGATCTTTCTTCCATAAAATTAGATGAGTTATTTACTGAGTTTGAATAACATGAACAGGTTAACTCACGTCCAGCCGAGAAAGGTTTGGCTTTGGTTGTAGGTACAAGTAGAACGCGCGAGACTAAATCAAAGTGCAGAATCGAACCAGAGTCAAAAGAAGAAGAACCAGTTTCCGACGACAACGACAACGAAATCACATCCGAGCTCGTCACCCTGGTGAAGAAACTATACAAAAAAAAGAAAGGGTTCAACAAAAAGGATGTCAGAAAAGTCATCCAGTCCAAAGAAGCCCAACCAAGCTCAAAGGTGAAATTCGAGGTAACGTGCTATGGATGCAATCAGAAGGGGCACATCAAGGCGAACTGTCCGAATCAAAAGGATACAAAGAAACTGACAAGTAAGAAGGCCCTGAAGGCTGTAAAATACCAAAAATGGGTGAAGCACCATAAGGAAAATTTCTCAAATTTTAAGAAATTTTCTGGGAAATTTTCGGAGACCGTATAGACGAGTTTACGGGGATAAAAATTGGGCCCCGGGAAAGCCTGTTTAGGCTTCCCATTTAAGCGAGGAAAAGTTTAATTTTTCTTTTATTTTTCCTTTTCTTTTATTTATTTTCTTTCCTTCGTTTCTCCGCCTCCTCCCCGCATGCCCGAGGCTTCGCCCGTGCCATCTCCTCCTGTGCCCTAACCGTCACTCGGCGGTTCCTTCTCCTCGTCGTGTGCCCTAGTCCTTACCCGTGCCTATTTCCTTATGGTGTCGATCCTTTTCTTTCCCTTCCTCGCGTGCCCTCGCCGACACCCTTCTCCCCTCTGTGCTGCCACTGAAACCAACAATCGACGCCGACTTCACTGCCGGCGTCGCCCGATCGCTGACTGCCACATTTCCCCTCTTTTATTCGGCCATCTCCGCACGGACGCACCTCGGCAGAGCACCCCCCTTCACTGATCTCTCCATCAACTTAATCCCGCCAGCACCGTGTGTTCACCGCGCCGTGCCCTAGATCCTGATTTGTGGTTGCCACCGCACGGAGCAGCGTCGACCATCGCTGGAGATTGCTTGCTTCCGTGCCCTAGCCTTGGTCCACTGCCACCTTTGCACGGGTTGGTTTCAGACAGGAGCTAGTAGTTGAGGCCCTCTGCCGATCACATACCGCCATCGTTGATCTAGGGATTTCCGGCGGCCAGTATTGAGGTAGGCTCGTCTAAATCTGGATTTAGGTTTTTGGTGTGTTTTGATAAAGTGGCTAACCAAAACAGATTTAGACAACAAGGTGGTTTCCAGCCGCTAATCCTTTTCGGTATCAAACTTCCTTGGCTATGGAGCAACATCCCTGCTGTGAGAATTTAGGTAAGGTGTAGTGCAATTGTTTCTTTTGTTCTAGCATGCACCGATTTGAGGGAAAGGTTAGGAATGAAATTGGATTCGAATTTATTTAAGTTTAGGCTAATTAAGTTGGTAGCAAATTCTAATTAGAAGGTGAAATGGTTAGGATTTGTTTAATTCAAGGATTTTAAATATAAAGGGAGGATAATATTATTAAATAGGTTTGGAGATTTTATTAGCTATATGTAATTAGCTAAGATTATATGTTTGATATTATAGGACATTGATTCGAGACGGTGTCTCGACGAGAGATCTATTTCGGATACGATCCTCTTATCGGAGGCGGGTACTTTGACTTTATGTCATTTGATATGCATAGTAATGTTTTTAACAAATAGCAATGATTGTGTTTCTTATCTGCTTCGGTTGGTCACTACCTGATCTGTTACATGCTTGTTTGTTTACTTGGTATGCACTTCATGTTAGTACCTACCTGATTATACATGCTTATAGGGGTAGTGACATAACCATGTTTTTATTATGTTGAGGACCTAGGTTTTATACCTTATCTTATCTGTGTACCTTTGATTTGGTTCATTGTCCTGTGGTACACACTTTACATATATAAGGATATTTCTATGCTGCACAGGATTTTGCCATGCTTAGTGTCATGCACCATTCGCATGATTGCATGCTGCGCGATAGTCTGCTCCATTATTGTTGAGCACAATGCCAGTTTCATCTCTGTCGGTGCTCCACTGGTCCGCTCATGGGTAGCGTGCATGACGCGGCATGGTAGCACGTTAGTTTGCTCGGTGGTGCTCTGCTGGGATGCTCATGGGTAGTGTACTGCAGCGTGGTAGCACGCAGGGATCCCTTCTCGTCATCGTGTACCGGGAGATGAGAGCATTGCGCTCCCCCACTTATGATTTGGGGTGGGGGGATAGGTGTACTCCGATAACATCCCGTCCACTCGGTCACTCATCAGGAGCAGTGATGGCAGAGTGCACGGTTGTCACAACCATACCCACTCGGTCTCACCATTGTATGTGAGATGGCTAACTGACGTCAGAGGTGATCACGACCCATCATTGGCATCATATGCATTTATGCATTTTTTGATTGTGTTTGCTGCACTTATATGTTGCATTTGGATGGATGCATATGTTTGACAGGCATACAGGATTTTGATACTTCTCGGTCTGATGACCCTGTTATACTTATATCCTGATCCTGGTTATTACAGTTTTCTCCTGCTTATTTCAGTTGCATTTATCCTTCTTGTATCAGGAGACTGTGCGCATGATTAGTGTTGGTTGTTATTTCCTTTATTATGCATATCAGTTGTTACCCGCTGAGTGTTGGACTCACACCCTCCTCCATTGTTATTTTCAGGTTGATGCTATCCGGAGAGTTCCAGTCGCTAGTCCCCTGCAGTCCATGAGGACGTTTGTTGGTCTTTTGGTTTTTCTTTATTAGACTATGTTTAGACTTATTCTGTTTTGATACTTTGGATCTTGTATGGATTTTTACTTGTCGATGGATTTTTATTTGATATGATCTTCTAAATGCCTGCCTGGATGGTAGAAGAGGTAAGTTGACTTTATTTGCATCGTTGAGTTTTTGTTCTTTATGAGTGTAGTTGAATAGGATATCGGTTTTGTGCTTTATGAGTGTAGTTGAGTAGGATGATTTGAGATGTTTACTTATCATTTGTTTTAGTTCACTATTTAACTGCGTAGATGGTGTGAATGTTTGCTTATTTATTTGTTGTTATATACATATGTTCTGGTTGTGTTGGCTGTGTATGACTATGGATGTAGAAAAGTTTTAGAGTGTTACCTGTTCAGGAGAGATGCTGTCGAAATTTCTTCAGACAGGGACTCCCCCAGGGCGTGACAATTTATTTGGTATCAGAGCCAAGTTGGCGATACTTGTTTGTTTTTCGTGTTATGGATTTTCGAGATTTAAGCTAATACCAATTTATTGGTATCAGAGCGGGTTACGATACCTGCTTTTGGTGTTCTAGATTTTTGGGGTAGCCCAAGTTTATGAGTAAACTTGGGTACTTATTTTCGAATTTGTATGGATTTCCGTTGATTTTCTCGTACGGAATTCCAAGGTAAAATGGGGACTAGACAACGACGGAACATCTCCCAACGGCATATAGGTATGATGTATTAATTTCATAATTTTGCGATTTGTATTACTACTTGGGTAACATAGATATCCCTATTGGTCATAAAGAGATATGTAACCTATCTTGGAGCTAGTTTTCAAAACTTGGTTAGACTCCTTTGTAGTTGACCTTGTCTTTATCTTGCTTTTAGAAATATTACAATTTTCTTGCAATGCAGACTATCTACTGTCTTAGTTTGTTGTATATCTTCATATAGGACTACATATATGGCCATATCAATGCCATATCTGGTTGCCTAGGCCCATTAGTCCCATATATTGAAGCGCATCTAAGTGTTGTGGTCCACAATTGCATATGTTACAAGTGATGTGGTCACCTACTACAATGCCTAGGCAACATATTAAAACCATTTGTTTTCCAAATTGGCTTGACTATCAGTGCTAGGAGAATAACAATATTTATCAGTGCTAAATCTCCTAGTACTATTTGTATACAAACACCCAACTTACCACCCTTCACAAAAAAAAAACAAATGTTATCATCTACAAATTGCATTATTATAAGTTTCTGTCCTTGCCTATAAAGATGCCCTCAATGACAGTGTTGTGCCAACTTTAAATGAAATTCCTGTAGTGCAAGGAACTATAATAAAAGAGCAATGGTGATAATGGATTCTATTTCCCGAGGTCACTGACCATAACTATAGTAGAGCATGTAAACACAATGGATTTTGTCTAGCCATGGAATTTGAGAATGTTGATAAGGGCATGCCAATTAATTCTGTCAATGGTCTAGTTGACGTGGTAGGTTAGTCTAATCATTTTGACAATCTTAGGATTCCTTAGACGTTCACTAAGGTCCTTGTGTGGCTATGACAAGAGAAGAAACTTACTAAATTGAAGAGGTCTGAACCAATTAATGGCATCTTCATCAAGGTTTTAGAGACTCTAGTACATAAAGACTCCATCCCTTGACTTCCCTTCTTAACTTTCTATTTGCAATACACCAATTGGTTGTCACAGAGCTCACATACCAAATTCTTCCACCAGCAGTGCTACTCCACCTCTATGAAACTTGTTGAGCTAACCAATTCATTTTATAATTTGAATGATTTAGTTCAGATTTACCTCTCTTTTGTGAGTGATCTGATAAGGCTTAATTTAAAGCATGACATTTGATGAATTCCTAGTTGATCATAAACATGTCAAACTTCACAAAACCAAGTTTGGGTGGGTAGTTTACCCAGATAAAAATATTCCCGAATTAAAGAAATTGATCGATCTAGACTTTGGCAACATGATACTCATGGTTGATTTATTAGTATTGAAAATGATCGAGTTTGACATTATCCTTGGCATAGATTGGTTGTCTGCATATCATGCCACTGTTGATTTCCAGACGAGGGTGGTCACGTTCCGGCCTCTGAATCAACCCTCGTGGGACTTCACTGGCATCAGAGACGACGGCATATCGATCATTTCAACGATTCAGGCTCAGAAGGTATTGTCACATGGTTGTCAGGGTTTTTTGTTATCTTTGATCAGTACTGAGGACAGTAGTAGTTCGCAGCTCTCCGACGTTCCGGTGGTCCGAGAGTACCCAGATGTATTCCCAGAGGAGCTACCAGGTCTGCCTCCCAGGAGGCAGGTAGAGTTCGCTATTGAGCTGATTCCAGGGACCGCACCGACATCGAAAGCTCCTTATCATATGGCATCAAAAGAGTTGAACGAACTGAAGGTTCAACTCCAGGAGCTTCTGCATAGGGGATTTATTCGCCCTAGTGTTTCTCCATGGGGTTCTCTAGTATTGTTTGTCAAGAAAAACGATGGTACACTGAGGTTGTGCATTGACTACAGACAGCTGAATGTAGTGACCGTCAGAAATAAGTACACCCTTCCAAGGATCGAGAATTTATTTGATCAGCTCAGAGGTACATCAGTGTATTCTAAAAT